>NW_024412376.1:151941393-152160513 GCF_014898765.1 Herpailurus yagouaroundi
TCTTTCTTTCTTTCTTTCTTTCTTTCTTTCTTTTTCTTTCTTTCCTTTGTGTATTCTTCCAGACTCAGCTTTACTAGTTATCTACTAGTTAGTTTTTCTTCTGCAACAAGTTGAGATCAGATCAACCCCAGTGCATTCCTGTGACTACTGCTGTTTCTACAACATCAAGTGCAGTAGCCAGCTGAGAAGGACCACTCAACCAATACTTGTTACACCCTGTATCACAGGTGGCCTGATGGTAACAGGAGCATGCACTCTGGGATCTAATGCTCTGAGTTCAAACCTCAGTCCAGATACTTACCTGATTTGTAATCCTGGGCACACCACTTTTCCTTTCTGTGCCTCAGTTTCCTCATCAGTAAAAAGGAGATAATAGTATTCATATTGTATATAAAGCGTCTGAAGTCCCTGGCTCAAAATAAGCACTGTGTGTGCATCTGCCTTCCTTGTTTTTAATAATTGTCAATTCTTTTTCAAAATCGAGTCTAAGTGGTTAGTCCATTCTTTTCTTTTTTTTTTCTTTTTGTAATACTCATAGTGGCTTCTACTTACCTCAAGTTTCTTTGGTTTTACATTGTTTTGCATGTGTTTTTCCTATAGCCTAAGCACACATCTGTACATGGTTAAACCTTCACAGAAAAAAAAAAAAAAAGGCAGGTGACAGGCTCAGTTAGCACTGCGCAGGGAGCCGTGCTGTGATCCAGTGCTCAGTTCATGGCTCCACCCGGGCTAGCCACCATCTAGCTGTACATATGCCTCTGGGCACAAGCAAGACCTCCTGAGAAGCTGGGTATGAGTCAACACAAATCCTGCCACTGAGGGAGCATACCCAGCTTCTGGTAGCCAAGCGGCTTTCCTCCCCAGTAGAACCAAATTATCTTTCTTCAGGCAGAAAGCATTTAACATATGCTTAAATCCCCTGCAGCAGTACTTAATAGATACTCAGCAAATGGTTATGAATAAGGAAGTCAGACAAATGACTATAAAATACTACTTTTATATCGCTAAACCAAGTTTATAGTTTTTTATTCTAAAATATTTTTATAGGGGCACCTGGATGGCTCAGTCAGTTAAGCGTCCGACTTCGTCTCAGGTCATGATCTTGCAGCTCGTGGGTTTGAGTCCCACGTTGGGCTCCTTGCTGACAGCTCAGGGCCTGGAGCCTGCTTCAGATTCTGTGTCTCCCTCTCTCTCTGCCCCTCCCCCACTCACATTCTGTCTCCATCCCTCTCTCAAAAAATGAATAAACATTAAAAAAATAAAAAAAATATTTTATATATTACATATAATTCAACTTATAAATGGTAAATAATATTATAAAAATTATAAATACTTTTAAAGTTACAAGTTTTATATATAATTCCCAGTAATGAAAGGATAGAAGGTAGGGAAGATGGGGGTAGAAATTTAGAGAAGGGAAGTAAAATAGTGGGAGCTCTTATTAGTCTTTACACAGGCTAAAGAAACCCTCCAAAGGCATCTAGATTCTTTTGCAAAATAGGTTTAAGTGCGGGTCATA
The DNA here is from genome assembly GCF_014898765.1 of Herpailurus yagouaroundi. NCBI lineage: Eukaryota > Metazoa > Chordata > Mammalia > Carnivora > Felidae > Herpailurus > Herpailurus yagouaroundi. Next base: position 151,942,913 of record NW_024412376.1, read on the forward strand.
GCAGTATAGAATTCTTGAAAACCAATTGGTACCAGGTTCTGACACATACTTGCTTAGACAAGTCACTAGTAGGACTTTTGAGAAATAAATTAACTTACCTGTACCCCCGGTTCCTCATCTGTCATGTGGAGCAAATAATGTTTTCTCAGAGGGTTGTTGTAATGATTAAATGGATTAACATATACCAGCCACTTAGAACAGTGCTTGGCCTTATGTAAGTGTTTGTTATTGCTTTATTATTCTAATACTCATCAGACATTACATGAATATATTATTTTTTTTACATGAATATAGTCTCACTTCTGTCTTTACATAGTGATCATAAAGCATATGGAACGTTGTTTAGTGCATCTTTATTTTCATATATTTATAAATGCACTCTAATGGGAATATACTAGTGTTATTAGCATTAGTATAATTGTATTATATTGCTTCATATAAATTATACTTTGTTTTTTTTCCCCAAATTAATGCAGGTTCATAAAATTTGGGGCAATGGAGAAGTCTGTGAAATAAAAATGTAAGCCCTTTGGGTACCTGTTCTCTCTCCTCTCCTGCTGTAGAGTACTGCTGGAGTAACAGTACTTTCTTGAGTATTTTCAAGAGTTTGAGGTTCAGGCAGGACAAGGTCTCTAAGGTCATGGAGTTTTATAAACACTGAACTGGAGGCCCCTGGGGGACACACAGAATACACTTGGACATATTAAAAGTGTTGGAAAGTATTGTAAACAAACTGGCCTGCCTTTGTTGAACCATGAACAATGCTTACCTCCCATTAACATCCAACAGAACACATTTGGAAAATGTTGTATAAAGCTATAGTCAGCATGAAAGAGTGGAAAGTCCATGAACTTCTGGGTCAAAAGGGTCTGGCTTTGAATCTAAGCTCTGTCCTTTAGTGAATCTGTGTTAATTCTTTCACTTTCTGTTTCATTTTTAACATAATTCAGTTTTCTTGTCAGCAAAATAAGGACAATGTTATCCCCAAAGATTCATTGTAAAAATTAAACCGGATGAAAAGCATAAACGTCACAAATATTACCCCCCCCTTCTCTTCTCTCCAATGAATGGAAAGAAATTTACATAGAGGTTTCTGACAGACATCAGGAATCCCTGGGGAAGTGTTTTGCAAATTGCTCATTGAAGAGAAATGTTTCTGGCTGTGGTTTAAAATCGGATATAAGGTGCCTCAGTTTATGAGAATCCCTTTTCAGAGAAAATGCTTCCAGGTTCTTGGTCTTGGCCTCATACTTCCTTCACCCCAAAATAATATACCTTATCTCTTCATTTTGTCACTTTCATGGCTTAAGATATAGCCAGTTGGGGTGCCATTTATCACATAATATGCTCAAGTCATGTTAATTCTCACCTACCCAACCAATGACTATGTCCTTTTAACGACACTGTGGCCTTATCAAATGCAGGCGTCCAGAGTAGCATTGTATTTTTCACGTGAAATGCACACACAGTCAAATATTCTATTTACTTCAAATGTTCTGAATTCTTGGCTACTTATTCTACAGTTGAGAGCTCTGAGCCTGGTTTTCAAAATAAGCAAAACAAGAGAGATAAGGGGGAAAAGAGAAGTATGCATGATAAGTGGAGGACAGAGAAATCCCTTTGAATATCTGCATTTAAATGGAAAGGATGCCGAATTGGGGGAAGGACAGAAATGGATGAATATAGGCTCTAAGGGCTCAGATGAGCAATTTTCATTTAGAGTTTGTCATTCTTTATAAACAGAGCTTTGTATTATTGCAATAAGTCATGCCTTTGTTGGAACAAAGCCAGTTCTTTTGTGCAATGCTGGATAGCAGGCATTATGCCATGGTTTGATTCTGTTTGTTTGTTGTTTAGATTGTACTTTCTACCATCACATTTCCCTGGCCTTTATGATTTTATTTTTGATTTAAAAAATTTTAAAATACATAGTAATTTCTCTGAAGTTCAGACTGGCTCATTTGGAATGTGTAGTAATTGGGACATTGTCTGAACCAAGCTTCTAAGCAATTCTTTATTCATAGAGAGTTTTAGTCTAAAGAAGATTTGGAATAGGAAATATTTAAAATGCTGGAAGAAGTCAACTGCTTTCAAGCAACATTCAAGTTCCTCATTCACTATTTAAATAATGAATGTAATTAAAAATTATTTTTATCTATTCATTAAAAGCAAGATTAAAGAAGGGTGTCAAATAGTCTTGACTTTGTTATCCTAGTTTGAATTAATATTTAGTTTAAAAATAGATGCTAATGGATCGACCTAGGCCATAACTGGGAGGGTTTGTACATTTGTGTGTGTGTGTGTGTGTGTGTGTGTGTGTGTGTGTGTGTGTTGTATGTTTTGAGGACAGAAAATAACAAAATGTGATGCTAAAAAAAAAAAGGTAAGGAGGTAAGAGTACTGATGTAGAGATCACAATTATTGGGGTTTGAATCTGAGGTATTCTTCCTAAGAGTGTGATTTGAGCCAAGAGATTTAGCAGATGTTATTGGTACCTACCCAGGGCTCTCAGAGCCTTTTTTTCTGGTGATAGTGCCTATCCCCCAGCTGTGGGCACTCCCTAAGCGCTCATAACTCTGACTTTCTCTGGAGGATTACCCTTGAGTGATTGTAGCCAGGGTGCCTGGGAGTTATTACCACCCCCCCTCCCCCCCCCCCACACACACACCCAGACTATCTGGGACAGTAGGTATGTTTAAGCCTCACTCCCCTGCCTCAAGACAGGACAGACTGCTTTCCTCTTTATCTTGCTCAGCTCCCCCTGGATTAGACTCCTTCTCCTTTCCTTTCTTGCTTCCTACATCCATTTTTAGTTTCTCCTGAAAACATTCCCTCCATAAGCCATTTGCATGAGAAATGTGCCTCAGGCTCTGTGTCATCCAGGGCTCACAGCCTAAGACAAGTGGCTTAACTTCTCTGTGTCTAGTTTCTCTCTCTGGAATAATATCCACAGAATGAGAAGCACGTGAAGTAAGTGGTATGACGTTGCTGCCTTTGCTGTTGTTTTTATTACTCCTTGAATTGGTAGCTGATGGGTTGAGATATTAAACTACTTTTTAAACTTAAATAACAAAGGGTAAATTCCTCATTTCAGAGAAGCCAACCTAAGAATACCCACCATGGGACAGTTGCACATGTATTTTCTTTACCATTAACCATCATTAAATAACATTTGCATCCAATACTTAGATTCACCAATATTTTTACATGGAGGAGTCCACTATAGTTTGTATCTACAAAAACTTATAGTCCAGTAAGGATATTAGAGAAATACAATACAAGGAAGGGTTAGAAGGCACACAAAAGGATCCAAGAAATATAAAAACACAATGTGTGTTCTTTCAAGAAAAGGAAAGCTACATTCAGATTGAAGCATGAAATAATCTTGAAGGAAGGAAGAATGGATGAATAGATGGATAGCTAATTGGCCGACCTTCTGGCTGGAATTTTTAATAATTTTAAATGAGGAATAATTTATATTCCACAATATAAATTTACCCATTTTAGGTAGACAATTCACTAATTTTAGTAAATTTATCATGTTCCCCAACTATTCTATCCATACAGTTTTAGAACATTTCCATTATCCTGATAGGATCCCTCCTACCTATTTACACTTAATCTCTATGCCCACCAGTAGCTCCAGGGAACCAGTAATGTTTCTGTCTTTATACGTTGTCCTTTTCTAATGTTATACAAATGTGTTCACATAATATGTGGCCTTTTTACCTTTCTTTTTTATTTAATGTTTGAGATCCATTTATGTAGCATATGTCACCAATGTATTCTTTTTTCTTGCTACATAGTATTCCATTATGGCTATACTACCTCATCTTTAACCATCCACTTGTTGGTGGACATTTGGATTGTTTCTATATTTTGGCTATTTGGGGTGCAAATATTTGTGTAGAGAATAGATACATTTTAACAGTTGAATAGAGCTAGAAGTGAAGGAAATGCTGTGAAAAAGGAATGGAGATGAAAAATTTGTATTGTGTTTAAGAAAGAGTGATTACTTATTTAGCAGAAGAAAAGAGCATCATAGAGGCATAGAGAATAGAAAAAAAGGAAAAAATAGCACAGTTTGTCAGTATGTATCAAGAGAAATATATATCTTATGATATGTTCTACCTAGAAAATATATCATGCTCAAGACATTTTGCAAAATGCTTGATCACATGCCCCTCTGGGAAAATAGCAATCAATTCTCATTAACATTTTAAAAATTCTGAAAAGTCTTGTAGGGAAGATAACAATTTTTTAAATATATTTTTAAAATATCTAAATTTTGTTTAATCTGGCATCACACACACTTTAGAATCTATTTTTATTAATTAACTGTATTAATATTTCATGAAACTCAAGTCCTATGGATTCACTATGGTTAATGCATATAAAATAGATACACAACAGATTCTCTCTGAAGGCCAGGATAGGAATTATGGGGGAAAAAAAACTATTCTCTATAAAAGATAATGTGAACATTTCTAAAATTAATGTAGCTCTTTGATTCCTTACCATCTTTTAATTCATACTTCTGTTAAGGCAAATTGCATCCCAAATATTAAAATGGGAATACCACCACTCTAACCCATCCCTCCAAGTTTGTGTTTTACAAACTATTTGTCATATGCCATTATTGGATTAAGAAATCATTTGTGTGCATTTTGAATGAAATAGAAAAAAATTCAGAGTGCACTGCATATGGTTAAGGTAAGTATTGTTTCACAAAACTTGTTTCAATTATGTGTGTGTTAGTGTATCTGTGTCTGTGTGTTGTCCCAATTTATGAACAGTGTGTTATAGTTAAATAAAAAGTGAAAGTCATTGTTCTAAATCATGGTTTCTCAGAGTTTAAGGAAAATATCATGATGATGCAAGATGCTTTTTGGTGATATATGGACATCATATTAGTAGGGAGGTATTTATACCCTTCCTAATCCTAGTTCAACCCTTTGATTTTAGAAATGAGACGATCTCTTTTTCGTACTGGTCTGTAACACACCAAAAGCAGTTTCTTATGTCTCTTCTTTGTAGAGAGATAACAGTCCTGAGATCAGACCTAAAACTCCAAAACAGTGTTGTTTTATTGTATTTGTATTTATAATTACCTCCTTATCACAAATGGTACTTATCTGCAATTTGATTGTGATATAATATTCCCTTGTAAGTAGCATTTTACGTGTAAATTATAAGTAGCGTTTAAGTATAAATTAAGTGAAGTAATTAAAAAAATAACAATTGTGTAAGTGAGATAATGGATTTGGGTAAAGACATTAAGGTGTTTGTGAACAACTGAAATTTTGGAAACATTCTAAGCTTTACCTAAACTGATAATGTCTTTTACTTAGGAAATCTTCCATGATATATATTTTTAATGAGTTGTTTAATGTCTCTTTGTTGATCACATTCTGATACCTGGAAACCAATCATTCCATTTTAGACGTTACCCAAGCAAACAACAAGGAATGCTCTAGAACTTAAAGTTTGCTGGTGAAAGAGGCAGACGTGGCTTTTATAGAATTTGTTTTTCTTCTTTCTTTGCCAAGGAATCTGTAGAAAAACTGCAGCCTGTCGTGAAAGGCCCATAGCTGTTTTCCACATCCCTATCTCATTAGATGAAATCAACTCAGTTAGTTGTCAATGCCAGGGTGTTTCACTTAATCCAATATTCAGATCATTGGGAAGTTGCCATATGTACATAGACTACCAATTTTCAAATAATTAGAATGCAATAAAAATAGAACCAGTGCGCTCTCCTGATGGCTGTGTATAATTTAATCTCTTCTTGTTGAATCGCAATTGAATTCAGGGTCTGAAAGACTAATGAGAATATTAATTGCATTTGTATTATATATGTGCAAAGATACCACTTAATCAAGTTGCAATTTATTGGATGCCAGATAAGAGTTTGCTTGGGCTCTGAGTTTGTCTGCCACCTTCAAGAGGGTCCTGCCTCTTCTAAATTTGACACATCAAGTCAGTATCTTAATTCAGTCTTATGTGTCTGCTCTATGAGGAATCCAAACAACTGTGGCCCACATCAGCTTCTTTATCTAACTTCTCAAAAGGTCCTTATTCACAAAACTTGTCCTGGATCCCAGGATTTAATTGTTTTCCAATGTTCTGATTGTTTTGTGGGTCGACCTTAACAGCTAACAAGTCACTGAGGGCAAGCATTCAGTTCTACATATGATCCCAGGATCACTGGTGATTGATTGATTGATTGATTGATTGACTGATTGATTCTTGCATTCAACAAATACTTTTCTAGGTTATTGCAGGGAATTTGCCCTTATGGGGAAGACCGTGAAGGTTTGGGACAGAAGAACGTTATGATATAGCTTATATTTTCAATAAGGTATTCTAGCTGATGGCTTCGTGGAGTAGGGGGCAAAGGAGAAGCAGGAAACACAGTACGGAGGCTTTTGTGATTACCAAGCTAAGACGTGATACTGGCATAAACCACGGTGGTGGAAGTCACATGTGCTCGTCTTGTACTTTGCGATGTGCCTGGTATTTTTCTCTTTCCAATAAGTTGTTTAATAAGTATATGATAATATATTCCTATCTGCCATATACCTCCCCACTTTAAAACTCCTGACCTTCCAATAAATATAAAAAAGGCTTGTCTCTGCATATTTACAAAATAGTCTCAGAATTCGAGTTGGTGGGCAGGGAATTGGGATACATTTTATAGCTGCTGTGTTCAGCAGAATCATTCTTTTGCATCATATGCAGTTGAGTGCATTTTGATTTTCAATAGTTTTATTAGGTTGTTTTTTACATAGGCACAGGAAAAGAATGGAATTGATATGGACTGCATAGGCTACAAATATCAACATCAGTATTTAGACAAAATCGAGTGACTAGATGCAGAATTGGGCAAGCTGCATTTTAGGACTAAAGAGAAATGTGGTGATCATTTTGTGATGTTGGTGGCCTCGTCCCCCAATAGTTCAGTTTTGAATGCCAGAAATAATTGTAAACTTGACTCTTTGAATGTTAAAGTAATGCTTTGTGAGATGCTTTCTTTAGCACAGGAAAATTCTAATCTGGACACATCCCCACAATTCATTTTACAATAATGGGTGGATAATATCATGCCCACTTGACAGATGATGAATCCAAAACTCCAATAGAATACCTGACTTGGGGGGCGCCTGGGTGGCGCAGTCGGTTAAGCGTCCGACTTCAGCCAGGTCACGATCTCGCGGTCCGTGACTTCGAGCCCCGCGTCAGGCTCTGGGCTGATGGCTCAGAGCCTGGAGCCTGTTTCGGATTCTGTGTCTCCCTCTCTCTCTGCCCCTCCCCCGTTCATGCTCTGTCTCTCTCTGTCCCAAAAATAAATAAACGTTGAAAAAAAAAATTAAAAAAAAAAAAAAAGAAAACCTGACTTGGTCAAGGTCACACTATCCCAACACTCTCAAAATAAAACCTTGATGTCAATGGAGAGTGAATATTATGAGAGTCTCTTGTGTTCACTGCTGTATCCCCAGCACCTAGACTGGTGCTGGCTGAATAAACAGTTGAAGAAAAAATGACTGACTGAGGGAATAAATGAAAGTCACAGAACCAAGATTATGATAAGACCTGACTTAAAATGTTAAAAGGGGAACAACTTGATAAAGGTGTAGAAAATATGTGCATCCATAGTAGTGATAAACTAGAAACAATAACTGTTATTTTACTTATTCTTTAATGTTTATGTATTTATTTTGAGAGAGAGAGCACATGCATACATATGCGCGCACGCGCGCGCGCGCGCGCGCGCGCGCACACACACACACACACACACAGATATACAGGATAAACATCACAATGGGATTACTCCATAAGGAATTAAGTAATTATATACAAAAAGGGATAATTCAGGTGATCATCAGCTGTAATTAAGATTCCCAGTGGGGATTCTCTTCCCTCAGGCATTATGTTAGTTTGCTAGATTGGCCGTAACAAAGTACCACAGACTAGGTGGTTTACACAACAGATATTTATTGACTCACAGTCCTGGAGGCCAGACATCTGAAATTAAGGTGTATAAGGAGTTCTTTACCTCTGAGACTCTGAGGGACCATCTGTTTTATGCTTCTCACCTAGTTTCCAATAGCCTCCGATATTCCTTGCCTAGTAGTGGGTGTTCTTCCTGTGTCTTCACGACATTTTCCGTCTATATGTGTCTATCTCTATGTTCCAATGTCCCCTACTTATAAGGACACAATCATGTTGGACTGTGACCCACCCCCATGACCTCATCTTAACTTAATCCTTAGCAAAGACTCTATTTCCAATAAGGTCACATTCACAAATACTAAGGGTTAGGACCTCAACATATTTTGGGGGGCCCAATTTCAAATGGCATGTTCCTTTTGTTCTGTAATTCCAACTTGGACAGATATTTTTTCCCCTGGCAATATAGGATATCATGGTTTTGCATACTCCTCACCCTTTCTTCTTGGTTGGTCTCCAGCAGAGCTAAGGAGCCTCTACAGAGGTTGCAGGTGTCACTGGGAGAGATGGGGAGTGGTTGTGCTAACACTCCCCTGCTTCCTGAGGATGACGGTGGAGGGTTTCAGTGTGCTGTTAATATTGATTACTATTTTCCTGACATATTGTGTCATTCTAGTTGGGTTGAATGTAGCGGCACCACTCACACATGACAGGGGAAGGTCAACAGTCATAAAGTCCTGCTGCCTTCCCCCTCACCCCTGTCCCCCCCAACTGCCCCTGTGCCTAAAGAGGAGGCCTAAGTCCTCAACATTCTACAGAGTGGATAGAACAGAGTTTGAATCCCAACCATGTATTATTATTCATTAAGTTGTGTTAGAGTTGCCTCCTCAAAGCCCCTTTTATCTACAAAATGAGAACAGCAACTGTGACTTCTCATAGGATTTTAGGAAGATTGGATGAACTCTTGTGTTTTGTTTGGACCTACCTGCCTGCACTAAAAGTATTAATAAATTGGAGTTGTGTTAACAAGTGTCATAACTATAAGTATAAACACTTGCATGATTTGAGTGTCCATTTGCTCATTCTGTCCCACTAGGCTAAATTCTATGACTTCAGGTTTCCTGTTTTATGTATCTGCCTATCACTGTGATCTAATGTGGCCAATGGCATTCAGTATGGGCTCGAAAAGTATATGTTGAACATAAACGCTCAGGTGTGTGACCTTCTGGGATGCAGCGACTGATAATAAAAGGAACACTGGACTGGAAGTCAGAAGACTTGGATTATGATCATAGCTTTATCATGAGTCAGTTGGGAGGGTCCAAAGGGTCTGGGAAAAGTATTTTTCTTCTCATGATCTCAAATGTTTTCATATATAAAGTGAAAAGGCTCAATTAGAAATTCATAGACACAAATGAGATTCACGTGTTGGCATATCAAAATCAATGCATGCCTATTAATCATACTAGATCCTAGGATTTAGGCCAATGGGATCTAGACCATTCTAGACCAATAGGACCTGAATATTAACAGCAGGACTGAAATTAGTTTTCCTTTAGGAATTGCTCCAATTTTGAGTACAATGGGATTCAATGATCAAATTCTTTTACATTTTGGAATTCTATGAATCTAGATTGTCACATTCACTTTTTTTAAAGTTCCTTAAAAGTCATTTGTTAAAGGGAGTAAAAAAGTCAAATTAACCATCTTCATAGTGATTTTTAAGCAAGATCCCCTCTTTTCTAGAAAGCAAACACAAAAGGGACATCAAGTATAGACCCCAGCTGAGTGAATTTGTTGGGGTCCATACATTTAGAACTCTTGCTGAAACATTTAAATATTAGGACTTTGGCTCCTAAGTTCTTCAGATGTCATGAACTTGTGCTTAGAGAGAATGTATGTATTCACCAAATCAATCACAGCACTTCATACCTTGGAGATACTAGGTTCAGATCCAGGCCATTGCATTAAGCAGGTATCACAATAAAATGAGTAGCATGATTTTTTTTGGTTTCCCAGTGCATGTTAAAGCTAAGTTTACATTCTACTGTAGTCTATTCAATGTGAAATAGCATTATGTTTTTAAAACAATAGATATGCCTTCATTTAAAAATACTTCATTGCTGAAACATACCAATCATCATGTGAGCTTTTAGCAAATTGAAAGTTTTATGCTGGAGGAGGATCCTGTCTCCATGCTGATGGCTATTGACTGATAAAAATGGTGGTTGCTGAAGGTTGGGGTGGCTGTGGCAGTTTCCTAAAGTAAGACAACAATGAAGTTTGCCACATCTGTTGATTCTGCCTTTCGTGAATGCTTTCTCTGTAGCATGCACTACTGTGTGATAGCACTTTGTCTACACTAGAAATTCTTTCAGGATTGAGGTTGGTGCTCTCAAACCTGCCACTGCTTTATCAACCAAGTTTATGTAACATTCTAAGTCCTTTGTGGTCATTTCAACAATCTTCATAGCATGCTCATGAGGAGTGTATTCCGTCTTTAGAAGCTACTTTCTTTGCTCATCCAGAAGAAGCAATTTGTCATCTGCTGAACTTTTATCATGAGACTGCAGCAATTCAGGTATATCTTCAGGCTTTTCTTGCTATTTTCACCACATCTGCAGCTGCTGCTTCCACTGAAGTCTGGAGCCCCTCAACATTATCTATGAGGGTTGAAATTAACTTCTTCCGAATTCCTGTTAATGTTGATATTTGGACCTCTTTCCATGACTCATAAATGTTCTTACTGGCATCTAGAATGTTGAATCCTTTCCAGAAGATTTTCTTTCTTTTTTTAAAACTTTTTAATGCTTATTTATTTTTGAGAGAGAGAGAGAGAGAGAGAGAGCAAGTGGGGGAGGGGCAGAGAGAGAGAGAGAGAGAGGGAGACACAGAATCTGACACAGGCTCCAGGCTCTGAACTGTCAGCACAGAGCCCACAAGATCATGACCTGTGCTGAAGTCGGAGGCTTAACTGACTGACCCACCCAGGTGCCCCCAGAAGAGTTTTGATTTACTTTGCCTGATCCATCAGAGGAATCACTCTCTATGGCAGCTATGGCCTTCTGAAATGTATTTCTTAAATAATAATACTTGAAAGTAGAAATTCCTCTTTGATGCATGGGCTACAGAATGGATGTTGTGTTACAGGCATGAAAACAACCTTAATCCCATATACATCTCCATCAGAGCTCTTGGGTGACCAGGTGCATGGTCCATGGGCAGTCGTATTTTGAAAGGGATCTTTTTTTCTGAGCAGTAGGTCTCAACAGTGGGCTTAAAATATTCAGTAAGCCATGCTGTAAACAGATGTGCTGTCACCTAGGCTTTGTTGTTCCATTTATAAAGCACAAGGAGAATAGATTTAGCATACACTCTCAAGGGCCCTAGGATTTTTGGAATGGTAAATGAACATTGGCTTCAATGGCATTAGCCCCTAACAAGAGAGTCAGCCTATCCTTTGAAGGTTTGAAGCCAGGCGTGGACTTCTCCATAGCCATGGAAGTTGTAGATGGCATTTTTTTCCAATAGAAGGCTATTTCATATACACTGAAAATCTGATGTTTCATTTAGCCACCTTCATGAATGATCTTAGCTAGATCTTCTGGATAACTTTCTGCAGCTTCGACCATTAGCACTTGCTGCTTCAGCTTCACTTTTATGTTATGGAGATGACTTCTTTCCTTAAACCCAACCTCTGCTAGCTCCCAACTTTTCTTCTGTAGTTTCCTCACCTGGCTCAGCCTTCACAGAATTAAAGAGAGTTAAGTTGTTGCCCCAGATTAGGCTTTGCTTTAAGGGAATATTGTGGCTAATTTGATCTATCCAGACCACTAAAACTTCCTCCATATCAGCAATAAGTCTGTTTCGCTTTCTTCTCATTTATGTGCTCATTGAAGTAGCACTTTTAATTTCCTTCAAGTTTTCTTTTGCATCCACAACAGTGTGGCTAACGCTTTGGTGCAAGAGGCCCGGCTTTTCACCTGTCTTGGCCTCCCAACATGCCTCTTCACTAAATGTAATTGTTTCTAGCTTTTGAATTATAGTGAGAGACATGCGAGCCGTTCACTTGAACGCTTACAGGCCATTATAAATTATTAACTGGCTTAATTTCAATATTGTGTCTCAGGGAGGCTGGAGGAGAGGGAGATGGGAGAATGACCCCTCAGTGCAGTAGAGCACAGACTATATTTATCAATTAAGTTCACTGTCTTCCATAGACACAGTTTGTAGTGACCGAAAACAATTAGAGTAGTAACATCAAAGATCACTGAAGGGGCACCTGGGTGTCTCAGACGATTAAGCATCCCACTTTGGCACAGGCCATGATCTCATGGGTGGGTTCGTGAGTTTGAGCCTCAGGTTGGGCTCTGTGCTGACACCATGGATCCTGCTTCAGATTCTCTATCTTCCTTGCTCTCTGCCTCTCTATCACAAAAATAAACATTAAAAAAACAAGAAAACATTAAAAAAAAGATCACTGAACACAGATCACCATAACAGACATAGTAATAATGAAGAAGTTTGAAATATTGTGAGAATTCCCAAAATGTAATACAGAGGCATGAAGTAAGCAAATGAAGTTTGAAAAACAGGGCCACAAGCTTTCAGTTTGTGAAAAAATGCAGTTATCTGTGAGGCACAATAAAATGACGTATGCCTGTATTTGAGGAAATATGATGATTTTCATTACAACTGAAGACATTATAATTCTGTGCTATTTTAAGTAAAGCCCATTAGGAGTCCCTAGTAATTGAATTTTTCCATTGTAGTAACCTTTTAGATATATGACCTTCTACATTGAAGTTGGAAGTGATTAGTACAAGTGTTCTCAATTTCCTCTTAGCTCTGTTGTCTTAAAGGATTCTAAATTAATTTGTTAAATGTCATATCCCAAAGGGAGAAATAAAGATTCTCCTTTTTTGTGATTAGAATTCTAAACCCTTTCTAAAACTGTTGATTGTTAACTGAGACATGGTTTCCAAAAAGTACACCTCTTGAGAAATCCTGTAAGAGTAGTTTCTCCTTCCTTGTTTTTCCTGTATTGGGTCCACAATATTTTAATCTCTCACACATGGCACTTCACAGCATCTAGATGGTTTTCACAAATCTTTTTTTAGTTTGATTTTCACAACACATCTGCTTCCTAGGGCATGTATTAATATGTAAAATAAATTTATAGGGGATTCTTTTTTCTTTTACTTGAGATTATTTATTTTGAGAAGGCAGGGGGCGGGGGTGCAAAGAGAGGGAGAAAGTGCAGAGAGGAAAGACAGGAGAATTCCAAGCAGCCTCTGCACTGTCAGAGCAGAGCCTGACATGGGGCTTGAGCTCACAAATTGTGAGATCATGACCTGAGCTAAAATCTGGAGTCAGACGTGTAACCGAGACACCCAGGTGCCCCTAATATGTTAAAAAAAAATTTTAATGGAAGATTCAATCAAGTAGAGAGGAATTAAGTGATTTCTCCAAGGTTATGTGAGACCTGTAAGCAAAACCTTAGTCTGTTCTTTTCTGCCTGTCATCTGTTTATTCTGCAAGAATTTATTGAGTACCTCCTGTCCTACCACATTCCAGAAACTGTGCTGTACATTTGGGATTCAGATGTGACTAGGACCTTGCCCCTTATGGAGACACACACATACACATGTGCATGCAAATACACCCACACATATATACGTGCATACATGTGCACAAACACACAGTATAGGAAGTGCAACAGTAGATGTATATACAAGGTATGCCTGTGGACTATGGACACGAGTGATCAACTCCCCAGGGGGTTTGGGTTTAGTAAGAGAAAAAATTAGAGGAACTGTGGCAGCTTCAGATTCCATTATAGGTGGTGCTTGGGAGCTCTGCAGTTTGCATGGAAATAGATATTACATTGTTTGTCTTAAATATATCAGGAAAGAATTTATATAAGATCAAGGAAATGTCAATTATCCATATTTCAGCATACACAGAATATGATGATGCCAGTAGGCATCCTTTGTCACTGTCACTGTCACTGTCTAAAGATGACTCTCAGATTCCTGGCCTGAGTGACCGCTTGGACAGAAATGGCTTTCACTGAGATAGGGTAATACAGACTTTCTATGGGAGATAATTCAGCAGCGGTCTCTCCATTACACAATATTGCCTCCACCCAACATGCTTTCCATTAGTAACAATCCACAACAGAAAAAGGACTTCTCTGGAAGTAGTTAGATCTATAAATGGACTAATTAGGCAGGTGCTTGAGGTATAGTGGGTAGACACTTATGGAGGGTAGACACCGATGGAGTCAGAGGGACTATGGGGACCATGTGCTTCTCAGTTGAGTTTGAAATAATAATAGGAAAAATTTTTATTCAATTATCCTTTCCAACTTTTGATGTACTATCAGTAGTAATTAAGAATAACAATAAATAGTGGCAACAGTATTATCAACAAAGCGGCACCTTAAGAATCTGCCTGTATTGTCCTTGGCAATGAAATGAGATGCTGTAGTCTAGTCATGTCATTCCTAAGGGTGTTGACGCTAAAATGCTTCATTTAAGCAAAGGCGATACCATTAGGAAAATATAGAAGTGAGATTTCTTAGTCTTAGAATAACTGCTATAGATAATTGACAACTGACTTTAAAGGAAAAAATCAGAGAATCTTAGAACTTCATTAGCATATATGCCTTTCATCATCCTAACAGCACACAAGAAGGGTCTGAATAAAATATTTATATGTACACGTTGCCTAGTAAAATAATGGCATTAAAGTGAAATACAGTGAGCACAGCGTCATGGCTTATGGAGGTATGAATTGTTGTGCTGAATTAAACAAGAATAGTCTGCCTTAATTCTTCTTCTTTCCTTGGTTTAGCCATCTTTTTAGTGAAATACATTTATTTCTTTAACTGTTCTACAAGATGAAGGAGATATTTGAAATGACTGGAAAAAGAAGTTCAGAGTTCATATTCAAGAGCTGGCAAAATGTAATGATAAAGCACGTCAGGCCTAGGGTTTGCTGCTCAGTTTCTTGATCTGTAAAGTGGGGATAATAAGCCTTCTGCCTAATAGGTTGCCATGGTGACATACTTGCATGATATCTGACTCACAAAAAGCACTCAGTAAATATCAGCTATTATCATCAGTTAGCATTGTTTTACAGATTACAGATGAATAAATAATAATAGCCAACTCTAACATAGTATTTATAATATGCCAAATGCTATTCTCAGTGCTTTTCATGTAGTAGCTTATTTGCTTTTCCAACAACCCTATGCAGTGGGCACCACTACTATCCCGAATATAGGTGATGAAACAGTGGTACAGAGAGGTTAAGAAAAATGTCCAAAAAATACCTACCTGAGAATGGAGCCCAGTGGTCTGTCTTTGAGACTATGTGCCTGACTATCATGTGATAACCTCCTCAAGATAAATTACCAGTAATAAAGTTATCAAAAATAATAATGCTATTTGACCAGAGGTATTCTTCATATTCTGCAATTTCCAGATAATGATGGTTCTCTTAAAAAAAAAAAAAACAGCAAAATAAGTCAAATATATGGGGTGCTGATGGAGAAAGACCATATGCACTCTTTGTGAGTGTTTCTAATAATTTTACCTCTTTGCCTTGCCCTATCCTGAGAGCTTTTCATGATTGCTAATGATTTCCCCGTCTTGAGAAATTATTGCCAAACTTCTTGATAATTCTTTTCCTTTCCTGTTTTCACCAGTAGTTTCGGTTCTGTTTTCTTTCATTGTGAGCCTTTTAGCAACCTGCTGCTTTGTTTACAGAAAGGTTTTATTTCTCCTGTTGATCCCAGCCTTCTAAAGATGCTGTTCAAAGCACCATGCAGTGATTATGAGGCCAAGACCACTGCCCTGTTTATCCCTCCTCCCGCAGGCTGGTAACCAAACAGGAAGTCCCCCTCTAGGCCTCTCCTTTTGGCCCCATCAATCCTTTGGACAATGCTAGTCTAGTTGCTTCCAAGAAGTCTTTATGAGCACTGACACCCTAAGTGTCATAAGTAACACAGGTGCAAAACACAGATGAACACAGGTTGCATGAGCCATGCCACCATCCAGAAATTGAACATTTCAAAGCATGAATCGGTTCTTTTGACTACCACAGCTTCTGCTTTGTCCAGATGGTAAGCTCAATATTTAGAAACGAGAGGCATTTTGTTTTCCTGTCCGATTGTCTCCATTCCACCCAGAAAGACAGGAGTAAAATAGATGCTCATCAAAATATCACCAATTCATCTGCTCTATCAAAGCCAGGAGGAAGTGTTCTGCCCTGAATATACCAGACTAAAGATTCTGAGTCTGTAGTGTCTGACCATGACCTGACACTATTGCAGAAAGATAAACAGGCAAACAAGTAAACGTTTGGTTAGTGATCCCATGGAAGAACCTCCTGTATGCCTCGGATTTTATACATCAAAATCAGATGGCCAGATTAAAACACTGATCCTCAAGCCGTATTCCTGAGAAGTGCTAGTATTTCAAGCTGAATCAACATGCTTCTCTCCACCCTAAATTAAATAATGCAGCCATTTCTCATTTGTCAGGGGAAAAATATATGGATAGAACTTTTGCAACTTTAAGCTTTCTTCTACAGTCTATCCTTAAATTACTGGTGTCTGCTGGAAGGTTCTGGAGGAAGATAAACTGAATGGGCAAATGGCAAACATCTACCAATGGAGAAACTAAAAAAGACTAGCTGATCATATTTTGATCTTTGGATTTCTTCATGCATATAAATGATGATTGAATGTGAAATATTCCTCCCTTCTGCAATTAAAACTGACCTTGTCCATTGGATAGAAGGAATGCCATACTGTTAATGCCATAGTTTCTAGGTGCTCTGGTGTCTGAGCACTCTTGAGCTGTTATCCTTCCCTTAGCAAAAAGCCACCTCTCAGGCCTGTGCGTATGAGTGTGCACATCAGTGATGCCTGTGGTTCCTGAAGAATTGCTATGTCGCGGGAGATGAGAGAGGACCCATCATCTGGGCCCTCAGAACTTCCTCAACTAAAACAGCTGTACTTTTCATCCTTTGCATGGTTGGCCTTTTGCGTTTCCATGTTAAGTGCTAATTTGATTTTTTTCTTTAAATGAGTGGCTCAGTCAGGTAACTGTCTGACTTTAGCTCAGGTTGTGATCTCATAGATCATGAGTTGGAGCCCTGCCTCAGGCTCACTGCTGTCAGCATGGAGCCCTCTTTGAATCCTCTGTCCCCCTCTCTCTGCCCCTCCCCTGCTCACACTGTCTTTTTAAAAAATAAAAATTTTTAAAAACCTATTACTACAAAATGTTGAGAACCACTGCCCTAGCCAGTGTGTAAGATAACCCAGAGCTTGAAAAGTCTTTGTGCCAATGAAACTTGCTGGTGGCCAAACTATTTACCAGAGTATGACAAGTTACCACCCACATCCCACCCCAACACACCTGACTTAATTGTCAAGTGAGGTGCTCAACACGATAAACTCAGATGAGCTTTGCTTAAAAATGGGAGAGTAACAGGGTAGAACTAAGGCAAGTTCCATTTAGGATCTCTTGCCAAACTATTTCTCTTTAGGTCATGTCCAAAACCAAGGACAATTACAGAAGTCATGCAGATGTTGGGGATGGTGCCTCATTTGAGCTCTGACTCCCACAGTCCCAGTTCTTTTCATGTAGCCTCAATCTTTTTTTTTCCTCCCCCAAATTTTGAGGGTCTGTTTTCTCCTTCCTCCTTACAAATTTCTAACCTCGTGCATGTGAGTCTTGGTTGTCATGGCGGTATTCATCCAGGCCACTCTAAAAAGGGAATGGGGATGAAAGAGGCGGTGAAAACCTTATAGATGGATTCCTTGGATTTACTCCATAGAAGCAGTCCCTGTGGCCCTTATTTGTGATATCTAGTCAATCACCAAACACTGTCTGTTGGGTGTCCCAATTATCTTTTGATACAATATATCATCTCTATGCCTTCTATCACTAGAAAAGCATGTTTCACTTGGATCATTAACCTTCTAAGATGTTTCCTTATCTTCTTTTAGCTTTTCAGCCTTTCTTCCTCATCATACACAGGTTGTTATTATATCCCGGTCCTTTATAAAACCACAGCTGGGCTCCTTAACAGGGCAGACAAGGCCCTGGTTCATTGCTGTGATTCTACCTCTTGATATAAGATCTTGTAAACTGTACTTTCCAACCAAAACGAAGCACTTGTAGATCCCTAATCAAGACCTACTCTACCTGTACACGGAATGCACAGATGCTATTTCTCCTTCCTGATAGACATGCCTCACAACTCACCACACCACCCCCACTAGTTTCTTAGGTCAGTCTTCCTCATTTTCCATATCTTAGTTTTAACCATGACTTTTGTCCAGGGAGCCCTCCCTCACTATCAATCCAAAGACTGGACTGGATATCCTCCTATGGCTCCCAAATCATCTCTGTCATGACCATGAACACATTGGATTTTAACTACCTTTCCTATTTAAACTCCCCAATGAGGCTATAAAGCCCTTGAGGGCATGGACTGTTATATCTTGTGCGTTCACTTCTCTCCTGCCTGCCCATCCCCACCTTAGGCCTAAACATTGCCTGATATAAAATGTGTGTTCAGAAAGTATTGGTGAATGAATTGCCCCTTAGTTCAAATATCCCACGACCTTTTCAAAGACCACATGTAAAAGAAGTATTCTTCTTCTCCTTGATTGAAGCAGTGACTAATACATGTCTATAACTTCCTGTTCTCCCCTACCTCCCTCAAGACAAAGTCAGGCTCATTAATTTAGAACCCTGCCAGTGATCTGTGTCTTCCAAAGGAACATTAATGGCTAATTAGTGAAATAAAGCAGTAGTATTGGTGTTAAAATGAGAAAATATTAGAATGGGGAATGGCATCCCTATACAACATTCATAAACGTTGAGAGCACTCTGTTTCACTTGGTCCCATTAAAAGATCAGTAAAACCTGTTTATGTGCAGCCAGAGACTCTGTTTTCATCTAAAAACATGATACAGATAGTCATTTCAAAATACACACTGAGACTTCAATATTTATTCAGTTAGTTTAAGAAAACTCTGCTGTTGAAATTCCAGAAAATGTAAATGTAGAAAGATTGATACATGGAAAGCCCAATTCATTAAAAGTGACCTTTTAGAATGTGTTGCAAAACTTAGCTGCAGGATTGTTATGTTGTACACAGGATAGATGGTATAAAAATAACTCTAGAAGAGATTTTTTAAATTCACCTTTTCCATTCAGGACCTGAGATTAGTCAAACATAAGGTTATGACATTATCCTCATAAGAGAATGAAAAGGCAGCTTAATGCACTCTTCAATGAAAAACAAATTCAATTAAAAGAACATATAAAACAGTAGGAAACTGCCACGATGAATATTATCCCAGCTAGGAAAATGCAATAATACAAATTTTTTGAGTCAGTCACACTTGGGGGAAAAAAAAAATAAACTTGAAGCAGTATCCATAATGTTCGTCATCACTATCTCATCCTACCTACAGTGGTAATCGCTGAACTAGTCCTTCTGCTTGTGTCATTTCATTGAATGTCAAAACTAGCCTGCATTGTAGTCACTGTCACCCCCACTTTACAGACAAGGAAAGTCACTATGTGACTTGCCCAGTATCTCACGGATAGTAAGTGCTAGGGCTGGGACTCAAAGTCCATCCTGGCTGACTCCAGATCATCCAGTGGTCAATAGTGCATTATACCCCTTTCTGCCAACAGGAGCCTGTTGCCACAGGGTCATTTTGTGTTGTCTTCAATCTTTTTTAAACTTAGTTTGCTTGGCATTTTGTATTTAAGTAATAGTTTGTTACTTTAAGTCAGATGCTGGACCTCAATAAAAACATCATTATATGAAAATGAAAGCATAATAATTTGTATGAAAATCCACTGGAATAGGAAAAATGATGCCTTAACCATGCACAGCAAGCTTTGGGAAGTAGTGTGTTCATTTCCCTAAAAGTATACCTGAGCTCAAATTCATCAGTGCCAGAGCTGACACCACAGACATCATCATTATGGACTCCTAGCATTCAGAAAGACTTGTGTTCTCACTCTGCTACTTGATATCTCTGTGACGTTAGGGGAGTAGCTAAATACATTTAAACCCATATTTCTCATCTGTGAAATGGGACTAATAATGCCTATCTCCTTGGATTATTGACAAGACTAAATGATATAATATACATAAATTGCTAGTATAGTGGAAATGAGTAAGTGCTCAAGAAATTTTGACAATTATTATTACAGTCTTACTGAATTAATTCCTGAATAATTATTTATGGGAATTGCCATAATCACAGATAAATTATCTTATTATGTAGGAAATTTATAGAACTCCTTAGCCCTTTCAAACATAGAATTGTTTCCAGCAGCACCTGGGTGGCTCAGTTGGTTGAATATCCAACTCTTGATCTCAGTTCAGGTCATGATCTCACCGTTTCATGAGTTTGAGCCCCGCATTGGGCTCTGAACTGGTGGCGTGCAGCCTGCTTGGGACTCTCTCTCTCTCTCTCTCTCTCTCTCTGCCCCTCCCCCACTCATGCTCACACTCTCTCTCTCTCTCGTATAATAAATCAGTAAACTTAAAAAAAATCTTCTAACATGTAATTGTTTCTTTACTGTTCCAGGTAACATAAAAATTGACAGTTTATTCCATGAGTTCAAAAGTCAGAAATAAACGGTGTGCATTTAACTGCATTCCATGTATCAAATAGGAGAAGATGGCTGGCTTTTAATTTGGAGCACCAAGTTCTGATTTGTGAAGCTTATTTTTGATTGTGCTTTTATCTCTTCGCCTCCAAGGTCAATACCTTCACTCAAAATAAGCTGACTACAAATTTGACCATAGCAAGCAAAATTGTTCTGTCTGTTGCTATTATTCCAGGCTCATGCCATTCTTGCTGGGCTTTTACGCCTGCAGCCCAGTAAATGGTTTTCATGCTCCCAACTCCACTCAACAAAATCCATCCTCCCCATTGTGGTCAGAGTGATCTTTGTAGATTGCAAGTCTGATCATGAAATGTTTCTTGCTTAACATTCTCTAATGGTACTTCATACATAACATAACAAGGCCCTTCATGGCCTGGCTCCTCTTAGCCAATCATCTTATGCCTCACTCCCCTCTCTTGTTGCTCCTTGTGCAAACACACTCAGGTACATAGCAAGCAGTTTCCCATTTCCCTGCTGTTCCTTTTGCTGGTCTTTCTGTTTCCCTCCCCTCTTGCATTGGTGATTTCCGGGTCCTCTCTTAAGAGTCACCTCAAATGTTACATCTCTGTGATCCTTTTCTGGTCCTGTAGACTCAGGCCAGGTGCAGTCAAGTGTTTCTTCCCTGCGTACTCCATAATATCTTGTGTCTATTTTATTCTAGCTCTAATGTATTTCTTGTACAACTTTGATGTCGCTCATTGTGTGTCAGGCACTATTCTAAGCACTTTACAAATATTAACTCCTTTAATCTTCAGGACCACTCTGCGCAGTGGGTGTAGTGTTTTTATCTTCATGTTACACATGAAGAAACTCATGCACAGAGAGATTAAGTAATATCACTAATACGTGGTAGAGCCAGCGTTCAGATTCAGCAGTGAGCTGCCTGCATATACGTGCTTAGCATATGCACTGCGTTCTTAGCCATCTTGCTAACCAGCTGTGTCCCACACTAGTTTTGGGAGGAATCTTTCTGGTTCTTATTTCAGTGTGTCTTTCTCCTGTCAAGTGCATACTTGCCATATGTAGGTGTTGTATATATGGAAGTAGTTGAATACATTCATCATTCAGTGCTATCCCTACATCATTCCATTGGTTTTTCAGGCCTTTGAAATTATTGTCTCCTTGGATCACAAGGCTGACATTTATTTTGTGGAATGCTGGGTATCAGAACAGATCTTCTAAAACCCCCCACTCAGACACTCATGCTCGTCATCCATCCTGAGTTTCCACAATTGTTCCTATGGCAGAGAAAGCAAAAAAAAAGTTCCTTATCCTTAGTACCCCTTGTCATTGGAGCTGAGTAGTTGCTCAAAAAAAGTCATAGAATTCTAGGATTTGGCCAGCTAGATGAAGGCCCAAGAGCTTATTCTTTTCACTTGATTAATTCCCAAGAAGATGACTCAAGCTAAGCAACCTAGAACAGAAGCAGCATGATGAGAGTTAAGAGCATGTGTCTTACAATCAGACTTGTGTTCTCATAGAGCCTTTGCCACTGACAAGCTGGGTGAACTTGGGCACATTCTTTAGCTCTAAATCTTAATTTTCTCTTCTGAAATACATAGATTTGTTTTTTAGGAACTTTTTCCATTTCTTCCAGATTTCCCGATTTGTTGGCATATGATTGTTCATAATATTCTCTTATTGTTGTTTGTATTTCTGAGGTGTTGGTTGTGATCTATCCTCTTTCATTTGTGAATTTACTTATTTGGGTCCTTTCCTTTTTCTTTTTGATCCAAATGACTAGGGTTTTTAAATTTTATTAATTCTTCAAAGAGCCAGCTCCTGGTTTCTATGCTAAGTGAAATAAGTCAGTCAGAGAAAGACAAATACATGATTCCATTCATATGTGGAATTTAAAAAAACAAAACAAATGAACATGGGGAAGGGAAGCAAACATAAGGCAAAACCAGAGAAGAGATAAACCATAAGAGTTTCTTAAATACAGAGAAAAAACTGAGGGTTGCTGCCAGAGTATTAGGTATGGGGATGGGCTAAATGGGGGATGGGCATTATTAAGGAGGGTGCTTGTTGGGATGCGCACTGGGTGTTACATGTAAGTGATGAATCACTAAACTCCATTCCTGAAATCATTATTACACTATATTGTAACTAACTTGGGTTTAAATTTTTAAAAAATGAAGACAAATAAAAACAATAAAGTAAAATAAAAATAAATACATAGATAATGTATCTGCCACACCAAAGTGTTTGCTAAAATTTAATAAAATATTATATTTCTACCTTAGTTCTACCCAGCAAATAGTAAACACTCAAGGGATAATGACATGTTATATCAACTAGAAATGTCACATGGACAGAATACTTATGTCACCATGACACAAGCATATCACCAAGACATGCTACCCTCATAGTTAAACTCCATGAAAACCTGGATCCTAATCAGAAGCTGTTTGATGGAAGCCATGGAAACCAGAGAAGGGGCAGGTATTTCAGCCTTGATTATGAGCGGCATCAGGAAATGTTTTGTTATTTTTTCAATCATTCATTAAACAGATGTTAATTAGACACCTACTATGGGTCAACCACTATACTAGGTGCAGAGGATACACTAGTTAAAGAGAAGGGTAGAGTCCCTGCCCTCAACTTGCTCACAGTCTTATAGGAGATATAGATAAGACACAAGTGAACAAGCAGATCAATGTAAGATAACAGCTTTGACACATGCTACAAACAAAATTAACTTAGTGCACTGATGGAGAATAACTGGGTAAGGTTGAAGGACTGGCTTAGCTGGATTTCCCAGATGCATATCCTGAGATGAGATTTTGTGTCAATGTGATTTATTAGAGCATGCTTCCAGGGAAAAATGGTAGGAAAGTGGGAATAGGAAGCAAAGGAAGGAGGGCACACAAGAATGCAATATCAAGCAAAGATTCTCAGAGGACAACTTTGGCTCAGTCCTGCAGGAGAGCTCTGAGGGAATTGTATTTCAACTTCAGAGTTGGGCCCATCATCAACTGAGGGAGCTGGAGCATTTTTACTCTTCATCCACCAGACTTTGGTTAGGGTTGCATTCCAGGGCAGAGAGAAATAGAAATCAATAGACACTTCTAGCTTTCCAAGTGGTCACTGAAATTCATCTGCTGACAAAGATACACAGAGCTGACTGTTGGGAGTGAAAGCTCAGTGACAATTCATGTTCATGAAGACACAAGCATGACCCAAAATGGACATGGGCAGAGTACCAGAAGCACCTACTATAGGGATTGTCAGCCGGCGAGGTGATGCTAACCAAGACCTGAATGATGAGAAGCACCCAGCCTTGTGAAGAAGAGGGAAGCATTTTCCGGAAGAAGGAACTGTTTGTGGGAAGGCATTGAGATAAGAAGAAGCATAGTGTGTGTAAGGAATTTGAAGGATCTGTATGTTGGCAGTGTCATAAATGAGATGAAGAATGTTATAAGACTAAGGAAGTATGCAGGGGTTTGAAATTTGTAGGCAACATGGAAGAGCTAGGATTTATTCTGACTGCATCGAGTTTCCATTTGAAGGTTTCCAGCCTTGGAGTGACATTATGTTATTCAGGATTTAGAGAAACCTTGCTGACCGTTATATGGAGTATAGATTGGAGCAGGGGAAGAAGAGCAGGAACAGAGCTAGCATTCTGCAGTTTATTGTTGTAGTCAAGGTGTGGGGGAGAGTAGCATCAACCAGGGTGGGGAATAGCAAAACCTGGAAGAGGGAGATGGAGATAGCATACATTGTAGAAATAAATCCAGGAAGTCTTGCTGATGAGTTGGGTGTGTGGGTGAAAGAATGGAAGTAGGTGAACATAAGGCTCAGTGTTTCTGGGTATAATAACTGGGAAGATGCGGTGGACATTTACTGATAGCAATGCAAGACAGATGAGGATAATGCTAAATGTCCAATCATCGAGATGACATTCCCTTGGAAAGAAATTGAAGCAAGAGTTTTGTTTTGTTTGTGTTTGTTTGTTTGTCAGACAGAACCAGGGCAGTCAACACCCAGGGTTTTCACCCAAGACAAGTTGCAAGGAACTGAGGCTGAAATATAGAAAGACCAAATGCCTTATGTGTTTATATTGGTCTTTCCCCTACCTGTCTGTAAGATCCTTAACATAATGGACTGCTTTCTTCTTTTCTGTATCTATCATGCTCAAAATGGGCCTACTATGTAAAAGATCTGAACACGTGTTTATTGAAATAACAAGAGTTCCAACATCAAAACTTGCAGCCGGAGGCAGAAAATGAGATGAAGAGTGGAGAGGGATAGAGGATTAGAGGTGGGATTAAATGGTATTAGAATTTGAGATTGCCCTCAACCTATCTGTCACTAGACTTTAAACCAGGAAACTGAAGGCATTTTTCATTTTCCAGCCATGTGTATTTACACTCATGTAGCCCAACAGAGCATCTATAAAATGTATATAGACCCACTGTGTTTGACCATATGAACTAAATGAGTCTTCTCAATGCCTGTACCATTAGCTCTGATGACAGGCATTTAGCAGTGCGATGGTAATTACCTTAAGGCAGGAGTCAAAATGCAGTTAATTCATGAGATTTAGAGTCTAACAGTTCTGGATTCAAATCTTGGCTTAACTGCTAAACTGAGTGTGATTTGGGAGGTTACTTAAACCCAGTGAGCTGTAGTTCCATCACTACTAAAGTAAGAACAAGAGTATCTCCCTCAGGGCTGGATAAATATTACCATCCATGTTAAAGCATGGCTGAGTGGTTGGGGCATAGTAGGAGCTCAAAAATTACTTGCTATTACTGTTATGATCATTGTCAGTGTCATTAATCGTTCAGTGTATCACTGAATGAATGTCCTGAATGAATGTAACTAAAGAATAAATAACACTCTTTTTTTTTTCCTTTGGTTTTAAATGTCTATTAGGATAAAAACCAAACAATTGTGTTTAGAGGTTTTTAAGCGAAGCTAAGTCAGACTATATTTTGAAAGCACATTGAAAATTCTACAGCTTTAGGCAAATATAGGAATGTTTCATTATTATCACGCATCTGGTAGGCTAAAAGCATTCCAGTAGAAGAGGGATATGTCTTAGGTTTAAAATAAAGAGAGGCAGGTAACATTGGCAAGAAGCAATTGCAAGGTGAAGGACATGTTGCCAGGTTTTTGTTTTGTTTTGGTTTGGTTTGTTTTTTTTTGTTTTGTTTTGCATTTCTTAGGTAATTCAAAACAGATCAAAATACAGAAGCATTGAAACACTTTCAAATTCACAATCGACAGTATGAGAAAAGTAAAGGCATCAAGAATTATAGAAACTGTATCAATTGTCTTAAAGAAATAGGAAGAAAGTGATAGTTAATAGCTTCAGAATTTGTGTCTCTTCCCCAAAACTCTCATGCTTCTGGATCATTGGTCTGGATAATGTTGCCAAATGTGATGAGCTGGTTAGTGGATCTCCAATTAAAGAATGCTCAGGCTGATATATTATTCTTATTTATTTCCCTCTCCCTCTCTCTCTTTTTTTTTTTCTTTTTCCCTTTTTTTTTTTTTTTTTTGTTCCTTTTTGCTGAGGTGAGTCTGCATTTTCTTGGAACCTGCAGTCTGCAGTGTCTGTTTCAGGAATTACTAACTCAGTCAATGAATATCTATTTAGCATCTATTTTATAGTAGATAGTGCCCAAAAGCTATAAGGAAAACTCAAGACTGAGCTCTATTCATCCCATATTTACCAACAGTGAATTTTTGTCTCACATCTGCCTAAGCCTGTAATGTGAACATCAATAAATCACCCAATGGGACAGTCCTAAATATGGTCATATGTGGCATGGGGCTAGAACTCCCATCTCTACTATTTCATGGCCCCTCCAAAGCTAACATTAAATGACAGAAGAGAAAGTGTTTTGAAATGCTACAATTATGCTTGGGAAGTTGTGTTGTTACCATTGCCATATAATTGAAAAAGAAAACATTTGATTCTGGACAAAGTAATTCAAGGCTGATCGATAAAGCAAGACTTGGTGAGAGCCAAGAAACATAAGAGCAATTTGTTAGCTTGAACAGTTACCCAAACCCTCCATTGACTATTCAACTCTTTCTGATGACTGTAACTGACAGTGGTTTAGATGAGTGGTTCTTCAATTTGAGTGTGCATGACAGTCATGAGGAAGGCATGAGGGAGGCATGAAGTCATGTGAGAGAGAGAGAGAGAGAGAGAGAGAGAGAGAGGAGGGAAGGAAGGAAGGAAGGAAGGAAGGAAGGAGGAGGTGAGGAAGGAGGGAGGGAGGGTAAAAAGGAGGGAGGAAGAGTGGGAGAAAGAAAGAAAGAAAAGAATGAATTCTAGCCCTAAGCTCCATATACCTGCAAGTATTTACTTTCTAAGAGGTATCTTATATCTAACATACCCAAGATGGAGTGTTTTCCACCCACAAACGTGTTCTTCTGGTCTTTCCCACCAAAGTTGACAACACACTCTCAACCCAAGGGCTCAAGTCAAACACTTTGGAGTTTATCTCAGCACCTACACCCAAGCCATTTATTCATTTATTCAACAAATGTTTACTTATTTAGCATCCGCTGTATGCCAGGGACAGTTCTAGATATTGGGGGATAGAACAGTGACCAAAAGTAAGCTTGCAATGCTCAAAGAACTTAAATTCTGGTACATAAAATATAAAACACCGAGTAAATAAATAAGTATATAGTATGTGGCATATACTGTAACCAAAATATGAGCATTTCACACCATCTTCATTGCCACTACCCCAATATCGGCCATCACCCTGTGTCTGGTCTACTGAAATGGACTCATTACTAGTCCTCCTGCTTCTGCTGTCCCCCAAGCAGTCTATTATCCACACAGTTTTTAGTTGATTTTTTAAGGTATTTATCAGATTATGGCATTGTCCTACCTTAAACCTCTTGGTGACTTTCCTTTGCATTTAGTTTTATATCCAGATTCCATAATTAGCAGGGCAAACAAGACCTCTCCAAACTGTCTTAGTTGCCTCATCTCTTCACCATTCAAAAAGCTCCTGTGGCCTTCTTTCTGCCCCTCTGAATGCTAATTTCATTCAGGCCTCAGGGCCTTTGCACTTGCGCTTCTTCTTCATGTAAGTCTCTCCTAAATATCTGATTCTCATTGTCATCATTTAGGTCTTAGACCAAATATCACCTCCACAGAGAAGTAGTTTCTGACCCCACTTCCAGCACACCTCACTACCACAACTCTGTGTCTTATTACTTGTTTTTTTCTCTTGTGGCATTTACTGTTCTCTGACATTATTTTGCTAGCCCCATGGGTAATTGTCATGAAAATGTAAGCTTCATGGGGACAGTGACTAATTCACATTTGCTCATTGTTATGTCTTCAGTGACTAGGTAATTGCTTGACAAGTCATAGGTACTCAATGACAATTAAATGAATAAATGAATGAAAGAATGAATAAAACACTATGACTAATTGTCACCATGTCTCTTCAGATCACTTTGAAGTTCCTTAAGGTCATTGACTGTGCCTTTCAACTTTAAACCCGTGTTTGATACAGGACTATGCATACAGTAGATACTCCACTGGAGTGTTGAATGAGTAAATAAATAGACATTTGACTTGCCTGAACCTCTGCAACAACATTCTGAGTTAGATGATATTTCCTTATTTTAAAGGTAAAGATTCAGATGTTTGAAAAAGTTGAAGGGACTTGCTTAAGCAGAGGCCAAGAATAAGAAAAAACAAAACAAAGGTAGATCATCCCAGAGGCTGAGGGAGGGGAGAGTTTAGGAAGATTAAATGTCAGAGGACCAGATGCTGTGGAGGAACTGAACATTGACAAATGGATTTGGCCTGAAGATGGATTTTGATAACTCTGAAGAGGATAGTGGAGCTGAAGGAAGGGGTATGAGAAAAGAAAGAGCATGGGTATAAGAGAGGGTGTTTAAGAACACAGGCAAAATTTTTTTTAAACTCAGATGATATTATTATTTGGATATGCGGGTGGAATTTAAACATATTTGAGCTAAGGTGAAATTATTGCTAGTGAGAGGGGGAAAGTCCAGGTTGGGGCATGAGGTTAGGAGTGAGAGTGCCAGGCAGTGAGAAAGGTGAGAAAGGTTGGGATCCCAGAAAGGCTGTTTCTCCCTCCACAGTTGTGGGAAAGCTGGGCAGAGGCAGAAGCCAGTACATAATGCAGTACACACAGCAGTAGGAAAAGAGCTTATCCAACACTGGCTTGGTTTCAGTAAGACGTGATGGGGCAAGGGTGAGAGGTCACCTTCCCCTGAAGTCAGAAAGGCCTGGAAGCTTCATGAACGATTATTGAAAATGGTGGTTCATTTGTGGATGAGTCCAGAGATGGGTAAAAGGTACAGAGCATTTTAGGGACCATATTGGAAGATGGAAGCAATGGGGTATTGAGAGGCCAGTAGCTGATAATTTGGGGGGGATGATGTGATTGCCATAGAATAAAGTCTTAAAGCATTTTTAAGAAAAATAAACCTTTGGTTATTATAAATAAGCCAGTGTGGTTACTGGTTTTACCCTTTGATAAATGTGTAATCTTGGATGAGTCATTTCCCCTCTCTCCACCTTCATTTCCTCTCCTGTGGAAGAGGATTACTGCCATTTGTGAAGATTAAAAGAGATTATATATACTCAACCCTTGCCAGAGGAGCTGGGTCAACAGAAAAACTCAAAAAATGACTGACCAGCAAGAGTAAGGAAAGGTCCAAAGAGGGCCATAGACATCATCGGAAAACTTAATATACAAAGAATACATCGGGAAAATAATTTTAAACACATAACCTTGCCTGTCTCCTGCTAGGAGATTCTGGGTCCATAGGTCTGCAGTGAGGCCTAGGGATATGCACTGTAACAAACCAACACTCTAGCTGATGCTCTTATGGGCAATCCATGAGTTGTGCTGAGAAGAACCTTGAGAGATGGAGTGGTGATTGGTGGAGTCACACAGGAGGGAGCCAGCCCCATACAGCTGCAGTGACATTGGTGTAATAGCCATGTTTGACCCTCTAGATCAGGGGTCTTACTTAATAAATAATGGAAAACCATCCGTGTATTTATTTATTTGTTCATTCATTTGATATAAAGTGTGGTATATGCACCATTTCTACCTAATTTCAAAACAGTTCCATCACCTCAAAAGGCAAACCTGTACCCATGAAGCAGTTGCTCCCCATAACCCCCTCTCCCTTGACCTTGGAAGTGACCAATTTGTATTCTGTCTTTATGAATTTACCTGTTCTAGATATTTCATATACATGAATCATAACAATATGTGAAATTTTGTGTCTGGATTCTTTCACTTAGCATGAGGTTCATCCATGTTGTAACATATATCAGTACTTCATTCATTCCTTTTTATGTCTGAATAATACTCCATTCAATGTATATACCATGGTCTGTTTAGCCATCGATGGACATTTGGGCTGTTCCCACCATTTGGATATTGTGAATAATGCTGCTATGAATATAGTTGTGTGGAGACCCTTAAAACATCTCTCTGCAGAGGCAGAGATTTAACCCACCTAGTTGAAATCACTCAGGTAATCGTAATATGGAGCCAGTACTGAGAACCTCTGTTCAGGATGTTGACTTGAAGAAAGATTTGAATTGCCGTATGATTTTAGCACTATTTAGCAGGCAAGTTCCTCTTCTAAGACTGATGAAACATTCCTCTAAAAGGCTTAGTACACAGGTAGTACTCAATAATGAAGGTTGGATAGCTGGAGAAAGAGATATGATTCCAGACTAGGTCAAAGTGAACAATTGGTGTGAGTGAATTAGCTGTGTCCTGCCTCAAATGTGGCCATAGCACATGGAGTCACAAATGACCTCCTGGAATGTATTCTACTTTTCTCTCCTCAGACGATTGCTTTCTAGCAATGCCTAAAGAGAGAGGTAGGGGGTAACACATTTTATACCTGTCAGCTGAATAATGCAGCTGAATGAGCCAAAAATGAGCCTCAGAGACCCCTCACAGTGATCTGAGAAGGAGTGTTGGGATTTGTCAAGGCTGCATGAGAATAATATCCAGGTAGGAAAGAAAAGAAATTGCTGTGGCAATTATTTCAATGAAAAGGAACACTCAGTGTCAGGCCTATACATTATCCTATCCCTGAACCACTCTTGATGTCTCAGAAAGGTATGAGCATGTCCTTTGATGCAAGGGTTTGTACTTCTGTAAAAGCTTACTTCTGAAGAGTTCAAAGTGCCTTCCGCGGACTCTCTCGTAGTCTCTTTCAACCCCTTTGTGGGGTAGATGGCAAGTGCTATTCTCATCTCACAGATGATAGGAAAGCTGAAACACAGAGAGGTTAAGGGGTGTGTTCAAGGCTTATCCTCAAGTCTTTTAGGATGGGACTCAAGGCTCCAGGTTTCCAGAGTCCTCACGGTTGGCCCTGACACCACCTTACCCTTTCATCACAAGGTCAAAATATAATAATTACTTAAAAAAAAAAAGAAAAAAGAAAAGTGTCTGCCAACAGGGGAAGATGGATATTTTCAATATAGTACCATCAACTGCCTGAATGGAGTTTTCTGTCAGGGTCACAGTATCATTATTGATTCATAGCATGGGGAAATTTTTTACCTTCATTGTATTATTTTTATTATCATCATTGTTATTGGAAATCGGACAATTGTGTTAGCATTGTTGGTATTTCATCAGGTCTCATAAGTTGCTGTCCTTAGATGGGGGTGTGAAATGGTACATTTTTTTTTTTTATCACACTTCATTTCATTGTGACAGAAAAGGTATTATAAAGCCACCTTAAGCACATGATCTACTTGAAAGATAATTAAAGTGTGATCATTTCTGAGTATATGACAAATATTTCCTTCCCTGGAGAAAATTTCGAGTAATATTGTTGTCTGAACTCTGATTA
Source organism: Herpailurus yagouaroundi (assembly GCF_014898765.1). NCBI lineage: Eukaryota > Metazoa > Chordata > Mammalia > Carnivora > Felidae > Herpailurus > Herpailurus yagouaroundi. The sequence continues at coordinate 151,974,433 of NW_024412376.1, forward strand.
GACCTTAGTATAGCACCCAAGCATTATAGGAGGCCCCTAGTGTTCTTACCACGGGACAAACATCAAAACATCAGAATTGCTTTTACACTTATAATTTACTTTATTATATTACAAAAGCAATACATAGAAATAAATATTAAAGGAGTAAAATTTAGCTCATAGAGAGGGATTTAAGATGAAACATAAATACCTCTTTCTTTGTATCATTTCCCTAAAATTTTCTGGATTATGCTATAATACACTATATTCTATTAGATATCTTGGATAGCTTTTTGAAAATCCATTTCAACTTTATAAATCTAACATTTAATTTCTATTATGTGGTATTCCTTGTTTGGCTATATAATAACTTCCTCAGTGTTGGACATTTATCTCTAATTCTCCAATAATTAATAAGAAGCTGTAATGAATAAATATTTCCCTATATATGTAATTTTTGTGTCAAAATAGAGGATATTGCAGAAAATGAATTTCTAGGATCAAGCTTAGATATGGCTTATATATGTTTGTTTTAAAATCTATAACATATAGATATATATGAATATAATACATGTTTATTACATATATTACATATATTCATATTTTTTAGAATGTGCTAGATATATATTGCTACTGTTCTCTGAGGAGATTTGAAACAAAAAACACAACTTCTCAAGTCCCAGCAGAAAGCACCTCTTGGATCAGAATCTCCCAGAGTATTTGCTGAATATCATTTTTTGTTTGTTTGTTTTAAAGCGAAACATTTAATTCTGAATCACAGTTCATTTAAATTCTCCATTCCATAGGATTACCAGCCAAAAACATAAAGGTCAATTTGAGTCTACAATCCATGCAAAAATCTAACTTTTAAAAATTATAAAGACTAGGGACATCTGGGTGGCTCAGTTAGTTGAGTGCCTGACTGTTGATTTCAGCTCAGATCATGGTCTCACAGTTTGTGATTATAAGAGCATGGAGTCTGTTTGGGACTCTCTCTCTCTCTCTCTCTCTCTCTCTGTCTCTCTCTCTCTCTCCACCTTCCTCCCTCCCTCCCTCTATCTCTTATAGACTCTCTTTCTCTAAAAATCAATAAATAAACTTAGAAAAATTATAAAGACCAGGTCTATTTTTATATAACTATTACTCTTGATAGGAAGATCTGTGCCAGTTTTTGGGTGTTGAACATTGCCCCCAGAAAAACCAGTGTGAAAACTCAGCAAAATAATAGGTTGCTGCTTCACAGGATGGGCATTTTTGGTGACTGGCACTTACTGGAAAGATTGGGTATCCACTTGAGCAGAGCACTCATTGTCATTTTCTCAGATTAAAGTCTCAGAGCTGAATAATAAATGAACATTGTTATAAATATAGGGAAGAAGTTTCATACTACATACAACTTTCCAAGTCTAGAATTTCTGTTTGCTATTTTTATTATGATTATCAGCATTTTCATGCATATATTAATATTTTTAACACTTGGGATTTTGAACAAAGAGTATAGTTGTCTAGATTCTTTTATGACCACCTGTGTTCTTACAGAGAAATATTCCTGGAAAATAAAAATGCAAGAAATAAATGGGATGCTTCAGGCTTTGCAAACAGTTTACTGCTCCCTTTACACTTTTAGAAAATGTGTTGCTTGGATAAGATCTCTACTAAAAAGCCTTAAGGGATATCGAGAAATCACCACTCTGAACCCTTCCTTATTAAAAAATACATAGAAACCAGCTTTGTCACAAGGCAGTGCTTTTGGTTATCGAGAAGCTATTATGCTTGCATAAAATAATTAAACCACTGGCTGTAAGCTTATTGAATATTTCAAAGAGAAAAAATTTCTCCATAGAAAAATATTGCACAAATCTTAACATAATCCATGTTATCGGCACAGTTTTTCATTAACAAAATGTTGCTACATTTTAAGATACGCTGCTGATTTGAAGAGCGATCAAATTTAAATAAAGATAGGTGTGCACATTATAAATGAACACTTACAAATCTTATCTTATTAATGTATTTAACTCAGAGAAGAACAAAATGTGTGTGTGTGTGTGTGGTGGGGGGGAGTGGATATTGGATCAAAGGGGAAGGTAACTATTACCTAAGAAAAAATCCTAGATTATTTCATGTTTCACTATCAAGAGTGACGACACAAATTCAAGAATTTAGGGTGCCTGTAGCTACCTTAACTATGGCTAATCCACCATCATCTGTTGTTATTTACTACTGTACCAAGGTTTAAGTCTTTTGGCGGAGAAACAAGTTCATGTTCAAGCACCACAATTTATCAGACAAGTTAAACTTGGACAAGTCACATAATCTTTCTGTAGTTCAACTTCATTGTCTGTGAAATGGTTAAAATAGCAACTCTCTCACAAGTTTGCTACGAGGCTTAATTATTATTGGACATGCAAAGTTCTGGGCACAATGTCAAATACATAGGAGGCATTCATCGTCACCCTCAATTAGATGTATCTCTCGGGCCATTGTGGTTAGTTGGCCCTACAAGAATTGTCCCCAGTCCCTGTGCTTTGAATATGCTCTATGAGCAAAGAATCAAGGAAAAGAAAAGTACCCACTCTGTTCTAAACACTCTGCTAGGTACTTGATATACAGTATTTTATTTAATCTTTTCACCAGTCTTTACAAGGTCAAGAAAATAAAACTTAAAATGATTATAATTTGCCAAAGTTCACAAAGTTAGCACGATATGGAGCAAGTAGTTTAAACATAGTCTGGCTACAAGGTTGGAAGGTAAGAGACTCAATACTTACAGAGATACTATTGACTTCATCTTCCTCCAACTCATTGTATCTCCAATACCACCACTAATTTGTAATGACAAGGACTGCTACTTGGACTTTTGACACTTCCATTTCAGACTACAGGCTTTCTTTTTCCTTTCTTTCTTTCTTTCTTTCTTTCTTTCTTTCTTTCTTTCTTCTTTCTTTCTTTTTTCCCAGACAGGTTTCTATTATCTAAGTCTACTTTTTTTTATTTTTATTTTTTTAATATATGAAATTTATTGTCAAATTGGTTTCCATACAACACCCAGTGCTCATCCCAAAAGATGCCCTCTTCAATGCCCATCACCTACCCTTCCCTCCCTCCCACCCCCCCCCCCATCAACCCTCAGTTTGTTCTCAGTTTTTAAGAGTCTCTTATGCTTTGGTTCTCTCCCACTCTAACCTCTATTTTTTTTTCCTTCCCCTCCCCCATGGGTTTCTGTTAAGCTTCTCAGGATTCACATAAGAGTGAAAACATATGGTATCTGTCTTTCTCTGTATGGCTTATTTCTATCTAAGTCTACTTTAAAGATATATCTATATCTATCTATATCTATATCTATATCTATATCTATATCTATACCATTTATATCTATATCTATTACCATGCTGGAGGCATACCCAATATAATAGTATGATTACCCCAAGGATTGAAATTTTCAGCCGCTTTCTTTCTATTGCATTGGCTGCTGTCTACACGATATCAGAAAATCTAGTCATTTCCACTCTAGAATTAAAGAAAATAGTTTTTTAGTCTAAACTGAAAAGAAAATTTGTTCATTAGACTGTTCTCTGTTGTATGGAGAAGGTATGTGGTACTTACTAAATTTTTCACTTATTGACAACTTATATTGGATTCATAGGGGGAGCTACAATAGCAAAAGCATTGACTTTAAAATTATTATATGCATGTTCCAATCACACTCAACCACATAATGGATGTATGACTTTGCAAGTTATTTAACCTGTTTAAAATGAGTTTTCCAGATGAATTTGAACAATAATAGTACCTACCCCATAGAGTGACTATTTGGACAAGGACTATTTGGACAGTACAAGGGCTGTGCCTGACTCATATTAAGCCTGTTAGAATGGTACATGACATCAAGAACTGCTGAGCTCCCCACCTCTCAACTGGACTTTGTTAACACCTATAATAGGGGTAGATTAATCTCAGAAGGCAGATTTGATTCTCAAGCACTCCTATGAAAGACAGAGGACACAAGTTCATATATACCATTCGCCTGGCTAAAAAAATGCAGTATTTGGAAATTCTCCAGTTATCAAGGCTTTGGGTAGGCTAGGCAATCACTAGTGAACCACCAGATGTTCAGAGAAACCCAGTTAACATCTATATGCAGAACTTGTGTGAGCACAGCTTAGGGGAGTCCTCTGCTTCGAGTCTCATATGGTGGCAATCAAGATATTGGCAAGAAGTGAGTTCTCATCTGGAGGTATAACCGGGGAAAGAGCTGTTTCACTGCTTATATGATTATTGACAGCATTTGATTCCTTGTAGCAACAGAATTCATGGCAACTTGCTTCTTCAAAGCCAATAATAAAGAAACTCTAGCAACACAGACAGTACAGCATCACATGATGTAATCATGTACACTGTATCACAATTGCCATATTCCCTTGGCTACAATCAAGTCACAGGCCCTGCCCAAACTCAGGGGAGAGTACCATACAACAGCACAAATTTTAGCAGGCCAAGGTCAAGGAGGGCCACCTAAATCATCTGTCTGCCACATGGCTTCTTCAGGTGCTCTAATTCTTGATGTGGCCTCAGTTACTTCTTTCAAATTTCCAGTTTGAACTCTGACATATTCTACTTCTCCTCATCTGACTCCTAGTACTGGTTTTAGAGATTATTCTTTCCTCAAAAACTTATCACACATGGTTCACAGGGATTTCACGTTTGTTCACTCAACAAATGTTTGTTAAGCACATGCTATATGAAGGTGCCATGAAACCATGGAATATACAAAACTAAGCAAAAATAAGGAGCTAATGTAAAGAAAAGCAAAGTATTGCATTCATAGAGCTTATACTTAGAGCTCCATAAATTTGTGATACCTATTTACCTACCTGTATTAGAAATGAATAGACACAAATGAGCGATTGTAACTCATCTATGTGTTGTGAAGTGTGGATACAATGTGGTGTCTTCAGGCAGTCACTGAATGCCTGGGGGAAAGAGCAAAAGTTCAGAAAGCCAGTCTCTTCCTCATTGCCTAGAGAAAGTCAAGGAAATGACATTTATTTTCTCATTTTAACCTCATAGAAACATAATAATTCATGTTAGCAGCCACATTTAATAAAAAGAAAAAAAGCTGAGAGGTCAAATAGTTTAGATCACAAGTGTGAGATTTGAGACGAGATCTTCATATCACTAATATCAGCACCCCAGGTTGTTATTCATATAGGATAGGACGGAATTTGTTTCTTTTTCTATCCATTTTATCCTTAATTTAGAAATAGCCTTCCTGTAATAAATTTGGGCAAGTTATCAATCTATACAAACTTATGATTCATAAACATTCAAGAACTTTTTTTTTTTTCTAAAATAAATTTGAGGGGCATCTGGGTGGTTCAGTCAGTTAAGTATCTGACTTCAGCTCAGGTCATGATCTCGAGGTTTGTGAGTTTGGGCCCCGCATTGGGCTCCATGCTGACAGTACAAAGCTTACTTGGGATTCTCTCTCTCCCTCTCTTTCTCTGCCCTCTCCCACTTGTGCATGCTGGCTCTCTCTCTCTCAAATAAATAAATAACTTTAATAAAAATATTTTTGAATAAATTTGAATTTTAGTATTGCATAAACAATATTCAATTTGTCATTTTATTAGTAATGAGATGGAAGCATTAATTATTGTTATTGAGGACTTAGCAACTTAAAGAATCAGGGCTCAGAGACGCATCTCATTTAAATGTGCATTTTAATAAAGCATTTGTTTTAAATGTTGAAAATATCCTAATAGTTTCAACTAACCTCAAACTTGAGTATTTCGTGATGCATTTAATGGAATATTTTTAGAATCAGAATTCATCAACATTGGTGCAGAATTAACATTCTGTGTCTCAGTTTGATAGAGAATTCAACTGGAAAGACATTTTCCTCTCTGTGGGATTAGTAGGTTTATATTCAGTATTATAAATAGAATAGATACATAGCCAGTCACAAACGTGTTCTTCCCAAACTACCTCTTTCTACTGGTAGAAACATAAATGTGAACTGTCGATGTGGTAGAGCTTTATGGCTAGTAAACATTTGTCTATCCAAAAAGCAAAAACAAGTATTCAGACTACTGAACAATGTATAAGGAAGCCATTTTAGCAGTGGCTTTGGTCTTTAGCCATTGATAGCCTGGTTTTGGTGGTAAGTGGTACAGAGGGAAACTGTCAGTATGTGTTAATCTTCCACAATTAAGAGAAACAAATGAACAGTGAAGGTGAACTTTTTATTAAAATATTGACCCAACTAAATGGGCCAATGAAAAGTTTCCTTCTCCCAGAGAAAGCCATTTCAGCACTAACAATTCCTCCATGTTTTACAACACGCTAAAGCTCTCCATATGTCAATGAATTCAGCAAATCTGCAGTCAAGTCTATCCTTGTGGTCCATGGGGCTTGGCATGTGTCATTTCCTCCAAAAAAAATGACCAGAGATCTTCTCCAACCAAGGTATTCATGCACTAAAGCACTCCAAAGAACAGGAGCCTTGTTTTAGTTTTGATTTTGGTTTTATAGACTCAGGAGTATTTTATGCTCAGACAATGAAAAGGTATAAACAGGTTTATAAAACCAGTTGCTGAAGGACCAGAGTAACTAAGGGATTTAACTTCATTTGCTTCTGTGTTATTTCCTGCACTGCAGAAAGTATTTATAATTTTTTAATGTTGATTTATTTGAGAGAGGGGGAGACTGGGGGAGGGGCAGAGGGACAAAGGGCCAGAGCCTCTGAAGTGGGCTCTGTGCTGAAAGTAGAGAGCCCCATGCACGACTGGAACTCACAAACTGTGAGATCATGACCGAAGCAGAAGTTGGTTGCTTAACTGACTGAGCCACCCAGGTGACCCTGCAGAAATATTTAAGGTAACTGTTAATTGCAGGTGGAGAGTTTCTAGTTCTTGGATTTGCCCATGTGAAGATCTCATACATAGATTTATCCATAACTCCCATAATCTATTCAAACTCTGAGATTGCCAGGCTCCAACCACTCCAGGATGTATTGGGGATTGTCCTAGTGACAAGGAAACAAACCTGCATTCTTAGCAAACCCATTAGCAAGTGTTATGTACAATGCCATTTGCTTAGAATTTGTTAGCAAAGACATTTCCACAGAAATATAAATTTCTTTCATTATTTTTATCTGTATACAGAAAAAAAAAAACTCTTCGGTCCACACATAAAGTTCCTGAAACAACTAAATAGATCTCTACTTTTAAATCATCCTTATATATTTTTATTATTACCATTAATTACTGAAAATGCCCTCTATCATATAGAGTGTTCTCTATTATTAAGCCATTACTTTTGCTCAGAGAATAAATAAATATAGCTTAGGAAAGTACCAGTTACTTCTATGAATCACCTTGAGGAAAGTGCCACATGCTTCAAGAATAATGGTTATTCTTGACTAGCAATAAGCACTAAACACTCACTAAACACTCACACTTAGACACTCTGCTCAGTATTTTATATACATGAACACATTCAATCATTGTAACAACCTATTAGGTGGTGACTATTATCCCCATTTTACAGATGATATCACAAAAGCAGAGTCTCAACAACAGTACAGTATTTGCTCATGGTGTCTCCTCAGTGTAGTGTTTATACATTTGAAAGATTTTTCTTACACAGGATTTGTTTGGTTAGTTGTTTGCTTTGGATCTGTGATGGCCTCCCAACAACCCTTAGAGGTGAAGAGGACAGAGAAGTCGTTCCTACGCCCACAGTACATGTGAACATATGGCAGTTTTAGTGGCTAAATGCCCCGTACAGAGTCTTGGAGTTGAACCGTCTGGCTTCCAGTTGGTAACTCAAGGCTCCGTATGGAGCTTAAACCAATATAAATGCAAAGCCCCAGCCTATTCCAGGGAGTGACAAAGCCTCATGAATTTCCACCCAATATAAATAAAAGCCCCAGTGGCTAATTCTTAAGGTTTCTCGGATTCATTCATGTCATTTCCTGACAGAACCCCTCTTCCCCCATCTGGCTCATTCCCCTGAACGACTGGAGTTCGTCGTCAGCTCCGTTCTGCACTTCCACCTTTAGTCCTTACCTGTTTTACCTCAAGACTCAGCCATGGGCCTCTGACTCGACTCTAACCCTCACTTAAGTGACAAACAATGAACCTGTGTCTCTTCAACAAGTGTTCACCACACAAAAAGATGTATTTTCTTGATTATAAAAGGTAACTCATGCTTGCTTTAGAAAGTTTTGGAAAAAACATGAATAAAAAGTTGTGTTTTTTTCAAACTACTCAATTTGCCACTATTACGTTTTGGGGAGATAGATAGATAGACAACACTGCACATCCTGTATGTAAACTGCCTTTTAATTTTCATCTAACTACATACCATGCACACACTCCCACTAAATATTCTTCTGCAACATCACTTGTAATGGCTCTAAAATATTCCTCATATATAAACATATAAGTGCATGTGTGTGTATGTGTGTGTGTGTTTATGTGTGTGTTAATGTAATCTAACCAGTTCCATATTTTGGTGTATTTAGATTCTTATTTTCAATTTTTCAATATTACAAATAACAATGAGATGAACATCCTTATGAATAAATATCTGATTGCATATCTTGTTATTTCCTTTAGGCAGACTTTGACAAGAAAAATGCTACTAAAGCACACATGCAATTTTAAGGGAAAAATGTTTCAACATTGATTTAAGGGATTGCTGTCTATAAAGTGACATTCTTCCACCTGAAGACTAGAGAGGAAGGCATTTGGAGGTGGCTGCCCTATTGGGAAGTGATTTTTCTTCCACTTTCACCTTTGATTTCCCAACTGTTCTCGTTTTAGCCACCCCTGTTCTCCAGTTTAATCTACCACCACCTTCCAGACTTACATGGAAGCCAGAAAGCCTTTCCTAATTTATTGTACCATGCATTGGGCTTCTCAGACAAAAATCACATAACTTGAGGCTAAGGATAGCCAAGTAAAAACAGACGAAAGGGGATGAATAATATTTGGAAAATCTTGTTGATGGAGGATTATACTGGAATGAGTAACTTGTTGGGAGAGATTGGATTTTAGAAAGGTAATATTTGCATCACGGGATCTGTTGTAGTCTGCATGTGGCCTCTGTAAAAGATGTAGGAATTTCTCTTGCTGCTACTTTTGAAGTGTGAGGGCTTGGTTGGACCAGAGATTAAACTTCAATTGCCTTTATTCTAAGGGACTTTGAAGACCTATACGGATCAAATCCCTTTATTATTCATTTTATTGTCTTCATAACACTCGTTAAGTATGTGAAATCATTCATATGCTTGTTGTTATCTATCCCCTTGTTAGAAGGTAAACTCCAGGAGATGGCACCTTGTCTAATTTGCTCCCTTTATAATTCCAGCACTCAGCACAGCATATAGCATTGTTATGATCCCAAATAATATCGGTAGGACAAACGAATGTAAGGATTGTTATCTTTCTCTGACCCTTTGTATACCTACATTTTTAGTATGTAATATATCATGTACTGATTTTTTTGTCTTATATGAGGCATCAGAGATTTTTCTCTGCATATGCACACCCTCATGGTTTTCTGTTATGCTCTTAAAGGACAAAGGGGCATAACTGAGAGAAAAATTTATACCAACTGAATGCCTATTTTAAAGGACAAGCTTAATGACCACTTATTAGATATGTGTTTGCTAACTAGGGGCTAATTAAAATTATGTCAATTTCTGATTTTCAGTACCACCTGTAACTTACTGGATCTGGCATTTTCAGATAAAGCTTGCTGACATTTATCTTGAAACACTCTTTCAATCAGCATAAAACCATGCCTGTCTCAAGTCTGGTTAATATAAGAATTTGAATGAGGAGAAAACCATTTCAGTGAGGAAAAAAAGTCAGTGGCATCAGTGATTTGCTGGTTGAGATTCAAATGTTACATTTCCCTTTTGATGGATTTGAATGCTTGTAATATGTCTTAATGGAAACATGAATCAAGTTTTCCTTATGAAAAGTAATGTGGTTCTATCAGTACAAAATGCAGAGCCCGTACCGCCTGCCCGGTTCTTTGATAATAGAACTCATCTTTGGAACTCTGTTATTTATTTTGCCAACTTTATGTTGCTTCTTAAAAAAAAAAAATTCTTAATTAATGCAGGGCTTAGAATGTAAAGAGCAAATACAAAATCAAGACCATTAAAGTATGACTGAAAAAGCCATTTATTTTCATTAAACATGACTTGAGACCTTCTAGATTGGAACCTAAACATCTCTCCAAGTGAAATGTTTCATATTCTTCTTTCCTTCCATCTCTGATGATTTTAAGACGGTATCTAGACAATACCTCCTCCTTGGAGCTGGCCTCTTCTCTGAGTCCCCAGGACATTGGGTTCGCCCCATCTAAGCACCTACCATAGCTTGTTGAAATGATCTGCTTCAACAAATGTTAACTGATCATGCTGTATGCCAGTTACTATGAAGTTGAGCCAGAGACACCCCTGCTTCATAGAACTTGCATTGTAATAGGCAGACAGATCCACGATATATTACTAGGTAAATGGGTGTTGTGAATTGAGAAAGCAGGTTAAAGCAATACAAGAGGAAGGGGGGCACTCTTCTAGGGTCTCTGAGGAGGAACATTTGATCAGGGACCTGAATACAATGAAGGAGCAAGCTATAAATATCTGACGAGACTGTTATAGACGGAGGAGGATGTGGCAGGTATAAAGGCCTTGGGACAGAAGCCTGCCCTATGTGTTTGACAAAGAGCAGGAAGGCTGATATAAGGAGAGCAGGGTGTGTGAGGACAAGAATGGGGGAGATGAGGCAAAGCGAAAGAAGGCAGTCAGTTCTTCCCAAACTGCCATTAGCACAGGTGTGTTAACCCGGGCAGGTGGACCAGAGCATTCAGGGGGTCAGTGAACTGGATAAAAAGAATATTTTATATGTATTTTCATTAACCCTAACCGAAATTTAACATTTCACTTAAATATAAATGCAGAAAACAAGCCACAGTATTATTAGCAGCATCTGTGACTTCATAACCAATAGACTTTAAAATATTTCATATCACATTGTAATGCGAATATCTCAAAATGCTTTTTATGTTCTTTACTACTGTAAAATTATGCTAATTATTAGACCTGTTGCTACTGTGTCTTTTTTTTTAATTTTTATTTAAATCCAAGTTAGTTAACATACAGTGTAATAATGGTTTCAGAAGTAGAACCCATGATTCATTACTTACATACAACACCCAGTGCTCATCCTGACAAGTGCCTTCCTTAATGCCCATCACCCATTTAGCCCATCCCCTTACCCACCTCCCCTCTAGCACCCCTCAGTTTGTTCTCTGTAGTTAAGAGTCTCTTATGGCTTACCTCCCTCTCTATTTTTATCTTATTTTTCCTAACGCGTCTTTAATATTTTGATAACTCTGTCATAATAGAGCTGATTTGTTTTGTAACCTTATTTAACATATTATATATTATATAATATATAATTTATACTTCCAAACAACATTTTTCTGAGGTATGTATAAGCTCGACCATACTACCATGGTGTCATGGTACAAAACAAGTTTAAGAACCCTTGCAATAGTAATAAATATTGCACTTCTTAACCAGATGTTTTTAATAAAATGGAATAAGGTGCAAACACATAATAACACACAATGCATGTCACCTACTAAGTAAAAGTGTATACCAGGTAGAAGTTTGGTAAAACTTTTGGGTAAGATGTCTGTGTATGTGTGTATGTGTGTGTGTTTTGCATCATGATCTAAGATGTGTTTCTTAATATTTTTTAATGTTTATTTATTTTTGAAAGAGAAACAGAGCTAGAGCATGAGTGGGGGAGGGGCAGAGAGAATGGGAGACCCAGAATCCACAGAAGGCTCCAGGATCTGAGCTGTCAGCACAGAGCCGGGTGATGCAGGACTTGAACTCAGAAACAAGTGAGATCATGACCTGAGCCGAAGTCAGACGCTTAACTGACTGAGCCACCCAGGCATGGCAAGATGTGTTTCTTAATGTAGGATCATAACTTTAAAAAGGATGAAGTCAGTGGGTGAAGGTGGGAGCATATGAACAAGAGGGAGGAAGATTCTGACACATTTGTGAATCTCTGTGGGGAATATTACAGTCTTCGGAACATGGAAGTGCCCCATAAACATTTCTTGCCACCACCCGCCTAAGGAGCTGCTTCGAGGCTCATCCCTGTACCAGTGTGTTCGATTCCTGCCCCCACCCCTCCCTCTCCTGGGCTCTTGCTCTGTCAGTGTTAGTTCCCCTCAAATCATGGCCCTCTTTCCCGAAAGCCTGTACTCTCTCCTTTCTTGTATTTATGTTACATATTATGAATATATCCACTCAGTAGTAGGAGACAATGCTTAACCTCAAATCTGAAAGATAATTAGAAATCTGCTAAAAGAACATCCAAGACAAAAGACATTCTAATGAGATGAGGAAAATGTGAGCAGTGAACGAGAAAAAGGAAATATTTACGAAGCACCATCTGTTTCAGGCATGGTGAGCGATGCCCTGTCTTCTGGGACCCACAGCCTCAGAACCCATTATATTCCAGCTTCCTTCCCTGACTTCACTGAAATAATGTCTCAGGTTACCATCCTGAACTCATCCTGAACTCACTGGAATATTTGTGGTCTTTGTCCTACTTGACCCTCACCTATCTCTCTGTTCCTGATCCCCATGCCTCTTGAGTTCATGCCTTCCTATCAGTGAGCTCAAACTATTTAGTTACCTAATTTTTCCTGTTTCCTTTTTCTCATTCACTGCTCACATTTTCCTCATCTCTCTGGAATGTCTTTGTCTCAGATGTTCTTTCAGCAAATTTCTAATTATCTTTCAGATTCCAGGTAAAGTGCTGTCTCCTCAGTGAGCTCTCCTGCCCCCTTCATGCATTTCCGCATTCCCCTGAGCTAATTACCTCATTCTATCACCAGACCTCATGTATTATATATATCGTTATTATATTTGCATTTTAACCAGTTATCTTCTTTTCACCTTCTGTGCTAGCCTGGGGAGTTTCCCTGAAGACGAGGAATAACTCTTTTTTTGTTTTGTTTTTTGTAAGTTTATTTATTTATTTATTTTGAGAGAGACAGAGACAGCACGAGTCGGGAAGGGGCAGAGAGGGGGGAGAGAGAGAATCGCAAGCAGGCTCCACACTGTCAGTGCAGAGCCTTACACGGGGTTCAAACCCATGGAACCATGAGATCATCACCTGAGCTGAAACCGAGAGTTGGACACTCAACTGATTGAGCCACCCAGGTGCCCTGACAAGGAAGAGCTCTTAACATAATTCTTTGCACAGCGTATGCACTCCAAGAATACTTTTGAGTGACTGTATGACTGAATGAATTCATAAATAAATGAAAATAAGTAATCCATCTATTCATTCAACAATAAACTCTAGATCTAGGGCAGTGTCTAAAATACACAGTACGTTCTTAATAATAATTTATTGAATAAGATATTTCACTCATAATGGGTAGACATAAAAACTATTGAATGATATGTAAGAAGTAATTCTTTAATTTGGATATATTTTGCTTATAAGACACATGCCCCACAGCCAATTGTTATTACCAACTGTTACCCAATTCCTTTTACTAAATTCTCCTTCTTTATCCATAATGTAGTCATTGATAAGGAACCGTTTTATAAGTAGATTAAAATATTGTCTTCATTAAAGCGTTGTATATAATAAGTCTGATTGTGCAATTCAGTAAGTCAATTGCATTGCTATTCTGTGTGCTCAGCTCCTTCAAAGTGACACTGATGCTTTACACTACTGAAGTTAACGCCTTTGTTAGGAAATTTGTACCTGCGCTCACCACGGGAAAAAACAAAAATAATATCTCCGACAGATGACAGGGTCTGAACATAGGCATTCATTCTACCCAGCAATTTATCAGCAACAGTGGATCAAGGCCCCTTGTCAAAAACAAGCACTGGGGTAAAGAACAGGTCATTTCACCTTATTGATGAGAGCATTATTAACCTGCTCATATTCTTTAAGTGTGCCCTTGCCTATCAGGCAGCTTCCTTTCTCCCTCTGATTGAGTGCATGTGGTTATCTGTGTCTTGACATTGACCACAATTGGGAAAGTCAGGCATCTGTGCCACAAGGTTTGAACACTGGAGATAAATGGACTTGAGAGGTGACAAATTATTGATATTATTGCAACACCAAGTGCCACGCTTACCCTCTCCCTCACCTTCTGACAAATGGGTTCCCATATTTGTCATTGAGATGAATGCTAACATGGTACTCTCAACAGTAGGGAGAACCATTTAAAGAGAAGTGTAATCATCTCAAATCTTCCTATAAATACACTTGGTAGCCCACTGAGAAGCACTCAGTCATTATCAGAGAGAGGAGTTACAACAACCTATTTTTCAGGAAAGAGCCAACTCACTATTGAGGCACAGTTCCAAGATATACTGGGTCATGGAGAACCTTCAATTCTATCAAAGAATATGCACTAGTAAGCTGTATCTTATACATACGTTCACAGGCTTGGATAGTTTATCTGCCCAAGTTACTTGTTCTTAATCAATTAAACAACACACCTTGGGAAACAGCACCTTGTGTAGATGTGACAAATATATCCTGAACCTGGAGCTACTTGATACGACAAAGACCCATGTATACAAAAAGCATCAAAGTTTTGTACTCAGAACACGTGATGAAACGCAAGTTTATTTAAAATTAAATGAGATTAATTTACCTAATTTTAGTGGATTTAGAGAACGAGAATAAATTCATAGGCCTTTAAGAGAATCTGGCCATGCCTCCGATGTGCATAATTTCAGCAGAGTGCTCCATGGAAATGAAGTGTCTGAGGCTGGAAGGGAGAAGATGTTTCTGAGATGATTGGCCAAATTATGGAAGAGTTTACGTCTGATCTATTCACGTTGTTATATTAGTACCCTAGGGATGCTGTAATAGCCATAAACTTGGTGGCCCAAAGCTGTGGACATTTCTTCTTTCATAATTCTAGACACTAGAAGTCTGAAATCAACATGTCATGAGGACCATGCTGTCTCTGAAGGCTCTAGGGGAGAATCTTCCCCTTGCTTCATCACCCCTGTGGTTGTTGGCAGTCCTCGGTAGTTCATGGCTTTTAGCTGCACCACTGAATTCTCTGCCTTTTCTCCACAGTGCTGTCTTCCCTCTGTGTGTCTGCCTCTGTTTTCAAATCTTCCTGTCCTTATAGGGATGCCAAATTATTTTGGAGCTCATCTTAATCCAGTATGAGCTCATCTTAACTAATTTTATCTGTAAAGACTTATTTCCAAATAAGTCCACATTATGAGGTTCTGGGGACATGTGAATGTAAGGGGTTGGGGGAGTGCTCCATTCAATCCAATATAGTTGCTGGACTGCTTTATTTAGAAACATGGTTGGTTGGTTGAATGACTCTTAGCCATGGCCAACAAGAGAACTGCAGCTGCCTATAAGTCCACAAAGAAGTCTCAGGGAATAAACCAGAGTTAGACTCTCAGAATTGCACCAGGGAGCAGAATCAAATGGGAAAAGCAATCAGATAGCTGTAAAATACCAGTAAGTCAAAATGGCTATGTGAATATTAGCATTGTGTATCATTCCTCACTACTTTTTAATATTCTTGGGGTTTGTGTTTGCTTGTAAAACCAATCTGTTTGCAAGAAGCATTGCTTCTTTACATACACTAGTTCATATGCTCCATCTTCCTAAGTAGCCACCCCTCTCTCTTTATTCTCTAGTGATAGGACCTGCCTATACCTACTGTGTACACCAGACAGCTGTTTCCTGTCTTGGAACCCTCGGGGTTCCAAGGGGGACAGCCTGAGCACTTTCCCCTGCCCCCCTTCCCGCATGCCTTTCTTGGGCTTGCTTATCCTTCTCGGTTGGCACCTCCTGAAGAATGACTCCCTAGGCACCGTGCTCACCTTTATTCTGAGCTGGGCATCCTTCCTCCCATCTTCTATATTGCTTAATGCAAAACACTGTCTTTGCACTTACCAAAAACAGCTTGATGATTACCTGTTAATGTATCTGCTTTCTGCCAGCACACTGGGAGTTTTGGGATGGCTGAGAAGGTATGGCCAGCACTTAGAAGGTTCAGAAAACTGTAGGCAAATAAAAAAGTAAATAATTGACTGAGGGTCAAACAAAGGCTAAGAACCTACTAGGAAGGGATAAGGCACTAAGTGTGACCTCAGAGAGCTTGCATGGATGATAGGTGATAGGTGATGTGCCTACAAACCATGTTTTGAGACAGTCTGCAGTGCCAGAAGCGAGGCAAAATGGAATAGATTAGGAAATTAGCAGATTGAGTAATTATTCCAACTGTGGGATGATCTTCTGAGATTTCATGGCAGGTATGGTATGGTATTCAAGTTGGGCATTGAAGAATAACTATTTTCTGCAGAGAAAGCTCAGTGGGGCTGGAGAATAGTAAAGGGGGGGGGGATTTTTAAGGCAGAAGGAAATAAACATGACTGAAGGCATGAAGGTGTGCGAGTCCAGGACCCATTGGAAAACAGTCAATAATTCAACTTCGGTGCAGGGCTGCTGACATGAGATTGCTGTGGCAAAACAAGTTGACAGGAATTAGATGGCAGAGGCCTTGGGTGGTGGCACAAAGAGACTTTGCATGAGCATAATAGCGGAAGGGTGTGTTCAGACCTCTCTCTGCCTTGGTGTAGTGAGTCCTACTCCCCAGTCACACCGGGCTCTGAAGAAGCGAGTGCGGGAGTCAGTGGAGAGTGTAAGGATAACACAACACAGAGGGACCAGCCATGACGGGAAAACGGACAGGAGGAAAAACATGATATAAACAAAAGAACAGCGGTGTGTTTGAGGAGGGAGTGGGTGACCGGATCGAGGGCGATCTGATGGAAGCAAGTGGAAACTAGACCTTCAAGTAAGCTAAGATGGAGGAGGAAGCGAATGAAAAAGTGGGTCCTTATGTTTCTCTGGGAGACTGCTTTCATGCCGCAACCAGGATGAACTGAACACTCATGTGTTTTCCAACTGCATCTTATTTACTATGTTTTAACAGAGTGCTCTCAAACTGTTGTCTGCAGTAGGAGGTGTTTTGCAAACTGTTGACTGCCCACTTGTAAGGGCAAAGCACAGAAATTGAGCATAAGCGGGGCACCTGGGTGGCTCAGTTGTTTGGGCGTCTGACTTCTGCTCAGGTTATGATCTCACAGTCCATGAGTTCCAGCCCCACATCGGGCTCTGTGCTGACAGCTCGAAGCCTGGAGCCTGTTTTGGATTCTGTGCTCCCTCTTTCTCTGCCCCTCCCCTGCACAAGCTCTGTCTCTGTCTTTCTTAAAAAATAAGTAAGCATTGAAAAAAATTTTTTTAAAGAATTTGAGCATAAGCATTTAAAAACTGTTGCAACAATTTGATATCATCACAAAAACTTTAAGTGCTATTTTTATTATATAAAAGTATCTGTGTACAATGCACTGGAAATTAAAACAACAAAACTGATCCTTCACCGTAGATAGTTTGAGAAGCACTGTTCTATAAAACCAGTCATTCTCCCTAAAATAAAGGGTAGTTTATGTGTCTACTCTTCCAATAGCTTGTCAGTTCTCTGTAGAAGATAGAAGAATGTATTTGAATCCTTTATGAACCTTCAACTTTAAGCATGGGAGAGAGCACAACACTCATGATCGAGAAATAATTAGGGTGAAATTGATCTTGATAACAAGTCAGTCATTTTTTTTTCTTTTTGTTTCACTTCTTTTTTTTTTTTTTTTTTTGCTGTTGAGAGGTAGTATCAGGTTGGCTATTTGGGGTAAAAGTCATAGAACTAGAATTTAGGAAATAGGAATAGATACAAGCAAGAATAAATCCAAGTACATAAAATGTAAGCAGGCAAGAGAAAATTCACAGTAGATGCCCCAAAAGAGGGATGAAGAGTGAAAGGCAGCTAGAAAAGGTGAACAGTGGTATGCTTCAAACTTTGGGGAAAATGGGCTCAAGAAGAATGGGCTCACAATGTGGACAGAGAGGAGAGGCTAAAACCAAAACTGTCTTCAAAATCACAGCACACAGTGAGGTCCAAATGGTGAACGCATTTCCCTTCTGAGACTTTTGCTTTCTGTAGAATCAGAAAACTGCTTCTGGTTTCCAAGATCCTAAGCATGAACCATCCCCAGTAGGCAACCCAGTGTCCTTGACCCAACAAAACTCTACTGCCGGTGATAACTTAACCTAAGAAAAACAGATGATTACCAATTTCACTGCAACACACTGCGTGCTGTTGACAGACTGAAGCCGTTCTGGACTAAGGGTCTGCTACAGTACTGTGCAAGCTTTTGTGGTTACACTTGATCTACCTAAAGAATTTCAATTAGTTTCCATCTGTGAAATATAAAACTGCATTCTTCTGAATGCCCTGAGCACTTTCTAAGCACCAGGCTATGTTGCCAAAGTGACAATTTGCAAGGAATCTAGGCCATATTTCAGAGAATCAGAATCTGGTCAAACTTGAAAGGATGTTAATGACAATCTCCCCAAGCTTTCATTTCATAGAAAGGGTAAGAAAGACACAAAATAGTAAAATGACTAGTTCAAACTCATGTGATGAGTTATTTCAGACCAACTGGAATAAAGTTTTCAGTCTTCAAAACCCTAAACACTTTCCAGTATCTTCAGTTCTTCTCTGTCAACTATACAATCATTGCATTATGGATTTCCCATTAGGAAAGAAAAATATTCTCTCAAACCCCACAACCAGTTGATTGTTTTGGAAAAAACAAACAAACAATTCTTATGTGTGATTCTTGTCGCTGACCATTAACCACAGAGCACCTTCCTGCGTTTCAAGATATTGTAGCATTTCATGGTGATTAAAAAAGGAAATACTAGCAAATAGGAATTAACATTTGCCAAATAAAATTCATAAAACTAAAGCAACCTTTCCAACAAAGAAAGCCTTGCAAATTATTTAGATGTTTCAAGGACATTTTGGAATCTTGTGTTCTTCAAGCACGGACCTTAGGGTTCTAATTGTTTCGCCAAAATCCTCTACGATCACCAAAAACTTGTTAGGAGGCAAGAGACTGGATTTTTGACTACACAGCCTTGCAAATCTCATCCTCACAGTGAAGTTCATGGTGCTTACCTTCTATAACTCTTGTAAAGATGATTTAAAGTAATACATGGACGATGCAAGTCATGATGCCCTGGTCATGATAAGCACTCCATACATGTTAACCACTCATCATAATCAGGAGATGGCTTTGTCAGGGATGTTGCAGGGAGGTTTCTGTATGGTGGTGGGGTGGATTGGACTTGAAAGTGAGGAAGATCTTTTCTGTTTCTGAGATTCTGTGATTCTGGTGGTCCTTTCTAGCTCTGGCAAGTTGACTGAGTCTGTGTTTCCCTCTCCGGCTAAATCCTGCTTTTAAGTACCTTCTTCTAATACTAATTAATCAATGGACCCCACAATGTTTGCATCTCTGTTTCTAGTTTAAGGCGCTCAGTCATTACTGGAAGGGAAGGAAACTCATTCAGAGTGAGCATCTACTGTGAGTGCCATGTTCATCATTCATGTTACTTAATCCATCCAGCATCCTACAGGGGAAATAGTGTCACTTCTTTTTATAGATGAGGAATAAACTCTCAGATATATTAGGTGAGTCATCCAAAGTGCAGGATGGAGTGAATGTATAATTCATTGTGCAAACCAGGACACTTTGAAGAGTAAAGGGGGCACTATTAATTATTCTGGGTCAATAATTATAAATTAGGACTTTTCCCAGGTAAAGTGGGACAAGTGATCTCTCTCCCCTGTGAATAAGTTATAGAGCCAGAATCAAAACACAAGACAATCTCTAATATCCTGTGTTTAACTATAGTTATGTTAAAAACACCTTCCTTGTTACCATTTTATTATGTTGGGCTGAGGCCGCTGTCCGAGTATAAGTGAAAACTGGGGCACATATGAGAACCTGCTGACCTGAGATAGATAAGAAAGGAGTCATTGACACTTATGGCATTTGGTTGGTAATTTGTCCTTTTACCAAAAGCTAAATATTTATTGAGACCATAGGACATGCCAAGCACTTTTCTGCATGCTTTACATATATTTTCAGATTTAAACTATGCTGTGAGGCAGGTGCTGTTTATCCATTTTACAGATCAGGAAACTGAGGCACAGAGGGGATGATTTCCTTTCCTGAGATCTTTCATATGCAAAGCAGGCAGATACGTTTCTTATGGCTACTGGAAGGAATGACCACAACCATAGTGATTTAAAGAGACACAAATTTATTCTCATACATAGTTCTGGTGGTCAGAAGTCTAAAATGGGTTGACAGGGCTGATTCCTAATGGAAGCTCTCAGGGAGAATCTGTTTCTTTGTCTTTTCTAGAGTCTGGAGGCCTCCTATGGTCCTTGGCTCATGGACTTTTTCTCCAATTTCAAAGCCAGTAGCATAGCATCTTGCTTTCTCACTCTCTTTCTCTCTCCCTCTATGCTTCTGTCATCATAATGTCTTTTTATGACCTTGACCCTCCTGCCTTCCTCTCATAAGGACTTTTGTGATTCCATTGGACCCACTGAATAATCCAGGATAAGTTCCCATCTCAAGGTACTTAATGTAGTTATACTAGTAAAGTTGCTTTTACTACATAAGATAACATATAGTATTCTGCCTTCCACAGCAGGGTTCAAGCCCTTCTGCCTTCCTTAAACCACTGTAACATAGTGTCTGAAAATTCATAAATAATTTAACTTGAGAATGTATTATATGCCAAGTACTTGCCTCATGTTTTATAGGAATTGAAAAAAAAAATACGATGATCCCACTCTTATGTGCAATGCTGTCATTAAAAAATATTCAATCACTGTAAAAAATTGTGTTATGTTCTATAAAGTATGTGTGCTATGGAAAAGGACAATGAAGACAAGAAAGGATCCATGTTACAAATTAGAAGTTAAGGAAGACTTCTGTAAGGAAGAGATATTTAAGCAAAACCCAAAAGGTGAAAAATATTTGCATAGATGTGTTTGTATAAATAATACTCGAAAAAAATTTTAGAGAGTATTTACATTTGGTTATGTTAAGAGATTAAATCAAGGAAGTGATTGCATCCTTCTTTCTGTGTTTTTGTTTCCTCTTAATTTTCCAAAATTTCTAAATTGATTAACCTTAAAATTTTTTTTTAATGTTTATTTGTTTTTTGAGGTAGAGAGAGAGACAGAGCATTAACAGCAGAAGGGCAGAGAGAAAGGGAGACACAGAATCCAAAGCAGGCTCTAGGCTCTCAGCTGTCAGCACAGAGCCCAGTGTGGGGCTCAAACTCATGGACTGTGAGATCATGACCTGAGTTGAAGTTGGATGCTTAACCGACTGAGCCACTCAGGCGCCCCCAAATTGATTAACTTTTAAATGAGAAATATTACCTTTAAGTTAAAAAAATTGAAAGAAACTTTAGTTTATGAAAGATGTGGCTACTGTGTTGCTTTTTAAGACTGAATCTATAGAAAATATCCTCAATCATCTATGAACATAGACACTCAGCCTATTTTTTTTTTCAACGATTATTTATTTTTGGGACAGAGAGAGACAGAGCATGAACGGTGGAGGGGCAGAGAGAGAGGGAGACACAGAATCGGAAACAGGCTCCAGCCTCCGAGCCATCAGCCCAGAGCCCGACACGGGGCTCGAACTCACAGACCGCGAGATCGTGACCTGGCTGAAGTCGGACGCTTAACCGACTGCGCCACCCAGGCGCCCCAACACTCAGCCTATTTCTAAACTGCCTCTCATTCAAATACATTCAAGTTTCTTTAAGACCAATACTTCCTTAGATTATGCATTTCTCTTTTTATTCAACATTGTGCTACTGTGAAAGAAAGTATGAGGTCAACACTCTAAAATACAACAAAAATTGAAAAATATTTGAGATGTTTTTAAACATTTATTTCTCACATTATGGTGTATTAATTTCAAGCTTGCTTATATTTGTAGTATGGAATGGACACTTCTGATACTAGAATCCATTCTAGTCACTTCTATTGCTCTAAGAAACATGCTTAGTCTATATTTGGAACAACTGACTCAATAGAAAAAAGAAACAGGCCTCTCTCATTAATGTTTGATCTGATAGATGTGTCCAAATGCTGGTCAGCTTTCCACTGAATGTTACCATGGGCAACGGTTTTAAGAACTTCATAGGAATACAAGAGAAGAGGAAAAAGAAATACTGTATGAACATTCAGCTGTGTGGCCATGTCCATTTTATTCATGTGGCTGTTTATATTTAGATCTTAATATTTTGTTGATTTATTTCTCTGAGCCCTTATCCATTCTTCTCTGGAATACTGAAATGCATACCTAATTGGCTTCACTCCCCATTGCTCCCTCTCCCATCCCAGTCTTTCAGCCCACTGCTGCCAGAGTAATCTGCCACATTCTCTCACTGCATCCCTCCCTGCTCTAAAAGTCAATGTAATGCTACAGCTATTTACTATGTGACGGGCATTATGCTGGGGCTCATGAGTCTGCTCACATGAGTAAGAAATAGCTTCTTCCCCCAAGAAAACTCAAGGAGTTTTCATTTAGAATCTAGTGAAAGAAAGAAACATTTGAACAATGAGCTCTAAGACAGAGCTGGGTAACATCAATGACAAGTGTAGTCTATGGAGCAGGTTTTAAGAGCACAGTGAGATGAATAATGAATTATCTAAAAGCCCAAGCTCTAGCTAATTAGAGTATCTCTCAGATCATTCCAGATTTAGCCCATCTTTTGCCTTCATGAACTTTCGTCTCTACCTTGGCCTTCTCCATGAGCTACTAAAGACTTTTTTCCATGAGGACTTTTGTTAAAGGCAAGTTTAAGAAAATTCACATCATACCAGTTTAAATAAAAACGATAACATATTACGTACCTGGAAAGTTTAGAGATCCTTCTATACTTTTAGAAACTATCTAAAAGTGAAGCTTCAGGTAAAGTTTAATCCAGCAAGTAAAATGATATCGCATGAGTCATGGCTTGCCTCTCCTTTCCTATCTATGCCTTTCAGGCTGAGGACCTCTGGCCATTCTGGGCTCAGCCTCAAGTTGCAGCAAAGGGGCTTAGTGCTGGAAAAAAGGAAAAGTTTTATTTCCTAGGAGTCTTCTAACACAGTCTTGAGTCTTATTCTCATTGCCTGGAATTGAGCTGCAGCACCATTCATGAATCCAGTTAACCTCGCTGGAGCATTGTATCATTTATCTTAGCCCAGTTTGGGCCCATCCCTAGAGTTGGTGGTGGTGTCATCTGTTAGCTGCATAGTGAAAATGGGGGAGGAGCACTTACCTAAAGGGAGAGTGTGGTAGTGATTTGCGAAAAGATGGGTGAATAAACTGGATGGAAAAATGCATAAACAAGAAGGAAATTAATGAATTAAAAACTGAGTAAACAGTAACTTTTTGAGCCCTCATGATTCTTGGATAATATTTTCCATAATGTCTTCCTATGCTGTTGAAGGAATCTTGAACTCAAACATTGTTTCCTTTCATCAACTTTGTCTTATATGTTGCATTTTCCCAACAACACCTGGCATAATATTTTGCACAGAACAAGCACTCAATATGCTTGTTAGCATTCTTCAATTCAAAAGTTTTCACTCTACCATTCTACTGAAATATTTTTCTTAGAATTTGACCAATGTTCTCTCCGATTTTAAAACAAAAGTTTCTTCCATGTTTTTTTTTTTTTCATGGCTTCATTTCTTTTTGGCTCATTTATTTTTAGCACTGAGTAATATTCCATTGTCTGGGACTTTTATCCATTCACCTACTGAAGGACTTCTTGGTCATTTCCAAATTTTGGCAGTTATGAGTAATGCTGCTATACACATCCATGTGCAGGTTTTTGTGTAAGATTTCAACTCCTTTGGGTCCATGCCAAGGGACATGATTGCTGTATAATCTGGTAAGAATGTTTAATTTTCTAAGAAACTACCAGACTCTTTCAAACTAGCTGTACCATTTTGTATCCCCACCAACAATGAATGAGAATTCCCGATGCTCCACATTCTCACCTTTGCTTGGTGTTGCCAATCTAACTACAGTTTTTTGAAACCAGTTCAACTCATTAATGAGAAATCATGTTTCCAGAACTCCTAAAAATACTGTCAAGATTTGCAGTAGCTATATCTGGAATTTTAACTCCTGACTTGGATCCTTCAAACACGAACTTGCTATAGGGTGAAAATTAAAGTTAACTCTCATACATACATACATTTTATTGAGACATTTTAAAATAAATTGTAAAAAAAATATATAACAGAAATCCTAAATTTAGGTCCTTCTCAAGGTTTTCAGTGAGAGAAACACTAACTGAGCCCAGAGATTTTTATCTTGAATTCCATGGAGACTAATTCATAGGCCTCAGGGCATCTGAGAATTCCCTGTCATTGTATGAAAACTTGTATGTGTGCCTTTTTCTAAGAAGATAGTTCAGATGTTTCTTTGTTTTCCTAGCAGTGCCAATGCCCTATTAGAGGTAAAGAACAAATTCTCTATCACAGATATGAAAATACTCATTCATTCACACAGGAAATAAGCATTGAATGCCTTCTATATGTCAGGCATTATTCCAGGACCTGGGAATACAATGGTGAACAAAGTTGAACAAAGTCCCTATAACTATGGAAAGATGAATACAGGAACTAGAAAGTAAAGACAACTGTTGGTATCATACAGAATTTGAGGGACTGAAAATTCTACCACGAATCAAACAATCAATCAATCTATCTACCTATTATCTATCTATCTATCTATCTATCTATCTATCTATCATCTATCTGTCTATGCAAAGTGTGAGTAACCAAAGCTACTTTGGATACAGTGAGTAACATTAAGTGAACTAATATTACCCAGTTCTGGAAGAATCCAAAATCTGCAATATCAACCTGTCTTTTCTTCTAGTGGGCTATCCCAGTCGCACAAATTTGTAACAGCCTGCTGGACCATCAGGTGTATGTCACATCGACTCCTGTAAATCAGAGTTTCCCAGAACATGGTTAACATTTTCCTCTCATGAACCCCTTCCCTGCCTTTGACCCAGCCCAAGCCCATTTTTATTACTTTGCACCCTATTTTTATTTACATGACCCCCCAAGTCCCAACCCAGTTAAACTCAATTCCTCAAAACTTATTTTGTTCACTTTCTGCCCACCCCCCCCCCCCACCCCGGTCCTATGCAATCACTTTCCAAGTCTAGCTCAATGGTCTCTCAATCCCAAATGTGCGTTTCAAACATGCGCTCTAAAAGTTGTGTTCTAGTTAGGTTATATACTATAAAATGTTTGTTCCATGGTAGTTTCTCAAATTAACCCCTTCTGGACTTAATGTGCCTGCACTCTGCACCCCATCCTGCCTTTAACACATACCCCTAACCGGTCCCAAAGCTAAACCCTTTCTGTGGGCTCTCTGAAGACTTCTCTGATGTTGTTCTGGGTAGTCGCCCTTTTGTACCTTTGACAAGAAAATGACTGTGTAGGGATAGTCGCCTTTATTATTATTGAACATTTATCATGAATTTGACGCTGAGCTAAGAAAGTACGTTGCATTTATGAAGGGGATTTCAGGTAACACAGTGCTAAGAATTTGGGCTTTGAATCCCGGCTCTGCAGCCTATTTGACGCGGGCAAGATGCTTAAATGGTACACCTCGGTTTCTTGCTTGACTGAATGAGAGACAATGGCAGCCAATTCATAGGTTGTGGTGAGGAGTGGTTAAGATCATGTAGCCTCACACCCTGCCTGATGTACGGTAATCACGCAGTGAATGTTGATTGTTAGTATCGTCATTAAAATTCATGACAAGTATTCAGAATAGTTATTATTGTCTCTCTTCCTGCTTGAGACTTACTGGAAAGATAAATACCACATATTGTTCTGGTAGATAGCCTCCTTTACATTTCGGCAAGTGGGAAATTTTTGCATGTTTCGTGCAACCTTCTCCACAAAGATTTTAATTGATTTCCCTCCCTTAAATATCATTATTCGTTATTTATACCTGATCTATGCTATTCTTCACATAAGAGGGATATGTGTCTGTGCGTTTTATCTTCCTCGGATAGTAATTCCTTTGGGAGCATGTGCTAGAATTAAAGAAGCTTGAGGGCTTCAAGCTAAAGGGCTTGAGATAAAAGGAACTGGTTTTGAAGTCTGGCTCTGCCATTTCTCAGCAAATTGCTCAGTCTCTCTGTTCTTCAGTTTTCTAATCTCTAGAATGGGAACACAAATGTTTCCTTTGGGCGTGTTTGTGAAAATTAAATAAGCCAGTGGAGGAAGAGCGCTGGGTACAGTGTCTGACATGCGGGCAGGGTTCCGTTCAGAATAAATTCTCCTCTTACAGTGTCCTCAAGAGGATAGAGTCCTCAGCCTCCTATTCTCCACAGCAGTCAGCACACTTTCTTGCAAATATTTGGTGCTGAGAAAATTTCCAAAACACTGAATTACTGTTGCATCTGGTGATAGCAAATGGCAATATCAACAGTGAGGACACATCACAATATAAATATACTAGTGAGTATATGGTTGCTATAAAGTTATTTTCTTCTAACGATGTAATAACTGCATATCAGAATTATCCCTGGGGTTATTCTTACAATAACTCTCACAAACCACTAGTCTGGAGAGTTTGTTTTTGTGAAATCGTCACCACCGTGAAATGACCTCACTCGTGTCTGCATTCATCGCACTTTGGAGGTACCTTGGTCACAGACTTTAACCCTTGTGTTGTACTTGTTACTTTACATTTCCATTTTACCTACTGACCTGTGATCCCTCAAGGAGGGGCTCCCCTCTTACTTGTCTTTCATCCCTAGTCTCTGACACAGCATCTCGTCTGGAGAATGTGCCAGGCCACACGGCTTGGTCCTCAAGGAACTGACGAGATAGAGGATGATGATGAAGTGTAATTATGCTCCCTCCTGCATGAGGGTCCAGGTGAGCACAGAGGAAGAGCCTCCATAGAGGGGAAAGGATCCCAAGGAGGCTTTCTGAGGAAATGAAGCATTCACTAAGTTTCAAAAAAAAATGAGAGAGAAGAAAGCACTAATAAGAGAAGAACACTCATTTGGTGGAATGAATGAATGTGTCTTTTAGTTAAATCTCAAAGAAATGTAGCTTATAACATTGACTACTGGACTGAACCATGAAAAGCCTCGTGTTTTTTATTACCACAAAGCTGCACCATTTGCTAATTGAATTATGTTCATTAATCGGAAAAAAAATACACCAACGAAATGAAGAGACTTTATAAGCCATGCTTTATAAATCAGATCCTTTGAAACTCCTCCAAGATGTGTCACTGTTTCAAGCCCATCCTTGCAATGATCGAATAGGTCTCCCTGAAGATCTCCAAAAGCATGCCAGAATGAAGATAATACACTCTGTTATCACTCAGTTAATTTGTGAACGTGAGTAATTAGAGAAATTGGCTGTCAATACGTACCTGTAGGACTGAGCTCTATTACAATCCTGTGGGTAATGGCTGCCAGCACTCATTGCTTGGCTATCAGCACAGACTTTTCTTGCAGATACTGGGAGGCTGGTGCTCTTGGGACTTATAACAGAAGGTTGCAAGATAAATACTATAAATCTTCTGAAAAAGTCCACCCAGCGCATTTGCTAAAAATTAGCCCTGGGGCACTGGAAAGACTATGTAAATGAATCACGTCCTGCTTGTCTGTCTCCAAAGCTCAGCCTCCGTGCATGCAAATGGATGATAATAAATGAGAAAAACAGCATGAAGAAAGTAACAAGGATAGACTGTAGAAGACAGGGGCTGAGATATATTTTTTATATGTAAAGCAGTTTTTGCGTACGTACCTAGATGTATCTGAATAGTTACAAGGTAGTCAAGTTTTAAACTAATGGAAGATAAATTTGTATAAAATGGTAAAAATGTATGTCTCAGCTTTAAGATATGAGGATAAAATGCTGTATCATTTTTTATATATAGGTGAGAAGAGGAAGTCTATTCATGCAACACAAGTAATCCAATTGTATCAATTGGAACAACAATCATCAAAAATCTTTATTTTAGGTACTAAACATAGAAAATTATATAAGACAAAAGATCCTCATTCATATGGAAGTTAGGAGTAAAGGAGATGGTCAGATAAACTCACCGCTCATTACACAGTGTAAAAAGCACAACAAAAGAAGTGGGAGCCGGGAGCAGAGTCAAACTGATGAGGACAAAGGTAGGACTTCTTGCAGGAGATGACATCTGAGCTGGGATTCTTGACTTTTAATGTGGCACATACTGTGTATCGTTCCAGATCTAAAGAGACAATGAGTTAGTTGTTGACATTTTTACATTTTCACCAAGTAAACACTAACAGCCAGGCACAGTGAAATGTCTTACCTGTTGTTGTTGTTGTTTTTTTCTTCATGGCTAAAGAGAGAGTATACATCAGCATTCCCACCTTATAGATAGAAACACCGCGGCACAAGAAGAACATAAATCAATTCTACTCAATCGTAAGTTTCAGGGTCAGGATTCAGATCCAGGTCCTTGTAAATAAATGCAACACCTGTGTTGTAAGGCACCTGTGCGGGGACATCAGAACTTCCCAGAGGAGAAAGTAGACGTAAACTGGAAAAGTCAAAAGATTTCTTGGAAGTGTGAAATGGGACTGGCTCCTGGCAGATGGAAGGATTAGGAAGGCAGAGTGTGATGGGGGAGGGCATTTTGTGTGGAATGGTGAGCCCGTTGAAGACATGGTTTACTCTTGTATGGGCCAAACCAGTTCCCTCTGATTCTCTGATTGTTTAGAATCTTAGTGGCTTGATCTTGCCAATTCTTCCCAACTTCCAGTTCTTCCACACTTGGTTTGGATAGCATTTCAGCACTCCAGTGCCAAGATTGTCCCCACTCTACCCCATGTGTTCTAGGATAATATATGGCGATTGTACCATCCTCCGTGGCTGAAGCAGCTGAGAAACAATGATTCTTACTTGATTCTGACCTTGCTGAGAACCAAAGCCATTGTAAGCTTAGTTCACTGTAGTTATATACTCTCTCTTCCTATGCCAGTGTTGCTCAACTGTTTTTGTTATTGTTCTATTAAAATGCCTTTTGAGAAATTTTTGTCTAATCACCACTGATTAAATTTTAATACCCAGATATGTTGTATATTTAGGTATTATATGCAAATCTGTGCTTTATGCATAAAACGAGTAAGATTTTTTTTTTGTCATGAACCAATTTTCGTCCCCTTGGGAGTGATAAAGCCCCTGATGATAATGAATGCCTTATGCTATGCCTTGTTCCCTATTTTGCATTCTGATCTTTTGGGGACAAGGAGAATGATGAAAACAGACAATCTGGAATCAAACTACCTTCCAAGACAGGTTACCTAACCTTCCTTCATGCAAATTTCTTCTGTGAAAAATGGTAATAATAATATGTACCTAGGGAAGTTTTATTAACAGATTGAATGAGATAATCAGAAACAAAGACATAATAGGAACTTAGAAAATACAACTTTCTCCCCTTTCCAATGCATAGTTTCTTTCAAACTCTGCCTTTATACTGCATTTTTCATCTGCTGATTTGCTCTTTTGTTCAAGAGGATAGAAGTAAGGAGGCAGAATAACCCCAGAAGGATTTAGGACATGGAAGAAATAGAAAAAGCCTCACCGGGGAAATTTACAGAGCAGGTGTACTGTCACAGTTGTCTGAAGAGGGAGAGTCAGGAGTCCTCTCTCTACACTGATGGGCAGGTACCTTTATCAGGAAGGTGTGTTCCTCCCGGAAGTGAACTCTCACTTTTATTAACCCTGCCTTGGAGGAGAAGCTCTCCACTGCTGTGTGGTGAAGAAGAGAACACTATTTGAAGAAAATCTAGGCAGAAGTTAACTGTGCTGTTTGTGCTCTGACCTGGCCAAGTAAATAAATTCCTGATCTATAAACTGACTTTAAAATGAATACCTGAGTTAGAGGATTATTTTGAAAATTAAATAAATTAATACCCATTACAATGCCTGGCACATAGTTAGGTGCCCAATATCATTTATGCTGTTTTCTCTCCAAGCAGCTTGGCTCTCTGAAATGCCATAGGGTACAATGATTTCATATACATGAGGGATTAAAAATGTACACTTTATATAATAATAAATGTAAGGATAATAATAGCTTACCCTTCTAGAGTACTTCATAGATATATAATATTTTCTCATTCATATTTTGCAAGAACACTTGGTGAAATAAGTGTGAATGACATTATTATCCCTATTTTAAAAGTCAGAAAACTCAGACATCATGTGACCAACCGAAGGTCATAAAGTAATAGATTATATAGCTGGAATTCAAATCCAATTTCTCTGATTCTAAATCTAGAGCTAAACCTCACTGTTGCTTAAAATTTCTTATAAATCCTCACTTCTCAAGCATGAAATCTAGTGAATTTTTTAAAGTTCTTAAAATCTTTAAGTATACCTCACTTGTTTCAATTTTAATAATTCTCCATTGGTAAATGTTAAATTTTTGTGCATTTTACATATGACCCTACCCATAATTTTCATGGAGGTCTCATTAGGTCTTTGAATAATGTTTGAAATTCAGTTTAATTCTCCATTTAAGAAAGGATTTGAGAAAATAGGATCTCTTATCATGGGCTTAAGTTGGAAGGATTGAAAATTGTAACCCTTTCGGCAGGTACTTGGAAGAAATACTGAAAGAAAGGTTTTATAATAATACTTACACAGTTTTGCACATAAGATGCAATCTTGGGCAATAATGATCAAACTGTGTTTTTTTTATATCACCTAAGTTATTAGATAAAGCCTGTCTCTATTTCTTGCAAATGTCTTAAAAAATAATTTTACTTTAAAAGCCAGTGGTAATTATTTTAGATAAAACGTCTTCCTTTTTGTGCTTGGATCTATGCAAATAATAGATTTCTAGCTTTCAATCACACTCAGAGCCTAGTTTTAATCTGTGTGTTAACTCTCTAGACAATTTTGATGGTGGAAAATTTCACCAAGGGAGAATGCCTTTCAGAATACTAACTTCCAAAAGCACAACCTGTCCTTCCATATTGGATTTGGCAGTTTAATAAGAGCAGGAGCTAAGTACAGAACTGCTCAGAAATATTTAGAGCAGTGAAAGAAAAGAGGCAACAAATCTTAATGAGCCCACAGTCTTTACCAGGCAGCTAGTCCACTTAAGCTAATTTTCCCATTATTCACAAGTTCTTGAGAGCACTACAATATAGGTTCCTTTATTAATAGCTCTTCTGTCATCCATTATTTAGGCGTCTTCCATATTAAATCACCAGTGCGTCAGTCCCCTAAAGCAATACACACAAGAGTTTTAAATAACCAATTGACAGGAAGTTGTCAGGAGAAAAGTTTATTGCAACTAGTTAAAAATTTAAGCACCAACAATGCTTTGTTTATAGAGAAGACAAAATAGATGAGAAATTGGTTATTAAACTTTGCTTAATTAGACAAAATCTTGTACTCAAAAATTGCCTTATAAATGATGGAATTGTATTTATTTGGTGGAGGATTAAATTCAATTAGTCATCATGAACCTGAATATAATTTAGTGAAATTTTATCAAGCACCTACTATATTCTCAACACCTACAAGGCACTGATAGGGATATAAATAAAATACAGATTATTTCCCTGACTTTCAAACATTTACAGTTTCGTTAGGGAACCAAAGTACACATAACACATCCACATCCACACCCCCTATATATATATATATATAAAACATTAATATCTAATAATAAAATAAATCTTATTAATGATAAAATATATGATAAATATTTGCATTACTAAAGGATAATTAAAAAGAGTGAGTTTACAGGCACCTGTGTGGCTCAGTTGGTTGAGTGTCCAACTCTCAATTTTGGCTCAGGTCATGATCCCAGAGTCATGGGATTGAGCTCCATGTCAGCGTGGAGCCAGCTTAAGATTCTTTCTCTCTCCCTCTGCTCGTGCATTCTCTCTCCCTCCCTCTCTCTCTCCCTCTCTCTCTCTCTCTCTTAAATAAAATTTAAAAAATTAATGAGTCTAGAACTCACGGTAATTGCAGAAAGTTTTGCAGAAAGCTTTGGTAATTGCAGAAAGACATCCCACTGGAAAGAAGATAAGCAGAAGAATAGATGAAGACTGTCATCAACCAGAAAAAGAAAAATAAGAATCAAAATACAAGATCAGAGACTGAGCAAGGTCAGTTTATGCAGCTGAGAATGTTGATGTGTTAAGACCCCTGGGAAACATGGTCTGGTGTAAAAGTAACAGAACCAGATTATGAAGAGATTATTCTGTAACTATTTTGGAAAGGATCTACAGATAATGGGGAAATTACCATCTATACTCAAAACCGCCGCGACCCACATTATTCTTAGAGAGTAATATAGCAGCACTGTGTCTGTGGTTGAGAATCACGAGGTCATCAGGAGGGAGGACATTTAGGAAACTGCATAATAATCTAGGAAGAGGGAGAAAAGGTCTTGGCATAGAGAATGGAGGACAAAACGAGAATAAAGAAAAGAGGATGCATCTTACAAATTGTAATTTTTTAATTAGTCCACTTAAGTTGTTAGTAAATGCAATTCTTTTAAAAAAATAGAAATAATTAAGTGATTGAAATAGGATCTTCCCCTGAAGACATCCTGTCATATAGTTATTTAAGAGGTACATTACCTTAGGAAAACATTACACTGATGATTTACATGGAATAAAGTTAAAAATAATGGATGACACCAGAGAGATTAATAAAAAGACATAAATTTTTTGATGCCTCCATTGCCCGTGAAGTTAGTCTACTCTAGAAGTCTGCCACAAAGTAAATTTCTGTCTGAGTTGTTAGCTAGCCAAAGATTGCTTGATGGTTTGTGATTTACTTATAACAAGGCATTGTGTGTGTATGTATTAAATTTTTAGTGCACAAATAGCGCGTATTTATTGTGAAAAAGTTAGCAACGTTTAAAAAGAGAAAAGAAATGAGAAATTCTGCAATCCCACCACCCACAGATAAATATTGTTAACATTTTGGAGTAGTTTGCTCTTGTAGATCTTCTGTGTAATAAATATATTTGCTTGGCTTACCTTTAGTTCTTGTTTTCTCTTTTTGTCTGTCTCTTTTATTTTTATTTTAATTTTTTAAGAGATAGAGACAGAGTGAGGACAAATGGGGGAGGAAGAGAGAATCATTTTTTTAATGTTTATTTTTACCTTCTTTGAGAGAAACAGTGAGTGGGAGAGGGGCATAGAAAGAGGGAGACAGAATCCCAACCAGACTCCTCCATGTCAGCACAGAGCCTGATGTGGGGCTTGAATTCATGAACCATGAGATCATGACCTGAGTGGAAATCAAGAGCCTGATGCATAACCAACTGAACCATCCAGGCACCCCTGTCTCTTTTATTTTTAAATACACTTATTCTAAATCATCATAACCTATAAAAATAAAATCATCGCATTTCTCTTAGTCTCACAATATGGAAACACAGCATTGCTTATTTTCTGTATGGAGTGTCTGGGAGACTTGGAAAGGAAAGAGCATGAGTCTTGCCTTTGTTCAGGGTCTGGGTTGTTTTTGTTTGTTTGTCTGTTTGTTTGCTTTTACTTTAGAGGGTGGACTCCTGTATGTGTCCCCTCAGGCATCCAGGAACTGGTTACAATGAAGATGAGGGCCTGGGTGTTATTCCTTAGAGCCACAGGGCCTTGGCATGGAGATGCCTACAGGCAGGTGGTCTGGAATGCACATGTGATGACTTCCTCCAGTCATTCTCACCTGGTCCCTCCTTAGATATTATCTATCCTAGAGGATCATTAACTCCTTATCCCTCGCAAGGAGGACAGTATGAGGCATGGGTAAATTGGGGTGAGGGTGCAGGTCCTAGCAAGAACAGAAGCAGGAAAAGGAGCAAACACAGATTATTTTGGGGTCCTTCAGTTTCCCTGAAAGTTGCAATAGGCTACCATAAGCCATGAACATTAGACATATTCAGGAGAGAAATGGGAAGAAGTGGCGACACCAAAATGCACTAAGTCTCCAGGGACGATGAGTCATTAAGGTGGAGAGCTGACTGGCCCTGGTTTCCCAGCTGCACAAGCCCTGTGGGAGTCCCTGCTCCACTTCTTAATAGCTGTGTTGGGAATGTGAGCATATTGCTTAACTTCTCAAA
The DNA here is from genome assembly GCF_014898765.1 of Herpailurus yagouaroundi. NCBI lineage: Eukaryota > Metazoa > Chordata > Mammalia > Carnivora > Felidae > Herpailurus > Herpailurus yagouaroundi. The sequence continues at coordinate 152,008,589 of NW_024412376.1, forward strand.
GGACGGTGTTCCCGTCTGTAAAATGTGAATAAAATATCCATCCCATAGGTTTGTTCTAAGGAATAAATCCGATATGTCATGTGCCTGCCACAACACCATCCTTCAAGTCTGAACAATGATGCAGTGCTGATGCAATATAACCGTTAGAGCAGTAAAGAGCATGGGTTTCAGAGCAGGTGAGAGACAGCTCAAGGTCACATAATACATCAGTGGCAAAAGTGAGATGTGTGGAGGCCTGGTTCCCAGTCCAGTTCTGTCACTTTAGAAGGAAGCCATTCCATTCCCAACAGATGGAGTGCATGTTGGAGTAAACATTCAGAAAGCCTCGTTATGCCATTTCCCCCAGCTCAGGGAATCGTGGAACCCTGCATCCCAACCGGAAACCTCTCTCCATGAGGTATTCACAACTATTTAAAGCAAAAGAAGAACAACAATGAAAACCCCTCTCAACATAGTCTGTTTGACTGTTAGGAAAGGTCACAGCCACGTAGTCTGACTAATTTGGACTGCAATCTTTTAGTTACTGCAGTATCCAGAAATAATTTATTATCCTGACATTAGGTAAAAGAAGGAAGTACAAAACAAATATTGCAACTGGCATTTTATAATATGTCAGTGGAGCAGATCAAAGCATCCCTATTCTTTATTTTATATCAAGATGAACCTGTTTGGTACCTGTCATGGAGCGAAGCTTATCTAGAGGCAACAGGAAGCAAAGGTTATCTTGAATACAATGGAAAAGGGCAAATGAAAGTTAACGTTTAATTAAAGCCACTGGAAAAGAATGGCCAAGTGCAGGTGGGTGCTGGAAAGAATGGTGTGTTGGTGCCTGAAGGAGACAGGCTGGCTGAGCACCCACCGTGAAAATCTGTATGCAGGCAGTTGAATGGACAGCTCTCTTGGGGTCACTGATGTTACATGTCAATTGTTTGCCTTCCGAAAAGAGCACACAAGAGAAAGAGGCCATTCAGTGTGGTGGTTAGCTGCAAGAGCTTTGAAATCAGACTTCCTGGATTTGAGAAGCAAGGGCTGGGAGCCAGACCACTTGGCCTCAGACACCAGCAGTGACCATTTACCAAATGTGTGACCTCAGGCAAGTCACCGAGTCTCTGTCTCTTACTTTCCTCTTTTATAAAGTGGGGATAAAACTACCTAGTCACAGTAATTAAATATTTAAAAATAAGGTACTATTTGTAAAATACAGGGCAAGCTTTACATATAAGTATTTATCAAATACAGTCGTGAGTCCTTGCCCACCATATACTCCTAATAGAAGTTACTTCGACTTCTAAGCCTCAGGCCGCTCATCTGGAAAATGGGTCTAATCACAGTCCCTGGCTTACACAGTTGTGAAAGCTACATGAGATCAGGCACACATACACCTAGCATACAACCATCAAAGACTTATTATCTTGGTTTCTATTTCACCAACTAGAGCAGAAGCTCCCTGAAGCAGATGTTCTGTCGTGTTCTTCTTTGGGTCTACTTCAGGGATTCCCTTATTAATGTTTGTACAATGAGCAAAAAGATATAAAGACCCAGATAAAATACTCTATTTACATGTAATACAGACACATTCGTGCCCAAACTTAGAACATGCCCTCAGAAAAGAATCACATGGACACCCTCTAAGACATACATGGAATTATACTCAGATGATTGTAAAGAAATGAGATTTGATCTAGTAGTCACATAACACACTGATATTTTCTCTTGCATCCTTGACAGATGGTCTCCAACCTCTCTCCAAAACTTCCAACAAACAATCCATAATCACGTCTTTCATGGAGGAAATATATTCCCTTTTCTCTTACATCCCAGTGGAGCTTTTAAAAATAGCTCTCTTTGGTAACCATGAAAAAGTCTCATTATTGCAGTCAGTTTTGAGCCTGTCTCCATCAATGAGTTGTAAGTCCTTTGAGATAGAGGATAAAGGAGCGCCAACATTCTCATTTTTCTGTCTTCCAGCTGCATATAAAGTATTCTTATGCCCCTAGTAGATGTTCAGTAGCTATTAATTTAACAAGTGAATCAAATGATTAGAGATCCCATATGATGTTTCCCTTTCTAAGAAGGTAGCTTATTTTAAGTAAAATATCTCCTAAATCCAATCTGCCTTTCTGTTAATGTATTATTTATCATATTTAAAATCTCAAAATCTATAAGCGATCGGTCTTTATTTCCTGACTCAGGGGTCAGGAATTTAGATTTTTTTAATAGCTGACATTTTAATGTTATGGATTATTAGACCTCTAAGGGGAGTCAAAATTGCCTCATCATTTTACATATTGGAAATCCAAAACCAATCATTAGCCAAGCCAGGGTTTCAGGCTGTGTCACATGACTCTTAATGCCACATTTTTTTTCCACCCTACCATTCTGCAAGCACTTTATTATTTAGAAAGTTCCTTTAACCTGCAAAAAGCTATATAGCTTTTTGATCCTTAAATCTATGTGATAGAAACAACACATTGTGCGGTTATGTGTCAGAGAGAGGAAAACAAAGTCTAAAAAGGTCCAAGGACATCCTGCCTCAGGGGAGTAGTAAAGCTGTAAGAGTACCCAGATTCAACTCAGTTTTTTTTTTTTTCTTTCATGGGAGCAACCAGGAAAATGTACATTAAAAAAAAAGGATATATCTTTAAAAATGGGGAGAGTGGAGAAAATAAAGGTATATCCAAAGTGGGTGGTGATAGTCAATGTCAAAAGGATTTCCTACCCACTTCCCTCATTAAAACCAATGGGACAATTCTGGGGATTAAAACAACTGATGTCTGCATGGAAACCAACTGAAGGGTGAGCACAAAGCAAGTTTCCCCCTCACTTAATGCATGAGAATAAACCAATGTTTTTCACCACTGAGGAGCCATCTTGGGATAGAAAACAGGAAAAAAGAGAACTAGCCCTCGCAGAGAGTTGGACTTTGGATAATTTGTCTTAACAAAAAGAGAAAACTGAGATATGTCTAATTAGTAAATTTAAATCAACACACCACCTCTCATTTCCTGCTATCTTTATATCATTTGTGTCATTAAATTACATGAAAATCCTTTAAGACATTCAGGAGAAACACATATGCGGCTGCCTCATTGGTGTAATATTTGGCATAAGGTCCCTAGAAGGATGTGTGCTTACTTACCTTGCTTCCCTGCAGAAGTGGTGTCTGATCCCTACAGAGTGAGAGCCGGCAGGGGTGTGGACAGGGCAGTCCCCTACCTTTCGGTCCACTGCCTTTCAGAGGCAGGAGCTCCAGAGGAAGCGTGCAGGTTCAGCAAGCCGGAGACGTGTGTCAACCCAGGCAGAAAGAAATCACAACCTTCTTAACGAGGCATTGCAACTTGGTTGTTCTCAGGTGGAATCAAAGGAGAGTAAGCTGGAGTTGTCTTGTAGATGCTGAATAATTAGTGACTCTGAGGAATAAAATAAAACCATGATTATGGCTCTTTTCTTCCATTTCTGGAATGATCCCATTTATTGCAATGCTTCTCCTTCCTGCAAATCAGCTAGTCAGTAAACATCATCTGAAGACCCACAGGCACCATGATTTTGAGGGGTCTCTTCTGGTCTCTTCCAGCTGTGCCCCTACCTATAGGACCAAGGACACCTGATCACCTGAGCCCACACTCTGCCTTCTGTTCCACATTCTGAGCACCCAGGACCTCAGAATCACTGAGGTAGCTAAATGGCCCAAGTCTGTTTTCAGGGCCTGCATGAGCCACTCTCCTGAGTTCAACTTATGAATGGCGGACTGCACAAGGGTATGTGCAATTCTAGCCTGGAAGAAGAGCCACTGTTGGTGAGTTCACAGAGGGTGTGGAGTGAGATTGGACTTATGGCCCGGAGTATCCACACATATGCATGCAGGGACCCTTACTGTGCAGGACTGAACTAGGGAGGTGACTAGAAGAGAGCAGGCCATCAGCCAAGAACTTCCACGTGTATTCTTGTCGTGGCCCACCAATGAGACAAGTGGGCCCAGCAGCTCTTTTACATTTTCTATTTAGTTCCTTAGTTTTCTATTTAGTGACATATCAAGCACCTTCACGAAGTTGTAGGGAGGTACTGGCAAGCAGGGCAGTAACCTGGCCCATTATAGGATTTATAAGTCGATGTGTGTGAATTCATTAAAGTCCTGGAAGCATGAACGAATATGATGGAAGAAGCAATGTAAACAAGTGGGAAGAATGGGGTTCGAATGAAACAGATCGACACCCAGGTTCTGACCTGCCACTTCTTACATTGGAGACCTTGTGAAAATTACTTAACCTCTCTGAATCATGGCTCCAAATGTCTGACTCTAGATTTCGGTTCAGGTCATGATCTCATGGTTTGTGAGATCGAGCCCTGTGTCAGGTTCTGTACTAACAGCACAGAACCTGCTTGGGATTCTCTCTCTCTGCCCCTCCCCTTCTCTCTCTCTCTCTCTCTCTCTCTCTCTCTTTCTCTATCTGGGGGGAAAAAAACCTTTAAATAAATAAATAAATAAATAAATAGGGCTTTAAATTTTACCTACCTTCTAAGATTATAGTGGCAGGAATAGATGTGAATACAATACATTAGGATACTTCACCTGCACAGTAAGCATTTTATAAAGGTAGTGATTTTGTAAGTGTGAAGGGTAATAAGAAAATAAAGTTTGCAACACAGAGAAGACCTAGGATGCAGTGGGGATAATTGATCTCAGAAAGGTTTAGATTAATTGGAAGATGACATCTACTGAAGGTCAAACACAATAGATATTTCTGTTTTGAGAAAACTAATTTGCCTAAACATTCAGTAAAAAGTATTTTACCCATTTTAAAAGACTATAATAAATGGACAGTGGATGCTTACAATTCAGAGTGCAGCTGTACAATCAATGAAAGTGTGTGAGCACTTAGGGGTCCTGAAGGCATCACTTCTAAATTCTTCTCTGACACTTAATCATGTGTTCCGGCCCTTTTTGTGTATCTTTCTCTTTCATTACCCCTTACTTGTCCTTTTAACTTGAATGTTTTTAAAGCATGTCAACCTCTGGACTGCAGCAATTAAAAGATGTGGGTTAACTTACACAAATTAGTGCCTCAGGTTAAAAGCATGTCGGGCAAGAATAGACATTGCTAGAATAGAAGGCTTCATGAAGTCATATTTGGAAACTATCGTATAGGCATAGGCAGTCTTATGTAAATCCTCAAAACATATTCTCTAATAAAAAGGTGTGACATAATAAAAGTTTATAGGAGAAGAGTATAAAGAAAGTCCGTATTTGGAATGAGAAAGATCAGGTTTCTATACAGTTCCACATATCATTGTTAATAATTCCTTTAACAATTTTTCACAAGATGGGTGCCCGGATGGTTCAGTTGATTGAATGTCCGACTTCAGCTCAGGTCATGATCTCACAATTCATGAGTTCGAGCCCAGCTCGCTGCTGTCAGTGCAGAGCCGGCTTCCGATCTTGTCTCTTTCTCTCTGCCCCTCCCCCGCTCACATTCACGTTCTCTTAAAAATGAATAAACATTAAAAAATAATAATGAAAAAATAAAAATTAAAAAATTTCGCCAGAATATCTTGACTATTAAATGAAGTGGTTGAAATTGATTCCTTACTCTAAGGTTTGAAGCAACATATTGAGGTTTTCTTTCCTAATTAGTGAGACTCAAGCATATTTGTGTTCCTGGGATCATCAAATCCAAAGTTCAGATATTTTTAGAATTGTGAATAAGTAACCTAAAGGAAAATGTTCAGAAAAATATAGATTGCTTATATAGGTTTTTGTTTCTAATGGGTGAGATAGTCATAGTTCAATTTATATTTTTGGAATATTTGTTAAGCATCTAGTATGTGTCACACATTTGAATTCATGCTCTCCCAGACCTTTCTATGGCTTTCTTGCATGACTCCTCTTTAATATGTAAGTACAATAAAGTCATATAATTTGCATATCAATCAAACTAAATTAGTATCAGATCTAGATTCGATGTCATTGGTCTGGTTGTAAATCTCAACATGGAAAAAAAATCTGAGAATTGAGAGAATTTTCTATCTCAGAGGGTCATCTATCTCAAAGGTTTTAGAAGATCTAAATATGTGATGGAATGCAACATATTGCACTGGAATCAAAATAATTTTTAAGGGGTTCCTGGGTGGTTTATTTAGTTAAATGACCAACTCTTATTCTCAGCTCAGGTCATGATCTTACAGTTGGTGAGTTCGACCCCACATATGGCTACATGCTGTCAGTGCAGAGCCTGCTTGGGATTCTCTCTCTCTGTCTGTCCCCCACTAACACACTCTCTAGCTCTCTCTCTTTCTCTCAAAATAAATAAATAAACTTAAAAGCTAAGTTTTAAATGATGAAGGCGTGGATAGAGCACTATAAAATGTTTTCACTTTGGGCATGCAAAAGCCAATACTTGGGGCGCCGGTGGCTCAGTCAGTTAAGCGTCTGACTTTGGCTCAGGTCATGATCTCGTGGTTAGTGAGTTCAAGCCCCGCATCAGGCTCTGTGCTGACAGCCTGGAGCCTGGAGCCTGCTTCAGATTCTGTGTCTCCCCCTCTCTCTGCCCCTCCCATGCTCATGCTCTGTCTCTCTCTCTGTCTCTCAATAATAAATAAATGTTAAAAAAAAATTTTTAAAAAGTCAATACTGGTATCTACTAAAGCAAAACATAAGTATACACTGTGAACCAACAATTCCCCTTCAGGTGTCCATCCAAAAGAAAAGTGCATACATCCATCACAAGACACGTGGAAGGATATTCATAACACCCTTATTCATAATAGCCAGGTATTAGAAACAACCCAGATACCCACAATAGTACCATGGATATATTCATATAATGGAGCACAACACAGCAATAAAGAACAAACAAACAAAACAATACACTCCTGCCAGATCATGGTGAATTGCACATATATAACGATGAAAGAAAACAAAACCAAGCACAATAAACTACATTGTGTATGATTCCATTAATATGAAGTTCAAAAGCAAGCCAAATGAATACTTTGGTGATATGTCAGAATAGCGGTGGCTCCTGTACAGGCAGATATTGACTAGGAAGAAGTATGAGGGGCACATGAAGAGTTAAAAATGTTCAGTATCTTGAGGTGGGTGGTGATTATGTGTGTGTGTTCACGTGTGTGTATATGTATGAGAACACTTACCAAGAGATACACTTAGGATTCGTGTACCTTACGTATTCTCCACCTCAGTATTAAATTGTATAAAGAGACAAGATTATACCTGTTTTTCCTGAATAATGAGCATTATGTAACATGTGAACCTATGTCTTTGTGTTGTGATAGATATTTGCATAGAGATAGGGCCAGTGTAAAATGAAACTGCTGCTCCTTTGTTTAAATATTAAAAATTTTAGGGGCGCCTGTGTGGCTCATTAGGTTGAGAATCTGACCCTTGATTTTGGCTCAGGTCATTATCCTGGGGTCATGGGATTGAGCCCCATGTTGGGGTCCATGCTAACAGCATGGGGGCTGTTTGGAATCCCCCCCCCCCCCGCTTACGTGTGCTTCGCTCTCTCTAAAATAAAATTTCAAAACTATTTTTAAAATATTAAGAATTTTATGACGGCAGTAGCAGAACGTTAAGCCGAGCGTGGGAACGTCTTAAGCACAAGGCTCTAGGGCACACCCGTGATGCCAGCCCTACACAGAGATACTCAGAAGATAGTCTCAAAATCAAGGAAGGTTGCTAAGATCAGGCATCTACATGGTGTAAAATGAATGGTGAAAATTCCTGGTTCTGCTGGGAAAGCGTAGTTCTGGGTTAAAGAGGTTATGTCCCATTGAGCTGGATGGCTAAGACGTGCTAGTACTCTACCGAAAGGCAACAGGATAAAAATTTATTATGGGAAAACACACTAAAACGGAGATTAGATAGAATGCCTTAATTAAGAGAAATCTACGTGAGAGTAATGAATAGAAAACATGTGTTCTATTAAAATGAAACATTCAGTGCTCTCCGTGCCAGAAGAGAAACACTGAAATTGTACAGAGATAATAAGCTAGAATAGCATGAGTGCTAGTGATGACTTCGCCTTCACTGATTGAAAATGTTTGACGCTGTATTTATATTACTTTAATCATTAAATACACCAAAACCCTTTGGGAGATTCATGCCTCCGGGGTGAAGTATTGGACCTATGAGAACAAGATGAGACCATGAAAACACATTGGAAGCCAAAGGAGGCTGGGAGGCTTGGGGATGCCCAAGTAGCTGGACATGGACTTTGTTTCCTTACAGGATTTTGTTTTCTTCCTACAAAGTGACAACCAGCCAGCTGGGTGTCACCAGGCTTTCAGAGGCAGGGTCCATAAGATTAGCCCCAGGGTTTAGCACACTGGAGAGCGAGAATCTCCCTGGACAGAAAAAGGTAGCAACATTTTAAAGTTTTTTTTTTTTTTCCTTATACTGATTTCTTTTATTTAAAGTGTATATCATGGTGATTTGATATACACATATGCTGTGAAAGGATTCTGCCCATCTAATTAACACATCCACCACCTCACATATTTATCTTTGTGTGTGTGTGTGTGTGTGTGTGTGTGTGCGTGTGTGAAAACATTTATATTCTACTCTTAGCAAATTTCAATTATACCATACAGTGTTATCAACTCTAGCCACCATGTTTTACATAAGATCTTTAGATCTTATTCATCTTATAGCTGAAAGTTTGTACCCTTTTACTAAACTCCCCTTCCTATTTCTCCCCTACCCAGCATTTGGCAACAATTTTCTACTTTCTGTAAATTCGAGGTTGGTTTTGTTTTGTTTTTGTTTTTTGTTTTTTGTTGTTTTAGATTTCACATACTAAGTAACATCATGCAGTGTTTGTCTTTTTCTTCTGGGTTATTTAACTCAGCATAGTGCTCTCAAGTTCTATCCATGTTGCACATGGCAGAATTTACTTGTTTATCGTGGCTGAATAATATTCCATTGTATGTATATACCACATCTTCTTTTTCCATTCATCCATTGAGGAACACTTAGATTGTTTCAATGGCTTGGATATTGTGAATAATGCTGTAGTGAACTTAAGGGTACAGACTTTTCTTCAATATCCTGTTTTCATTCCCTTTGGATATATACCCAAAACGTGTGATTGCTGGATCATGTGGCACTTCTATTTTTTTTTTTTTAAATAACTGCCATACTGTGACTGCATCGATGTACATCCTTTTTCATTTTTTGAAGGACCTCCATACTTTTTTCCATACTGGTTGCACGAATTTGCATTCCAAAAGTATACCAGGGGTTCCTTTTTCTAGACATCCTTGCCAACACTTGTTATCTCTTGTCTTTTTGGTGGTAGCCATTCTAACAGGTGTGAGGTGATACCTCATTGGGATTTTGATTTGCATTTCCCAGATGATTAGTGATGGCGCACACCTTTTCATTGGCCATTTGTATGCACTCTTTAGAAAAATGTCTTATCACTTCCTCTGCCTATTTTGGTTATTGAGTTGTATGGATTCTTTGCATGTTTTAGATATTAACCCCTTATCAGATCTGTGATTTGAAAGTATTTTCTCCCATTCTAGAGGTTACCTTTTCATTTTGTTGATTGTTTCCTTTGCTGTGCAAGAGTTTTTTTTATTTTTTTCTATTTTATTGACTGGTAGTTGACGTGTGATGTTATATTAGTTTTGGGTGTACAACATAGTGATTCAACAATTCCATACACTATGCTCTGCTCGCCACGATAAGTGTAGTTACCATCTGTCCCCACACAATGTTACTATGATATTATTGACTATATTCCCTATGCTGTGTTTTTCATCCCTGTAACTTATTTATTTTATCATTGGAAGTTTGTACCTCTTAATCACCTTTGCCTGTTTTACCTATCACCCCAACACTCTGCTCTCTGGCAAACACCACTTTGTTCTTTGTATTGATGATTCTGTTTCTGTTTTTTGTTTGTTTTGATTGTAATAACCTTTAGGTCCATCCATGTTGTTGCAAACGGCAAAATCTCATTCTTGTTTATGGCTGAGTAATATTACAGTGTATGTATGTGTGTGTGTGCCTGTGTATACATACCACATTGTTTTTATCCATTCACCTATCAGGGGACACTTAAGTTGCTTCCATGGGTTGACTATTGTAAACGACGCTGCAGTAAACATAGGAGTGTGTGTATCTTTTCAAATTTGTGTTTTTGTTTGCTTTGGGTAAATACCCAGTGGTGCAATTACTGGATGATATGGGCATTTTTATTTTTAATTTTTTGAGGACTCTCCATACTGTTTTCCACAGTGGTTGCACCAATTTACAGTCCCATCAATAGTGCACAAGTGGTCCCTTTTCTTCACGTCCTCACTTACAATCGTCATTCCTTGCCTTTTTGATAGCAGCCATTCTCACAGATATAAGGTGATACTGCATTGCGCACAACATTCTCAGTAAGGCATCGCAACCCGGCTGTTCTCAGCTGGAATCCGAGTGAAGGCAGTTGTCTTGTAGATGACAAATAACTGTCAACATCGAGGAGTGACACATGACAAAGCTCAACTCAACTAAACTAGCCGTTATTGGTTTTTTTCTTCCGTTTCTTCAATGACAACTAATGTTCCCATTTACATCAATGCCTCCTTTCCAACTACACAGCGACTATAAGGGCCTCTTGAAAGTCTAGTGGCATAAAGCAAGCACTCCCTTAAAAGTAAAGTGAGCTCACTCTGAGCTTCATGGGTTTACAAATGAATGTGGGTCTTAAGACCTTTTATAAAAATCTTCATAACTTTTGAATGGATGGCTATATTATCAGTAAGTCATTCTCTAACATTTGTCACAGCAAGTCTCCAAAAGCTTACAAGGCTGCTGATATAAATAAGACTTTATTTGTACTGGCATACCTTGTTTTATTTTTCTTTGCTTTATTGTGTTTCACAGATACTGCTTTTTTTTTTTTTTTTTTTTTTTTTACAAATTGAAGGCTTGTGGCCACCCCGTAATAAACAAATCTCTCAGTTGTATTTTTCTAACAGCATTTGCTTGCTTCATGTCTCTGCGTCACATTTTGGTAATTCTCACAGATTTTTCAAACTTTTTCATTATTTTTTTAATGTTTATTTATTATTTCTGAGACAGAGAGAGAGCATGAGTGGGGGAGGGGCAGAGAGAGAGGGAGACACAGAATCCAAAGAAGGCTCCTGGCTCTGAGCTGTCAGCACAGACCCCGACATGGGGCTCGAACTCACAAACTGTGAAATCGTGACCTGAGCCGAAGTCGGTCACTCAACCGACTGAGCCACCCAGGCGCCCCAAAACTTTTTAATTATTATTATGTTCTTTATGGTGATCTGTGATCAGTGATCTTTGATGTTGCTGTTGTAATTGTGTGGGATGCCAGAAACTGCATTCGTATGGCAGCGACTTCATCATAAGTGTGTGTGTTCTGACTGCTCCACGAGCCAGCTGTCCCCTCCTCCCTCTCTTGGGGCCTCTCTATTCCTGAGACATAACAATGTTAAAATTAGGCCAAATAATAACCTTACAATGACCTCTAAATGTTCAAGTGAAATGAAGAGGTGCATGTCTCTCATTGTAATTCAAATAAATAATTAAGAAACAATTAAGCTTAGTGAGGAAGGTACATTGAAAGCTCAGGCTGAAAGCTAGGTCTCTTGCACCAAACAGTTAGCCAAGCTGTGAATGCAAAGGAAAACTTCTTGAACGAAATTCAAAGTGCTACTCTCCAGTGAACAAGCAAATGATACGAAAGCGAAAGGGCCTTATTGCTGATATGGAGGAAGTTTTAGTGGTCTCGTTACATCAGACCAGCCATAACAATTCCCTTAAGCCAAAACCTAATCTGGAGCAAGGCCTTAACTCTCTTCAATCCTTGAAGGCTGAGAGAGGTGAGGCAGCTGCAGAAGAAAAATTTGAAGCTAGCAGAGGTTGGTTCATGAGGTTTGGGGAAATCAGCCATTTCTATAGCATCAAAGTGCAAGGGTGAAACGGCAAGGGCTAATGTAGAAGCTGCCACAAGTTATCTAGAAGATCTAGCTCAGACAATTCATGAGGGCTGCTACGCTGAACAACAGATTTTCAATGTTGCTGAAATAGCCTTCTACTGGAAACAGATGTCATCTAGGACTTTCACAGCTAAAGAAAAATCAATGCCTGGCTTCCAGTCTTCAAAAGGCAGGCTGACTCTCTTTGTAGGGGCTAATGCACTTGGTGACTTACAGTTAAAGCCAATGCTCATTTACCATTCCAAAACTTCTAGGGCCCTTAAGAATCATGCTAAATCTATTCTGCCTGTGCTTTATAATTGGAAAAACAAAGCCTAGATGACAGCACATCTGTTTACAACATGGTTTACTGAATATTTTAAGCCCACTGTTGAGACCTCGACTGCTCAGAAAATAAAGGTTCCTTTCAAAATATTACTGCTCATTGACAGTGCACCTGGTCAACCCAGCAGTTCTGATGGATACGTATGTGATTAATCTTATTTGAATGCCTGCTAACACAACACCCATTTTGCAGCCCATGAATCAAGGAGTAATTTCAACTTTCAAGTCTTATTATTTAGGAAATATATTTTGGAAGTCTGTAGCTGCCATAGAGAGTGATTCCTCTGATGGATCAGGTAAAGTAAATTGAAAACCTGCTGGAAAATGTTCACTATTCTCATGTCAGTAAGTGCATTCTTGATTTATGAGAAGAGGCCCAAATATCAACATTAACAAGAGTGTGAAAGGAGTTGACTCCAACTCTCATAGATGACTTTGAGGGACTCAAGACTTCAGTGGAAGAAATCTTCAATGGAAGATTTCAATGCAGATGGGCTGGAACTAGCAGAAGGAAGAGAATGAGAAGTGGAGTCTGAAGATGTGATTGAATAGCTGTGATCCCATGGTAAAACTGAAATGAATGAGACATTGTTTCTTACAGATGAGCAAAGAAAGTGGTATCCTGGGACAGAAGGTCCTCCTGGTGAACATGCTGCAAAGATTCTTGAAATGACAAAAAGGATTCAGTAAACTTATTTGGTCAAGCAGCAGCAGGGTTGGAGAGGATTGACTCTAATTTTGAAGGAAGTTCTACTGTGGGTAAAATGCTATCAAACAGTAGCCCATGCTACAGAGAAATCATCGATGGAAAAGAGTCCATTGGTGTGGCAGACTTCACTGTTTTCTTATTTTTAGAAATTGCCACAGCCACCCCAACCTTCAGCAACCACCGCCCCGATCCGTCAGTAGTCATCCACACTGAGGCAAGACCCTCCACCAGCAAAAAGATTACAATGTGCTGAAAAGTCGGATGATGGTTAGCATTTTTAATCAATAAGCTACTTTTAAATTCCGTTATGCACACTTTTTACATAGATTGCTAACACATACTTCATAGCCTACAGTGTTGTATAACCATTAACTTTTATATGCACTGGAAAACCAAAAAAATCATTCCACTTGCTTTATTGAGATGTTCACTTTATTGCAGTGGTCTAGAGCCAGATTTGCTGTATCTCTATGTGTGCCGATATTAATATTTGAACGTAGCCACACCTGTATCACATCAACTATCAGTTATCTCTGGGTGTCCAATAGGGTGTTTCATGTGGACTTACCTGCACCTCTGCCCTGGCCTCCTGGTAGATGCCCACAGGTCCTGAGCCACTTTGAGGTCATCGATGACCTTGTGGAAGGAGACATTGTGGCAATCCCTGGGGGAGTGCGAAGAAGAAAAGTCAAATGATGCTAAGGAGAATATAGGAGAGATGTCACTAATCAGGAAGGGAACTTTCCCCTTTAGAAGTAATACTTGTGCCGAGATCTAAAGGTTAGGTAGGAATTAGCAGGGCACTATCAGAACAGTAGGAGCAAAGCCGTTTGGAGAGAGGGAGCTTGGTGTGGACAGGGGGAATATGTTAAAGAAAAAATGTCTGCCCTAGCAACAACAACAACAACCCCCGAAACATTAGTTCCTTAACACCACGGCTCTTCATTCCTGGCCTCCATAGTGCAGAATTGCAGCAGGTGGCAGTGTGTCTGTCACACAGTCTTTGGGGAACGCTGGCTGGCAGTGATTGGATACGCCTCCTTGGATACTTGACCTTCCATGTTATTTTGTGCATTGACAATACAGCTGCCGAAGGACAAGAGAAAAAGCATGGTGGGGGTGTAGTGTGGGGAGGTCTGGAAAAGCCATATAACATTTCCACTTACATTCCAATTACTCTGTCTCAGGAACATGGCCACAAGGGATGGCCAAATCTATGGAGGAATTAAAATTTTTAGAAAATAATTCATAGTTCTGAAGCATCATAGATTATAACTGAGACCATAGAATCCAAGATTATTTATTACTGTGGCTGAGTTGAGATATAGGCTTATTCCTTTACTCATTCATTCACTCTTTCATCCATTTATTCCTTGAACATTTATCAACTACCTACATTATACCATGGGATTGGTCAATAAACCACATTTTCATGCCGTGATTAATAAGGTGGACAGGTTATAAACAGAAATGCCAGAAGGAGACATGGGCAAACTTTTTTCATTTCACATTCTGGATAATCATTACGGAGAAAGCTGTAATTGCTCATTGGTGCCTAAATGAAATTCTTATGAATATAAAACAGGTAGCATTAGGGAGAAAGTTTTTAAGTAAAGAATTCATTTACAAAAAACACTTGATGGGGGGCACCTGTGTGGCTCAGTCGGTTGAGCGTCCGACTTCGGCTCAGGTCATGATCTCACAGCTCATGAGTTCAAGCCCCACATTGGGCTTTGTGCTGACGGCTCAGAGCCTGGAGCCTGCTTCAGATTCTGTGTCTCCCTTTCTCTCTCTCTGCCCCTCCCCTGCTTGCACTCTGTCTCTGTCTCTGTCTGTCTGTCTCTCTCTCTCAAATAAATAAATATTTAAATAAATTAAACAAAACACTTGATAAACTAAAATACGTGAATGTATGTTTATGAAATTCCATTGTTCCATTCTCACCAATTGTTCTGCTTTAGATGTCTCAGGCATTGTCACTCAGACCGCAGCACATAACCCCCCACATTTTATGCACTGAAAGACTCAGCAGTTTGATTTGCTTTAGTAATTGTCAAGTAAGATGTTAGAAAACATGTAATGATTTTTGCCATTCCCTTAAGTAGTTTTAAAATACATTTTAAAATTGCAGTTTGTGATCAATACTGTATGATTGCTAGACAGGGATTTGCAGACCCAGAAGTTACCCAGGCAGAGGAAAATATGACATTTCTCCATATTTTTGACTATTTGGAGTCAGGTGGCTGATAAAACACTTTCCTAAGCAGGAGCAGGACCCTACTTAAACACCCTGCCAATCATCATAGCTTATTTTACATTGACATTTAAAGCATTTCTCTGCTATCTGTACTTTAAAATCCTTGGCTCAGTTGTGACACATAAAGATAGCTTTAAAAGAAGTGTGAGTAATTAAAGCAACAAGCAATTAACTAATTGATCCTAGAAAAAAACGATAGCTTACACAACACCAACAGTGTAATTGTAGCCATTTTATGAGGCAGCCTGGTCTATGATCACGTATGAGTCTCCCTTGTTAATTCTTTTGCAACAGTCAATCAGAGTGAAAATACCTACAAACAAATTTCCACTGGGATTGTAAACCTTTGGACCTGCTCTCATTTGCTATCTCTCCCCTGTGTCTCTTTCCTTGTTCCTCTGCTTGGATGTCTACCGTCCCCAGTCCTCCTATGCCACTTAACAGAGGATCCATTGCTTGTATGGGAAATCTTCCCTTACGTCCTCTTCTGCCTTCCAGAGAATCTGTGTAGACACTTGTGCTGGGCTTCTGTAGCCTCTCGTTAGGTCCCATCATAGACAGGACCAGTGAAATAACGTTCATGCCCAGCGAAAGATGAAAAATCAGGGCCCATGCTGACAAACTAAAAATAATTTTTAAATGGCAACATCAGAACAGGAGAAGCAGGAGATCAAGCCTGGAGGCCATCTGAGATGGGGGGGGGTTGGTAAGGAGGCGTGAGGAGGTGGGGGTAGGGGGCCCATGGCACTGCAGGGATCGCCTGCTCTGTGAAGCCAGTTCTGTTCATAGCCTCAGCTTGGGATTGCTGCTGTCTTTGCCTGTGAGGGTAACACTGCACAAAGCAGGAGCCATAGTGTAACTTGTCTGTATCGCCATCAGCCGCAAGTGCCTGCCTGGCCCCGGTAGGGTTAAATGTCATGATCTGCAAGGCATTGTTTAACTTGGGTGTCTTCTATGATTACATCAACTCCTCTCTAGCTCACTCTCCTGGAATCTCACTTGCCTTACTGAATATTCACTTTGTCTCAGAGCCTTCAACATGTGCTTTCCTCTTCCCCCAAAAAACCATACGGTTCTGTGAATCTTCAGGTCTTGACTCAAAGCTTCTTTCCTCAGAGAGCCCTTCCCTGGCCACTGCTAACTCAAGTAGCCCCCGACAGCCACTTTTCTGTTGCCCTTGTTTATATTCCTGCACTGATTATTATTTTAATTTATATACGCTGCATTTCCATTCCCTGTCTCTTGTCTCTAAAATGGAAGCTCCATCAGGGCAAGAACTTTGTCTCTCTTGGTTTCCCCTGTATCCTCATAAGGAAAAATGAAATACAGAGCCTGATACCTCTAAGTACTTGTTGACTAAATGAATACATAAGTTGGGCGCCTGGGTGGCTCAGTCGGTTAAGCGGCCGACTTCGGCTCAGGTCATGATCTCGCGGTCCATGGGTTGGAGTCCCGCGTCGGGCTCTGTGCTGACGGCTCAGAGCCTGGAGCCTGTTTCCGATTCTGTGTCTCCCTCTCTCTCTGCCCCTCCCCTGTTCATGCTCTGTCTCTCTCTGTCTCAAAAATAAATAAACGTTAAAAAAATATATATATAAAATAAATGAATACATAAGTGAATGTATGTTTAAAAACTGCTTTTTATGGGGCGCCTGAGTGGCTCAGTCAGTTGAGTGTCCGACTTCAGCTCAGGTCATGATCTCACACGGTTCATGAGTTCTAGCCCTACGTCGGGCTCTGTGCTGACAGCTCAGAGCCTGGAGCCTGCTTCGGATTCTGTGTCTCCCTCTCTCTCTGCCCCTCCCCCATTTGCACTCTGTCTCTGTCTCTCTCAAAAATAAACATTAAAATAATTAAAAAATAAAAACTGCTTTTTGTCTGATCTTAATTATTTGGCAAAAATTTGATAATAAAAACTGAGTTTCTGTCACCCAGATGCCGGGTGTCCACAACCACAGCCCAAAAGCCAAATCTAGCTCACCTGTTTTGGTAAAGATTTACTGGAACACAGCTATGCCCATTCATTTCCATCCTATCAGTATCTACTTTCGTGAAACAGTGACAGGGCTGAGTAGTTTCAGCCGAGACTGTATTGTCTGTAAAGCCTATTTTCTCTCTGGCTTGTAGAAAAAGGATTTACTAACCTCTGGCATAGTGCACACACCATCTGAGAACATAAGAAAAAGTTACCTGTTAGAGCAGGACCTGGGTGGCTTAGTTGGTTAAACATCCGACTTTGGCTCAGGTCATGATCTCATGGTTTGTGAGTTCAAGTCCCTGTCTGTGCTGACAGCTCAGAGCCTGGAGCCTGTTTCGGATTCTGTGTCTCCCTCTCTCTGTGCCCCTCCTCCGTTTGTGCTCTGTCTCTCTCAAAAATAAATAAGCGTTAAAAAAATTTTTTTTAAGAAAAACTACCTGTCAAATAGTTTAGAGTCATCTCCATTAACAAAACAAAAGTAAGCCAACTGCAAAAAAAAATTCATTTTCATTTTAAATGAAGAATTCTCACATTTATCTTCCTTTAAGTGAAAACAGCTCCATGTGAGTCTGTTCAATGAATACAATGAATCCACTGGGTGCTTAGCGAACTATTATTTAGGGATAGAGAGAGCAGGAGAGGGGAAAGAAAACAAAAGTGAGAAGGCAACACAGAAAAAGATAAGGCATTTTATTTTTTTTAATTTTTTTTAACATTTATTTATTTTTGAGACAGAGAGAGACAGAGCATGAACGGGGGAGGGTCAGAGAGAGAGGGAGACACAGAATCGGAAACAGGCTCCAGGCTCTGAGCCATCAGCCCAGAGCCCAACGCGGGGCTCGAACTCACGGACCGCTAGATCGTGACCCGGGCTGAAGTCGGCCGCTTAACTGACTGAGCCACCCAGGTGCCCCAAGGCAAGGCATTTTAAAGAACAAGCCAGGTGGAGACTGAAAGCACACTAAAAGAAGAGTTGAGTGGAAAATCCTTTGGTGGTTCCTCAGAAAGTTGAACAGGGAATTACCCTGTGGTCTAGTAATCCCGTTCCTAGGTGTGTACCCGAAAGAATTGAACACAAGAATTCAAACAGATGCTTATACACCAGTGTTCATAGTAACACCCTTCAGGATAGCCCTAAAGGAGAAAAAACAAAGTGTTCTTCAACACATGAATGGATGAGCAAACTGTACTGTATGCACACAAAGAAACACCATTCAGCCAAAAAAAAAAAAAAAAAAAGAATGAAATTGTGACATCTGCTACAACATGGATGACCCTTAAAAATGTTATGCTGAGTGAAGTAAGCATTTTTTTTTAAATACAAATATTGCATGATTCCGCTTACATGAACTGATGTAGTCCAATTCACGGGAAAGAGAGTATGGTTACTAGGGACTAGGGAGGGGAGGGAAAGGGATTATCACTTAATGAGCATGGAGCTGTTACTTGGGATGATGAGAAATTTCTGGAAATAGATGATGATGATAGTTACACAACATTGTGAATGTACTTAATGACACTGAATTGTACACTTAAAAAGTTTAAAATGGCAAGTTTTATATCATGTGTATTTTACCACAACACCAAAAAATTGTTTTAAGAATAAGAAACAAGGTCGCCTGGGTGGCTTATTTAAGAATAAGAAACAAAGCCATCTGACTTTGGCTCAGGTCATGATCTCACAGCTCATGGGTTTGAGCCCCGTGTCAGGCTCAGTGCTGACAGCTCAGAGCCTGGAACCTGCTTTGGATTCTGTGTCCTCTTCTCTCTCTGCCCCTCCCCTGCTCACGTTCTATCTCTCTCTCCTTCAAAAATAAATAAACATTAAAAAATTTTTAAAAAAGAATAAGACAACAGAGACTGGCAGCAGAGATACCAGGCTCCTCTTTGTCCCTAATGCCATGCACAATTCTAGACAAAAGGCATATAACCTTGAGACAACAGCTTATGGAAAAGCAAAGGGCATACTGCATGTGGAAGCTAGAACTGATGAGTGACCAAATTGGATATTTAGCTGGGGAGATTTCTAAGCGAGATGTTGAAGGAACAGCTTGGTAAGAGAGTAGAAAAATGAAGACGGAATTGTTGAGCCAAAAGGGAGCAGGACTTAAAGATTTGGAAAATTCTCAGCCTGTCCACATTAAAAAGAAAAGTAGAAAGTGTGTGTGGAAGACAACCCTAAAGGTGTGGAAGAACCGACCATTGGTCAGTTGTGTGGGGATGAACCACAGAATTCATCAGCCACCCCAGCAGGAAACTGCCAATTTGAGCTGAGCGGGGAGAAGGGACCTAATGGAGGAAAGCTGCAAATGGGTGTTTTTACAAGACAAGGGAAGAAGGCTCCTGAAGGCAATTCAGAGATCATCAAGGCCATGGTCTAGGTTTTCGTAGGCTCTGACAGAAGCTCTGTGGATAGGACCACTCAGAGCCCTGGAGCACATTCCGTGCCTGGTAGAGAGCTGTAGTGTGGGCAGGATCCGTTGAGTTGCGGGGGTGCCATTGCCACCCCAGGGAGTCTGGAAGGTAGAACACTGAGCCAAAGTAGATGTTTGCCAGTCCTAAGATCTCATGGAGTTTGCCTTTCGAGGTGTCGGACTTACTTGGGACCCATCACTCCTTTCTTCTTCCCTGCTTCCCCCTTTTGGAACGGGAGTCTCTCTCCTCCATCTCTCCCATCATTGTGTTTTTGAAGCATATAACTTGTTGGATTTCACAGACTCTTAGCTGGAGAGGAACTTTGTCTCCGGATGAATCCTACTTCCAATCTCTCTCATATCTGATTTAGATATTTAGACAAGACTTAGAGTTTAAAATGGATGCTAGAACAAGTTAAGATCCGGGGACTCTTGGGGTGAAATGAATATATTTTGCATGTGACAAAGACATGAATTTTGGGGGGCAGGAGGGATACAAACATTTGATCCACAGCATTCCACCAGACTGCTATGTATGGGTTGTTTGTATGTCTCCAAAATTCATATGTTGAAGCCCTAATACGCTGCTAATTGGAGGTAGAACTTTTTGGAAGGTGATCAGGTCTACAAGGTGAAGCTTCCATGATGGCGTCCGGATCTTATAAGAAAAGGAAGACAGCATGGGGTGCCTGGGTGGCTCAGTCAGTTAAGCGTCCGACTTCGGCTCAGATCATCATCTTGCAGTTTGTGGGTTCGAGTCCCCCGTTGGGCTCCGTGCTGACAGCTCAGAGCCTGGAGCCTGCTTCAGATTCTGCGTCTCCCTCTCTGTGCCCCTACCCCACTCACACTCTGTCTCTGTCTCTCTCGTTCTCTCTCAAAAATAAATAGACATTAAAAATTAAACCAGATGATTTCTAACTGATCTGTACAGTGAATGGAACATTTTTTATCAGGAACAAAACACACACACACACACACACACACACACACACACACACAAACTTGAGACTCATCTGATGATGTCCCTGAAAATTGAGGTCATCACAGAATTAAAGCAGTACAACATTTTGATGAAACTATTTACCTATAAGAAAATGCTGATGTTATCCTACTGGTAGAATACCCTACAGTTAAAATTCTCTCCTTAAGCGCAATAAAGTTGCCCTCAGACTGTCACTGGATGGCTGCTTGTAAGTTACAGGTCTAGACAAAAGGATTCAACATTAATTCATATCTTTAAGATTAATATAAAACAACGTGAAGTGGATGAATATTAGGGAGAGTTATGAATTAAGATCTCTATTTAGAAGCATAAAAATGATTCATGTGTTGAGGTCCTATGATTCTAGTAAGAAAAAGATCATAATAGTAGGAAAAATAAGGATTTCTACCATTCAGTGTATGTCCACTGTGTGCCAAGCTACGGACCCTTTGCTTTACATATATCCAAACAGTCAGTAAGGAAGGTATAATAGAACTAATCAATCAGGAATAAACACACTGCTTCCTTTTACGTGTTTTAAACCATATTATTTGAGACTAATTCCGCCACCTTTAAATTGGTTTCATCCATCATTTAAGAGTCTACACTTAATATTACATTACCAGATCTTTGGAAAAATCTGTTTCATCCATAAGGGATGGTTCATTTTCCAAGAGCAATACAACTGTGTTTCATTACCGGGCCCACTGGCCATGTTACATGGGGATCCCTGGTCCTCATTTCCTAGTTAACTAGCATTCTGTTGTTGCACATGTGACCACCATCTTTTGGCACTAGGGAACATCTCCTTGACGTGTTCAGGAAGGGGATTACATGGCACCAGTAAGACAAATTGGCCTGTGGCAGCACCGGGTTTGTGGTTTCCTTGCAGCATAAAAATTTTCAGAAGACCTATGCCCACCTTCTCTCATACGCTGTATGCAATATACGAATTGTTTCCAGGCCCCAAGTATGGAACTGTAAGATGCTGGTCACAAATTCCACCCTATCCAATATCATGTCCACCCTCTCCAATAAATCCGATTTCTTCTTCCTCTGCTATCAATACACAAAGCTGTCAGATGAGGTGACTCAGACTGCCGGAGTAACAAATGTTATTTGTTCCTCCATGTTTTTCCATGCTCTCCAATTCTATCTTTGTTCAGAATATCTCTGTGCTTACTGCAAACAATTCTCTTTTGGACCATTTTGCTTCTTACTGTAACAAATGACAAAGAAATTGAATTCATAGAGGTATTGCTTGGAAAGATGATACTAGCAGATTGAATTTCAGGGCAAAGCTATTATTTTTGAAAGCCACAATTCTCTGATCTACCAGGATTTGCCTTTCTTTCCCTATCCAGGGAAGGATTACTGCTGACAAATTGTAACTCCTTTTCAAAACATTTACTTTTTCCTTTCAAGGCCTCCTTATGAAACCTTTGAAACTCACAAATAAACACTGTGAGGAAGGAGTAACAGCAGCTGTACCATCTAAATGTAATTACACATGTAATTTGCATGGGACTTGGTTAGGTAGAAGAATATGTAAACAGATTCTTTGCTGGTCATTAGGATTTCTTTCTTTTTTTTTTCTAATCTCTCTCTTTCTTTCTGTCTTTCTCTTTTTTTCTTGGAAAGGCAAATAAAGTACAATGTCCTTAGGTTTACTTTTCAAGCCTGTGGAGTTTAGGATGTTAGTTGATAACTGTTTGCTAACCTTTCACTTTTGGTTACTGTTCATCTTTCCTGGTTTATCACTGAATCTCTGGCACCTGATCCCATGTCTGAAACGTGGGATCTCTGGCACGTGATCCCATGCCTGCCCACCCGCAACTCCCGGCAAAAAGAAACAAAGAGAAATTGCACTTAGTTCAAAAAAGTAAGAGGAATGTGACACACACCACATTCTTAATGGGCAGTGCTTTCCTACACTCCTGAAATCATGTTAGCCATTGCAGCCAAAGAAAGATTAGGCTGCATCTTTCCCCCAGTTAGCTGAAGGACGGGGAGTGAGGTCTGTGACCGGCATGCCCCAAAATTGTTTAGTAGATGGTACTTGTAATGGTTATCACAGTATCACCATGACGGTAATGAGAAAAAGCCCAAAGGTTTTCCTCTTTATATCCTCTTACAGGAGAATTGTAGTTTTAGAATGAGCAAAATTCATATTCAGAAGTGTGAAGTGGTCAAAGCCATTAACACAGACACAGGAATTTTGAAATCTTCTTTGGCACTTTTTTTCTCATGTATCTTAACAATCATATTTCTTCAAAAGGATCACATTAGGTTTTTATTTTTTTCTCCAATATTTAACCATAGGAATGGACTTGAACTACAAAGTTGTAGACACTCAGGAACATCAATGGTTTGATGGTAAAGCCTCACTGGTGTGGCTAAGGACATAAAATGCAAAAAGGAATGCAAATTTCAGAAATAAAATGAAGGGCAAAATGAAATCCCTGAATTCAATCTTTTACTAGCCCTCTGGCATTTGAATGAAGATTTGTCACCCTGAATAATTACTATAATAATCATTACAAAGCTGAATAATTTTATATTCCTGATAGACACAAAGTGCTGCTAACAACAATATATTTTGCCCTTCAAAATATTAATTGATAACAGGATTGGAATTAGACTCTTTACAATATTACATTTCACTGGCATTGCATTTGGTGTTGTAAGATAAATTCTGTTGACATTTCAGAGGGACCAGGAACATGGATGTAGATTTTAAAAAGGTGTATGGGGGCGCCTGGGTGGCGCAGTCGGTTAAGCGTCCGACTTCAGCCAGGTCACGATCTCGCGGTCCGTGAGTTCGAGCCCCGCATCAGGCTCTGGGCTGATGGCTCGGAGCCTGGAGCCTGTTTCCGATTCTGTGTCTCCCTCTCTCTCTGCCCCTCCCCCGTTCATGCTCTGTCTCTCTCTATCCCAAAAATAAATAAACGTTGAAAAAAAAAATTAAAAAGGTGTATGGATGGAGTTGTAAAGTGGGATGATGAAGCTGAAAAGCTTCAATAGTACCAAGCCTGTTCCTCACATTACATAATCAATTCTACATGTATCTACTATGTTAGAATTATGATATTGATAGCAATTATTATGAAACATTTGACACATATCAGATAAAATCTTCTGTGTTTGAAGTACATTATTTTTTTACACTTTGTAAGTGTTTATTTTATTTATTTTGAGAGAGAGAGAGAGAGAGAGAGCAAGCAGGCTCCACACTGTCAATGCAGAGCCTGATGCAGGGCTTAATCTCACAAACCATGGGATCATGACCTGAGCCAAAATCAAGAGTTGGACACTTAACCCACTGAGCCACCCCAGCTCCCCTCTTTTATGCTTTATAATAGCCCTGCAACATAAGTATGATTCTCATTTTATCAAAAAGAAAACCAAACTCTATGCAGAGTATAGAGTTTTATCCAGGTTCAAATCCAAGTCTTTCTAAATCTAAAGGTGGCTCCTTACCATGGTCTGCTCTGCCTCTCTAAACTTTTCTTAAGGGTCTACTATGTGCCCAGCTCCTTTCTGGATTTTAGGAATGAATTAGTGAATGGGCTTGACTCCTACTCTTAAAGATATTGCCCTTTAGCTAATGAGTTAGATTTTTTAAAATTTTTTTAACATTTGTTTATTTATTTTTGAGACAGAGAGAGACAGAGCATGAATGGGGGGAGAGTCAGAGAGAGAGGTAGACACAGAATCAGAAGCAGGCTCCAGGTTCTGAGCTGTCAGCACAGAGCCCGACGCGGGGCTCGAACTCATGGACCGTGAGATCACGACCTGAGCCGAAGTCGGACGCTTAACCGACTGAGCCACCCAGGTGCCCCAAGATTTTAAATAACTATATTAGCATTTAATCCATTACCATGATGGTTAATATTATGGAGGAAAAGTCCAGGATGCTATTGTGGGTGGGGGCATGGTCCTCAAAATAGACAGAAAAAAGTCTTAAATATGGAGGAGTAGGAGTTATATATGTCAGGAAACTTTTTTAACTTAGTTTTCTAAAATCATCAATTCAGGGCACCTGGGTGGCTTGGTCAGTTAAGGTCACGATCCCAGGGTTGTGGGATCCAGCCCTGCATCAGGTTCCATGCTAAGCATGGAGCCTACTTAAGATTCTCTCTCTCTCTCTCTCTCTCTCTCTCTCTCTCTCTCTCTCTCTCTCTCTTTCTCTCTGTCTCTCTCTCTTTCTCTCTCTCTCTTCCCCCTCTCTCTTTCTTCCCCTCTTCCCCACTCATGCACTTTTTCTCTAAAACAAAAAATAAACATGTCATCAATACAAAATATTCTTTTCATAACATATTTAATTATTTTTGAGGGCTGAGCTGAATTTCCTGGCAATTCTCTACAGATAATAAAGGCATCTTTTTTAAAAAAACAAAATAACATAAGAAAACTTATCTATAATATATTATTATCACCTTTAACATTTTTCCATGCTAATTGAGAAGAAAGGAGGAGAAATCACACTTTTGGTCAATGTTTTGATTCAAGTGCATGTTTGGGACTTCTGACCCTTGGTTGCTTACTTGAATTTAGCAGTTTAAGTGAGTAAAATCAGGGTATTGTTAGCCAGGAGGTTTTGCTTTGAAGATTTGCTTTTCCCCTTCTGATTTTTTCTTTGATCCAATGAAAAAAAAAAGTGCCCTTTTATAAAACTACATCTACAAGGCAATTGCAACAGAGATTCTTTTGAACAATGTTGTCATCATTCAAAACTCATGATAAAGATAAATACCAGACACAATTGTGAAATATGACAAGCATTTCCTCCACCTAGAGAAGTAATATTTCCTAGCTGTGAATGAGATGGCAGGTGCTACATGATTTTTAAAGGTTTTCTCATTTCACTGTCGCAGCAACCTGATGAGCTGGGAATTAGTGCCATTACTGTTGTTAGTAAGGTGAGACTTGTGACAGATGCGAACACTGAGTTTCAGAAAAACTAAGTGAATTTCTCCAAGCCAAAGGCTAGTGAAGTGCACAGTCGGGTTTCAGTTCTGGGGTCATTGGACTACAGAGCCTCTGCTTCATCCATCGTAGCTGGGACGTTATTCTGTATTTGATGTCATTTTCTTTCAGCCCAGCTAGAATAGGAGCAGCATGTTTTCAGGATATATCAAGCTCAGAGAGGGCTCAATCTACAGGCAGAGCTAAAAACCAGAAAGAAGGAAATGCTAGAGAATGAGGAAGGATAATCTAACTGCCCTAATGCCAGACTCAGCAGGTTGCTGCTAAAGACTGACTTCCATGCAATACAATCCTGTAACATGACACTCTTCTGTTCTCTTAATTAATCAAAACCCTATTAAATTTCTCACCCACCTTCCGCTGTGCCTAACAGAGGACAAGCATGCATACTGAAAGTAAGAAAAAATGTATTTCAATAAATTAGGTAGAAATCTTCTCAGTGAGGATGAATGAGCAGGTCTCACTCTTACAGGTTATGCCCTTCGTAACTTGCCACAGTCTCTTGGCTATTCTTTTGCCCTTAATAAATATCAGTGATCCGATTATATATTTATTACCTCAGCCATTAGACCATCCATTTGAATGCAACTGTGTACAGCCACGCAGGGTTAGCTTTCCTTGGGATTTCATATCTGTTTAGTTTGGAAGGGGAAACTTAAATATACATATAAAATTGATGTTTAAAAAAATAAATCTCAAGCTGTGGTCTTGAGGATTGTCAGAAATGGACCATATACCCATGTAAATGATAACTTTGACTTTTATTGGCTTCAGCTGAGCTATCCCTTAGAGGTATAACAAAATAAATGAATTATTATTGTCATATTGCCCAGAAGAAAATGAAATGAGAAAATACCCACGTTGCCTTAAGCCAAACATATGGAGTCTAGAAAAAAATAAAAAGCTATGCTATCATAAAATATGATGTTTGGTGGCTGCCTTTTGCAAAGCCTGTTAAGTTGAGCTAGTAAATGGGTTGAGAAAGGCAGGAAGGGAAATTCTGTGCTTTCATTTTAAGGGTATAAAGTGGCACTAGTTTGTTGATCAAAATCCTTCTTTAATTATTGAATTTTTAAATAAGATTAGGAATTTGAACCAATTTCACTAAGAGATGCTTGATAAGGTGAAATGTACTCTTTAGGAGAACCTATTTTACCTCTACTTATCTGTCCCTTATCCCACCTTGACCTTAGGTCACCTATCTACTTCCCCAGAAAAAGAAAACTTTAAAGAACCTCTGATATAATGAAGTGTTTCTGTGGACACAGCAGAAACCTTTGCTGGAAATAGTTGTAGGTATTTGCTAGGTGTTTCAGTGCAAGCAATTGGGCTAAGCAAAGTATACATTTCTCTCATAAACTCATTGATTCTTTTTGGTAAATTAAGCATAATCTCTCTGATAATAACAGTTTGGAGCAGAAAATTCTCAGAAAAGTAAAGAAGAACAGAGAGAAAGGAAAGAGGAGATAAAATTTTTAGAAAGAATGTTGAAGATCTATGCTTGGAAAAGTGGACCTATGAGCAAGAAAGCAAATAGAGGGGGACAGTTACTCAAACTAGATGTAAGAGTTAGGCTATTTTTGTTTGAAATCAAGAAAATAAGATGTCATTTAATTATCTCAATGAGAGGGAAAGTCTGTATCTCAAAGCCCGTGTTGATAGATGCCCTCAGCTTTGAACAAGTAGTAGTGTCATCAAAGGGTCGGGAATGAAGAGAGCCTTATAAATAAATAAAAAGTGACAAAGAGCTTGTGTTCAGCCAGTGGAAATTATTTTTTCTCATGATGCTTCTTGTCGCTGTCTGCCGGCATTGCAGATGGCTAGTATGGACCCATTTGCCATTGTAGAAATGGTTGTAAAGGGGATTACACTCGTTTCAAAAACAAACAAACGAAAAATGACCTGGAAGTGTTTTGTCCCTAAAGATTAGTTGAAAAGGTCCACAAGGATGATAATGACAATGATTAACATTGACATGTTTTCACACGTGTAGAACCTGGTAGGGCACATATTTCTATCCCTGTTTCCCAGATGAGTGAATGGAGGCAGGCAGAAACATGTAGCCATGAATCAAGCAAGAAAAGTCAAAGAAGATAAGCTTCTGGCGACGTGCCAGGTAAATGTCCCAGGGAAAATGTAGACTATTCCTGGAGCCCTGAAATCGTATGACTCACTGAGCAAAACATAAAGCTTCCCTGGTATGAAAATCTTAGTCCCAGAAACATGACGTTTTCTCCTAAATCTCAGCACAATTTGAATTTTAGAGATAAACAAACATCTTAAAAGTCCAAACCAAGAGTTATGTGTATTCTGTCCTACACAATATTTATATTTCTAGAAGTTATACTAAAGGAAAACAACTTTTTGTGACTCTAAGCAATTGTGTATATAATGAGCTTGCACTTTCCTGTTTGGCTGTGCTTACCTAGTACCACCTGGTGGCAGCTAACGTTATTTCAGGGCAGGAGAAGACGGTAAACATTCCCAATTTCTCAAATTCCAGCTTCAGTCTCAGGCAGGAGATGTTCAGCACTGCCAATATTATTGGTCTGGGATCCCAGGTGCTAGGGAGTTGGAACTCGGTGGAAAGGTAGCACTGAAATCTCTTGTCATGTTGCCAAGGCCAAGAATCAGCCCACTATTTATTAGGAATGCACTTTCAGATGAATTTTCCTTAGTCACCATGGGAGGATGTTTATTTCTTTGTTCTCTTTCTTCCTGATTCCAGACATCGATGCATAAGGCAGCTTAATAGCAGTGGGAATGCCAAGTAAAGGGTCACAACGGAGAACAAACCTAAGTGGAACATACAAAGGTGTCAAACCTATCACCTTGTCCTCATTAATATCAGGTTACAGCTAATTGTGCTAACAACACGTTTCAGTCTCTCCCCTATCGTTATGTAATAATGACTTTCTTTTTATCACTGGCTTAAATTGCTTTTTTAGGTCTAGTCCCCTGGAAATTTCTTATCTTTCCCTAGACGCTCCACTGTAAAACATTTATTCAACCAATATTGATTTGAGTATCCACTATTGCCAAATGCCTTGCTAGATACTAGGGATTTTACTTCGAACTAAAGGATTAAATTCCTATTCTTACAGTTCTGATGGAAGAGGCTCCTACTATTGCAGCTGCTACAATTACTACTGGTACTGCTACTGCTTTTCCTACTGCTACAAACTTATTGAAAGCTGTGCCAGGCTCTCTTCTAAGTGATTTATTTTCATTGGTTCATTTAATTCTCACAACAAGCTTATGAGGTAGTTACTATTTGTATCCCAGTTTTATTCGTGAAGAAATTGAAGCCCAGGGAAATTAGGCAACTTGCATATAGTTACCCAAACAATAAGTGGTAGAGATGGGGTTCAAACTCAGGCCGATTCCAGAGTCTCTTCTTTTTTAAAAATTTTTTTAACGTTTTTAATTTATTTTGTGAGAGACAGAGACAGAGTGCGACCAGGGGAGGGGCAGAGAGAGAAGAAGTCACAGAATCCAAAGCAGGCTCCAGGTTCTGAGTTGCCAGCAGAGAGGCCAATGTGGGGCTCGAACTCAGGAACCCCTTGACATCATGACCTGAGCCAAAGTTGGATGCGCAACCCACTGAGCCACCTAGGCACCCCCAGAGTCTGTTCTTAACCACTGCTTCTCAATAAACAAGAGAAACAACAATCAGCAGAAACACTAATAAACAGATTTACAATAATATACAATAGCAAATAATTATAATTTTTAATAATTGTAAAGTAATTTACAGTGGCAAAATGAGTCATAAGGAAAATCTAACGTAGCCACGAGGATACACAGTGGATGGTCTGGGGGGAGAGAAGTGAGAATAGAGGGGCTTTTCTAGACTGAATGGCCAGAGACATTTCTGAACAATAAGAGAGGATCCATTCTGCAAAGATGGAGTGTGGGAAACTCCCAGGAAGAAGGAACAGCAGGTGTAAAGGCAAGAAGAATGTTTGAGAGGACTCAGGCTGGGGAAAGATGGTTTCTGCAGTTGGAGGTTAGCGAACAAGGATGTGGAGGAGATGAAGTTGAAAAGGTATCAAAGGCCTGATCCTGCAGAGCCTTAAATGTCAAGGCAAAGAGTAAGAAAATGTGTGGTCTCCTACTGCAGACTCTGCCAGTTCCTCTGAAGAGATTCATTCTAATGGCAGTGAGACGTCACTGGGTAGCCTTGAGCAAGGAAATGATATGATCCGTTTCATCATCGTGACTGCTTCTACTGAAAGGCTTTTGCCTATTCATAGCTTCTACAGTTTTTCTCAAAACATTTCACCAGGCACATAGGAAACCTATATCTAATATCCCAAACCTCCTTAGCTGGGTTCTCTCATTGAAAGGTCAACAGCCTTCTTTCTCTTGACTATTCTTTGAGACATTCTTCTCTCTAATTGTTCTGAATGTCCACTTACAGCGTCCGATATCAGTGAAAGTAGAGCCATAATTACATCTCCTCTGACTAAGGGCTACAGTAGAGGCATTCCAACAGTGCTGAAAGCAGATGAAATCATGTTTTATTGCTAGAAACTGGAGATTGTTGGCATTTAGTAAAGCAACTGTTTGACCGAAGGGCACTATCGTGCTAGTGTTAATCATGAATCTCTTCTATGTTTGTTTTATTAAGTTTCAAGATTTTACTATCTGATGAACAATATTCCCACAGTGGGTGTTAAGGGTCCAAAGGAAAGAATTATGGCATCTATAGTAATGGTATGGAATGGATGCAGTGAGATCAGAAGAAAAGCTGTCTGAAAGGAGGCAGGACATGTGCTTCTTCAAATACATGGTGTCTCAACTTCCTCAGCATTTCATATGTGCTTCCCATATGTGTTTGACTTAGGCTTACTTATTAGATTGAAAAATCTCTAAATAAAAAAGTTTTATAGATTTTTATTATCACAAAATCAAGCATGACACAACAGCTTGTAGTTTATAAGGTGCATATGGTTAGTTGGATGGATGTGTGAGTGGGTGGGTGAATGGATGGATGGATGGATGGATAGATGAGTGGATGGATGGATGGATGGATGGATGGATAGATCGATACATAAGTGAGAATTCAAAGGTCTTGACAGAGTGCAGTCCTGGTAATGCTTCTTCCTTGCAAGTCAACCTTGGTGATGACCAAACCAGATGAAATAACATGTGGTCAGGAACTGAAATAGCACTGATAGTATGTCTTAAGAGAAACATCAGCTTTAAAGTGTAGAGAATGGCTGAGTTTTAGGTGTCGTATTTCTAACTGTGGAGCCAAGCAAGTCAAGGGCATTTAATGTAATGATATTAGTTCAGGACAAAACTTGTCAACCTATCCTAACCCCCTTTTAGACTGGCTAACACCATAGGTTTTAGATTAAAGGAATCTATGTCACTGCCTTCAGGAATATATTCCTTACCCCCATGTAGATTAAGTGCCCATCCCAAGTGCTTCTACTCCACAAGAATATATTGTAATTTCAATGTAATGTGTGTCGTTTCAAGTTATATCCTCTGTGTTTGGGGCCTTGTATATACTAAAATGACCAAGGATGTTGTTTCTTAATGAGTGAGTATAACTCCTCCCAGTATAAATCCTTAAATATATTCTTATAATCAGGAGATTAAGGTATTATTGCATAATCACTTTATGGTCAGTATTATGTTCACTACATAAAGATACTATAAATAGGTAGGTAGGTAGATAGATAGAGAGATATTTGCATTTTTAATTGATAGGGGCTATCTGTGAAGATGTAAAATAATCATTCCTTTATATATTTGCCTACATATACTCGGGTGGGTGGAGAGCACTTGGACAATAGAAGCCATTTAACTGACCAACATTATCTTTTTCTCTCTTTATTGAATTTAAACAAGAAAAGCAATACAATATTTGTCATTTGAATGCATCAGTCAAAGAGACACCTGGGTAGCTCAGTCGGTTAAGCGCCCAACTCCTGATTTTGGCTCAGGTCATGATCTCACAGTTGGTGGGATCGAGCCCCACATCAGGCTCTGCACTAACAGCATGGAGACTGTTTGGGATTCTCTCTCCCACTCTCTTTCTGACCCCTGCCTCTGCTGGCGCTCTCTCTCTCTCTCTCTCTCTCTCTCTCTCTCTCTCAAAATAAATACAAAACATTAAATAAAAAACTTAAAAAATGAATATATCTATAAAAATAGGGACTATGAAGTACACTCAAAGTTGTTAATTTTAATCATGTTATATATATATATATATATATATATATATATATATATATGTTTGTTTTGTTCTTGTGCTCTCTTCCATATGACACCTCATTAATTTTCTCTTATCCATTTTTTTTTAATTTTTAGAGAGGGAAAGAGAGAGCAAGCAGGGGAGGGGCAGAGGGAGAAGGAGGGAGAGAATCCTAAGCAGGCTCCATGCTCAGTGCAAGCCCCATGCAGGGCTTAGTCTCACAAACTGTGAGATCATGACCTGAACAGAAGTCAAGAGGCAGACATATAACCAACTGAGCCACCCAGGCGCCCCTTTCCTCTTATGCATTACTTCAAATATAGTCAAGATCAGCTACCTCCATTTTCCCGCTCATTTATTCTTTATATATTTTTGTTTTATTGGCTTTTTATTTAGTTTGTAAGTTTTCACTAATTAACATCTATTACTTTTTCATCAAAAATAGATATTAATATATCTACAGTAGAAATCTAAGAGAAATCTAAGCATACAAATATTTATGCTATTTGTTATTATTGTGAATCAATGTTTTTTATTTGTAGGCAATGAGAATGAAAAATTATTATTGGAATTCTAGTTATAAACTCTGGAACTGAAAGTCTGATTCATGCAATTAATCTGGAATTACTTTAAGAGCATTTCAACTGTTTGTCCATGGATTTTGGAAGGATGCAGAGGTCAGATTTATGAGAGTTTGGGTAATTGTGCTTTTAGGCATTTATTTAAAGTGGTGTCATCTTAAGCATTTCAGTGTATTTATGTTCTTTATTGACTTGGGTCTTGAGTAATTAAATGCAATGGAAAAAGTACTTGGTTTCTTAGCAGCCTGTTATAAGCCCTTGATAGAAAAAAATATTTATTGCCTGAACTGTCTCCTCAGCCACCACTGTCATTACAACCTCAGCGACCTACTCTGTACTTTGTATGGTGCATGATGCCTAGTGGGGGCTCCAGGAACTGGCATGTGATTGAAGAATAAATGAGCTAAAAGAAGTGGAGAGAGATAATGTAGACTGTACTTTAAGGAGATGGATAAGTGAAAGAAAAAAACAAATGAGGTGTCATTTGGAAGAAGACACAAGGACAAAAAAAGCATTTATAAAGACCATTAATTCCCCACCTGTTATAAAAGCCACATAAATTAGTCATAAGAAATTAAGAAAATTCAGAGAAATGCAAAGAAAATTAAAGCCCTGCCTAATCTCATAAGCTAGAAATAACATTTTAATTTACTTCACTGTATACACCCACATGTACACAATGCCACACACTCATTTATAGGAGTTGAATTTCTGAATTTAATTTGGAGAAGTATATGGTATTTTACTCATGACTAAATTTTTCCCATGTGATTTGTCATTTTTCCAAAACATTCCATCCTACATATCTATCGATCCACGTACTCTACTCTTTTATTTCTGCCTGAGTAACTACTAAGGATGCATGATTACTATTCCTGGAAATAAACCTACATCTATGAGTCTACCCTCCCTCATATGAACTGCAGTAACAATAATGGAACTGGCATTAAGTGACACCAGGTGACCCCTAGAAGCACCATACTCAGATTTGAAAAACAGTGCTCTGGACAAGAGGTACAAGAAAGACAATGAAGTCTTCATTCCTATCAATATTTATGGTTTTCAACTAGAGAAACAGGTGATAGAACTTGCATTGACTTTCAAGCACATCTTCTAACTTATAATTGCATATATAATCAAAATTAAGCCTTGAAGCTATCTTGTGCCCTTTGGAGCCCCCAGACTAACCACTTTCATTAAGAGGCTGGACCTTATTTCTAAGGCAGATAATTAAAAGTTGTTGTAACAAAGATGGAAATGATAGTGTCTTATGCTAAGTCCATGGGGATTTGTAGCTGAAGTAGGTTGAGGCTTTAATAGTGAAAAGATGTTTTTGATAAAGCTGCCTGGGGCATGCTAATAGATAGGTCTTTCTGAATTTAATTTGGAGAAGTATAATAGCTTGTGACATGTGGGGACATTATTGGAAACTTTGTTGAAAGTTTGCTTTTTAAGATGTGTTATAATTTTATGGCAGGAATTTGTTTTTAAATATTCATTCAGGCATTAATAGCTGTGTCAGAGCTCTCCTGATATGTGCAAGGTGCATGCAGGGTGGAGGGTCAGAGAGAAAAGATATAAATATGAACATAAGCTTTCCTACCCTTGGGAATCTCAAAATCACCTATTCCCATAATGCATGGTCTGATAAGACGTCATGCACATAGTTTATACTTGAAGACTTCCTGATGCCCTAACCTCCAAAGCACCTAACCAGCAGTCCTACAGTTTAAAATTTCAAATTCTGAGAGTGTTGAGGAAAGGCAAATATCTTCCGCTAGATTGTATTGTCCACGAGGTCAAGGGCACTTTAACTTCACTCTACACTGAAACCCCTCCACAATGGCTACATGCAGTATACAGTAGGCACTGAATAATTTGAATCAATAGGCCAATTGTACCAGGCATCCTGGAACAAGGATCTGGAATTCCCATTACTGAAGTGATTGTGTTATGGATTCGGACATTATATCCAAAGCAGAGCTGACTAAAATGTAAATATGTATTCTCTGAGGGGAAGCTAATTACTAGATGACTTTTTTTTTATCAGCAACAGTATTGGATTGATATATGAAATAACTGAAACTTTGAGAGCAGACCCTGGAGAACAGAGAGAAGTGCTGAATTTGCTTTGCTATGTTACCAGGGGGCTTGAGGTCTGGAAAGAGCCTCCAAATGTGAGAACTAAAAGAGCCCAGAAATTTCTAGATGTGTCTCCCAAGGCAAGGAAAATAAAAATAAATCACAGGGGCTACAGGTGTCCATCGACAGATGATTCAATACAATGGAATACTATTCAGCCATAAAACAGGAGGGTACCTTGACATTTGTGACAACATGGATGGACCTAGAGAGTATTGTGCCAAGTGAAATAAGTCAGAGAAAGACAAATACCGTATAATTTCACTTATATGTGGAATCTGAAACACAAAATTAACAATAATAGCAGAAACAGACCCACAAACACAGAGGACAAACTGATGGTTGCCAGAGGGCAAGGTGTGGGGGATGGACAAACTCGGTGAAGGGGAGTGAGAGATCCAGGCTTCCAGTTATGGAATGACTAAGTCATGGGAATGAAAGGTACAATGTAGAGAATATAGTCAATGGTACTACAATAGCGTTGTATGGTGACAGCTGGTAGCTAGGCTGGTGGTAAGCACAGCATAACATATAGACTTTGAATCTCTAGGTTGTACACCTGAGATTCACATAACATAATGTATCAACTATACTCAAATACAAGAAAATTAAAGTGCCCATAAAAATATCAGACTTTAATTTTACATTTTTTTTCAGCTGCAGCATTACCTGTCTTTCAAATGAGATCAGAAGAGAACCCACCCGATTTATTTTATTTATTTAAGTGTAGATGATCTCAGAACCCTCACTGAGGCTCTTTGTGGTCCCATTTCTCTTGTTCATGGAGGCTTGTGGGGGAACTGCCAGATCCAACTATGAAGCCAGGAATCTTGTCCACCTTGCTCACTTTTCAAAGAGCAAAATCAAGGCCATCTGAGTTATATTACTTTTGCAGGATAATGTCCTTCTTAGGATAAGAATTCAGATTACCGTCTTGGTCCTGAATCCCACTCAAATCCATATGAGAGGAGCACCTGTGATCTTAAAATCTCAGCTTTGCCTTGTCTGGTTGGTGACTGTGGGCCAGTGCTCCAATGGAAAGCTAAACAGAAAGAAGGCTTTATTCAAGACTGTTGCAATAGGGGATCAAGACTATTGCAGTAGGGAAAGAGATTGAACCCAACTCCTCTGTATTAAAAAAAAAATGGTGAGAAGATTTTTTTTTTCTGTATTAAAAACTGCTTCCTTGGTCATTTTTTCAGGTCTTAATTTCTATATTGGGCCTCCATGCACACATAATAAAACTTTGATATTTTTTTCCTCTCAATATGTCTCATATAAACTTAATTCTCTTTTACTGAGATAAAGTTGATATACAATGTTACATTAGTTTCATGTGTACAACATAATGATTCAAAGTCTATATGTTATGCTGTGCTCACCACCAGCCTAGCTGCCAGCTGTCACCACGCAGCCCTATTACAGTACCATTGACTGTATTCCCTATGCTGTACCTTTCATTGTGACTTTTCATTCCATAACTGGAAACCTGTGTCTCTCACTCCCCTTCACCCATTTTGTCCATCCCCCCACACCTTGCCCTCTGGCAGCCATCAGTTTGTCCTCTGTGTTTATGGGTCTGTTTCTGCTTTTTTGTGTGTGTTCATTTGTTCATTTTGTTTTTGGGATTTCATGTATAAGTTAAATTGTATAGTATTTGTCTTCTCTGACTTATGTCACGCAGCATAATACTCCCTAGGTCTGTGCGTGTGGTCACAAATGGCAAGACATCATCCTGTTTTATGGTTGGGTTATATTCCATTATATTGAATCACCTGTCGACGGACACCTGGGTTGCTTCTATATCTTGGCTATTGTAAATAATACTGCAATAAATATAGGGGCTCATATATCTTTTAAAATTAGGGTTTCAGTTTTCTTTGGGTAAACACCCAGTAGTAGAATTACTGGATCACATGGTATTTCTAATTATAAGTTTTTCAGGAACCTTCATGCTGTTTTCTACAGTGGCTGTAACGATTTACCATTTAAGGTGGGGGAATTTTAAACATTGAGTTGAGCAAGTGGTAAAGTATTAGAGAACATTAGGGAGTGGTTGGTCTATGTTATTAGGTCATCTGGGTTTGCTAATTGTTACTCATGAAAGTTAGGCTCCTACTCTCCCACAAAGACTTGGAAACATGTGCTCCTTATTTATTGATGATTACAGTTCAAAGGGGATATAATCAGGTCCTTGAAAAAGACGTTTTTGGGCGTAGGAGATTTACATCGCCAAGGGTCAGAGAAAGAATTTATAATCTCAACCCTTCCATAGTAAATACACTAAGAAAAATAAGATTAGGAGCCTATATTTAGGAAGAAACTTGTCTCAAGGTTAGTCAATGTGATGGGACATTAAGTGCCCTCGTCTCTAAAGAGGAGGTAGCAAAATCATATCTTAAGAAAGTTTTTGAAAATCACATGGGTTAATGTTATGAATGCATTTTTTTCTTCCAAGATTTTATTGAAATTCAAATTAGCTAACATATAATGTAGTATTGGTTTCAGGAGCAGAATTGAGTGAATGAATGCATCTTTATATGTAGAACTTAATATCATGCAAATATCAAGTACCAGAGAGCCTATGAGAGCTTATCACAGGAGACCAGCTTTGGGTAAAGGATGTAAAGACAAAACCAATACTTCCTCATGTATAACAAGTTCTAATGAATGTCAAGTACCTAACATATTATGTTCAAGCCTCTAAACTTTATCCTTGTTTTCATTTTGCAGGGAAACAAACTGAGTCACACAAAGTTTAAGTCCTTTTTTCAAGGTCAAACACCAGCAGGGGTAGAGTTGTGATTCAACCACAGGACTGTCTAAACTCTAAGCCCTTGTTTTTTTGTTTTTTGTTTTTTTTTTTTCCCCCCTCAAATACCAAACTTCTTTTCAGAAACTTTATCAGGCCTGAGGCCAGAGAAGACAAACCTATATAGTCTTTTTGTACAGAAAACTGAGAGGTCAAACTTACTGTTATTTTGTTCCCAAGTTTTGTTGACTGTGAGTGTTAAAATGAGAGGCAAAGATTGAGTGGACCTATTGACTGGACAATAGACCCATTCAGCTAACTGCCAACTAGGAGCTATAAGGGTGCAATTTGACATTTTCTCGGACAGGCCATGTGAGCACTTAAGGACATCAGTACCCCATTAGGTGGAAGGCAGGTGACCTTTTCTTTCCTTGCCTTCTATACTTGGCATTAGCAAGAAAGGAGTGGGGTGTGCAGAGACAAGAAAAGCTCCCTGTCATAAGCAAGAGCCCTTTACCTCCTTGGGTACAGCTGGGCAAGAAGTATTTTATGAGAAGCCACACACAAAATAAAAGCTTTCTTTTTTTTTTTTTTTTTTTTTTTTTGTTTAGACTGCAGCACACGACTTTCTCTTCCACTTTGCTTATCAAGTCAAAGAAAGTCTGTTCGATAATTCTGCTGGAGATGTGATTTAAGAGGTGAACTCACCTAGCTGAAGTCAAAAGCTCTTTGCAGATAGTACTGGACCTATTGTCACAGGCTTGGGTTTTAAGCTACTTTCACTAAAAGGTTATGACCATAGAAAAAGCAGTATTTTTTTTTCTCTGAGCCTCAGTTTCCTCCTTCATAGAAGAATACAAACTAAATCATTCCTGTGACTGATTTCTTACAGTCTTTAATTAAGATTCTAGGGAGCTGTCCAATTAATGTTTTTCCCAGGGGTGTTTTGGAATCACCCTAGCCAGAAGAGAACCTTTTTTCTCTGAAATCCCATCCTGCTGCCTCTCTGGACCTCTCAAATATACTGCCTTTGTTTGTGTAGGAGGCACCCTCAAAACAACATCCAGAGACAGGCAGATCTGTGCCTCTATGCTCACCCTGATGCTTACTGCTTTCATCATGTGGAATAAATGATCTAACCTCTGAGCCTCAGTCTCCTCATCTGTAAAATGGAGAAGTAGTGGATATTTTCCTATTTCTCCAGCTAGGGGTCTTCCTCTCCAAATTTAAAGCACACACTCACTTTTCCAGCCTCCCTTGTAGTTAGGGCTCAGTCATCTGACCAAACCCTCCATCAATCAGATACACAATCTCAAGACTTCGATTGAATGTGAGGAAGCAGATGCCACTAAGAATCCATGTCCTGACAAGGGTGGTAATAGAGTCATTCAGGTCCCAAGGAGAGAAGTACTGGGATTTAAATGTTCATGCTAGCCACGTAGGCTGTAGTGCTGCTCCTATAGCCATCCTGGGATGTGATTGGTGTATGAACTTGACCAAGAATAATCCAAGAATGATATGGCACCTCTCTCAGAAATTCTCAGAGCTAGTGAATATCCTTGAATGAATTCCACTGTTACTCAAACTCACTACCGCAGCATCTCTGTTTATAACTGGAATTTGCGACTGTTACATGTGGTGCCAAATCATTTTAAGGGTTAAAATCACATCCGTAATGTGCTGAACTTAATACCTGGAACAGAGTGGGTGCTTTATAAATGGTATTGTGTTTTGCTATCTTTGCATATTCAATCTCCTCAACTAAATGAAGAACTCCTTGTAGATCAATATCCATGCCATATCAAGGCACCAGGTTGAGTGCTTAGAGGGCATCAAAGAGACATTCATAATTATCGTTCCCTTAAAGACATTACATCTCAGTAGGAGAGGCAGGAGAACATGAGCTCGTGTGTTAGATTTTCTATATTCCCATCCCATCTTTTGCAGCATCTAGCTTTCCCACTAATTTTGCAATACAAGGCAATCCTATACCTGTGTTATATTCTTGGTAGAATAATCTATTATTTTCTCCCTTATACAGTTTATGTAAATACTAAATGAGTGAATTTGATGAAAACATTCAGAATAAAGCCTGGTACCTAGTAGGTGTTTCCTAGATGTTGGCTCTTAGGAAAGTGAGATACCTATGCTCGGTTATATTGCTTAAATGATCAGAGTGTGCAAAGTACAAGTTCCCAAGTGCCAAAAGCACTGAGGCAAGCACTCATGGAAACACCAGGCAGCTCCCAGAGTCTCAGAAACTTCTGAGAGCCACCATTAATTGAGTATGTACTGACAGCCAGGTGCTCTAAACCCCTTACACACACATCATATTTACCGTTCCCCAGAAACATGGAGCTAACAATGACTATTTTTATTCTACAAATAAGCAATTGCTTGGTGAGTTGGTCAAAAGACCCAAGATGGAAAGAAGGGCCAGGACTGGATTCCAGGCTTTCTGATGCTAAACCCATGTTCTTAATCCCTACACTGCAATTTTTCTGAGTCCTGGGTTCTCCTGACCAAGTGATTCTGAGTGAAGTTTGATCTCCTCAATCCTTTTGAAAGCACTTGCATTTATGTAGTCTATGGAAACGGGTTACTGCCCATTATTTTAGGACGTGTAATGGTTTGGAAACTGTCCACTGAGAGGGTGGTTCCTGGTTGAGTATAGCTATCCAAGAGCAGCACAGATGTAGTGTTCTGTCTCTGACAAAGAAGGAATCCTCTTTCAGCATAGGGCACTGTTTTAATTACAGAATCTGCTTTTATTGAGTCTACATAGCTCACCATTTGTCTAGGACCTTATTAACAGTTGTTTTAGGAGAGTATTGTTGACAATTTCCTACAGGATAGGACTCATTTTCTCCTCTACCCCAATGGTTTAGATAAAACTCACTTTGTCATGGATGCAGTTGGATTTGGCCATTGAACCGTCTAAAAGCATAATTAGAAGTTTGCAAAAAAGAATCAATAGGGAAAATGGAGGCATTTATGTAGATTTATTTGTAATATAAACCTGAACCAGTTGAATCCTCAGTTATTGAAGTCAACTGAATTGAAAAAATGTTACCACTCTCAGAATACAAGTTAAAGAAAACTAAGGAAAGCAAAAATAGTTGGCATATAAAGATTTCTACGTCACAACCCATTTCCTACTTAAAAATTAAATTTACTATGGGTGGCTCAGTCGGGTAAGCATTCGACTTCAGCTCAGGTCATGATCTCAGCGTTTGTGGGTTCAAGCCCTGAGTCGGTCTCTGTGCTGACAGTTCAGATCCTGTAGCCTGCTTCAGATTGTACATCTCCTCTCTCTCTGCCCCTCCCCTGCTTGCACTTTGTGTCCCCCTCTCTCACTATCTCAAATATAAATAAACATTAAAAACATTTTTTTAATTAAATCTACTCTGATTAAATACAGCTGATTGAGAGTTAAGAAACATCTGACACAGGGAATTAAAAAAGAATTAGAACATGAATCAGACTTCCATATCTGTAACAAGGGAAATTTACCTTTTATCTAAGCAAAATATGTTTCAGCTGATGTATAAGCAATAGATGTGTTATTGTAAGTATTATCAGGGTATCTTAAAATTACTTTTTTGTGTTTTATTTTCCACATGTCACATAAAATCTCAGAAATTCACTTTAAAACACTCCTTCCTGCAATACATACCAAGTAATCATAATGCAGTTAAATTCAAGTTTTACTAGACTTTCAAATGGCATTTATTACAATATTGCTTTTTGTGGCCTGTATTCTTTAAAACAATGATTTTTTTTCCTTGCCTGCTTTCTGACTCAAATCCCAGGGATTAATGATTTAAAAGGAAAATATGGAAATTTCCTATTGAGGTAAAATTATTTTAGGTTTATTGACAGTCTCAAATATTACTTTTTCATGTTTATTTAAATTTTCCAAAGAGATTTGGGGGCTTCCACTAGTGACTGGCCACAAGGGCAAAATTTTTTTCAAAGATGTCTATTAGAAACCCAAGCAAATTACGCATTCTACTCCATAGTTATGGCTATATTGATATAAAAAACACACTCCCCTCCATCCTGTAAAAAATAGTTTTATAAAATTAGCACTAAAGAAACATCTCCCATGTTTCACCTATGATTTTAAGTATTGCTCAACACAGAACACAGAACTCCGTGAATGGGGAGCCAGTTATCTGGCTGGGGCATCATGGCAATATCCAAAATAAACCTCAGTGGTAAAGCTTTACTAAGTGTAATTTGATATCTCCTTAAAGGTACTTTAATCTCAAGAGTCCCTTTTTTTCCTACAAACATCCTGTTTATTTGAACTCCTAGTCACTTAGACTCTAAATAAAAAGAATTTCCATTTTTCTGTCTTTAGAAATAGGATAACAAAGTAAGGGTGTTCCTCTTTGATATGTAGGGGGACTGTTTGCAGGCATTATAGAATAGGTCTAACAGGGGTCTAATTGTTTACGAGAACAATGGTTTTTCTGGAATATAGCAAAGTAAGAAACCTAGAAATGCACAAAAGACCCTTGAATACAAAAAATCAGGGCCAGAGGCTAAGAGAGTGTTTGAGGAGCACATGGGGTCAGTCATTCAGGGGTCTTTTAATTTAGGACCAGGTTCATATATCAGAAGCCTATGGGGAAAGGACTACCCTGAAAAGCAAATATAAAACATAACAGCCACAAAAAGTAAACAGAACTAACAAAAAACTTCCCAAGACTGTGACCAAATTTAGTAGCATTGGGCCCTTATTTATTCCATGAAAACTTCCTTTGAATATCTATTTTGCAAAACAAAAACAAAAAATAACAAAAGAAACCCTACTGGTGTGGAGTTTGATAACATCATTGAAGTGCTTTAATGTAGCTTCAATTCCTGATTTGGGGGCCATAGGGTTCAAATCTACAGCTATAGATTGACTTACATACTTACATCAATTCTTTATAAAGAAGAGTTTTGTTTTTTTTTTTTAATAAATTTACTTGTGTGCACAACATCCCTGGTGCTATTGGCAGAATAGAAGTGGTTTTGCTGTGTTTTTATGACTATCAGAAGCTCTAATAACAGTCATAGATCAGAAAGGGAATGAGCAAATAGAAATAAACTGTCAGGTGTTTCCTGTACCTGAGAAGATCTTACTGAGAGCACATGTGAGATATTATCAGAGAACTACCAGAAATACTTGCAAGTCATGTTTAAAGAGGTGGTATAGCCATGGGGGCAGTGAGGACAAAGGCAGATATGCTGTTTCATGATTCTTGTCTTGACCCTACTTTGTTTTTTCCAGGTTAATGTGGCCTTGAGATATAATGTTGACAAATATAAAGTTCCCAATCATGTTGAGTGTATAATGGGAACTAGTAAATATTGGTATTCTGAATCTATTGAAGGCCATTGAGATATTTTCTGAGAATACTGGAAATTATGTCTCCATCTACCTTAGGATAATAGGTCTTTGGATATGAAGAAAATCTAGATGGTTTCTATAAAGCTGTCCTTTCTTTATTTGCATATTTATTTCTATAACCTGCCTAGGCTAGGAGTAAGAGAGACCCTGTATACCTATGCTTAAGAGAGTCTTTTCCCTGTATGGACATCTCTCTCTGGTGTACCTGGGAATGAGAGTCCATCATAGCCATTAAGTTGCAAAAGGGAATGGAGAGAGGTTAGCGCTCTTTGTGGAAGGCTAAGGATAGTCGCCCTTGGTTCCCTGCTACCATCTCTAAGTATCTCTGTGGTCATTTCCCCCAGAGAAAAAGCTTCCCATTCAATACCAAACCATCAGCACACATGGCTGGAATGAAGGCAAAGATGAAAAGTATATAAGGGAAATAAGCCATGCAGAGAAAGACAGATACCATATGTTTTCACTTATGTGTGGAGCTTGAGAAACTTAACAGAAGACCATGGGGGAGGGGAAGGGGGAAAAAAAAGTTAGAGAGAGGGAGGGAGGCAAACCATAAGAGACTCTTAAGGACTGAAAACAAACAGGGTAGATGGGGGATGGAGGAAAGGGGAAAGTGAATGATGGGCAGGGAGGAGGGCA
Organism: Herpailurus yagouaroundi; assembly: GCF_014898765.1. Lineage (NCBI taxonomy): Eukaryota > Metazoa > Chordata > Mammalia > Carnivora > Felidae > Herpailurus > Herpailurus yagouaroundi. The sequence continues at coordinate 152,051,950 of NW_024412376.1, forward strand.
CTTGTTGGGATGAGCACTGGATGTTGTATGGAAACCAAGTTGACAATAAATTATATTAAAAAATAAATAAAATTTAAAAAATAATAAAAATATATAAGGGAGAGGTGCCTGGGTGGACTCAGTGGGTTGAGTGTCTGACTCTTAGTCTGGCTTAGGTCATGATCTTACAGTCCGTGAGATTGAGATCTGTGACTGGCTCTGTGCTGAGATTCTCTCTGCCCCTCCCCTGCTCTCTCTTACTCTCTCTCAAAATAAATAAATAAACTTTAAAAAAAAGTAAATAAGGGAGGATTGCTCTAGTACATGAAACTAGCCCTTCCTTTCTTCTTTCCTTCTTCCTTTCTTCCTTCCTTCCTTCCTTCCTTCCTTCCTTCCTTCCTTCCTTCCTTCCTCTCTCCCTCCCTCCTTCCTCCCTTCTTCCTTCCCCTGCTCCTTCCCTTCCTTCTCTCCCTTTCTTTCTTTCTTTCTTTCTTTCTTTCACCTTCTATCTGTATTTCTGTCTTTCTGTCTTCATTTTTTTTTTTTTTCAGAAAAATAATGCTCTTTTGAACAAGCAAATGGGCAAATGAATCCTTTTAGGAACAACTTTTTTTTTTTTTTTTTAATAATAGTTTGCTCCCTGGAAGGCAAGGTGGCTTAAAAGCAGGCTGAATTTCTTATGATAATAGCCACCAAGCTCTGAGACACTGATTTCCGAGGACACTGAGGTGGCTTCATCAGCGTGCCAGCAGTCTTCCCCAGGACCATGAATCACTGCATAATTTCTATACAAGTACTTTCTGTTCACAAAAGAAAATAAGTGAATGCTGGCATCAGTAGGAACTGGAAATGGCAGTTCATCATCTTTGTCACCCTCATTGTTAATCTTAAAGAAGTATTTAGAAGTGGGAGGTGGGCAGGACTTTCATTTTGCATTCCTTACTCTTGGGTACAATTACAATTTTTATTAGGTGTGAGCATGCGGTGCATTTATGATTTTGTAAATATGCATCAAATAAAAGTCACTACTGATGACCAGTGACCAACTTGATCCGTAAGGAGCAGTAATGCTTTTAATGTCAATTTGAAGACAATATTAGCAGAAGCATTTAGCATACAATATGTTTATGTCCATATAATAAAAAATGATTTTTAGGGGTGCCTGGGGGGCTTAGTTGGTTAAGTGTCCGACTCTTGGTTTTGGCTGAGGTCATGATCTCCTGGTTCATGAGTTCAAGCCCCTCATCGGGCTCTGCACTGGCAGTGCTGAGCCTGCTTGGGCCTTCCTCCCTCTGCCCCTCCCTCACTTGTGCTCTCTGTGTCTCTCAAAATAAATAAGTAAACTTAAAACTAAATGAATTTCTAACACTAGTAAGTGGAGAGACACTAATAGTTCCATGCCAACGGGATCTTCAGCTCTCATGCAAATGGTTGAAAGAATGATGGGAAGCAGAGAGTTTGATGAATTCATTACATGTCTTGAATCAGGAAATATCCCAAGTGATAATTATTTTTTTCTTTTATATTTTTACGTTTCTCAATTAAGGTAAATAGATATAAAAAAACTGCACATATTTAAAATGTTTAAACTGCACATCTTTAAAATTTTTAATAAGTTTTCATATATATTACAAAATATATAAACTATATAATTCCATATAAATAATTCCAATCAAAATAGTGAACTTATACATCTATCATCCTCAAAAGGTTTTCCATTTCTCCTAGTAATCCCTTACTCCTGGCCTTCCCTACCACACTTCCCCAGGCAACCATGGGTCTGTTTTCTATATTAGTTTATTTTGCTTTAATTTTACTTTGTATTTTTAAAATTTGAGTGTAACTGATTCAGAATGTTATGTTGCATTAGTTTCAGGTGTACAACACAGTGATTTGACAGATTTAGACATTATGCTGTGCTCATCACAAGTGTAGCTACCATCTGTGACCATACAGTACTATTGAGTTATCCTTAACTATCTATATTCCTAATGCTGTGCCTTTTATTCCTGTGACTTATTCATTTTATAACTGGAAGACTGTGTCTCCCATTCCCACTCACCCATTTTGCCTACCCCCTCCCCTCTGGCAACCATCCTACTGCTCTATTTATAGGTCTGATTCTGCTTTTTGTTTGTTTATTCATTTGTACGTCTTCTAGATTTCACATAAGAGTCAAATCACATGGTATTTGCCTTTATTTTCTAACTTATTTCCATTAGCATAATACCCTGTAGGCCTATCCATACACTGTGTACCCTTTCATCTGGTTTCTCACATTTCGCATAATTATTTTGAGATTTTCTTGCTGTGTGTATCTATGGGCCATTCCTTTTTGATTCCAAGTAGTATTCCACCATATAGATGTACAACAATTTATCCATTCTCTTCTTGTGGGATATTTGGGTTGCTCCAGTTTGGGACTATTATGAATAATGCTGATATTAATATTTTTGGACAAGCATTTGTATGCCTGTGTATTTTCTTTCTTTGGGGCAAATCCCTAGGAGTGAGATGGATGGATGGTATGATAGGTATATATGTTTAACCTTTTAAGAAACGGCTAAACTGTTTTCCAAGGAAGTAGGACCACTTTACATTCCCTGTAGCAGCTTTTGACAATTCTCGTTGCTCTACCTCCTTACCAACACTTGGTATGATTAGAATTTTAATGTTAGCCAGTTGTGCTGGGAGTATAATGGTATTTCATTAAGATGTGAATTTGCATTTTCCTAATGACTAATGATATTGAGCGTCTTACATATGTCTATATACCAACCTATATGTCTTTGGAGAAGTGTCTGCTCTGAACTCTTGCCCATTCTTTAAGCTGGTTGTTTGTTTTCTTTCTATTGAGTCTCGAGAGTTCTTTACATATACTGGGTACAAGTTCTTGACACCCTCATATATGCTTTGTAAGTATTTTTTTTCTGTCAGTGTCTTTCAAAGTACAGACATTTATTTTAAATTTGAGGAAGTCTGACTTAACGATATTTTTTTCTTTAGCAGATTATGCTTTTGTTGTCATATCTACAACATCTTTACCTAATCTTAAGATCATTAAAATTTTTTCCTCCTCTAGGGGTGCCTGGGTGGCTCAGTCAGTTGAGCGTCTGACTTCAGCTCAGGTCATGATCTCATGGCTTGTGAGTTTGAGCCCTGTGATGGGTTCTGTGCTCACAGCTCAGAAACTGGAGCCTGTTTCAGATTCTGTGTCTCCCTCTCTCTCTGCCCTCCCCCCACTCGCACTCTGTCTCTCTCTCTCAAAAAGATAAATAAACATTAAAAAAATTAATTTTTTTTCCTCTTCTGGATTTATGATTGTATATTTTAATTTTAAATTTAAATTTTAAAATTAAATTTGATGCATTTTGAGGCAATTTTTGTAAACTCTGTGAGATAAGGATTGAAAGAATTTCTTTTTTATGTAAATCAAGTTGTTTTAGTACCACTTGTCAAAAGACTGTCCTCAGTTGATTTGCCTGCACTGTTATTAAAAATCAGATTTTCACTTATTAGGGGGTCTTATTCAATTCTCTCAATCTGTTTTTCTGTTTTTACACCTATGCCACACTGTATTGAAAATTATAGCTGTATACTAAGTCTTGAAATATGGTAGCATTATTTCTTCAACTTTTTTTTTGATTTTGTAATTTCCTCATCTAGTCTAGATTCTTTTGAATTTTCTGATGTATTTAGAATCAGCTTGTTGCTTTGTACCAGAAAAAAAAAAAAAACAGAGAGAAAGAAAGAAAGAAGAAAGAAAGAAAGAACGAAAGTAAGAAAGAAAGAAGGAAAGAAAGAGGAAAAAAGCCTTCTATGGATTTGATTCGGATTGTGTTGAATCTATAAGTCATCTTGGGGAAAATTGATAATTTTATTGTCTTTAATTTTTGATGCTATTATAAGTAATTTATTTTAGTTTCTTATTATTCAACATCAGTATAAAGAAATGCAATTACAAGAAGTTTAATTATTGTCTCTAGTAAGTTTTTGTGCATGTTTAATTGGAATTTATACATGGATATGTCATCTTCAAATAGAGACAATTTTACTTCTTCATTTTCAGTCTTGATAACTTCCTTCTTCCTTCCCTCCCTCCCTCCCTCTCATTCTCTTTCTGTCTTCCTTCCTCCCTTCCTGCCTTCTTCTCTCCTTTTCTTCCATTCTCTCCTCCTTTCTTTCTCCCTCCTTCTTTCTTTCTCCTTCCCTTTCTTTCTCTTTCTCTCTTTTCTTTCTTTCTTTCTTTCTTTCTTTCTTTCTTTCTTTCTTCTTTCTTTCTTTCTTTCCTCCCTCTTCCTTCCTTCCTCCCTTCCTCCCTCTCCCTCTATCTCCCTTCCTTTTTTCCTTCCTTCCCTCCTTCTTACCTTCCTTCCTTCTTCCTTTCTCTCTCTCTCTCTCTCTCTCTTCCTGATTGCATTGGCTAGAACTTGCACTATAATGTTTAATAGAAGAAATGAGCAGATATCCATCTCTCATTTCTGATACTGGGAGAAAGCTGTCAGTCATTCACCATTAGGTTATCTGCAGGTGTTTCAAAAATGCATTTGATCAGGCTGAGGAAGTTTCCTTTTATTCTCGGTTTGCTGAAAGTTTTCATTAGGAATGGATGTTGGAGTTTTATCAAATGGTCATTCAGCATCTGTAGAGATTATCACTTTTTTAGATGATCAATTTAGTAAATTACAGAGGTTGATTTTCTAATGTTAAACCACTCTGCAATCCTGAGATAAACCGTACTTGATCATAGTATGTTGTCATTTTAATGTATCATTGAATTTGAGTTGCTAACGTTTGGTTTAGATTTTTTCTATGTTCGTTGGAGATATTGGTCTGTAGTTTTCTTTCACTGTAATGTCTTTGCCTGGCTCTGGTATTGGGATAATGCTGACCTCATAGAATGTATTGGGAAGTCTCTTTTCGTCATTTTTCTTGAAGAGTTTGCTTAGAATTTCTATGATTTCCTCTTTATTTGTTTGGAAAAATTGCCAGTGAAACCATATGGACCTGGAGAGTTCTATGTGAGAAGACTTTTAACCACAAAGTTAATGTTTTTAACAGATGTAGAGTTACTCCGATTGTCTATTATTTTTTAAATTTTCAGTTTTATTGAACTATAATTGACAAATAAAATTGTAAGATATTTAAAGTATGCATCATGGTGATTTGATACCGATACACACTGTAAAAGGATGTACCCCATAACTAACATATGTATCTCCTATTTATTTTTGTGTGTGTGTGCACAAGAACATTTAAGTTCTATTCTATTAGAAAATTTCCATTTTTTAATTGAAGTGTAATTAACAAATGATATTATTTTAGTTTCAAATAAAAGCAAATTTCAATTATACAATACAGTGTTATCAACCATAGTTATCATATTTTACACTAGATCCTCAGACTTCATCTTATAGCTGAAACTTTGTACTCTTTTACTTATTATATTTTCAAAATCATTTGTTTTCTTATGCAATGTATAATCTAGTGTAAACCCTGTTTACTACAGTTTACATCTCAGACATTGTAGTGTTTATCTCTAGGAGCTTGATCTAGGTTTCCTTATGTCTTTCATGTTGCTTAATGTTTTGAACATACAGAATAGTTATAATAAGTATTTAATGTTTTTTTCTTCTTTTTTTCTAACTTTTGTGGCAGTTCTGGTTTGGTTTTGATGGAATAATTTTTATTCTCATTATTGGTTCTATTTCTGGTTCCTTGTATAGAACCTAATAGTCTGATTGGACAATAAATTGTAGTGAATCTTATAATATTGTGTGCCTGGAATTATTTCCTTATTCTAAATGTACTTGAGCTTTGTTCTAGAATTCAGTTAAGTTGCTTAGAATCAGTTTATTCCTTTTGGGTTTTGCTTTTAATATTTGTTGGCTAGAATGAAGACAGCATTTTGCCTATGGTAATTACTTTTTACTCTTGAGTCAAGACATTTCTGCATACTCTAGCCAATCTCCTAATGTCCCATGAGCTATGGGTGTCCTACTCCCATAATTGAGAGGATAGTCACTACACCTGGTTCTGTGTAAATTCTGAGTACCATCTCCTCTAATCTTTGGTAATGCTTCTTTCGCCAATGTTGGGTCATTTCTCACACACATATGATGATCAGAACTCTGACCAGTGATCAAGGTGGATGTTCTGCAGATCTGAGTGTTTCTCTGTGAAATTCTCTTTTCTCTGATGCTCCATCCAGCAAACTCTAGCTTTGTCAGTCTCCCAAACTCACAAACTCACCTGAGATTCCATTCTCAACATGGCCACCTGAAACTTCTCTTAAGGTAGCAAACTAGGGCAATTGTAGGGCTCACCTCATTCATTCTCAGAGATCACTATGTATTATTGCCTGGTGCCCAGTGTCTTCCAAAATATTGTATAATATATTTTGCCTGTTTGTTGTTATTTTAGGTAGGAATGTAAAGTGCATCTTTGCTACTCCATCTTGGAGAATTAGAAGTTTCTAAATGGTAATTTCTTCTATTATGGGCTGCTAGGAAAAAATAAAATTAAATGGAATATGTTGTTGGGGCACCTGGGTGGCTCAGTCGGTTAAGTGTCCAACTGGCTCAGGTCATGATCTCGCGGTTTATGAGTTTGAGCCCCACGCCGGGCTCTGTGCTGACAGCTAGGAGCCTGGAGCCTGCTTCAGATTGTGTCTCCTTCTGTCTCTGCCCCTCCCCCACTTGTGCTCTGTCTCTATCAAAAATAAATAAATATAAAAAAATTTTTTTCAACTAAATGGAATATGTTGCATGGAAAGAGGCAAGAATTTTGTGTGTTTTGCTAATTATTGTATCCTTGGTGGCTAAAACAATATCTGATGAATAGTAAGCATTAAATACATAGTTCTCGATTGAATTAAATTATGATCTATTATATAATGAATAATTCATTAAGATTTTTATCATTAGTATGTATTATCATCATCCTAAAAAGCTGGTAATTCTATCTGTCTTTAGCAGAGGAAGACCCATAGCTCAGAAAGGCTGTATGTCTTGCTCAAGGTCATAACAGGTCATGTTTTGGTCCAGGTATTTCTGACTACTCAGCTCTTATACTTTCCCCTAGGTCATATTATATCATCAACCAGAAAAATTAGGAGAAATTATCCATTGAATTTGGAACAAAATAACAAATCCCATCACTGAACCTCTCAAAGCAAATGATACTTTTCCAGTGAAATGCATGTTACTTATCAGTAATTCATATTACCATAATACCTGGTTATGGGGCTTTGCAAACATAGACTGCACACCTTGAAATGTAGGAGTTTATAATTTCTTCCTAGCCTATAAAAACAATTGCACCAAATCTTCACAAATTTGTGTAAGAGGGTGATGATGATTATGAAGTAATACACTCCATGATCTAATCCCAGTTCTGACACTTAATATCTTAGGAAAGTTACTTAATTTTCCCAAACCTAATTTCCAATATATACCAATGATAATGTTAATATTTTCTAGTAGTATGTTAGTGAGGGCATTCCAGATTTGGCTCAAAAGTCTCAGTGGCTTAAGAAAATTAATGTATATCTCTTATTCACGTTGCAGTTGGACATGTTCCAGATTGCTGTCCTGGGTAGCTCTTTTCCATGCAGTAACTCAGGGATCTAGAATGTGTCTAATCAGTTGCTACACCATTCCTTAGAATCTCCTTGGAATTTACCCCTAGAGCCTCAACATTTAGCTGGCTGGTGATCGAAGAAAGACAGCATAGAAGTCCTCCTGTGTTTCCTTATCACTTGACCCAGAAATGATAACACTCTTGCCCACATTTATTGGTAAAATCCAGTCACAAGGCTTCACCAAAATTTTATGGATACAGGGAAATGCAGTTCCTGGCAAGACAGCTTATTCTTAGCTAAAATTTCACACTATTAAAGGTGAGCCTGAATTTTTGTTGGCAGCTCTCCTTCTCTGCCACACCTATGTCAAGGCATTTTTATGAGGACTACAGAAAGGATATATGTAGAGTTCTTAGAATTTGGCAAATGTTATCTCCTTAAAATTTTAGTAGTGTTACTTTTATTAAGTCAATCTATTGATCCAGATAAATTAAAGAATATTTAGGTACAAATCAAGATCTGTTCTTACCTATTTATTGAAAGAGATTCAGAGATTTAACTAAATGATATAAAATTATATCAGACAATAGAAAATGTTCTGAGTGTTGACCCATTTATTGTTCAGTGAAAATAACTTAACAGCATAGGTTTACAATATAAGTCTTCAGTGTAGCTCATCTATATAACATAAAGATAAGCAAGGCAGCTAAAAATAGTTACGGAGATTGAAAGACCAGAAATTTATTACCTATATGTATATCAGGCTTCTTCCTTCTTTTCTAATAGTTGTATACATTTATTTAACAAATATCATTCTGTACATTCAGCCCTTAACTGTGGTATATCTCTCAGAATTAAGTTTTTCTTTCTACTTTCATTTCAAACTTTTAAGCTTAATCCCTCCAGGATAATCAGCATGGAGCTTCTGTGATCTAGTCTGGAATACATCACTAACAAATGACTTTTTCTAAAATATGGCTTTGTTCTGTACTACCTGGGATTAAGAACCTACAGTAGCTCTTTATTACCTATTGGATCAAGTTCAAACTGCTCCGCCTGACTTTTAGATCTGTAATTAACTGTCTCCACCTGATATATCAATGAAATACCGTTTATCAAAATGGCTTAACATAACCTTCTCAGCAAATTCTTCAATTTCAATATCTCTACTAAATATGCCCCTGTAATTTTTTTTTTTTTTCACAAACATGCTTTGGTTCATAATACTCCTCCTAGAGAGAACATCTTCTAAGGAATGTCTTCTTAGGCAGAGGCAATATGTGCGTTTCCTTCAAGAGAGATTTAATAGGATGTTTGCATATAATAGAAAACTCAAAATAATAGTAACTCAAACAGTTGGATATTCATTTCTTTCTCATGTAAAGAAGGTCTCTAGGTAGACAAAAAAAAAAAGGGTTCTGGCACCATTTCCACCATCAAGGGACTGTCCAATTTTCTCTTCCACCATCCTAGGTCAAGGCTCAGCTAAATAAAACTGATAGGCATATCTGGTCCATGACTGTTTTGTGTGATTTACAAGCTAAGAATGGCTTTTACTTTTTTTTTTCCTGCCACATATATGTGTTGCATATACTTCTGGACTTTCTATTCTGTCCCATTGACCTATATAGGTCCATAATTTCACTAATAATACTTTGTCATGATTATTGTAGTTTTATAATACATTGCAAAAAATGGGTAGTATGTATCTTCTAACTTTGTTCTTCTTTTTCAAAATAGTTTTGGCTTTTCTAGTTTGCTTACTTTTCTATATAAATTTTAGAAATCAGCCTGTCAAATTATACTGGAAAAACCCTACTGGAAGTTAAAAAAATTTTTTTTGTTTATTTATTTTTGTGGAGAGAGAGACAGACAGACAGAGCATGAGTGGGGTAGGGGCAGAGAGAGAGGGAGACACAGAATCTGAAATAGGCTCCAGGCTCTGAGCTGTTAGTACAGAACCTGATGCAGGGCTCAAACTCACGGACCGTGAGATCATGACCTGAGCCGAAGTCGGACACTCAGCTGACTGAGCCACCCAGGCGTCCCCCTACTAGAACTTTAATTGGAATTGTGTTTAACCTGTAGATTATTTGGGGAAAACTTGATGACTTCCAATCCATGAACGTAATATATCTCTCCATTTGTTTTAGTCTCCTTTGATTTTTTTTATCATTGTGTAGTTCTCAGAATGCAAATGTATTATCCATGTATTTGATGGGTTTTGGTGCTGTTGTAAATGGTGCTTTCTAAACATTTACTTCACTTTCCAATTATTTATTGCCAGTATACAACATTCAAATGGATTTTTGGTACAGTGACCCTGTATCCTGTGATCTTACTAAACTCACTTATTAGTATTAGTAGCTTTTTTTGATAGATTTTGGGGGGTTTTCTACATAGACAGTATTTTTCTTAATTTTTTTAATGTTTATTTTTGAGAGAGAAAGAGAGAGAGCATAAACAGTGGAAGGGCAGAGAGAGAACGAACACAGAATCTGAAAGCAGGCTCCAGGCTCTGAGCTGTCAGTACAGAGCCTGACACAGGGCTTGAACCCACGAACTGTGAGATCGTGACTTGAGCCAAAGTCAGACGCTTAACTGACTGAACCACCCAGGTGCCTCCATAGACAATCTTATATGTGAATACTGCAATTTTTCCCTTTCCAATCTGTGAGCCTTTTATTTTCCTTGCCTTACTGCATTGCCTGAAACCTTCACTACAATGTTGAAAAAAAAAATGGTAAGAGTGGGCATCTTTGTTTTAAGTCTTCCATTTGTGCTTAATATAAGAATGTCTCTCCTTCAGAAGTTTATTGCTAACATTGGTAGTTTGTTGCTTGCTAGTGAGGTAATTAGGGGTGGAGGTGTTCACATTTTCTTTTCTCAGTAATCCTGTTCTTCTCTCAGCAGTAAGAGATCTCTTATAATCTGGACCTACTCCTTTTTTTGGTCTCTCCCCCATAGATCCTCTATTCTCTTCTCCCACCTGCACTAGATCTTTCCCTGTGCTCTGAACACTGCCCTTTCTTTCCTGAACAGCTTAAAGATTTGTTTGTAGTGGAGAAATTGTTAACAGCTTAAAAATTTGTTTGTAGTGGAAATGTATAAGCATCTAAGGCAAGGCTGTGTGGGGGGGGGGGCGGGGGGTGTCTGGTGTGCATTTTCTGAAGTGGTTACTGTACATCTTTAAAGTAAAACAAAACAAAAACAGGAAAGAAAGATATGCAGTGGAGACCAGATGTAGCCCTTAGAGGGGCAAGCAGAAAGGAGAAAAGAAGAAAGAGCAACAAGGACATGCCTTCCAGTTGAAGCAGTTCCGTTTAGGGAGCTTTCCTGAAGTCTTACACACCGCTTCTTTGTTCTGCGCATGGGACTGAACTTTACCACTTGGCCAGATCCAACTACATCAAATCTGGAAACAGGAAGTCTTTAGGCTGAGAGCATTATTACTCCTAATAGAATTGACCTTCTTTTGTTAACAAAGACAGATGTTGGATAGGCAAGTATCCATCTCTGTTGCACATCTGATAATGAATCATATAAGCTCTCTAGGCTGCTGTTCCAGCATCAATAAAATAAGAGTCTTAGCCATTATGATTGATAGAATGCTTATGCAATTAAAGTGAATTGTAGATTGAAGGGCTGGTCACAGTCCTGAAATAGGTTATAAGCACAATGAATAATGACTGTTCAGCATACACTTTGAGATCTCTTTTACTTTGGATTTCTGTGTTGCTTGTATATAAACATGCATTCACTCTTGCTATACTCTGAGTTCCTTTAAGGACAGGGACACGTCTTGTTTATCTTGTTATCTCTAGAGCTCTTCAGTTGTCGTAGAGGTAAAATTGAGGTTTGGTTTTTGTTTTAAACATACTGAGTCCCATTATTTTACTTTAAAATTTTTGCCATAAGGAGGAACGCACTTCTTCAGTAATGAATAATTACTGAGTGCCTGCTGCAAGCCAGCCCATGTCCTAGGTGATACTAGTGAATAAAACAGGAGAAAATCTCTGTTCTCAGGAACTTATATCCTAGTATAATGGAAAAAAACAATAAATATATAAATAATAAAAATATATATTATGTTAGATGGCAAATGTTATCACAAAACTAAAGTAGAATAAACCAATGCTGGATAGGGAATTTTGTGTGTTGGGGGGAGTGGGGATTCATAGTTTTAAAGACCTGTTCAAGGAAGGCTTCAAGGATAACAGGTAATATGAACAAAAAAAAAAAGACAAAGATGGAGAAGAAGGAGGAGGAGGAGGAGGAGGAGGAGGAGAAGAAGAAGAAGAAGAAGAAGAAGAAGAAGAAGAAGAAGAAGAAAGCAAGCCAGCCACATGGGTAGCTGTATGAAAAGTTCTTAAGACAGGAAGGATTCAAATGCAAGGCACATGGTAGACATGTTCAAGTAAGAGCAAGGAAACTACTGGCATGATTAGAGCAAAAGAAGTGAGGGAGAATAGATTGAAAACTGATTGGTTGACGTGCAATCTTGTAAGCTATTATTATGACTTTGACTTTGACTTCTACTTTGAGTGTCAAGGGAAGCCATTGGAAGGTTTTGCAAAGAAAAACAATATGATCTGGGTGACCTTTCAGAAGTATCACTCTGCTCGTTATGGTGAGAGTATATAGAAGTGGTGACGGACTAAAGCAGGGAGATTAGTTAGGAACTAATGCAATGATCTAGAGAGAGACCATGATGTCTGGGATAAGGTGTTAGAGGTGTTGGAGAGAAATTTCAGATTGTAGCTACATCGTGAAGGTAAAGCCAACAGACTTTGCTGATGTATTGAATATGGGAGTGAGAAAAAAGGAAGACAAAGATGTGTTTGAGAATTATTGCCTGAACAACTAGAAGATAGTTTTCTTTTACTAAAAGGATAAAGAAACAGTAATCCCACCAAAGAAATTCATTTAGAAGGATAAAAAACTCAGTAGAATACATTGAGTTTGAGATTCCATTAATGGGCCCATGTATAGAGGTGACAGGAGAGACTGGCATTCAGCGGAGAGTTGCAAGATGGAGATACAAGGCTTAGAATTGTTAGCATATTGATAGCATGTTTGGCATCCAGGAAGCCACGTGAAGAAAGTATTTCAAGGAGAAAGGGTGATCGATTGTATGGAAAACCGCCAACTGATCAAGTTAGATAGGAACTGAGAATTGCTTGTTGGATTAGCTACATAGAGGTCATGTTTGATCTCCACAGTGGAAATTTTAGTAATGTGTAAGGGGAAAAAACTTTATTAGAACAAGTTGAAGGGATAATGTGTTCATATCACAGATAATGGAATAATCTCTTTAGTATATAAAGAGCTCAAAGAAATTGAGAGGAAAAGGACCAGCAACAGGAAAAGGCTTTGTGTATAAAAAGTATTAAAAAGTATTAAGAAAGAAATAGCGACAGGTCTTTAACCATATGGAATAGAATGCTCAATGACACTCATAATTAAAGAAATGCAAATTAAAACCACACTAAAATATGATTTTTTGGTGCATCTATCAGTACAAATATGACAATATGCTCGGTTGGCAAAGTTCCAGGAAAATAACAGTTTCATATGTTGTTGGTTGGAGTAGAAAATGGAGCAACTCCTAAGAAGCGAAAACTTGGTAGTAAGTTATAGATGCATTTACCTTTTGAGTGAACAGTCTACTTCTAGGAAATTATTCTGCACAGACACTTGCACAAATAGGAAATGCCACATGGAGTATTGTTTGTATGACAATAACAAGTACGTGTTCATCAAGAGAGGAATGGCAGAATAAATTATGACATGCAGCCATCAAAGAGATGAAACATGGGGCACTGGGTGGCTCAGTCAGTTAAGCATCTGACTCTCGGTTTTGGCTCAGGTCATGATCTCATGGTTTTGTGAGTTCAAGCCCCGCATTGGGCTCTCTGCTGACAGCATGGAGCCTACTTGGGATTCTCTCTCTCCCGCTTCCTCCCCCTCTCATGCTGTCTCTGTCTCTCTCAAAATAAATAAATAAACATAAAATATTATTTAAAATTTTTAATTTAAAAAGATGAAATAGAATAAAGAAGTTATTTAAACACTCACAGTGGTAAGATCTTCAGGCTATGTCTTTGAGACAAAACAAAGAAAGCACCAGACAGACTGTATAGTATACTGACTTCTGCAAAAGAAAGGATCAGAAAATTAGAAACCAACAGAATGGTTCATCTATGAATTGGGAGGGGCAGGAGCAGAAGCAAGATTTATTTGTTTATAGTTTTCTATATTGTTTTAAGTTTAAATCATGGCATTATTTCCTTTTAAAACTGAGAGGATGGAGGGAGAGAAGTTAGAGTGCATATAGACACCTTACTTGGGGTGATTTGCTATAATGGAGAGTAAAGAAATGAGGCAGTAGGCCTGGAGGGGCAGGTAGCTCGAAAGTTTCCTGCATTTTATTTTTATATTTATTTGAAAGGCAGAGAACTCATAGTATTGTGTAGACTGATGGCACTGGTCCAGCAGAAAAAGGAAAATTGGGGATAGAGAAGAGAAAAGAGGACTTGAGGTGATATCCGTGAGCAGGAGGAACTCCTCAGAGCCAGTGGGCAAGGGGGTGGGCAGACTTAGACAGGAGCCCACACCCTTCATCTTCAGGAAGGGAAGGGAAGGCTATCATAGAAGTACAGAGGGACTGCTATGGACTGCATTGTGTCCCCACCCCCCAAATTCATATGCTGAGGCCCTAGCCCCAATCTGATGGCATTTGGAGGTGGGCCTTTGGGAGATAAACTGGTTTAGAAGAGGTCAATTGGATGGAGTCCTGGCTATGGAATTAGTGTCCTTATAAGACAAGACATAAGAGAACTTGCCCTTTTCTCCCTCCATTATTTGTAGACATAGCTAGAAGGCAGCTGTATGTAACCCTGGAGGACAGGTGTCATCGGAACCAGACAGTGCTGGCATTCTGATCCTGGACTTCCCAGCCTCCAGAGCTGTGAAGAATAAACTGTTGTTGTTTAAGCCACCCAATCTGTGTTATTTTGCTGGGTCAGCCTGAGTAGTCTGAGACAGAACTAAGGGCCAGATGTGACTGTAGGAGCCTGTGAGAGTCATTAGTTAAAGTTTTAACTTTAATAAAATATTCATGGTTCTTTTATACAAATTGAATTACTTAGAGTGTGATCAATGCTGTCATTGTCTCTAGGATTCATTTAAAATCAACCTCCAATGGCAAACTGAATTTAAGTCTTTTAAGAAAGAAAAGTTTCTTGGAATTGTTCTAACAAAGGTAGTTTCCTTTAACACACATTACTAGTCATCAGTTTATAGTCTATAGTTCTTACAGTTATTGAAAAGAGATTTTTCAATATTACAGGACGGCTCTTTGTCCTTCTTAGCAAGTAGATATTTAGATAGAAACATAACTCTATGATGACAAGGTACAGAAGGAGTATAGAGATGTAACTTAAATGTTATGAACAGGAATATAAATTTTATATTCATTAGTTTCTGTGTCTATTAACAAGAAGTAATGGCTAGCTCCCGGCTTGTCTTTTCAAAGCACCTAAGTGAACAGATTGCCTTTATTCCAAGCTCCTTCATTAACTGCTTATTAAGACTGATAGTCTCTGAATTGAGGTTTCCTTTTCTACCACAGCAGAATTACAGAATATGGGGCTTATAAATTTCTGAATTGACTCAATTGAGCTCTCAACAATTTTGTTATTGAATGAGTAAACACACACACAACTTTATACTCACAAATTGCCTTGAAATAAAAACCAGTTGAATGATGTTGTTATTTCTTGCTCGGTTTATAATTATTCCCTCCCCATTGTGCACATTCACATACACACAATAACCTGACTATATTGAACACTCCTCCAAGACAAGGGGTGATGTCTTTTACCAAAGTCTCAACACCTGGTCTGAGTCCCCAGGCTTGGACCAGGCTAATTGAGATCACAGTCTGGGGAGCCCTTCCGGAAAATCAGAGTCAAGGGTGGTTTTGCAAATGATGCTTCCCTGACTGGCCTCATAGATGCTTCCCTGACTGGACTCCCTGCTTTCAGTCTTCTCTCCCTCAAGCTTGTTTCCACCGTGTATCCAGAGCACAAATGGAGTCAGGCACTACCCTGCTTATGACTGCTGTCATCCTTAAGTCAGTCGTCAATCCCAAACTTCCCCAAATTCTGTGGATCCTAGGCATCAGCTGGAGCTCCCTCTCCTTGGAATCTTGATGATTGACTCCAAATCGTGCACACTGTCATATGAACAGTCTCACACCCTCTGCCACACTTCTGTAGATTCACCTCTCACTCCTACACCCTCTCTCCATTAGAGTTCTGTTTTACTCTACATATTGATTCTAATATGTAATTCTTTCTGCCCAACTCCACCCTGATATCCCAATAGATGTGGATTCTTTCTTTGATTTCCACAAGTTCAAAACAAAATAGTAAAAATCCTACAGGTCTTTTGTCTTTGTGGTAGACAATCCAGAATACTTCGGGGAGAGGTGATAAAAGGACATTTTCAACACAGCAAAACGAAAAGATTAAAATAGTTGTTTTATAACTTCTTTGTCCCCTTTCATATTTCGATCCCTGCTTTTTTATCTCCTCCCTCCATCTCTTTTCTCATGTCCTCAAACCATAAAAGCCAGTGTACTTCCAAAGCAGGTAGATCAGCTTTCTCTATTCTTGCCTTCACTGCTTGCTACCAGCCTCTCTTGAAGTGTTGCTCCTTAGCCCAAGTTCAGGTATATCCCTAACCAAAGCTCATTTCCTTCCTCACAGGGATTTGGAGCCAACCACTAAGAATTTTTTTTCACCTCACAATTCTAAAAATTCTTTCCTCATCTTATTTCATGTCAACAATGTCCTCTGTAGAAACTTCACATCTGTTCTTGCCAAACTCAATCTCTTGGGATCCCGGGTGGTAGAGGGCCCTCTTATTTCTGGCCTTTTGAAGATATTATTATCTTTCCTTGCAAATCCCTTCACTCAGATAATTCCTCTTCATCCTTCAGGTCTCAACTCAGAATTCATTTTCCAGGCTCCTCAAGAGTAGGGCGGAGGCTCCAGTTACTTGGTTCTGGTTCACTTAGAGCATTTTCAGGTATGTGGCCATTCCAATTACTCAGATGAAATCCTCTGACCTTTTTTATGTTCCTTGAAGACAGCAAAGTTTCAATATCTAATCCCCACTTCCTAAGACAAACTTTGCACTTAAAAGCATTTCAATAAATAGTAAAATGCATAAATGCATGAAGGAAGAAAAGACTGAAATTTAGAGTTTCGCCAAATTGTTTAGTCTGAAACTATAAAACTCTTTCTAATTCACTGCCAATGTCTTTGATCAGACTAGCTTTTTTCTTTGTATAATCTTCTTCGGCTTTTACTGCATTTAGAATTTCAAGAACATTTCAAATGTAGGAACCAAGACATTATCAATTATTATTTTAGTTTACACACTTATGTGATTCCTCTTAAGAAAAGTAGTTGGTTCAAATAAAGCTACTGGAAAGATATTTCTAAGCTGGCAATTCATCTTTTAATGCAGTATATTCAAAACCAATTTAATTCACATCTTCTTTTACTGTATCCAAATTTGACATGTTAGAAGCAGTGCAATTTTCCGTTCAGCAAAGTTTGAGTGTTCATCAAAACAGATAGATCATTCATATTGCCTCTCAGAGATAAATAAAATAATTTAGCAAATTGAATTGTGATGTCTTTCTCAGTAGGGATAAGTTGTCTATTATTCGCTGTGATTTGTCACTTCCCTTGACTTTTCTTAATGTTGTTTCCTTCAGCTGTGTGTGTGTGTGTGTTTTTTTTTTTTTTCTTCAGGAATATCACATTTTGAATTTGGTCCGACTCTCTTTTAAGACCAACACTGTTTTAACTGAAAAGAAAAACCAATGATTAATGCATCTTGACAGCAGAAGTTATGTTAAAATTAGTAAAATAATTAGCATATGGTGAAAGTATTATATGGGGGAAAAGATATAAGCATGCTTTGATACTAGATAAAACACAACTACTATCATCAAATACATTACAGTTATTCAGGGAGGTGAAAAGGGTGACATTAATTTAGTCATCCAAATATGGTTTTGGTAGTGTCAGTATTCCATATTTCCAGATTATTAACTCCATTAGTCACCATTTTGTCCAAGATCTTAGCAATTGTTGACTCAGGCATACTCTGTTTTTACTCTCTGTGGGTTGTTATTTTGGGGATAAATTATTCTTTTATAATAAACAATGTTTAGAAACACATGGTTTCTTAGCCTAAAGGCTTTCAAAACAGTGTAACAAATGTCAACATTGCTATGGATTTAAGCTATTGAGCAAAAAGCAGTGTATCGAAAGTTGAGTCATTAGCCAATAGCTTCCCAATTTTCATATTATGACGAGATTAATTGAGTAATATTTAGTCTATGATTTGGAAGAAAATGTTGCTACTGATTGTATGGGCATAAACTTACTTAAAATGTCAGAAGTCATAGAAATATTATTTGATTTTACTTATCTCTTTTTTATTTTTTTATTTTTTTTCAACGTTTATTTATTTTTGGAACAGAGAGAGACAGAGCATGAACGGGGGAGGGGCAGAGAGAGAGGGAGACACAGAATCGGAAACAGGCTCCAGGCTCTGAGCCATCAGCCCAGAGCCTGACGCGGGGCTCGAACTCCCGGACCGCGAGATCGTGACCTGGCTGAAGTCGGACGCTTAACCGACTGCGCCACCCAGGTGCCCCACTTATCTCTTTTTTAAATGGACTAACCCATAACCTAAATGAAATATGCTATAAATCCATTTTTTAGTTCATTTACTTATTTTGAGACAGAAAGAGAGAGAAAGAGAGAGAGAGAGAGAGAAGGGGAGGTGCAGAGAGAGAGAGAGAGAGAGAGAGAATCCCAAGTAGGCTCTGCACTGTCAGCTCAGAGTCTGGCATGGGGTTCGAACTCACGAACCAGGAGATCATGACCTGAGCCAAAAGCAAGAGTCGGATACTCAACCAACTGAGCTACCCAGGCTCCCCACCATAAACCCATTTTTGAAACAAGTTAGAAATACGTACATCTTTTTTTTTTTTTTTTCAATGTTTATTTATTTTTGGGACAGAGAGAGACAGAGCATGAACGGGGGAGGGGCAGAGAGAGAGGGAGACACAGAATCAGAAACAGGCTCCAGGCTCCGAGCCATCAGCCCAGAGCCCGACGCGGGGCTCGAACTCACGGACCGCGAGATCGTGACCTGGCTGAAGTCGGACGCTTAACCAACTGCGCCACCCAGGCACCCCCGTACATCTTTTTAAAACTTAAATAATAAAGTAAGATAAATTCTGTGTGAGAAGCTAAACAACTTTGAGGACATTTATAAGCAATAGGCTTACCACTATAATATTCACTAGATCAATCAGGGGCCAAGTCAGAAAGATATGGAATACATATTGGGTATGTGAAAACAGTTTAATAAAGGAATTCCGTGCAAAGTATATAAAGAAAGCATAAGAAATGGTCCAGTCTCTCAGGCTACTACCAGCAGGGCCAACTGGGCAATCCTGCAACCTGAAGAAATGAAGGAGGAGCAGCTGCTAGAACCTGGTGGGGTTTGGGGGTAAAGGGGTGAGTGTACAGAGGGCAAGAGGTGGAAGTGACCTTTAGTCAAAGAGTGCACCCAACTGCAGCCAGGCCTCTGGGAAGGAGCTTAAACATTCCATTTCTCTCTTCTGCTCTCTCTTAACTCAAGCCAGGGCACCCTAA
Organism: Herpailurus yagouaroundi; assembly: GCF_014898765.1. Classification (NCBI taxonomy): domain Eukaryota; kingdom Metazoa; phylum Chordata; class Mammalia; order Carnivora; family Felidae; genus Herpailurus; species Herpailurus yagouaroundi. The sequence continues at coordinate 152,071,264 of NW_024412376.1, forward strand.
GGGCCGAACTCCACCAGAAGCTGGAGGGTTTGAGAACCTGGAGGGTTTGAGAGCCTTGACAGTTCCTGGTTTACCACCTGAGATCAAGCAGGCAGTGCAGAAGGACGGAAGGAGGGGCAGAGATGCACCTCCCGGTTACCATGGGGAGCAATGGAACGTGTGTTGATAGAGCAAACGAACAAAAATATTTCTTTACAGCAACTTTCATTCCACTTAATATTAATCATATCCTATTTTGTTTTGAATACAAAAATAGTTTTAGGGGCACCTGGGTGGCTCAGTCGGTTGAGCGTCCGACTTGGGCTCAAGTTATGATCTCGCAGTTTATGGGTTCGAGCCCCGCGTCGGGCTCTGTGCTGACAGCTCAGAGCCTGGAGCCTACTTTGGATTCTGGGTCCTCCTCTCTCTACCCCTCCCCCTGCTCATACTCTGTCTCTCTCTGTTTCTCAGAAATGAATAAATATTAAAAAAAATTAATAATAAAATTAAATAAAAATAGTTTTATGTTCTGCTGTGTTTTAAAATCTCATCATACTAGTTTCTGGAAGGAAAACTTTCTTCTCACTTGCAGTATTTTCTTTCTTTCTTTCTTTCTTTCTTTCTTTCTTTCTTTCTTTCTTCTTTCTTTCTTTCTTTCTTCTTTCTTTCTTTCTTTCTTTCTTTCATTTCTCAGAGTCTTGCCATGTGTAAACATATACCTCTGATAACAAATTTGCTGAGGGCTCTATCTCTGGGTGGTTATTTGGGGACTGTGAGACTGTGACATAAAGTGACAGGAAGATTTATTCTCATCATTTTGGAAGTGCAGAGGACTCTTTAACCTGCATTTCATATTGGGTGGGTGTATGTGGTGGGAATGTAAACATAATGCCGGTGACTGATCTTCCCTGTCTGGCTGACAGAATCTGGATTTTTCATATCCGTGTCCCACTTGTAAGGAGTTTCCTCTTTCCCACCAATCCGTACAATTATTTAAATGACGGACTTTAGGGGCACCAGGGTGGCACAGTCGGTTAAGTGTCCGACTTCAGCCAGGTCACGATCTTGCGGTCCGTGAGTTCGAGCCCCGCGTCAGGCTCTGGGCCGATGGCTCAGAGCCTGGAGCCTGTTTCCGATTCTGTGTCTCCCTCTCTCTCTGCCCCTCCCCCGTTCATGCTCTGTCTCTCTCTGTCCCAAAAATAAATAAACGTTTGAAAAAAAAAATTAAATGACAGACTTTAGAAAGCCAGTGCATAACTGGGAATAACAGAATTTACACTTTAAAATGGATTGCATATACTGAGTTGAGCAGTATTATTTAAGCATAAAGACAGAAGGAGTAAGTTGCAAATAATGTATAGACACACTTGCAGTGTAGCTGTGATGTTTATGCTCAACCTCTTCTAGCTAAGGGTTCAGTGAAATCTTTAGAGATGTTGGAAACATCTCTTTTCTGGATCTGCCTGACTGCTCTTACACTTACGATTCCTGTCCTCATCACCTGTGAGTTACCAGGTCATTTTCTGGGCTGTGGTGATTTTCTTTTTTTAAATTTTTTTTTCAACGTTTATTTATTTTTGGGACAGAGAGAGACAGAGCATGAACGGGGGAGGGGCAGAGAGAGAGGGAGACACAGAATCGGAAACAGGCTCCAGGCTCTGAGCCATCAGCCCAGAGCCCGACGCGGGGCTCGAACTCCCGGACCGCGACCTGGCTGAAGTCGGACGCTTAACCGACTGCGCCACCCAGGCGCCCCAAGGGGCTGTGGTGATTTTCATCAAGCTCATTGTTTTCTTTGAGTCAAAGCCAATGTAGTTACTTCAAAGACAGAAAAACAGTTCCTTCGATTTTAGGCTTTAATCAAAGCCCTTTCTACCTGCATTTTTTATGACATCTGCATTCTCAACTGTACAGAGCCCAGTGCCCAGGAGACGTTGGAGGACTGTTGCCCTTATGAGCTTTAGCTGAGCTTGGAAACATAGGATCAGGTTACTTTTTGAGCTAGAGCAATGGTTTTCAAACTCGTCATCCATAGGCCAGTTGCATCCACTTCACCTGTGAAGCTTTGTTAAAAGCCCGGATCCCCTGAAGTTTTTATTCGCTTGGGCTGCAGTTCAGGAACACATGTATTTAAAATCTCCTGTTTGTAACTTTCTCCACCACCTCCATGAAGCTCCAAACAACTTTCTAGACCTCTTATTGCACAATTTATGGCTTTTACTAAAAATGCAGAAACAATTGGCAGAGGGCTCTGAAGAAGCATAAGGTTTAGGGCTTTATTTGCCTGGCTCCCATGAGTGCTCAAAGTTGCAGAAAGTTTGGAATGGGGAGGGGACCAGGTTACAGTCAGGAATCATTTCTACATAAATGTGTCTGGCAAATTGCCGTAAGAAATCTCAAAAAGAATGGGCATGAAGGTTTATGACTTTGCTAGTTTGCTATGATGTCTTATCTCATTCTGAAAGACTATCTAATTTTTCTTCTTCCCCCTAAAGATGGCCCTCCAAATAGTAGAAATGCCAGGCACCCCAAACTGGATCTGGCTCTATTTGAGCTTCTATTAGTGTGAGAAGGAATGAGGATGATTGGAAGCAGAGGCAGAAAAAGGGAGTGGCTACAAAGGAAATGGTAGATGTTGAATTCACAGCCTTTGATAACCAGCTATAGGGAGGGAGGGAGATGAAAGGATAGAGTGCTTCTAAGTTGTGAAGCCTGAATGACTAGGAAGATGTTGGCATCAAGAATGGACTAAGGGGGAGCACCTGGGTGGCGCAGTCGGTTAAGCGTTCGAGTCTTGATGTCACCTGAGGGCATGCTCTCAGTGTTTGTGAGTTCGAGCCCCGCATCAGGTTCTGCACTGATATTGCAGAGTCTGCTTGGGATTTTGTCTCTACTTCTCTCTGACCCTCCCCCACTTGTGCTCTGTCTCTCTTTCACAAAATAAATAAACTTAAAAAAAAAGTTTAAAAAAAGAAGAATGGACTAAGGAGATGGAGGAAGAAGTGTTGGATATGGCAAAAGGAGGTGAGCTCCATTTGGCATTGGAAAACTATATGGCAAAATAGAAATGAGAGTAACTTCAAATTTCAGTTTGTTAAAATCTCAGCTCCAGGACTCCAAAACTGTGTGTTCTTCAATAATGTTGTGATATGTCTGAGTCTCAGTTTCCTGATTTTACATGGGGACTCCTCTTAGCAGTCTTGGGGGTTTGGTGTGAGGAATAGATGAGAATTTAAGTATGGCATTTAGCCCCGCTCTGGTCTTAAGACATAAGATGAGTAAGTATTTGTCCCTTCCCTATAACATTTGGAAATCTTCAAATAGATCACTGTTAAATGATACATTTCTAGATTAGTACTCTTATACAGACATAAAATGAACATGTTAAATATTTTATTTAACTCATCAATTAATAAGGGAACCAGCAGGATGTTCCAACTGGATCAAAAAGCAATTTAGTGTACCACCCATATACAGGCAGATAGGAAATTCTGAAATGAATTTACAAATAGAAGCAAAGTAGCTTATTCCTTGGAGTAGAGGGGGATTATATTTCCAATGGATAAAATTCATTTGCATGCCTATGTGTATGGACAAAAATCATTTGTATTATGAGGTATCTATGACTTACAGAATTATACAATAGTTCAAGGAAAATGAAAGGTACAGATATTCCATGACATAAAAACCCTGAGGGTTGATACCCATGTATTAGTTTTCCATTTCTGTGTATAAACTACCACAAATGTAATGGCTTAAAATATACCCATGTAACGGCACCTGGTCTGCTCATTCAGTTGAGAGTCCAATGCTTGATTTCGGCTCATGATCTCAGGGTTCATGGTATCAAGCCCTGTATTGGGGTCTGTGCTGAAGTCCAGAGTCTGCCTGGTATTCTCTCTCTCACCTCTCTCTCTGCCCCTAGCCCACTCGTGTGCTCTCTCGCTCTCTCTCAAAATAAGTAAATAAATATATTTTTTAAAAAATATATCCATTTATTACCTCATAGTTCTACCAATCAGAAGTCTATCATGGCTTAACTGTCTTGACTGCTTGGGGTTTCATAAGAGTTGCCCAGCCTGGGCTCTTCTCTGGAAGCTCTAAGGAAGTCTTTCCTTTCAAGCTCATTCAATCCTTGGAAGAATTCAATTCTATTAGGTTGTAGGACTGAGGTCCCATTGTTTTGCTGGCTCTCGGCCCAGGGTTGCTTTCTGCTCCTGGAACCAGTCGTATTTCTTCTCATGTGATCCTCCCCATCTTCAAACCTACAATGGCTTTTTAAATCCTTCTACTGCTTTGAGTCTTTCTCCCTCCTTCTTCTGCAATCAACTGGAGAAAGCTCTCTGCTTTTAAGGACTTGTGATCAGATTAGGTCCAGGTAGATAATTTCCATATTTTAAGGTCAATGGATGTATAACTTTATCTTTTTTTTAAGTTTATTTATTTATTTTGAGAGAGAGACAGAGACAGAGAGAGTGTGAGCAGGGGAGAGGCAGAGAAAGAGGGAGACAAAGAATCCCAAGCAGGTTCTGTGCTGTAGCACAGAGTCCTATGAGGGGCTCGAACTCACAAACCGTGAGATCATGACTCGAGCTGAAACCGAGTCAGATGCTTAACTGACAGAGCCACCCAGGTGCCCCAAGGACTTTAATCACATCTGAAAAATCTCTTCATAGCTATTCCTAAATTAGTGTTGATTGCATAACCAGGAAACCAGAATCTTGGGAGGAATGAGCTTTAAGATTCTGCCCACCATCCAGTAATCTTCTTGGCTCATTTCAATATCTTGCACAATTTTTTTTTTCTCACAAAGCAGCATAAAGAAATTGCTTTATGTGGTTTAAATTTTAGGGTCCTCTCCTATGTATTTTAGGTAGATATGAACTGAACATAGTAAGAACATGTAAATGCTTCCTACTTATCCATAGCTTCAGCCTGTTTATAATACCAATTTTCAATACCCAAACATTATAGGTCATCCAAGTATTCACAGTGTAATTCATTAATCCCCAAATCATTACATGGCCATTAGAGTTATTGTCACTTTCTAATAGCCTTGGCTTTTCTCAGGAGTGCATGCATCCCATTTGTGTCAGTAGCATTTGCTCAGAAAGCATGACGAAAGGAAGGGAGCTCCTGAGAAAGCTAGGCTGGGGGAGGGACAAGAAGAGAGCCTGGTGCCTCTGCCTCAGATCTCCACTGCTTACCTGCAGCTAATACATCAGGAATCAGCAGAGCCCAAGGAACGTTGGTTAGAAATTACATTTCTAGGGGCGCCTGGGTGGCGCAGTCAGTTAAGCGTCCGACTTCAGCCAGGTCACGATCTCGCGGTCCGTGAGTTCAAGCCTCGCGTCGGGCTCTGGGCTGATGGCTCGGAGCCTGGAGCCTGTTTCCGATTCTGTGTCTCCCTCTCTCTCTGCCCCTCCCCCGTTCATGCTCTGTCTTTCTCTGTCCCAAAAATAAATAAACGTTGAAAAAAAATTAAAAAAAAAAAAAAGAAATTACATTTCTGAGGCAGCAAGTCAGAGAGGATTAGAAATAATCTTCCTTATTAAATCTCCACAATGGGGTTGCTAAAAGCCAAAGAACCACCATAAGCCAAGAATACGAAAGTTTTAAAATTTCTGCATGTAATGGGGGCGCCTGTGTGGCTCAGTAGGTTAAGCATCTGACTCTTGGTTTTGGTTTCTGCTCAGGTCAGATATCATGGTTGTGAGATCAAGCCCTGCATCAGTTTCTGTGTGGAGACTGCTTAGGATTCTCTACCTTCTTCTTCCCCTCTGCTGCTTGTGCCCATGCTCTTTCTCTCTCTCTCAAAAAAAAAAAAAAAAAAAAAAAATTTAAAAAAAAAAAAATGCATTTAGAATTTCCACATGTAACTAACCCCTCCCATTTTTCAGTGTCATCAGTAATTCCCAAAGCTAGCCAATTTATCACCCCTCTCTTAACTTTCATTGTGGTCCAAACTTCTTTACCTTTAAGACCAAACTATTCTCTGAGCAAATAATACAGAAATTTATTGAGTCTCCATCAGACCTTTCTCCTATCAAAGTATATTCTAATACCTACCAGTTCTTGGCAGCTTTCCTGTTGTTCTCTTGTCCTGAAGCTCTCTACACAGACCTATATTCCACTCCATTTTATCCCATTTATATCTAACGCCATAAAATGAGATTTTCTTGTCAAATCAACTCAGACTCATTTGAATTAATTATTTTCCATTTATTTTTTTTTTAATTTTTTTAACGTTTATTTATTTTTGAGACAGAGAGAGACAGAGCATGAACAGGGGAGGGGCAGAGAGAGAGGGAGACACAGAATCTGAAACGGGGTCCAGGCTCTGAGCTATCAGCACAGAGCCTGACACGGGGCTTGAACTCACGGACCGTGAGATCATGACCTGAGCCGAAGTCGGCTGCTTAACCGACTGAGCCACCCAGGCGCCCCTGATTATTTTCCATTTAAATACATGTGTATTTCAATGAAAGATGGGGCGTGCTTTTCCTAAAATTTCACTATTTTGCAAACATTTAGCCAACACCATAAACTACACAAATTTCTGCATTAAAAGCAAGGAGTTGATATCTTACAACGAAGAGACAAAAATTCTCTTTGTTTACATTTTTTTTCAAGTCATAGCTGATAGTTTTTTTGGACCAACAATACAAAAAAGTATTATTGTATAAATACTACCATTCAAAGGAAATGAATAGGTAGTTATTGCATATCTGTGATAAGAAAAACTAACTACTATATTCCTTTCTATGCAAAAGGGATAAAACACAGACTCCCCCTCCTTAAAGCATGCACAATCTAGTTTATATGCAAGCCACAATTGACCAAGATGATCAATAACAATGTGCAGTTCTTAGATGAGAGAGAAAAATGATTACTCTAAACAATACATGCTAGTAGGGGCAGAGATGGAGGCAGGTTAGGAGAGAAAAACAGCCTTCATGGAGAAACTGAGCTGAAAAGGCTTTAAAGGTGATACATAGAGGGGCGCCTGGGTAGCTCAGTCAGTTAAGTGTCCAGCTTTGGCTCAGGTCATGATCTCCCAGTTCATGAGTTTGAGCCCTGTGTCGGGCTCTGTGCTGACGGCTGACAGCCTGACCCTACTTTGGATTCTGTGTCTCCTTCTCTCTCTGCCCCTCCCCCACTCGCTTGCGTCCTCTCTCTCTCTCACTCTCTCTCTCTCTCTCTCTGTCAAAAATAAATAAGCATTAAAAAAGAATTCAAAAATATGATACACAGAGAGTGGGGGGGTACTTTCCAACCATGGAAACTAACTTGAGTGAATACATTCTTGCAGAAGGGAAGGAGGCCCAAGGAGTATGTCAACTTGGCCGGAGTAGACAACAGGAAGTCAGAAAATATACTGGAAAAGTGGTTGCAAATCAGACGGTAGAGGATGTGTTATTCCTTGGGCTGCCATAACACCACAAACTGGATAGATTGGACAATAGAAATTTCTTGTGTCACAGTTTTGGAGGCTAGAAGTCTAAAAGCAAGATGTTGGCAAGATTGGTCTCTTCTGAGGACTAGAAAAAACAATCTATTTGATTCCTCTCTCCTAGGTTCTGGTGGTTTGTTAGTGATATTTTACGTTTTTTGGCTTCTAGACATATCACCCTGATCTCTGTCTTCATGTTCACATGGCACTTTTCCTGTGTGTGCATGTTTTTGTTACAATTTCCCATTTTTATAAAGGCATATTGTATTGGGGGCCCAACCTACTCCAGGATCGCCTCATTTAGATGATTACATTTATAGTGATCCTATTTCCACCTAAGGTTGTATTCTGAGGTACCAAGAGCTAGGACTTCAACATATGAATTTTAGGTAGACACAGTTTAGCCCCAGACAGAAGGCACTGGAAAGCTGCCTTTAGTCTGGACTTGATCTGTTAGGCACTAAGAGACTATTTAAGGTTTACTTATTGCTAAATTTAAATGTTAAATTAAATGTACTTATTGTTAACAACTTCTTGTTAAATTGGCTTTTAGAGCAGTGGGGTGCACTGAGAAAGAGAGAAACCTATTAATATGAAGTTATAAATTAAAATGTAGACACAGAGGTGGCATATCATATCGATAGTGTATGGTTGTTACAAGTTTATTAATTAATTAATCAACTACTCTAAGCACAGAAGAAAGAGAATATATCTATGAGGTTTAAATGAATTTTAAGTACTTCCTGAGCACCTAAAATGTATCAAACATTGTTCTAAGAACTTTACACAAACCGCTTAATTTAACCCCTTTCAATATCTCAGTGGTATATATATTCTTATGGTTTCATTTTCAGGCAGAGAGGCTATGGTATAAAAAGGGTAGGAACTTGCATAACTAGAAAACATGAATTCCAACCCTAGGCAGTCTGACACAGTAAAGCAACCAGCTATAAGTTGGAGATTATTTTTTGAAGGGTCATACATTAGTTTAAAAATTCATTACATTTGGCACTCTACTCTGATATATTTTTTAAGTTTATTTATTTTGAGAGAAAGAGAGAGAGTATATATGAGCAGGGGAGGGGCAGAGAGAGGAGAGAGAGAATCCCAAGTAGGCTCCACACTGCAAGCTCAGAGCCCAATGTGGGGCTCAAACCCACAAACTGTGAGATCGTGACATGAGCTTAGATCAAGAGTTGGATGCCTAACCAAGGCATCCTCTACTTGGTATTTTAAATCTAAAACCAGTGTTTTAAATTTCTGGCAATTGAAAATTTGCCCTGCAGAAGATACTCATTCTGTGACTTTCACTCGATGAAGTTCCAGGAGACATAAAGCCCAGTGTGAAAAAGTACATGGAGCCTGGAGGAAGACAGTGGCTCAATAAATGTGGCTTTGAGAAATTAGTTAACCTTTCTACACTCTGTTTTCTTCACTCTAGAAATTGTGTCACAAGTTGGGGTCCCTGAGAAGTAGCCCCTGAGAGACGTTTTGTATGCAAAATATTGATGGTGGGATGCTCTTGGGATCAACTTCTATGACAGGAGAGAGAGTAGACAGAGGAAGATGTTGAACTGTGCTATAGTCTCAGTGGAAGCTTCAGCCCATCTCCTGGGGGGTGCTGGCAATAGAATGGCCTTTGGGGTTTCTGAAGTAGGGCATAATGGAAAGCTAATATGTCATTGGATGTGGGTCAGCCTGGGAGAGACATGAACATGGTTGGGGGGGGGGGGGGCTATCTGCCCCTGAGGCCATCCCTAAAGGATGTAGTGTAGTCTGCTGATAGGTGTGTCAGCAGCTGGCTGAAAAGTCCTTCCTTGAAGGGGCATCTGGGCAGGGCATCCTAATTCATAGTTGTTCTGATAGCAAGTTTTATGTGACAGGTGCTCAAAAACTTGTTGACTTTCTTCTCATTTTACCTCAAGTACTTCTGACTGGTACCATAAAACTGAAAGTATTGATTACTTTTGTTGACTTTTCCTTTTATGACATTTTTTTCTTCTCTTTTTCTTCTCTTCAAAGCACAAATCAAGTATTTGAAACAAATAATGAGTTTATTACGGACTGAATGGTGCCCACTCTTCAAAATTCAAATGTCTAAGCACTAATCCCCCAAAACTCAGAATGTGATTGTATTTGGAGATAGACGCTTTAGAGGAGTGGTTAAGTTAAAATGAAGCTCTTAGGGTGGGCCCTATTCCAGTTTGACTAGTATTCTCAGAAGAAGAAGGTATTTGGGTACACAAGGACACCAAGGATGTGCATGCATAGTATAGGAAAGACCATGTAAGACTATGGCCAGAAGGTGTCCATCTTAAAACCAAAGAGAGAGGCCTCAGCAGATATGAAACTTGATGACACCTTGATCCTGAGCTCCCAGCATCTAGAACTGTGATAAAATGAATTCCTATTGTTTAAGTCACTCAGTCTGTGATATGTGCTTATGGTAGCCTAGCAAACTAAAACAGAGTTCAAACTAATATAGCCAGTTCATGCTGCAGTTTCCCAGGTTCCTAATTATTGTTTTAGGGATGATATTTAAAAAAAAATCAAAACCTTGGTGTGATGTGGGGCACTTTATTTGAAGCAAAATCTAAAATAAATGCAAAATACAAACACAAGTTAAAAAACACCTAGTGTTGGAATGGAAGAAGTATATTCGTTTCCTGCGGCTGCTGTAGCAAATACTACAACTTAGTAGCTTCGAACAATATGACGTTATTGTCTTAGAGTTCGAGAGGTCAGAAATTGAAAATGAATTTCACCAAGCTAATAACATTTTGGCAGAGTTGCATTCCTTTCCAGAGGCTGTAGCAGAGAATCTGTTTTGTGGTCTTTTTCATCTTCTTTGAGCCTGCCCTGACTCCTTGACTCATGGCCCCTTCCATCTTCAGAATCAGCAACGGTAGGTCAAATCCTTCTCATCCCGTGTCACTGGGACACCCACTTCCCTGCCTTCCTTATGACCCTTGTGAATTCATTGGACCCAGCCAGATAATCCAAGATAATCTCCTATGTCAACATTATTAACTCTATCAATGTGCAGTCCCTTTTTCCATATAAAGTACAGGTCCTGGGAATTAGGACTTGTACATCTCTCTTCTTTTTTTTTTTTTTTTAATGTTTATTTTTGAGAGAGAGAGAGACAGAGCATGAACTGAGGAGGGGCAGAGAGAGAAAAGGAGACACAGAATCTGAAGCAGGCTCCAGGCTCTGAGCTGTCAGCACAGATCCTGACTCGGGGCTCAAACCCACGAGCCATGAGATCCTGACCTGAGCTAAAGTTGGATGCTCAACCGACTGAGCCACCCAGGTGCCCCAAGGACTTGCATATCTTTAGAAGGCTGTTTTTCTGCCCCAGAAATGTGAGATAATTATGAGAGAACCAAAGAAAATGCCTTGTCTCTGCCCAGGTTGGTGATGGGACCATCTTCAGAATTTGAGCTTTTGGTATTAGTAAGTAATTCCCAGGGGGAATAAAAGTGAGGATCCACTCCAGACAGAAAGACCACAGCATGAAAAATCATATTTGTGTTTGGAGAAATACAGGAATATATGTTTTGTTATTCAAAGCAATATATAAGCACAATTAAAAAATATAAGACAATTAGATGGGAAATAGGTCATTTGAACCATGTTTCAAGGAAGTAATAATGTTTAATAATTTGAATGGGATCTGTAGGAAGCAATAGTAAGAAGAAATGGGAAATAAAAAAGAGAATTCCATGTGGCAGAGACACTACCAGCAAAGTTATGGAGATAGTAATGCCTGGGCACATTCATTTTAACTCTGCCTTCAGGAATGCAAGGAACATACTGGGAAATGCAATCATCAAAGTTTCTGTTAGACTCAAAGAGGCTTCAAAATTCAAAAAGGAGGTAGGATAGAGGAGAAAATATTCATTTTAGGAAGATACCATTTTCACGAGACATTAATTCTAAACATGTACATCTTAACCTCCAAAGTTTTCCATTACTATGGAAAGTTTTCCTATCACTAAGTCTTCCACTGCTATTTCCATGACTATGTCACATCAATAATCCAACCATAAATATCCTGTATCTAGTTCTTTGCCAATGCAAGAGTAAAGGCCACATTAAGACTCATTGTACCCATGGAGTAGATGAAGAATAAAGGCTCTGACAAGTTAAAACATTACTGTAAGTCACCCAGAGACAGATCTGAGACATTTTTCTGAAAAAAAAATTCTAATAGGGATTACAAGAAGTGAAAATAGTTTTGTCAATGTATAAAATTGCAGAATCAGAAGAAGCTTGCTTTTTCCCCCTAAAGATATAGTATCTTCAAATGTAAAAGTAATGCATAAAAAAGATACCAAAGAAAGAAACAGTGGAAGAGGGAGGAAGAGAAAGAATTTCTTCTGGCTCTCCTGATTAGAAAGGTTTTGAAGAACCACCTGTTGACAGCTGGGAGTTGCCACTTACAGGGATTTAAGTGCCTAGGCTAATTACATCTCTGGGGATGCCACTCACTGCTGTTGTCCTTTGGCTGAAAGAGTCACTTTTTCTTCAGGAAGATGCAGTGATTTGCTCTGTGATGGGCAGCCCTTCCCGTGAGTAGTCAGGTCCCAGAATTCCAAAAGGACCCTGAGGTCTCCTGCCCTTGAAAACTAACCATGAAAGTTAATCTTTTACCATGATCTACCCTGATCTTTATTGTTGAGATATTTCATCAAGATGGAGGGAAAGAAAAGAGACATTCACTCACTGTATTCATTCATTCAGTAGGGGTGATCAAAGGGATGGAACACAGAGGCCAGTTCTGTGAACAGGTTACAAGTTCATAGGGAACAAGCCAAGGAAGAGGAATGGGAAGAACACAAACATAGCTAAGGTTGTATAATAGCAATGGTATGAAGGTAGCAGAAGCCTTGTTGCGGAAGAAGGGAGCCATAAACAAATGGAAAAATTCTCAAGGAGAAGGGACAGTGGTCATTAAGACACATTTTGCCAAATTAATAGTTTGTCTTGAATGAATTTTTATCTCCGAGTGGTATCAGGACTCAGGAGTCTGGCTCCACCCTGTTTTCTCCTCAGAATTTATCTTGCTGAGACCCCCCCCTCCCCCAACATCAGCATTAGTACAGAACTTGATTATTTGGCCTGGATTGCAAGATGACTCCCCAGCATATCTCTTAGATACTTAGGTCTCTGAACTTTATGGCAGAAGAATTGTAATTAAAAGTAGGCTTTTAACATATTTGCTAAGGGAAGAATGGACAAGAAGAGGGGACACATCTAGAGCATTCTGGTTAGAATACATCTCTAACAATTGGATAGTTTCCTCAAGATTCAGCATACTGTAACCTCTAGCTTAAAAACCCAGTGACAACCTAATCCTTATTTACTCTACTAATAAACATAGAACAACAGTCAAATCACATTTCAGTGTGGTTATATTTAAAAAGAAGAATGCATTGTTTGGTCTGTGTACTTTGTTGCTTTCATTGTTCCTTCTAAAAATTATTCTTTGCTAATTTTCCCAAAAGATTACTAGCTTCCTTCAGTGGTTGTTTGTTCTTCAGGCAAGTCATTAGGTGGAGAACAGAAGGTCAGAAAACAAAACACTTTGCACCATAGGCCATTAAACAGTGGTAAATAGAATTAAAACACAGAGATATGTTGAAACCTTAGGGCATGGCAAACATTCAGAAACATTTTTTGTGGCTCAGAAAATTTAAGGCATTACTTTAAATTACTCAGTTAGTGTCGGAGCTAAGGCTGTGTTCTAAAAACATCTTTCTCTAGGTTATCTACAGAGTGTATTTTCAACCTGTGGTAAAATAACTTTTCTTTGGACAATGTAATAAATTCTGTTACTTAGGCTGTGGATTATAACATTAATGGTAACAGTTAAGATTTACTGACCATTTACTTTGGGCCAAGGACTGTTACACATATAATTTGGATATTTCAAAAAATATTTATAATATCATAATATTATAGATGAGGGGATATTATTGTAAATGGGGGTAATACTTTTCCCCCATTTGACAAAAGAGGAAAGTAGAACTCAAAGATATTCATGGGCACACGGGTGGCTCAGTTAGTTAAGTAACCAACTCTTGGTTTCAGCTCAGGTCATGATCTCATGGTTTGTGGGGACAAGCCCCTCATGGGGGTTTGGGATTCTCTCCCTCTCTCTCTGTCCTTCCTCCACTTGTGCACATGTACATATGCCCTCTCTCTTTCTCATAAACAAACAAACTTAAAAAAAAAAAGATATTCAATAACTGCCCCAAGGTAATGTGGCTAATAAGTGTCTAAGCCCTGAGTCAAACCTATTGTATTAGGCTTTTTTTCTTTTTTAAGTTTATTTATTTAGTTTGAAAGATATAGAGAGAGCAGGAGAGGGGCAAAGAGAGAGAGGGACAGATTGAGAATTCAAAGCAGGCTCCAAACTCAGCTCAGAGCCCGATTCTGGGCTCAAACTCATGAAATATGATATCATGACCTGAGCTGGAATCAAGAGTCAGATGCTTAACCAAGTAAGCCACCCAGACACCCATGTGTTGGGCTTTTTAGTCCATGTTTGTCTTCATTGGGCAGTTATTAGGGTGCTCTTAGTATGCAAATATTCTGGATAATCAAAACCAATCAAAAACTACCACTGACATACTCTTAAGAATAATTTTTTTTTCTTTTTTTTTTTTAATTTTTTTTTAACGATTATTTATTTTTGGGGGGACAGAGAGAGACAGAGCATGAACGGGGGAGGGGCAGAGAGAGAGAGGGAGACACAGAATCGGAAACAGGCTCCAGGCTCTGAGCCGTCAGCCCAGAGCCCGATGCGGGGCTCGAACTCACGGACCGCGAGATCGTGACCTGGTTGAAGTCGGACGCTTAACCGACTGCGCCACCCAGGCGCCCCAAGAATAATTTTTCAATAGAATAAGTTGCACAAATACAGATAGACAGATTTTATATATATATATATATATATATATATATATATATATATATATGTATGTATATGTGTGTGTGTGTGTTTATATAATTAAATTTAACCAGCCTTTCAGCATTCAGAAAACATTTTAGGATTTTGCAATGTATCAAGGTCATCATCCCCAGTAGAACTTGCCGATTTTCCCATAAAAATGCAAACATGATGGCTAACAGAAAGTTTTGTACTAAAAAGCGGTAACAGGTTTAATGCTTGCTGAAGTATATGATGCAGCCCATATGCTCTATTAATTAAAGGTTTACAAAACTGGGGATTGATCAGTGAGATCAGCCAGTCACAGAAGGACAAATGTAATATGGTTCCACTTGTATGAGGTATCGAAAAGAGTCAAACTCCCAGACACAATAAAGTGGTGGTTACCAGGGGCAGGGAGGAAGGGACGTGAAGAGTTGCTATTCAAGAGATAACATTACAATGACACAGATGAGTAAGTACTAGCATTCTGTCATAATACTGTACCTATAGTTACCAGCGCTGCGTTGTGCATGTCAAAATTTGTCAAGAGGGTAAATATCTTGATCTACCACATTAAAAAAGAAAACGGTGATTAATAGGACATTTTTGCTGTAGGGATCCCATAGATCCTCACTGAAATCGGTTTCTCTGCAAAAAATACATATTGAAGCCCATGAAGTCATCTTAGCAACTACGATTGTCTAATGCCAGTCCATATCATTTTGAAAGCACTGTATCTTCCCTCTTTGACCCGTTCCACATCTCAGCACATCTTAAACGAAAAGAATAATGCTTTTGACCAGCAGAGAGCAGCAATGACATACTTTATAGAGCAAGTCTGGTGAACCCGACCATCTTTTATTGTGTCCACGTTGTGAGACCGACACAGACTGTTTTGCATGATCCCAGTCTTTGAGGGGCGTATTGTTAGAAGATCCCTGAGGCGGTCCCCTGAGCTCACTGGAGGAGGCTGTTCTGCCGGCCCGTGTTCCCATACCATATTACGTCCTACTGGTTCCATGGGTGGCGTTGGTCACTGATTGCAGCATCGCTTCTTGGTACTGCCAACAGGGGTCAGATGTCTTGATCAAAGAGTGCCACTCCATTGTAGTGGTATCTGACATCATTACTTAGTTGTGTTCAAGGCTGGAGGATGTGGTGCCTCACAATGGTGTTCCCTGTTGACTCACAATGGGGCTTTCTTGTATAAAAGACTGTTACGGATCTTAGGGATAGCAGAACAAATCGCATTGGTAGAGGAATATACAGGGACATAAGCTGGGGAGGCTGTATATTTTCGGAAAATAGGAATAAAGGAGATGGAATTGGAATCTAGAAAAAAAAGACAGAAAATGAAGAATCTTTGAGTAGAAGCTAAGAGAAGAGATCATTTCAACAAGATGTTTGATTTCTAAATTTCCCTGATGACGGTGAAAGTGAACTTAGCAATGTTATTGACTTTGGGAATAGAGGGACTTGAGGGACCTCAGAACAACCTTGGCCTCATTTTGAGGACTCAAGCCAGAGTACATGGGTCAGAGGGAAGTAGTTAGGAAAGAATCATACAGAAGAGCGTTGGTGTCAAAGAAACTTGGGGAAGAGGAAAGATTCTTTTCCTTCAGTGCAGGAGGGAAGTAGAGAGCTATGAATAATGACACAGAGAGACTTTGAGGGGAAAAGGAAATTAGAAATTAATTATCTCAATCTGCTCAATAAAGCAAAAGGCTTTGGCTTCTAGAGTGTGTGTGTTTGTTTCTTTGAGGGTGGGTGGTTTGAGAACAGAAAATAGAAAATGAAATACAACTTAATAAGAAGGATGCTGAAAAGTCTCCTAAGTTTCGCTGAGATCATGTAACACCCAATTGTGGTGGAACTAGAAGAAGCTAAGATTGTAGGTACTCGGAAGGTAATGGGTGGTAAAATTTACTGAGTGGCATCGAGGAGGATGGTGGAAGGTGAAGGGGCTGATAAATCCAGGGAGAGGATGGTTGAATCACCTAACCTTGGATTCTAGGCAAGATAGAAGACAAATGGGCCTTGATGCTGGACTGGGGAATAGGATTTTAAGAAATCGGAGCCCTATTGGACTCCAGAGGAGCATGGGATGCAGAAGAGCTGAAGTTTTTCTCCCCATTTCCCAACTGGCTCTCTGATCTGTCTGGAGCGTTTTTAATTCTTGGCACAGAGAAGATAATCAATTCATATCTGCTAAATAAATTAAGAATTACTATTAAACATAAGCCGTCTATAAAATAAAGCATTACAGTTGTATATACCAAGAAATAAGCACCTTTTGTTATAAATAGGAAAAACCTAGAGACATTTAAAGTGAGAATATTTTAACTACGTGTCCCTCTCCGTAGCCATCACCCAAGGAGAGGAGTATTAGCATCATGTAATAATTACCATGAGGCAATTAATGAATTCCCTTCTGTTAAAAAAGGACTCTTTTTGACATTTTCAAAAAACTTCTTACTCTGACATCCTGTTAATTACATATGCTGCACGGCTGCAAACCCATAAAGGGGCTTTTGCCCGTCACTTGCACTGGCTCGTGGAATCCAGGCTCCATCTGCAGATGCATAGATGGCTAGAGATCTAAAGACGGAAAATTCCTTGGGAGCAGCAAGACCATATAATTTACCTTCCAAATCAAGACAACTCTGAGAAAGAAAGGGGACACTTTTAATAAGTAGCCAAATTGCGGTTTAAAGTGGAGAATGTCAGTAAATGCAAACCCCTGCTCTACATGAGAAATGAAGGCTCTGAGAGGGTTAAGTGGTTTCTCCTAATCCAGTGTCTCCATTCAACAAGGACAAGGATCTGGGTAGACAGCAGAAGATTCCCATGGTTTGTTGGGTGCTGTGTTACAAAAGCAAGTGGCAAATCCATTTCTGCCAAATGTGTAAACGTCTAACGGCAAGTGGTACAAGCACAAGATACATGGATACAAGCTGTTCTTACACGCTTGGTGAGGTTCCCGCTCTTGGCCCTTTTATGCACCGTGATAAACATTTCACATGAAAAATCTTGAAGCACATGCAACAGAATTCTCTTTTTACATTTTTTAATGTTTATTTATTTTTGAGAGAGAGAGAGAGTGAGACGGAGCATGAGTGGTAGGGGCAGAGAGAGCTGGAGACACAGAATCCAAAGCAGGCTTCAGGCTCTGAGCTGTCGGCACAGAGCCCGACGCAGGGCTCGAACTCACAAACTGTGAGATCATGACCTGAGCCGAAGTTGGACGCTTTACTGACTGAGCCACCCAGGCGCCCCTGTTTTTACACTTTACATTATTAATTTTGAAATATTTTCAGATTCATAGAAAGGTTACCAGAACAGCACAAAAAAACGTCCTTCACTTCATCCAGAATCCCCAACACCTGTCTCTCTCTCTCTCTCTCTCTTTCTCTCCCTATGTATGTATGTGCGTGTGTGTCTCGTAATAGTTTTTGAATCAGGAAATCAAGATCAATACTTCCATTTAATCCAGTGACCTCATCTGAGGAGCCACATCTGGAAGGTAGATTCTTTCAAATGTTAATTTAGTGTTCCAGAGATTAAGATAGAAATTATGTTATATACAAGTATACACTGTACTGTTAATACAAAAGTATTTTTTTAACTTTTTTTATTGATGAATAATGGGTACACAGAAAAGCATACATATGCGGAGTTTACATCTTGGAGAGTTTTTACAAAGCAGACACTTTTACAAAGTAACCACCGACCACATCAAGGACATAAACAGCATCCCATAAACCACCCTACATGTTTACGCCCTGTTAATTATACCTTCCCTCCGTGATGACCATTCTCCTGATTTCTAATAGCAGGGATGAATTTTGGGGTTTTTGGCTCTCTATGTAAATGTACAACATATGGTATGTACTCTTTTTTTAGTGCTCAAAATTATCTTCACCACCTTCATCCACAATGTTGCATGTGTTTATAGGATTCTTGCAGTTCATAGTATTCTATGAATACTAGATGTAGTATACATAGTCTGTGTGTGACTAGGCCCTAATTATTTTTCCATTCTACAATCTCAGCCCGTGTCTCCACTTTCTTTTTTTTTTTTTTTTAATGTTTTTATTATTTCTGAGACAGAGAGAGACAGAGCGTGAGTGGGGAAGGGGCAGAGAGAGAGGGAGACACAGAATCTGAAGCAGGCTCCAGGCTTTGAGCTGTCAGCACAGAGCCCGACGCGGGGCTTGAACTCACTGACTGTGAGATCATGACCTGAGCTGAAGTCGGACGCTTAACCGACTGAGCCACCCAGGCGCCCCAACCGGGTCTCCACTTTCAAGGAACTTACAGTACAGTGGGATCTACTGAGGATTAGGATGGACCATAAAGTGATGTTTTTAATACTAGAGAGAAAGACTGACATTACTCCTTGGAGAAGCTTCTTGGAACTAGTACCTTTTTAACTCTGAAGACTGGCTAGGAATTGCATAGTGACAAAAGGAAAGAAAAGAATTTTCAATTGTGCAGTGGTTCAAAGGCAGAATAATTAATGTACTGATTCTCAACCCCATTTACACGTTAGAATCATCTAGAAAATTTTTAGAAATAGGATGTCTGGGCTCCGCCTCAGACCGATGAATTAAGAATCTCTGCAGGTGAGGCCCAGCTATCTGTAGTTTTTATAGTTTTGCCAGCGGATTGTCATGCAAGGTCATGACTGAGAACCACAGGTTTGCAGATTTGAAAAATTACAGGTTTGTGCATAGCGTAGGAGGGAGGGAATAGTAATCAGAATCCTGAAGTGGAAGGTCAACAGGCAGACTACCCAAGGCTTCCTCCTTGGTCAAAAAGTTTGGTCGCGGGGGCCGGTGGAAAGTCACATTGGCTCCTTAGGTAATGCAGCTTATACAGTGTGAAAAGCAGGTCTGGAGTGGTGTATGAGAATTTTCCCAGTCTGTGATGTTCTAAAATGTAATTTACATTCACACTGGTTTAATTAGCATTTCTGCTTCAACACCCTTTATATTATCTCACATTTGTTGACACATTTATCTCAAGAACATCAACTTATATCAAACAAACATGTTTTAAATAGCAAACTTAGAGAATCTGTCCCCCCCACACCCAATATTTTACATTTATCGTGACCCCAGGCCAGTATCTCTACTATGAAGTAGGAAAAATTCCCCAAAGTTAGGACTTCTGTAAATTCACTGCTTTTTAAAAGTCAACAACAGCCAGTTCACTGCTTCAGAAGTGGGGATTTGGGATGCCAGCAAAGCTGCTGTGTGTGTGTGCACAGGAAGCCAGACTGAAAATATGAGACATTTATGCCTGAAGTACCTCCCCTGCACAAGAGGCCTTAGAGTGGACAGAAAGACGGTGGTTTCTGTAGTTGGGGAGACCTGAGCCCTATTTACTGAAATCCCAGGGGGGTGATCCTGGAGAACGCCATTTAATCCTGCTGAACCAGAGTTTTCTCATCTGTAAATCGGGAGGGAAAGTAACAAGTATTTTGTTGAGTGTGAACTCTGTCTCCAGCATTGCATGCGTCCTTTTGACAAGTACAACCTATAGAATCCCTCAAGGAATAAATTCTTATAAGTAATTGGCATTAATGGCTCTGTTTTATCTATCAGGAAGAGGAAGCACCTGATTCCAAATCCTGATGTTTCACTTAACACACACCATTCACACCTTACCACAAAGCATATCCAGAAGTAGCAAATTCTCTTTTTCCTCAGGAGGAGGTGGGGGGAAACAAGATGTAAAAAACTGCAGACTCACAGTGCCTCTTACTGATCCTCATATAAGTGAAAAATGAGCTGCACTGGTTTGCAAGTGATGTTGCAAGTGAGACTCTTTTCTCCCAGAAAAATACAAGGAATTGTACCTTCTGTCTTTAAATGAAGTGTTTGTGGAGCCCGTCCTATATGCCAGATCCTCTTCTAGGTGCCGTGTATGAGAGGAGGCTGGCAATAAACAGGCCAGTCTCCACATTCAGTACCCTTTCATTTCTTGTGGAGGCCAAACATTTCAGGGAAGAGCATCCTCATCCTCAAGCCACAGAGCCCCTATACGGGCCTGGCCTGCTAGAGGGAATAAAACTGCTACATATGCTCTTTTTTGTTGAACGGGGTTTGTTTGTTTGTTTGTTTAAACAAACTGTTAATCGAAGTGTAACTCCCTTGTCACGTTTTGAAGTGTCAGCTGCTTCATAAGCTAATACGCATTTGATGTTTGCTTTGACCATGTATTTTTTTATCCCGGGAAAATGATCTCGAAAGCCATTGGTTTTTGTCCTCTTCATTCCGCGTGAGCATCTCTAAACACGAGCTCTTTTCCCTCAACTTTCCTTCTTCATCTCGCTGAAAGCTGTTTGTTCCTTCCTGTGTTTTTATGTTGTTCTAGCTTCGCCTTGCAGCTCTTTGTAGTATGAATGATTGAACAAGCCAATACAATTTATTCTAATTCCCTAGCCTATTAAATCAAGCACTTCAAGGTCACTGTCAAACCGAAGCAGACCAGGGGTTCTTTTAATAAGCGTAGATGGTTATGCAAGGCTAATGTGATAGGAGCCAAAGGAGCAGAGACTCCTGATTTAGGATGTCTTCAATATCTGCTTATAAATATAGATGGAGGAGAATAATGAACTTCTTGGCCCCAAAGCCTGGATTGATTTTTATATGCCTTTGTAAACTTTGGATTGTGCAGGACAGCATATTTAACAAAAGTGATTGATCAAGGAGAGGGTACAGAAATGGAAAGAACTAAGACATCTGATTGGGAATAAAGCAATAGGAGAATGCCCCAGTTCAGTAATTCAAGAGCATGACTGCTCATCGAGATTCCCCTACATTGACAAGTTGCAGAGTTTCTGGTATCCAGTGTCTTCATTTGTTCATTTTCTTCATTCAGCAGGCATTGTGTTGAGCACCTACTGTGTACTGAGTAATGTTCTCAATTCTGGGGATACCACAACGAACAGGATGGGCAAAGTCAGACCACCATGATGTTTACAGTTTTTTTTTAATGTTTATTCATTTTTTGAGAGAGAGAGAGAGAGACAGAGCATGAGTGGGGAAGGGCCCGAGGGAGAGGGAGACACAGAATCTGAAGCAGGCTTCAGGCTCTGAGCTGTCAGCGCGGAGCCTGATGTGGGGCTAGAACTCCTGAACCACGAGATCATGACCTCATCGGAGGTTGGATGCTTAACTGACTGAGCCACCCAGGCACCCCAGACTACCGTGATGTTTAGATTTTATTTTATTTTTTTCAGGTTTTATTTTAATTCCAGTTAGTTAACATACAGTATTATATTAGTTTCGGGTGTACAATATAGTAATTCAACAATTCCGTATATAGCCCTGTGCTCATCACAACAAGCACATTCTTTAATCACCATCACCTATTTAACCCATTCCCCCACTGCAGTCCACTCTGGTAATCAGCAGATTGTTCCCTATAATTAAGAGCCTATTTCTTGCTTTCTCTCTCTCATTTTTTTCCCTCTTTTCTCATTTGTTTTGTTTCTTAAATTCTACGTGAGTGAAATCATATGGTATTTGTATTTCTTTTTTTTTTCCACTTTGCATTATACTCTCTAGTTCCATGCATATCATTGCAAATGGCAAGATTTCATTCCTTTTTATGGCTTAATAATATTCCATTATATTTATGTACCACATCTTTTATATTCATTCATCTATCAATGGACACTTGAGCTGCTTCCATATCTTGGCTGTTGTAAATAATGCTGCTATAAACAGGGGTATGTGTACCCTTTTGAATTAGTGTTTTTGTATTCTTTGGGTAAATACCCAGTAGCGGAACTGCTGGATCACAAGGTAGCTCTATTTTTAAGTTTTTGAGGAACTCCATACTGTTTTCCACAGTGACTGTATCAGTTAACATTCCCACCAAAAGTGCACAAGTGTTCCTTTTTCTCCAAATCCCTGCCAACTCTTGTTGTTTGTTACGTCATTGGTTTTAGCCATTCTGATAGGTGTGAGGTGATTTCTCATTGTAGTTTTGATGTGTGTTTCCCTCATGATAAGTGATGATGAGCATATTTTAACATGTCTATTGACCATCTGTATTCTTCCTTGGAGAAATGTCTGTTCATGTCTTTTTCCCATTTTTTACTTGGATCACTTGTTTTTTGGGTGTTGAGTTGTATAAGTTCTTTATATACTTTGGATATAAGCCCTTTATCAGATAGGCCATTTGCAAAGATCTTCTCTTATTCAGTAGGTTATCTATTAGGATTACTGGTTGTTTCCTCTGCTGCAGAAGCTTATTATTTTGATGTAGTCCTAGTAGTTTACTTTTGTTTCTGTTTCCCTTGCCTCAGGAAACATACCAAGAAAGAAGTTGCTACGGTCAATGTCTAAGAAGTTACTGCCTGTGTTCTTTTCTAGGATTTTCATGGTTGCAGTTTATTGCATTTAGGTCTTTATTCCATTTTGAATTTATTTTTGTTTAAGGTGTAAGAAATGGTCCAGTTTCATTCTTTTGCATGTTGTTCTCTAATTTTCCCAATACTGTTTGGTTTAATTTTTTTTAACTTTTATTTATTTTTGAGAGACAGAGAGAGACAGAGCATGAGTGGGGGAGGAGCAGAGAGAGAGGCAGACACAGAATCCAAAGCAGGCTCCAGGCTCTGAGCTGTCAGCACAGATCCCAATGCAGGGGTTGAACCCACAAACTACGAGATCGTGACCTGAGCCAAAGTCGGATGCTTAACCGACTGAGCCACCCAGGTGCCCCATTCCCAATACCATTTGTTAAAGATATTTCCTTTTTCCCATTGGATATTCATTCCTGCTATGTCCAAGATTAATTGGACATATAATTGCAGGTTTATTTATGGATTTTCTATTCTGTTTTATTGTTTTTTGTGTCAGTATCATACTGTTTGATTACTATAGCTTTATAATAAAACTGGAAGTCCAGAATTGTGATACCTCCAGCTTTGCTTTGCTTTTTCAAGATCACTTTGCTTTTTCAGGATCTTTTGTGGTTCTATACAAATTTTACCATTGTGTGTTCCGTTTCTGTGAAAAATTCTGTTGGTATTTTGGTAGAGATTGCATTAGATGTGTAGAATTTTTTTGGTTAGTATACACATTTAAAAATATTTGTTCTTCCAATCCATGAGCATGGAATGTCTTTCCATTGTCTCATCTTCAATTTCTTTCATCAGTGTTTTATAGTTTTCAGAGCACAAGTCTTTCACTTCTTTGGTTAGGTTTATTGCTGAGTATCTTATTTATTTTTGATGCAATTATAAATGGGATTCTTACCTTACTTTTCTTTCTGTTGGTTCCCTATTGGCACATAGAAATGCAACAGATTTCTGTATGTCGATTTTGTATCCTGTGATTTTGCTGAATTTGTTGATCAGTTCCTATAGTTTTTGGTGGAGTCTTTAGGGTTTGTTTTTTTTTGTTTTGTTTTGTTTTTGTATATAATATCATGTCATCTGCAAATAGTGAAAATTTTACTTCTTGCTGACCAATTTGGATGCCTTTGATTTCTTTTCTTTGTATGATTTCTATGACTAGGACTTCCAGTACTGTGTTGAATAAAAGCGATGAGAGTGGACATCCTTGTCTTCTTCCTGACCTTGGGGGAAAATCTCTCAGTTGTTCCCCATTAAATATGATGTTACCTGTGGATTGTCACAGATGGCCTTTATTATGTTGAGGTATATTCCCTCCATACCTATTTTGTTGAGGATTTTTATCATAAATGAATGTTGAACTTTGTCAGATGTGTTTCCTGCATCTATTAAAATGATCATATGGTTCTTATCCTTTCTCATTGATGTCATGCTTCACATTGATTGATTTCCAAATTTGGAACTACTTTTGCAACCCAAGAATAAATCCCACTTGATCATGGTGAATGATTTTTTTTAATGTATTGTTGAATTCGGTTTGCTAGTACTTTACTGAGAAATTTTGCATCTGTGTTCATCTGGGATATTGGCCCATAGTTCTTTTTTTTTTTAGTGGTATCTTTATCTGGTTTTGGTATCAGGGTAGTGCTGGCCTCTTGGAATGAATTTGGAAATTTCCCTTTTTCCATTTTTCAGAATAGTATAAGAATGGGTACTAACTCAGAGTGCCTGGGTGGTTCAGTTGGTTAAGTGTTCGATTTCAGCTCGGGTCATGATCTCTCAGCTCATGAGTTCAAGCCCCTTGTTGGGCTCTGTGTTGACAGCTCGTAGCTTGGAGCCAGCTTTGGTTTCTGTGTCTCCCTCTCTCTCTGTCTCTCCCCAACTTACACTTGCACTCTCTCTTTCTCTCTCTCTCTCTCAAAAATAAATAAACATTAATAAAAAATAGGTATTAACCCTCCCTGAATGTTTTGCAGAATTTGTGAAGCTGTCTGATCCTGGACTTTTGATTACTGACTCAATTTCTTTGTTGGCTATTGGTCTGTTCAAATTTTCTATTTCCTCCTGTTTCAGTTTTGGTAGTTTATCTAGGAATTTATCAATTTCTTCTAGGTTGTACAAATTTGTGGCATATACTTTTCATAATATTCTCTTATAATTGTCTTTCTGTGGCGCTGGTTGTTATTTCTCCTACCTAATTTGTGATTTTATTTATTTGAGTCCCCTCTCTCTCTCTCGCTCTCTCTTTTTGAGAAGTCTGGCTACAGGTTTACTGTAGATCAAAGTTTTGTTGATCAAAGAACCAGCTTTTGGTTTTATTGATCTGTTCTACTGATTTTGCAGTTTCTGTATTGTTTATTCTCCTCTAATCTTTATGATTTCCTTTCTCCTGCTGGTTTTGGGTTTTGTTTGTTGTTCTTTTCCTAGTGCCTTTAGGTACAAAATGAGGTTGGTTTTTTTTTGAGAATTTTGAGGTTGTTTTTCTTTTCTTTTTGTTAATTTTTTTTAAATGTTTATTTAATTTTGAGAGAGAGAGAGACAGAGTGCAAATGGGGAAGGAGCAGTGAGATAGGGAGACACAGAATCTGAAGCAGGCTCCAGGCTCCGAGCTGTCAGCACAGAGTCTCACGTGGGACTCAAATTCACAGACTGCAAGATCATGACCTGAGCCGAAGTTGGACACTTAACAGACTGAGCCACCCAGGTGCCCTGAGATTTTTCTTTCTTCTTGAGGTAGACTTGTATTGCTATAAACTTCCCTCTTGGAACCACTTTTGCTGCATCTCAGGCATTTGGACTATTGTGTTTTCATTTTCATTTCTTTCCATGTACTCTTTTATTTCTTCTTTGATTTCCTGGTTGACCCTGCCATTGTTTAGCATATATTATTTAACCTCCATGAATTTGTGTTCTTTCAAGATTTTTTTCTTGTGGTTGACTTCTGGTTTCATAGCATTGTGAACAGAAAATATGCATGGTATGATTTTGATCTTGAATTTGTCAAGGTTAGTTTTGTGGAGTAAATATGGTGTCCATAGTCCATAGATAATATGTGATCTATCCTGGAGAATGTTCCATGTGCACTTGAAAAGAATCTGTATTATGCCGTTTTAGGATGGATTGTTCTGAATATGTTTGTTAAATCCATCTGTTCTAGTGTGTTGTTCAAATCCATTGTTTGCTTGTTGATATTCTGTTTATATGATCTGTCCATTGATGTAAGTGCAGTGTCAAAGTCACCTACTATTATTGTATTATTATTGACTAGTTTTCTTATGTTTGTTATTAACTCTTTTATGTATTTGGGTGGTTGTGTGTTGGGTGCATAAATATTTACAATTGTTATATCTTCTTGTTGTATTGTCCTTCTTGTTGTATTGTCCTTTATTATTATATAATTTCCTTTCTTGATTCTTGTTACAGGCTTTGTTTTAAAGTCTTGTGTCTGGGGCATCTGGGTGGCTCAGTAAAGCATGTGACTCTTGATTTTAGCTTGGGTCATGATCTCACCGTTCCAGAGATCCAGCTCTGTGTTGACAGCATGGAGCCTGCTTGGGATTCTTTCTTTCTTTCCCTCTTTCTCTCTGCCCTTCCCCCATTCATGCTCGCTCTCTCTCTCTCTCTCTCTCTCTCGCTCTCTCAAATGAATAAACTTTTTTTTAATTTAAATTTTTTTCATGTTTATTTTTGAGAGAGAGACAGAAGGTGAGTGGGGGAGGGGCAGAGAGAGAGAGGAAGACATAGAATCTGAAGCAGGCTCCAGGCTCTGAGCTGTCAGCACAGAGCCCCACGAGGGGCTAACTCACAAACTGTGAGATCTTGACCTGAGCCAAAGTCAGACACTTAACTGACTGATCCACCCAGGTGCCCCAACCTTTTTTTTTTTAATTTAAAAAATAAAGTCTTTTTTTTTTTTTTTTTTTGATATAAGTATTGCTCCCCTGGCTTTCTTTTGACCTCCATTTACATGATAGATATTTCCCCATCCTCTCACTTTCAATCTGCAGAGGTCTTTAGGTCTAAAATAGGTCTCTTGTTGGGTTGTTGTTTTTTTTTTTTTTTTTTTTTTTTTTTTTTTTTTAATTCATTCTATCAGCATATGTCTTTTGTTTGGAGCCTTTAGTCCATTTACAGTCAAAGTAATTATTGATAGATAAGTATTTATTGTCACTTTATTACTTGTTCTGTGGTTGTTTCTGAAGACTTTCTCCGATCCTTTCTTATCTTTCTATCATGTTTTGATGATTTTCTTTAGTGATTAATTAGATTTCTTTCTCTTTATTCTTTACACATGTAATAGTGTTTTTTGAGATTTCATTACCATTAGGTTTGTATATAACCTCTTCTTCCTATAGCAGTATATATTAAGTTGTTGGTCATTTAAGTTTGAAACCATTCTTTTCTCCTCTACTTCCCACATTTTAGGCATATGTTATTATATTTTATATCCTTTTTGTGAGTTGCTTTAATTTTTACACAAATATTTATTTTTACTGATTTTGTTTTTCCTTTTATACTATCATTTTTTTCATACTATTTCCCCTCAAATAATCCCTTTTAATATTTCTTGCTGAATTGGTTTAGTGGTCACAAACTCCTTTGTCTGGGAAACTGTCTATCTCTCCTTCTAGTCCATATGATAGCCTTGCTGGAAAGAGTATTCTTGGCTGCAGATTTTTCCCATTCAGCAATTTGAATATATCATGCCGGGCGCCTGGGTGGCTCAGTCAGTTAAGCGTCCGACTTCGGCTCAGGTCACGATCTCACAGTCCGTGAGTTCGAGCCCCGTGTCGGGCTCTGTGCTGACAGCTCGGAGCCTGGAGCCTGCTTTAGATTCTTTGTCTCCCTCTCTCTGACCCTCCCCCATTCATGCTCTGTTCTCTCTGTCTCAAAAATAAATAAATATTAAAAAAAATTTTTTTTAATATATCATGCCACTCCCTTCTGGCTTGCAAAGTGTCTATTGAAAAAACTCCTGCCAACCTTATGGGTTTTCCCTTGTAAGTTAATGACTTCTTTTATTGCTTTATTATTTTTTTTTCACTACATTTTGCAAATATAATTACAGTTATGTGTTGGTATCAGTCTGCTTTTGTCAATTCTGTTGGGGATCTTCTGTGCCTCCTGGATCTCAATATCTCTTTCCTTCCCTAAATTAGGGAAGTTTTTAGCTATTATTTCCTCAAATAAATTTTCTTCTCCCCTTCCTCTCTCTTCTTCATCTGGGATACCTATAATACGAATATTATTATATTTGATGTAGTTAGTGAGTTCCCTAAGTCTATTCTCATTTTGCATAATTCTTTTCTCTCTTTTTTGTTCATCTTGATTACTCTCCATTACTCTGTTCTCCAGCTTGCTAATTCATTCGTTTCTTCCATCCTGCTGTTCATTCCATCAAGTGTGTTTCTCATTTCCTTTATTGTGCCTTTTATCTCTGCTATGTTATTCCTTACCTCTGTGTTAGGGTCTCACTCATGCCTTCCACTCTTTCATCAAGTCCACTGAGTATCCGTATGATCATTGCTTTACATTCTGTCAGGCATGTTACTTATATATGTTTAGCTTAGACCTCTGACTGTAACCTTGTCCTGTTCTTTCATTTGGGATAAAATTTCTCTGTTTCCTCATTTTGTCCACCACTCTGTGTCTGTTTCTATGTGTTAAGAAAGTCAGCTGTGTCTTCTACAATTGAACGTCACAGCTTTGTAAAGAAGAGGTTCTGGGGGCACCTGGGTGGCTTAGTCAGTTAAGTATCCAACTTCAACTCATGTCATAATCTTGTGGTTAGTGAGATTGAGCCCTGCATTGGGCTCTGCACGGATGGCACAGAACCTGCTGGGATTCTCTCTCTCTCTCTCTCTCTCTCTCTCTCTCTCTCTCTCTCTCTCTCCCTTTCTCTCTCCCCCTCACCCTCTCCTGCTCTCTCTATTTTTTTCTCAAAAAAAAAAAAAAAAAAAAAAAAAGTTCTGGAGTGTCCTGCAGTACAGTGCCCACTGTTGGTCAGAAGCTGGCACTTCAGGAGATTATCTCATGCCTGTTGCTTATGCCCTGCTGTCGTGCCTGAGTCATTTTTCCTTTCAGTGCAGTTGTCCGCACTGCCTCTCTGCCTCTCGTGGGCTTGCTCGCTCTCCGTGGTGTTAGTGGAACCCAGCCAGCCGGCTCTGGGGGGAGGGGGGAGGGGCATGCCTTCCGGGGAATTTGGGAACAGGGCGGCAGAGATCGCACAGGCCATTAGCACTGGGAGCGACCCCCTGAAGCTCTGCATTGGTTAGGAAGTTTGGGGCTTGGGCGGCTAGGGGCACAGGCTGGGCAGGGCATGTGACACCAGCCGGGCACCCAGCAGCACACGAGCTGGGCTGGAGGCATAAGGGCGGGTCAGACACACAGCTCCGCCGAGGGTGACCGGTTGGGTGTGGTCGTAGTGCGTGGCGCACGGTGGTAGCTGTGCACCCACTGGCTGGTCAGGGCATCCGTGAGGTTTAACAAAATTGCCTCTGAGTCCTGGTCCGAAGCTAGCAGGCTTGGAAGGGTGTGTCCTCAGCAGAACTTGTGGGAGTGGTAGGACCCTCTGCTAGGCGGTTAGGTAGCAGTGTCTGTGCAGCCCCACCTCCCCACGGGTGTCTCTGGGCTTGTGCTGGGATCAAGGGAGAAAAATAGTGCCCGCCCGCTCCTTTGTTTTTGAACTCCCCGAACATGCTCTGAAATCTTATGAACAGATGCTTCTCCTATTCTTCTCTTTGCCGCCCCCCTCCCCACTGCATCGTGTAAACTGCCATTTTTGTGTTGCCTCTCCACTCAGGCTGCTGTTTCTTTAAGAGCAGCGACCCAGCTGTCACTGCCCTCCCAGCTGGCCCAGTGCTGAGACAGCTGACTTTTAAAGCTCCAAGTTCCAGGTCCCACTGTTTTTACAAACTCCTGAAATTCAGCCCCTCTGGGTTTTAAAGCCAAATGCAATGGGGATTAGTTTTCCTTGTGTGAATTCCCTGGTGTGAGGGCCCATGTCTCTGGACTCTCTGTATGCACAGCTCCCTCCCTCCCATAACCAGCCTCCCTGGACCTTTCTGACCTCCCTGACCTTTCAGAGGAGGCTTCTTCTCTATATTTAGTTGTGGAGTTTGTTATGCTAGTCTTTGGCTTGCTCTCCAGTTTATTGACTTGGATGTGGATGATATCTAGTTGAAAACATGGGATGGGATGAGCTCAGCGTCCTCTTACCCCACCATAGATGTTTATATTTTACTGGACACCTGGTCAGTGGGGTAGAGAGGGTTGGGAGGGATAGGAGGACCAGATAGGATGGCAGTGTAGATGATCTACAAGTAAACAGACTAAAGTTAGACACTTTTATTTATTTTTTTTTAAACATTTTTTTTTAATATTGAGATGGCTTTTTTTTTTAATTTTTTTTCAACGTTTATTTATTTTTGGGACAGAGAGAGACAGAGCATGAACGGGGGAGGGGCAGAGAGAGAGGGAGACACAGAATCGGAAACAGGCTCCAGGCTCTGAGCCATCAGCCCAGAGCCTGACGCGGGGCTCGAACTCACGGACCGCGAGATCGTGACCTGGCTGAAGTCGGACGCTTAACCGACTGCGCCACCCAGGCGCCCCAAGTTAGACACTTTTAAATAGGAAGTGGTGCTATGAAGAAAATAGTTACGAAGGACAGGGTCAAAATGACTTTGTGTCTGGGTTGCCGTAAAAGCAGACCTTGAGACAAAAAGTTGGAGGCAAGTGATTCATTGGGGAGTTGATCCCAATAAGTGAAGTGAGAAAGAAAGGGCGTGAGATGGTGAGAAGATGAAAGGCAGTTGAGACGAGGGAGCACCCTCCCTCCTTCTGGCAGTTGGACACAGAGAAACCTTGCCCTGCATGGGGCCTGCCAACCCGCATTCTCAAGACAGGCTGGGGATGTAGTCGGCATTCACAGGTATCACAGGGAGGGAGGACCTGTTGGAGGGCATCCTCTTGAGTTGAGACCTGAATGAGGTGGAAGACTTGGATCTGCAGAAATCCAAATGCAGAATATTCCAGGCAGAGAGAATAGAAAAGCTAAGGCCTCCAGGTGAGGTGAGGTGAGGTGAAAACAAGTTTGGCCTGTTCAGGAACAGAAAGACTAATTCTGAGCCTAACCATGGATGGACTTTGATGTCAGGGTGAAGATTTAGAATTTGATATCCATGCCTGACCTTGGCAGAAAGACCATGTGAAAGCTTAAATACCAGTCTTCCTTCTACCTTGATGGTTTGCCTTGGCAAGAAATAGATTTCCTTTTGTTTTTAATATCTTGTTTGATTGAGACATGTCAGAACATCATTGCCATGTGCTATGTGACAACAAAGAAACCATTCGGCAACTCTGGACATTGGTTTCCCCATGTATAAAATGGGAATGTTGACCTGATCCCTTCCAAGAATACAATCATTCCTCTTCCCTAAAATGGAAGCACCACAAGGGCAGGGACTTTTTTTTGCTAGGTTCTCTTCCTGTCCACAAAG
Source organism: Herpailurus yagouaroundi (assembly GCF_014898765.1). NCBI lineage: Eukaryota > Metazoa > Chordata > Mammalia > Carnivora > Felidae > Herpailurus > Herpailurus yagouaroundi. The sequence goes on from NW_024412376.1 coordinate 152,102,511, forward strand.
TTGATGCTTAATAAATATCTACCAACTCAGTATTGATTATGCTTCCTGAGGGCTGTGGGCTTTGGAGTCAGATATGCAATAGCTCAAATTTATGTTCTGCCCATTTGAGCTGTGCTCCCTTGGACAAGTGATTTCTTACTACAAAGAATCACCAGAATTACATGACATACTATATGTAAAACCACCCAGCACAACACTGAGTGCTTACCTGACTTACTACTGTCCCACCTGTTGGTCTTGTGAGGCCAATGAGAGCTAACCCCATGCCTATTACAATCTCCAGGGAAGGCTCTGACTGTAGTCCTGGGCTTCCAAAGATCAATCATCATTTCGATAACATAACAGACAACCTCTATTCTAATCACTAGAGTCTTTGATGTGGTGTTTCTACTTGTTAAAAGTTCATGGAAAACAGAAGCTAAACCCACATTGCAAAGTCGTGGGCTCAGTCTGCCCAGGACAGCTGCGGATTATTTCTAAACTCATGAATCATAAATCAAAGCCCCATATTCACATCTGATACTTTACATCTGAACTCTAATGACTAGGAAGGAATTGTTCAAATTAAGACTTTGGTCATATAATAATCCCTGCCATCCCTCTATGGAAGTCCTCTCCCTCTCCTAGAAGAAGTAAAATAGCAAATGAGCTTTTTAAAAATGTTACAATGGAGCACCTGGGTGGCTCAATGGGTTAAGTGACTGACTTCGCTCAGGTCATGCATGATCTCCCAGTTTGTGAGTTTAAGCCCTGTGTTGGTTGGGGCTGCACTGGCAGTGTGGAGTCTGCTTGTGATTCTCTCTCTTCCTCCTTCTCTCTCTCTCTCTCTCTCTCTCTCTCTCTCTCTCTCTCCCTCCCTCCCTCTCACCCCCTGCTCCTTCCCTACTCACTTTCTATAAACAAACAAACAAATAAACACCTTCAAAAAATGTTATCATTTCTGTGCTTCTTACAGAATCCACCACCGAGAATAGCTATGCTAGAAAATGTAAGGGATGATGTGACCCTCTTACTTCACCCTTAATAATAAGAGGTCGGAATAGAACAGATTTATATTATATGTAGCCTGATTACAGAAACATTCAGAGTCCAAAAAATGTGTTCTTTTCTTTTAGCTCAAATCACTTTCAGTAATTTACAGTGTGCGAATGGTTTTCAAAGTGTGGTCTGAGGTCCAGCACCCGGGCAACAGTATCATCTGCAAACTTACTGAAAGTGCAAATTCTCAGGGCTTTACCCCAGACCAACTGAATTAGAAAGTACAGGAGTGGGCCTATAAATCTGTTTTCACAAGTTCTCCCGGAGCTTCTGATGCACATTCTGATAACTGCTGCTTTCCTCATCTGGCCAAGCGTAAGGGTAGGGGGCTTCTCCAGAGCAAAAGGTGGGGGGCGAGGGCATCGTTCAGGACTTCAGAGTCCACCATCTACAGGTGGGGCAGACTTGCCTGGGGATTCCATTTGCCTGCTTCTTTTGAGACCTTGGATACTCCTAAATTACTTTGTTTCTTTATTTCTCTATCTCAAAGCCTCACCACTTGTGTTAAGCCTTGGACCTCAATAGCCAACCAGGATTTTCCAGGATGTGGATAAGGAGGATTGAGATCATGTCGATGAGATCATGCTGGTGAGGGAGATGACAAATAAAAATAAAATAAAATCTGCCCTTACTAGTCCATTGTGGTGTCAGGACTAAGTCAGGCTCGCTCTCAAGGTGACATGTTTCCAAAATAGCCCTGGGCTTTCTTTTGCTAAGAAACTGTAGCTTTTTCATTTCTGAGTGTCATAAACACTCCCATCCTTTGTCCTAGCTCAGTGGGCACCTGGCCCAGGCACTCCCCAGGAAGATGGGGAGGAGAGGGAAGCAAAAGAAGGAGAAGGAAAAGTCTTCTCCATTCCAATATTAAATGCTCCAGGGGGTGCCTGGGTGGCTCAGTAGGTTAAGTAAGCATCCAACTCCAGCTCAGGTCATGATCTCAGGTCTGTGAGTTCGAGGCCCGCGTTGGGCTCTGTACTGACAGCTCAGAGCCTGGAGCCTGCTTTGGATTCTGTGTCTCCCACTCTCTCTGCCCCTCCTCCACTCCCACTCTGTCTCTCTCACTCTCAAAAATGAGTAAATGTTAAAAATAACTTACAAATATTAAACACCCCAACTCAAAGAGAGGAGCTGGGAATGTCATAGCTGGAAACGATTTTGGCCAAAATTGAATCCAAACCACTCATTTTCAGAGGGAGGAAGAGGAGGCTTAGAGAAGTGAAATAAATTCTGAAGATCATAGGTTAGAACTCACCTGCTTTTTCGGGGACACCAGAGGTTTTCAAGGCAGAGTCCCTGAGCTCCACTCCATGGGTCCCTGACACCCTTTCCAAGGTCCATAAAGTAAAAAAATTTTTCATAGCAATATTAAGAGCTAATGTGCCCTCCTCTCCCTTGTTCTCTCACACACAGACCCTGGAGCTTTCCAGAGACTGCATGCTGTCAATACCACAAATTGAATAAAGACACAAACACAAAAATGTAGCTCTTCTGTTAAATCAGAGAGAAAACAGATTTGCAAACTTGATGTCACTCTCCTCTCTATTTGTTTTAGAAAATGTAGTTATTTTCCATAAAATATGTTATTTGAGGCATGTAATGGGTTCATAATTCTTTTTTATTTTTTTTATGTCTATTTATTTTCGAGAGAGAGAGAAAGAGAGACAGAGCGTGAGGAGGGGAGGGTCAGAGAGAGAGGCAGACACAGAATCTAAAGCAGGGTCCAGGCTCCAAGCTGTCAGCACAGAACCCGACGCAGGGCTTGAACTCCCAAACTGTGAGATCATGACCTGAGCCGAAGTTGGACACTTAACCCACTGAGCCACCCAGGCGCCCCTCACTATTCTTTTTTTAATGTTTAGTTTTGAGACAGAGAGAGGGATCTTGAGCAGAGGAGGGGCAGAAAGAGAGGGAGACAGATGATTCGAAGTGGGCTCTGTGCTGATAGCATAGAACCCGACGCGGGGCTCAAACCCACGAACCCAGAGATTATGACTTGAACCAAAGTCAGACGCTTAACCCACTGAGCCACCCGGGCACCACACCCACCCCTGCCCCCATTTTGTTTTGGTTTGATTTGGGGGTTTTTTGGTACCAAGTTTATCTTAAGATGCAGAGATGTGACCTGGAAAATTATAATTTAAGAAATATGGCCCCATTTCCATTTCCACTTGGTTCAGAATTATCAGATGACCCTGAATAACTGGGTGAAAAAAAATCTTGACTTACAAAAATTGCACACTGCCCTAATTTCCTCAGGTTGCTGTTTTGGTCTTATTTTGCTAAGAAATAATTTTTGTAAGAGAAATGTTCGGTCGGTTTACTAAACATTTCAGCCTCCTGGTAACTTGCAAGGATTGATGCTTCTTCCCCAACGTGGAGCTCCGCCTGACAGAGGACGTGTTCCTGTCTCATCTGCAGAGCCTGCTGTGTGCAAGGCACGATGACTCTTTTTGTTTTAGTGCTTTGCACACACTGTCCTCCTGATCAATTGTGTCGAGTGCAAACGTTGGCCATTGTCTTAGTCCATTTGGGCTGCTATAATAAAATACCAGCTGGGTGGCTATAAAGAAAAAAAGAATTATTTCTCACAGTTCTGGAAGCTGGAAGTTTGAGATCAGGGTGTCAGCACGGTCTGCTTGTGGTGAGGGAGGGCCCCCCTCCAGGTTTTAGAGCTGCCAGCTTCTGGTTGTATCCTTGCATGGTGGGAAAAAGCTAGCCAGCTCTCTGCCCTCATCTTATGAGGGTTTCAATCCTACTCATGAAAGCTTCACCCTTATGACCTGATTACTTCCCAAAAGACCCACATCCAAATACCATCGTATTAGGCATTAAGATTTCAAAATATGACTTGGGGGAGAAGGGTGAGACACACACATAGTGACCATAGCAGTTTATGTCTTCTCAAAATGAGAAGACATAAAAACAGAAATATTACCTTTCACATATAATAAGACAGTGGTTTAGGCTGGGGTGCACGATTACCCAGCATCAAATAATGAAATTAAAAAAAAAAAAAACAACTAAGATGATTTCAAACCTTTAAGTAATTTAAATTGTCTAATCTGGAATGGTGGACTAAAGGAGAAAATCAGTATTTATAACACTTCAATCTCTGCGACGTTGTGATCTGTGTACTAGGAGAAGAGGAGAGAAACTACAGCCTCTACTGTCATCTGAATGTGTCGCTTCAAAGTTCATGTGTTGATCACCTAATGCCCATGATGAGGAGGTGGGGTCCTTGGGAGGTGACTAGGTGAAGAGAATGGGGCCCTCGCTAATATGATTGGTCCCTTTATAAACAAGGCCCAGAGAGGGGCGCCTGGGTGGCTCAGTCGGTTGAGCGTCCAACTTTGGCTCAGGTCACGATCTCGCGTCCATGAGTTCAAGCCCCGCGTCGGGCTCTGGGCTGATGGCCCAGAGCCTGGAGCCTGCTTCCGATTCTGTGTCTCCCTCTCTCTCTGACCCTCCCTGGTGCATGCTCTGTCTTTCTCTGTCTCAAAAATAAATAAACGTTAAAAAAAAAAAAAATTTAAACAAGGCCCAGAGAGCTCCCTGGTGTCTTCCACCATGTGAGGGCACAGTGACAAGTTGTTGGTCTGCACCCTGGAGAAGAGGCTTCACTTCCCTAGGACCCACCCTGAGCTCAGACCTCCAGCCGCCAGAACAGTGAGAAATGAGTTTGTGTTCTTTACAAGCCATTCTGTGGTATTTTTTTTCTAGCAGCCTGAACAGATTAAGGCAGCCTAACTAATTGGAATCGGAGGCTCCAATGCACAGATTGACCAGAGTCTAGACACAGGACGACCATCACCCACATGGCCGTCTTGGTGCCTCACCCAGAAGAAAAGGGACTGGGGATGCTGGAGGGGTCCCAGAGATGGTGCCTTACTCACTTACCCATCCCTCCCTAGAAGCACACCGCACTCAACGCACGCCTTCCTGTTCTGCTCCCTTGGGTGTGAGTCTTTTCTCCTCTGTGTTCCTAAACCACACAAAGCATTGGGTTGTCGCTGCGGACGCACTGAATAACACTTAATTAACGAGCACACACAAGTCTAGCACCTTTTACTAATTAATTTACCCCAAGTTTAATTTTATTTGCCTCTCGGTTTCTAAATTCTAACTAAACCTGCTAATTACTTTGTGCTAATTCTGTTGCATTCTGCTGGAAAGGAGATTAAAAACTCTTACAAATATCAGTTTGGGAAATAAAGAGGGACAATGAATTTCATAAAAGACCCAATTTCTGTTTAAGGAATGTAGGTTAGGTGGTAGGGAAAGAGTTGTTATTGTTGTTGTTAGGTAGTAGGAAAAGACTTGTTGTTGTTGAATTTAATAATTAGCCTTAAAATGTTTTTAAAAGCTTTAACAGCTTTTCTCGGTGTTTGGTTATGCCTATTTTTTTAACCACTCACATGTATTTAGTAACTGTAGAAATCAGAAGAATCTCCACATCACATCTACGAGACTATGAGTGAACTGATAGTCTATGGTTGGCAGGAGATGACTGGGGGGCGTACCTTGGTGTCTTTGCACCTGCTGTGCTGGTTCCAGCAGGAGATCGATGTGGGTGCAGTCACTGTGCTGACTTCTGTATTATGTTCATCAGGTGGGTTTATTCCAATAAAGCAACTGTACTAGTGGCTCTGGGCCTTAGAGGAAGACCACAGGTACGTGTATCCAAATCCTTCCCAGCTTTTATGGCCTGCTCAAGATGCTGTCTCCTCCATGAATCAGGCATTGAGATCCTCCCTTTACCAGGGCGTACTGTCGTCCCCCCCACATCTCTAAGAAGCCTACTCAGGTTACCACCACTCAAGTATTCAACTGGGCCAAAACAAACTTTATTCTCTCCTAACTGACCTTGATTTCTATCCTCAATTTTCCTTCTGTCTGATCTTAAAGAAAACAAAGCCATCTTTTTTTTTTTTTAAGTTTATTTATTTTGAGAGAGAAAGAGCATGAGCAGGATAGGGGCAGAAAGAGAGGGAGAGAAACAAAGAATCCCAAGCAGGCTCTGCAGTGTCAGCACAGAGCCCGAAGCGGGGCTTGAACTCACAAACTGTGAGATCATGACCTGAGCGAAAATCAAGAGCCCGACGCTTAACTAACTGAGCCATCCAGGCGCCCCAAAGTCATTAAGTAAATTCACTTGATGGTGTGATTGTTCTCATATCAAATACAAGGGTGATTAAATTCACGATTTCATCCCTTTTTTGAAATTGATGCTAGGGTTCGAGGTTTTTACTCAAACGCCACTGTGACATTGACAAGAGGTCAAGTCTCTGCTTCCTCAGGTTGACCCCTCTGGATTTGATGCGGGTCCCAGCTACCCCTTCTGTCATAGTGCCTGTCACCTCCCTGAAGGCATCTTCAAAGGGAAGCGAGGGGATTTCAGGGAAACATGAGAAGGCCACCCTGGAGAGGGTGGGCTCAAACTTCTGAGTCGTCCCTCCCCTTGCTCTATGGAAATAACCGAAGACTATTCAATGAGAATGAATGGAGATTATTTATTCAGAGCTTGCTATATCTGCGTAGTCAGCACCATCACCGTGCTTGGCAGCGGCTCCAAGGCAGGCAAAGGAGTGGGCAAGTTTTATAGTGAGAGAGAGGAAAGCTTCATGTATGCTCTGGTTGGAGGTTGTTGGCTCTGGTTGGAAGTGGGCTTACTAGAAGTGGAGTATCTTCTGTGATTGGCTCAGAAAGCAAATTTAGCTTTCTTCGGTCGGTTCTGAGTTGGAAGGAGGGCAAAAATAGGGCAGCTGACAGTTGTTCAAATCCCACCTGCTCTGGGTTGATTGCTATAAGGTTTGTTGTTTGTCTGCCTGGATTGTTTGCTGCAGCGTTGTGGGTCAGAGTTCCGTTGTCGTATATGGTCTGGCCATTATCTGTTTATATGTTAGGTCTCCCAGCTCGAAGAGGAACAGGTAGGACCAGCTGAATACGGCAGTGGATCTCAAGCGTTAGCGTGATCAGACTGAATCACACACGCTGAGACAGACACGGGTACTCACAATCAAGTGAGAGCTTTACAAGCCATCTTGCCCCATTTGTCTGCAGTTCCCCCTGAAAAGTTACTAGCTCTTTGGGAATTTCTCTAAGTCATTTTATACTGTCACTGTAGTGACTAACACCTAGCAAACTGGTGCATGAGAAGTTATTTTTAGTTTGGTCTCTTTTATTGGTATCTTTGGTTTGACTGTGACTAATAGAAAAAATTTGGCTCCAGAGTAGAAAGGAAAGCTCCTGTTGCCTACTTTTGAGTGCTAATTGCCTGGAGTGCCGTGGTTCCCCACTCTGCAGCAGACAGGCAGCATGCAGGGACGATGACACATTAAGGATAATAGGGTGAGGGAATTGGAGAACATAAAACAATGAAATGGACCAAGGAGCCCATTCGAACAACTTAAGTCAGTTTGATGCGCTCAGTAGCTTCCCCAGTGCATCCCTGTCCACATGAAAAAGGGAGTTAGACTGAGCTGGTCGTTTACGGAATCTGCTCACTGCCTCTCTCTGGGAAATAGCAGTAACTCTTTGGCAAGTGGTCTGGTCAGAGTAAATCAATTTTGACAAAACTGGTTTCATTATTTTCTCTGAGTGGCCAATTAAATGCTATTATTATTTTTGTTTCAGTGAAACTGTCAATATGTATTTCTTACCAAACATAGAAAATGAGGCGATAATGCATTAATGCCAAAATTGTTCATTAACTCATTCATCACCTAATGGTTAATGGTTAATAACTTAGTTTGTACTACAGCAGTTATCAAGCTTGGCTGTATTATTAGAATCACCTAGGGAGATGGGGGGGGGGGGGAATCTCATCTCTACAGGCTGTGCCTCAGATCAATAAATCAGAAACTCTGAGGGTGGAACACAGGATATTGAAAACTCCTCAGGCCATTCCAACATTCAACCAAAGTTGAAAGTTGCTGATCTAGAATTAAATTTCCTGATTTAAATCCCAGCAATTTGCTTAACTTCCCTAAGCCTTAGTTTCCTCGTCTGTAAAATGGTGAAGGGAGTAGCATCTGCCTCAAAAGGCTTTAGAGAAGACTAAGGAAAATAATACATGAAAATACTAGTATAGTTCCTGACACATAAAAAGTTGTATGTTCATTGCATTTTTATTTCAATGCATATTGTAATGACATTATTTCTATTATGAAGCCCAATAGAAATACAGAAATCATGAAATAAAAAAGAAATATTTAAATAATTTTAACACTGGGAAGAATTCTATTTCCTGGAGCTATGAAGACAGAATCGTTGTGCTGGAGAAAAAGAAAAAAATAAAAGCAGATTCATGGAAGGCACCATTGAAGTAGGAACAATTAGTTGGGTCTCAAGTTTTTTCTTCTAATAATTGGATCTAGGAAGAGGAAAACAGTATCCATTAATAGCTGAATTGGCAATCTTATTTTAAACTGAAAAGAACTACTCAATTTGTTTTGTTTTTGTTTTGTTTTTTGGTTAAGTATTTCATTTTTGTTATTGATACAGCAGACGTGAATGGGGAGCACAGGAAGATGTATTTAAATGTTGGGTCGTATTACACTTTTGGAAAATCCCAAGGACAAAGAAAAATTGGTTAAGTTCATGATGTACCTAGCTGCCTGGGTTCATAGGGCTAAACCCCATGTGGGACAGCTGAACAGCTGCCACAGTTAGTTCTTTTCTGAGGGAAGACCCTCTGCCCACAGTCCCGGCCAAAGAGTTGGAATTGTCAACAGCATTTTCTACACAGATAGGCTGGTTCTGTCCACATAGCATCATGCCACAAAGCCACCCTTTGACCATATTATCTGTAGGCAGCCAATTTATGGCTGGAAAATGGTCTGCTGGGTGGTCTACTCTGAAAAAGTTGGCCCAGTTAAATTAACTTATAACAGAGACAATCACATGCCTTTCTTGGGAATGGTAAACCAGAGATAAGAAGAAGTAAGTACTCATAGCAAAAATTGAAAGATGAATGGAGGGAACCATGAAGTTGCACAAGACAGGTACAAGCAGAAGCCATAAAGTATAGAAAGATATCCAGGGGAAAGCATGATATAAGTTATTAGTGACAGACGCTGAAGAACAGGAGACCAGAAGTTATAGTCATTTTAAAGATGTAAGATTGATGATTCCTACCTGCCAAAAATGTTATTAAATAGCCTACTGCCTAAAGCTTCCCTTTTCAGTATCCAGTTCTAGACTAGGTCCCCAGGCCTGCAAGGTCCAGAGCTATTCCAGTACAGCCTGAAGTCTGACTGCCTGAGGCTATTTTGTTTATTTCCACATTTCCTCAACTGCCATTCTTCCATATAGGACAGGAGGCAAGAAGAAAGGGTCTCTGTTCCTTGGATGAATGAGTGAATGAATGAATGAATGAATGAATCTAAGAAAACCAGAACGAAGAAAATCTTTGCTAAATGGAATCTTAAAAGTTTCATGGATTCCAAGCGAACACACGCTTGTGATCAAAAGTCAAACCAAGGTTTGTGGGACTGAAGTTTAAACAGTTTGGAGGCTCTGTTTAAGAAAAGGAATTTAAGTGGCACCTGGGTGACTCAGTCAGGTTAGGCTTCTGACTCTTGATTTCAGCTCAGTTCATGATCTCCTGATTCATGAGTTTGAGCCCTTCTTGAGCTCTGTGTTGACAGTGTGGAGCCTGCTTGGGATTCTCTCTCTTCCTCTCTCTCTCTCTCTCTCTCTCTCTCTCTCTCTATCTGTTAAAATAAACACATAAACATTTTTAAAAATGAATTTAAATAATCTTATTAGAATGAAGTGGGGCATGAGTTTAAAGGAGGCCCTAAAGCTTCAGCTTCATTAGATTCATGATGAATCTGGTAGAAGGTGGAGGGAAAAAGAATGAAAAGGACGGTCAAGTGTTCCTGACATGGTCTTCTCCACAGTTTGCCTAGACCTGACCCTGGCAGAAACTTTGGAAATTCTCATGATTCATTGCTGGTCATTCTAAATGATTTTATGACTTTAGCAGTGGGATTGGTCCTCTTTCAAAAACTTCTGGTGACACTTGTGTACTTAAAAAGCTTATATCTGGTGGGGTTATTATCGTGCATCGAGCATTTGTTTATCTTGCTGAGGTTCCATTACATCTTACTGCATTCCAATGAAATATGACATTGATTGTAAAATAATTTTGTTTACTCACTAGTGTTAGCCCAGAACATCTTTACTAAGGTTTGCTTTTCTTTTTGGTACCCATTTATCCCCAAGGGTTAAAAATCCAATTTATTATTATTGATCATTCAGCACGGTGCAGAAATGTGTTGGCTTAGATTTTTTTTTCATCTTTGCTTAGTTTAGTTTTGTAATTGAACTCCCACTGAAGCTGAATTGTCTAGCATTTCAGTAAATATTGGAAAGATATGTGTTTATGCCTTTTTCTATCATTTCAAAGTAATTTAAGCCAATATGAAATCTCTAGGAAATTCATGTAATACTTTATTTTGTTTGAAATTAGTTCTTATTTATTTACTTACACAACAATTATTTATTTAGTCTTCTGTAAGTTTAAAATTCTGTTTGGAGATAAAAAGACAAATTGGGAATCCATTGACCCATAGGTAAGTGTTTGTTCTAGATAAAGTAGGAATGAAATCTACAGAAAACCAATGATTACCTATAGAAACTTAAGTATGGATGCTTGTTCTTTTGCTACTATATTAGGTGGTGTGTGGTTAGAGATGTGACCTGGAAGGTAATACGCGGAGAGAATAACAGTGGCACTATGGAAGGAGAGACAGGAAATGCATTTTGCAGAAAACAATGTGAAAGAAGGTGACAAAATGTATACAGAGCCATGGCACAGACTTCAAGGAAAATGGCTTGGGGGATGGGGATCCAGGTAGAGGACAAGTGAAAATAAAGATAACATTAATAAGAAGCAGCCAGATCACTGGAAATCTTAAGGTTTTCTCTTACTCTTGTATAGGACATGAAGTCATTGATGATTCCTGAGTGGGGGAATAAGTTTATTATGCTGCCAAAGATTTAATAGCTCTGAATTTATAGTCAAAGAGATCTGTGTTTGATTCATGTCTGAAACTTACTAGCTGTGTAACTTTAGGCAAATTCCCTAGCCTTTCTAAGTTGAGTTTCTTCATCTATAAATGGTGGTATTCATTAACAGTTGTATGTTTCATAGTGCTGCTATGAGTTTTTAACAAAGTAATGAGTCATAAATAGTCGTGGCATCTGAGAACATAGTAAACACGCAATGCATGATAACTTTTGCCATGATTTCAAAGTTAGAGTCTAGTGTGGTTAGTATTCTAGTGTTGACCATCACCCAAATGGAAAGACTGTGAAGGCTTTTGTTTTGTTTTGTTAAAATCTATTGAATTTAGGACAATAATGAAGTATGTAATTAGGTAGTATAAGTAAAAACAATATATACGATTTTAAGTCACATTATTTTATTTAGGGCACTGGATAATCTATAATAGTGTGTGGTACTCTAGATGGGCACTACTGTGTATACACATGAAGGTGAAATGAAAAATTTAAACAATTAACAAATTAATCTTGGCCTTGACTTGTACTTTTGGCTGCATCCTATAAAACACTGATAAGTTGTGCTTATTTAAAATGAGTCATTTTGGGCCGCCTGGGTGGCGCAGTCGATTGAGCGTCCGACTTCAGCCAGGTCACGATCTCGCGGTCTGTGAGTTCAAGCCCCGCGTCAGGCTCTGGGCTGATGGCTCAGAGCCTGGAGCCTGTTTCCGATTCTGTGTCTCCCTCTCTCTCTGCCCCTCTCCCGTTCAAGCTCTGTCTCTCTCTGTCCCAAAAATAAATAAAAACGTTGAAAAAAAATTAAAAAAAAAAATAAAATAAAATGAGTCATTTGGATGATTGCCTTGGCTCAGAGAATAGTAGAATCTGTGTTGAGAGAGGCAAAGGAAGAGCTTCCGTGGTGGACATAAGCACTTCTGTGTAATTACTTTCCCATATTCTAAAGCTGTGAGGGTAGTTTTACAGATTATGGAAAGGGATCTGATAAGATTGAATCAGGGATAGGAAGCAGGCTACAGATGAGTATGGACCACATTGAATTCTCCGGCTTTCCCATTTTAGCCTCATCAATGTGACCAGCCAAAGGAAAGGGGAAAAACTTCTAAATTCTAGACTTAGATCAAAATGAACTCATTTTATTTTTTTGATGGAGAAAGAAAATAATTATGAAACATTAAAGTTAAGTAAAATGTCCCCTATTTTTTGGTATGGTTCAGACAATATATCTGTGTGTGTGTGTGTGTGTGTGTGTGTGTGTGAGTGTGTGTGTGTTTAAATGACTTAGTGTATGATTTTATTTCATTTTACACAAGTAATAATTAAATATCCAGTAGTCAGGCAGATGACAAACAGTAGGAGACAAATTCTTTAATGAGATTACAAGTAGAGTTTCTCAGATTTTTAGTATATCTAGGAATTAACTACAGAGTTTGTTAAAAACACAAATGTGTAAGCCAAGTACCAGGTTTTAATTTAGTAGGACTGGGATAGAACCTAGGAACCTGAAAATTATTTATTTTTAAGTTTATCTATTTATTTTTAAGAGAAAGAGAGACTGAGAGAGTGAGCATGAGTGGGGAGGGGCAGAGAGAGAGAGACAGAGAAGGACAGAGAGAGAGAATCCCAAGAAAGTTCTGAGCTGCCAGCACAGAGCCCAATGCGGGGCTTGAGCCCATGAACCATGATATCATGACCTAAGCCAACATCAAGAGTCGGATGCTAAACTGACTGAGCCAGTCAGGCAATCCTAGGAACCTGAAAATTATTGATCAACTTAATGACTCTGATAAGAGATAAAGAGATTATTGTAGAGTTAAGCTTGTCCTTATTTCTGGTTTGAACTGGATAAATAAATAGATGATGGGTAGGGTAGAATGAACACCATTAGGAAAATTAAAGTAGAGGCAAGAACAAGGCAAGGTATTTTAGCCTAGCTTAAAAGGCTCTGATTAGAAACAACTTCCTGTATGAAAATCAATAAAAACAAAACAAAACAAAACCTGAGGGTTAGAATCTTGAAACCATTGAAAGTTTCAGAATTGGGGACTAATAAGACTAATTTTTAGTGGAATGTTGATTTGATGGGATGAGCTAGAAAGCTGGAGAGCCAGTTAGAAGGTTTAGAATGTCATCTTATGTATTTTTCTTCCTTCTTTATTTAAAACAACAGCAACAACAACACTAATACTAATGTTTGCTACTCAAGCATCGAGCATTGGTGAAAATACCCATCTCTTATACATGCTTGACTTCAATCCCAGAATAGTCCCATATGTCCACAATGGGCTCTAGCTATGTAATTGTTTTCAGTGCTGAAAGAAGACATGTTGGGCAATCTCTCCCCAACCAAAGAGCAAATTGTGATTTTAGAATTCCTTAGTTTAGATTAGGTCCCAGTGAGACCAACTGAAGTGATTCTTCCATCCCCTCCACCGAATACGTCTTTTCCTTCTCTCTCAAATAGATCCACTTACTCCCTTATATTTCGTCCAGCCTTCTAAGCAAGAGAGACAAGCCAAACCATAAACAAGAGGAGAGGAATCATTTTGTCAGTAGAAGTAGACAAGGAAATGATATTCCCCGCTGTTTGCCTCAGCTGAATTACAGCCCCATGTCTGCGTGAAATCCAACCTGATGAGATTTTCTTTGTCACTGTTGCTGAAAGAACCTGTTGCTGAGGAGTCCTGCCTGGAGCTAGATTGTGCTGTCGCCACCTCCAGAGTTCCTCATCTCCTCACATGCTCAGGAAGCCTCATTCCGCGCCCTCCTCCCTGTGCAGCTCCCCTGTGCCTTATCAGTTATTTCCCTGGGATTTGAATTCAGGAGAATAGATATTGTCAAACATGTCAAAACTCTGATTGTTATGTTTTAAGAGTTGATGGCATGTACAGGATAGACTAAGTATAGAAGACATTCTCCCTGGGAGTTTATCGTCTGGGAGAAATTTGACAACAAACACAATCAAATCTCAAAAACGGTAGCAGATCGGCTATTTTCATATCAGTAAGATGAGACTCTTTTTCTTCTGCGGCTGTTAGAGGAAAAGGAAAGAAGAACATACCAATCCCTATGGGCTAGATGAGTAAGGAAACAAGCTTCCTCTTTCTGTATTTCTGATCGATTTGAGGCAAATAAACTACAGATTGTATTTAGGGGTCTGGGAGACTGCCTCAGTTTCTCTAGATGACTGAGAAGTAGATAGGCCCAGTGAAGTTCAGTGAAGCAACGCATCTGCCCCAGAACCACGTGGCTCTGGGGCAAATCTCAGTGACCCAGGAACCATTTGCCAGGGCACAGTGGTATCAATAACCACAACATTGACACATTACTGGGAGATGTCATGATTATGCATGAAACCTCTCCCCTCTGTCTTTCTTCTTCTGTGGCAGGCCGCCCACCCTTATATATCACTGTCTGTAAAGTGGCACAAATGCTTGTCCTTACTTGGAGGGTATTGGAAAACCTCCCATTCCTGGCCCACTGTTTTTCCCCTCAAACTCCATTCACATGCAGAGTGGGGACCAGTGCACCCAGCCTTGCTTCTGCATTAGAACTCTGGCATGAAGGCTGCACCATAGGACCAGGATTAAAACCCAAAGGTCCAACATTGTAGAAATTCAGGGGTAGTCGGAGCAACATGCGTCCTCAAGGATTTTGGTCTTTGAATCCCTCTAATATCTACTTTTCTCCAAGTTCATTTTACCCTTTCCACTCCCATCCTCAAAGATATCTGGTGTCTTAAACTCTACTATAGTCTTAATTTATTGAGTCTCAGTCCACCAGAAACTTCAGGTAGATAGAAAAATGGATGCAAGGATACGTGGGTAGATTCATGGATGGATGAATGCATGTATAGATGCATGAATGGATGGATGCATGGATAGAGAGAGATTTGTTATTTCTTTATACTTTATTTTGTATGAGAAACTTCATTTCTATTTCCATTTTTTCAACGATGTATCAGAAATGTGAATGAGCATCCTCTCCCCAACCCTTTCCCTTTACACAGAGCTTATTAATATGAGAACCTGGTGGGAGCTGGTGGTTATGGGATGCGGATGGGGATCATATCTGGACCTTCATTACCTCTGTACTGTCCCCACTGTGTCCTGCCTCACTCCCGTCTATAAAATGTCTTCAGGTCAATGGTTGTCTGAGCCAATGCACCCCACCCCTTCCCCACCACTGGAGGGTAACAAGAAGCATTCTATGCTCCTGAAGCAGTGGTGGGCTAACGTAAACCTATACTCAGAGCCCCTTTGGGCATCATCTAATTCCTCTGGTGCCAGAGAATCTGAGAAGCTGTGAGACTGATTCAGGTCAGCCCATGTGCAACCTTGGCAGGAGCCTTTTCTGTTCCCACCTCTGCTAGACATAGACCCCAGGGGATTGCTAATTGCCTGGGTTTTATGTGGAGATGGTTGCCATGTCCCTCATAAACTTCATTCCGTAAACCTGTCTGGGATTTTTATTGTTTCTCTTACTTCCCTACCTATGAATTCAGTGTGGTGGAATCTTGACTTTATGTGAGGATGGGGTTAAAGTGCAAGTAAACATTTCTCTAGTCATATATTCTACTAAATCTTTTGTCTTATGTCAGAGCCTATGCTATTTGAAACTCAAAGCGAAGGATCAATTCTTTTGTTCTCTCTTTCTCTGATGTTCTCTTTTGGCTGGCTGCTGCTGAAGCAGGAAAACATAGAGGGGTAATGAAATGCTGGGAATCAAAAACAGAATTGATGAATAAATCAAGATATTATCTCTCTGTATAATAGTGACTGAGATATTAGCAAATTAGAGCAGTGTTTACAATTCTGATGATTAGGAACCGTTTTAACACCAAAAGCCCATCAGACTCAAAGGGGCAAAAAGAACTAACATTTCAAGTCCCATGATTTCCACTGCAAAAACAAATGAAAATATGT
Source organism: Herpailurus yagouaroundi (assembly GCF_014898765.1). NCBI lineage: Eukaryota > Metazoa > Chordata > Mammalia > Carnivora > Felidae > Herpailurus > Herpailurus yagouaroundi. Next base: position 152,118,500 of record NW_024412376.1, read on the forward strand.
TACTAATGTCCTTTATTCAAAACAAACTTCTGAGGTATGCAGTTATTTTTCCCAATTTAGAGGTGACCAACTTGAGGTTCAAAAAGGAAGCAGTTAGCTTCCACACAACTAAAATGTGCTAGATACAGAATTAGATTTTTGATCTGTCAACTGGGCTTCAAAGTGTGGACTCATTCCTGGTGCCACATTGGGTGAGTAAATGACTAAGCTGCATCCAATTCAGGTGGGGAAGTTATATTTGTAGCAGTAGCAAAGAACTTTTGAAGATGGAATTGTGTTTCATTTTGTGAAATAATATTTAGTAGGCATTTGATACACATAACATCATGTCAGATGATGAGAAGGAAGATAATAAACCATCTCTGCCATGAGGGAACTGATAGAGACAAAGACAACATGGAAAGGATACATGTAAGGCACTGTGACAGATGCCGTTATAGTGGTACACGTTTTGTGAAACAAAGGGAAATTGATCCTATGCTTTATCTGGAGGAAGCAGAGAGGTCTTCAGAGGAAGTTGCTGCTGAGCTCTTTTGAACAATAGAGCCCATTAAGCTGAGGGAGGTGAGTCTAAGAGATGTGAAGCCATGGGATATATGCATTAAGTCAGAAAGTTTCTAGAGTGTATTTAATTATATTCATTAATTGTATTAATGAATATAATTAATTATATTCTAAGCAACTTGTAAACATTTTTTATGTAGTTTTCTAATGTTTGCATTTGTATTTTAAGTCAATTTTGGTATCTACAATGGCATCAATATGCTTTGAGGCAGTAGTCACAAGAAGACATACTTATGTGGTTCCCAAGAGTCCTTCGTGAATCATTGAGAAAAAGGCAGGAAAGTCATTCCACCCAAAGGGAGCTGCTGCTTCATTACATGTTGTTAAATGTGAAAGGGATTTTGGAAATGTTTTAGTTCAATGTTTCTATAGCTTCAGTAAAGTAGAAAACTCCTTCTAAAGGATAAAGTTCTCTAGAATGTCAACTATGAAATCGTATTTATTAAAATGTTATTTAAATGTGTACAAAGAGAAAGCATAAAACTGTTATGTTTACAGATTTTTTAAAAAATTCTGTCTTAGAGAATGAGTGAGGGAGGGGCAGAGGGAGAGAGAGAGAGAGAATCTTAATCAGACTTTACATTCAGTGGGGAGACTGACACAGGGCTCCATCCCATGACCCTGGGATCATGACCTGAGCCGAAATCAAGAGTCAGATGCTCAACCGATGCAACCACCCAGACACCCCTGTATTTATAGATATTAAACAACCTCAAAGGCTAAAGTAAAATATGATCAGCCTCATTTATAGGTAAAATATAAAAAAGTACAAGGCCAGAGAAATCTGAAATAACTGGCAATAATGTGACAGAAGATTATGGTACTGACTGCCAAGAGGAGGGTCAAGTTTGACATGTTTATTGCCATAGGTCATTGTTAACTCAATTCTTTTTTCACTTTTCTCTTCCCAAACTCTGGGAGAATTTTCAGTGGTACAATGAGCCGAGATAATGTTCAGGCTTCCCTGTTACGGATGTACCATTTAGACATGCTAGTTCCTTCTGTCTTCCTTAGTCCCACAAAAGTAAAGTAACATAACCATTCTGGTGATGCAGACTATCATTTTATTTATTTCTTTTGGCATGGTCATGAAAATGTAAGCCCCGAATCTAAAATTCTCAGAAAAAAAGAGCAGCAGCCAATAAACTTCTAGAGACCTAAATTCTAATCTGACTATTTTGGACATGGAACTCAATGATTGGTGCCAAAAGATTAAAAATTGGACCCCAAGTACATAATTAAAGGTAGAGCTGGGAGTGAAGGCGGATGTCTTTGTTGGGTTTTAGAATGTTAGGGTTAGGAATGTGCCATCCCTAAATGATGCATTTGTGTAACAATATATAGATATGAACAATAACATCTGTTTTTCTTACACATTTTTTTCTTTAAAAAATTAAGTTCTTGAGTCCTTCAAAAAAGAGTAGTTTCAAGTAAGCCAACAACGAGTGTCTAAAAGCATCTAAGATCAAAGGGGAATGCTAGAGGGAAATTACAGGGAAAAAATACATTTTAAGATGTGTCCAAAAAACTTGGCTACATTGAAATTTTGTGGGAAATGCATCTGAATAATGCCTCCTCTGGTTTCAGATCCCATTACATGTGGAAAATAATGGTATAATTGAGAGAAATTTCCAGAATTATCCTTTCTACCATCTACGAAGGATGAATTCATCAACCAATTTTCTTGGGTTTATATATTTGAGCTCAGGTTACCCTCACCAAAACCCTACTGAAGACATACATATATTTCAGTTCTATGGATGAAGAAACTGAATTTCAGAAATATTTTGTAATTTACCCAAGATCATAAAGCTAGTGAATGGAAAAAACTGTTGTTTAAATCAAAGTTCACTTGATTCCAAATCATAGATCTGTCACACTAAAATTTACCCCTTTTCGATAATATCTTAATAGCTTAAACATTAAAGCTAATATTTCAAATGCTACATAGCAAAAATGAGTGGATTTATATTGAATAAATGTAAACATTTCATAAGGGAAAAATCATTACACCATTTTTCTTTTTTCCTACCAACTGCTCTGTAGATGGACTCACATTTTTTCAGAGACTGTGGATAGCTCAAAAGGAGTGTATTGTAGAAAGGTAATAGTGTGAGAATAGAGGGAGAAATTAATAATTGCGGAGTGAGTCTGTCTCAGAGGGACTTTTGCATGGTTGAAGGTAATTGGAGAGAACAGAAAAAGTTCTCAGAGCCAACAAAAGCAAGCTTTATTTACAGCCACTGTTGTTTTCAAAGAAAATGCATTATGGTTGAAGATTTTAATAGTATCTTATTCAGATTTAAAATCAGAGCCAGGGCGCCTGGGTGGTTCAGTCAGTTGAGTGTCCAACTTCGGCTCTCAGGTCATGATCTCGTGGCCTGTGAGTTCGAGCCCCATGTCGGGCCTGTGCAGACAGCTCAGAGTCTGGAGCCTGCTTCTGATTCTGTGTCTCCCTGTCTCTGCCCCTCCCCTGCTCATGCTCTGTCTCTCTCTCTGTCAAAAACAAATAAATGTTAAAAAAAAAAGTTTTAAAATTAGAGCCCAAAATAGAACTAATTACTTGGGAATAGTTTCTGTATAGCTTAAAAGAAATTGATTTGTTATTGATTTGTAAGTCATGGGCACCCATGAGTTAAACTACACTGAAAACTTCCAAATTTATATCCTTAACCCAAAACCTTATGTTGAGATATAAGCCAAACCGCTCCAAGTCAATGGGATGAGGTCCTCTTAAATAAATTCCGTATGTCCAAAATTGACCTCATTATCTCTCAGTCGTACCCCAAACCTGCTTTTCATCCAAATTTTCTCACATAGCCCATGCCCATTGCCCTTGAATTATAATATAGCATGTATATGTAATAATTCAATGTATAGATAGTTCAATAGTTTTCCTATTTGTCTATTTTAATGAATATTTTTTGAGCATGTACTATATGCCAATCAGCAAAGCTGATTTACATTTCAGCCTCAGCAAACATAGCATATAAAGTAATGATGTGGGGCGCCTGGGTGGCGCAGTCGGTTAAGCGTCCGACTTGACTTCAGCCAGGTCACGATCTCGCGGTCCGTGAGTTCGAGCCCCGCGTCAGGCTCTGGGCTGATGGCTCGGAGCCTGGAGCCTGTTTCCGATTCTGTGTCTCCCTCTCTCTCTGCCCCTTCCCCATTCATGCTCTGTCTCTCTCTGTCCCAAAAATAAATAAACGTTGAAAAAAAAAATAAATAAAAATAAAGTAATGATGTGCAGGTAGAGAGTTGTTTCCAATATTTTACAAATGCTGGGGATTTCAGATTAGAATCAAACACCAGAAAACCTATATTGTATTACATTATCATTTATCAACCTTTCTCCTAAAGAGATTTTCTAATTCTTATCCATGTGTGTATATAAAGGTCATGGTCTGCAAAACAAGCCACCCAGCTCGTTATTGTGACCCTGGAACTGGGTCAAAATTCTTTTGTGCCTCAGTCTTTCTATCACCCTTAGCTTTCTATACATCATTTTTTTTTTAATCAAAAGGTACTTTGGTTACTTAAAGATCAGCATACACTAAATCATAGTTTCTACATTGCAGTCCACGTCTGTATGTGATGTGAGCATATAGATTATAGACTTTCAATGACCACAGCAATGTTGGTTTTATGAGTTTATGCTATTTGTTTTTTAATAACTTAACTGAGATATGATTTATATCCCATAAAATTCACGTTTCAGTGTATTATTGAATACATTTTATCATAGTTATCTAGTGATCACGGCAAAGCAACCATGTAGCAGTTTTATCAGCTCCAAAGGAAGCCCTTTGTTGCATTTGGTTGCTACTGTTCGTCCTCCTTCCCCAGCCTTAAGCAACCACAAATCTACTTTCTGTCTCTGTACACGCCCCCACACTTTTTTTTTTGACATTTCATGTAAATGGAATCATACAACATGTGATATTTTGTGTCTGGCTTCTCTCACCAAGTATAATGTTTCTGAGACTCATCCGTGTTGTAGCATGTATTGAATTTTGCTCTTTTTTATTGTTGTGTAATGTTTCCTTGTATGGATATACCACATTTTATTTATCTCTTCACCTGTTGATGAATTCACTGTTTTGAATACAGTTGCTGTGAACATTTGCATACAAATCTTGATGTAGACATATGTTTTCATTCCATTGCGGAAGATACTTAGGATTGATTGATATTGCTAGGTCCTATGTTCATATGTTAAGTCAATTTGTAACTTTTTAAGACATGCTATTTTTAATTAGTAGAATTGTTTGTTGTTTTGTTTTAATTTTGAGGCATTTGGAATTTGGTGGCCAAATAGAAATTGGCAAAACCTTCTTGGAAAGCATGTCACTTTGTTCTGTTGTTTTCTCAGCTTTGAATTGCCTGTATGTTCTCAGGACTGGAAGGGTGTTCAGGCACAGCATCCTTTGAAAACCTTCAGACATCCCTGCTCATAAAATGTTCTGATCAGTTTCCTAGCTATTTATTTACTGCACAAAGTAAACCTGTAAGAGGCTTTATGAGACAATTAGAAATTGTGTCTTCTTTTTAAGTTAAAATTATTTGGAGGTGACACATGAACATGTCAAGAGGAAATCAAAGCTATATTGATGAATGTAAATATTTAATATCTAAAATGTGAAATGCAAAACAATCCATTTTATACATTCAAAACAACTATTTTCAAATGAACTCTTGAAGATCTAGCTTTAATGTTTTGGATCGTGGTATTTGTTGGCTTCTACGATGAAAATTGATGTTTGGTGTCTATATGAGTAGCTATCTGATGAAGACAATGCATAGTGACAGAGAACATAAAAGCTAAAGATGCCTAGAACAAGCACGGTCCATTAATCAGCCTATTACCTGCGTAGTGAGCATTAGGGTCCATTTAGAAATAAAATGTGACTATTATTACAATATCCAAAAGGTAAACGGAGGATTCAGCAACATATTGATTGTTAGAATCTTTTTTTTTTTTTCATGAGCATAGGAAATGGGAGAAAGATTGCACTGCACTAAGAAATGAGACGAAGTCATGAGATGGGCAGTAAAGCAAGAGTGGATGATAGAGCAAGAGTATCCACTCATTACCAGTAGGGTGGTTAATTGCATCACTCCAGTTATTGTTTAGTATATTTTGTCCCCCTCTCATAAAAGCTATTCAATGTCTCGTTATGCATTTTTGTGTATGGTAAATTTAAATCTCTCCAGAGACTCTGTGGGTTTTTAATTTTATTTTAGTAAAGTACAAAGATAAGCCAAGTGACATATTCAGACTTGTAAACACATGCAGTAGAATATCATAGTGTATACATTATGTATTAGGATTTGTTCAATTTCATTTTTGCTGGTTTCTTGGGAGTTTTTGTTGTAGCATCTGTGCTGAATTTTCTTGGCCATTAAATGCAGTAGTGTATTACAACTAAGCAGCTGTGGATACATACAAAACTCTTCCAAAATCACACCTGCAGGATCTGCCTTTTTGTCGCTCTCCAGAGAGAGAATCTTATTTATTAAAGGGACTTATATATTACAATGAAATAAAGTCACATGCCTGGAGTCATACCAGAATTTCCCTTGGTGGTTGCTAGCCAGGAGAGAAAAATGGAGAAAACGTTAATTTTCAAACTAGAATTTTTTTTGTTACACCCCAATGAAGCACTGGGTATACATTCAGAGTATTCAGAGTTTCTATTCTAGTTATCACAAAGCAACCAGTCTAATTATTTTTTATTGCATTGATGTTTTAACTGAACTAATTGTTTGGATTTTATTTAACTGTCACTTGCTTTCTAAGAGACAGGTGTTTTGTTGTTGTTGCTATTTTAATTTTGGATCATGCCCGCATCTAGAATGATAAAGATATGGTCAAAAAAAAGTGAAGGGGAGTGAGGACTTTTCTAGCCTTTTATCAGTCCCCAGAAAGAGGGTAATATAAACATTTTCATTTGAGAGAAACCATCTTTTAACCATATGTTAGTGGAGTGAAACCCCTCTGGAATTCTCCTTGCCTGGGAAACTCAAATCAGGGATTTTCCACACTAGCCCACTCATTACCTTCCCTATGTATCTACTTAGTTCTCCAGACTACTCCATGAGTGAGCACGCATACGCACACATTGCTTTCCAAGCTGCTAGTATCTGATCCCCTCATCTTCGTTAATATCCCTAGTATCCTCGCTGTTATGCGTATCTGAAAAATTAGATCATTTTTAATCTTCCCCTTGCCCTCTCTCATATTTCATATCCAACTAATTTCTGAATTTTAGCATTCTTTTCTGCTGTGGTTATGTTTCATAACAAATATCAGTTCTTTTCTGTCCTATGTCTTCCATCAAGAGGCAGTACCTAAAATGCTTAAGGACAGAGACTCTGGGTTCTGAACCCTAGATCCGGTACTCCCTAGTTGTGTAAACTTGAGCAAGTCCTTTATCCTCTCTGCCTTGGTTTCTTCATCAGTACAACGAGTAAGTTGATGCTGGCCCTTGGCACGAGGCTTCATTTCTTCTCCGTGGGAACCTTCCAGTAGGATTGCTTGAGTTCTCTCACAGGGAGCAACTGGCTTCCCCCAGAGCAAATGATCCAGGAAAGTGCAAGGCAGAAGCCACAAGATCTTTTATAACCTGGTCCCAGAGGTCGGACAACTTCATTTCTCTGAGAACCTATCGGTGTCATAGGTCGGTGTGGGACATCTCCCATAGGGTAGGGAACCAGGAGGCCAGGAACATTGTGACTACCATGTAGGCTTGCTACCTATTCTTATTAACAGCACTCTGTCCTGCAGCTAGTTTTCCTTTCTTTTCTTGTGTTATGCTCTCAATTGACTTTTCCTTCTCATCTCGTGCATCTCCAAAATTTTCCAGTGATTACCAACAAAAACTGCTTCATATCATTTTCTATGAACATCTTATACAATTAAGATACTAACTCTTCCTCATATTAGATGTTAATACCTTCTATAATCACATCCCTTTGCTTTAAATAATAATTTTCATTGTATGAAAAAGTTTTAGTCTGTCTGGAGTCAAATCTGCCAGTACTTTTGTTGTGGTTTCTTCTATCCTTCTATAAAAGTACTGTTCCTCTAAGAAGCTCATACCTATAGTTCTATTTTGGACTAGAATGCTATCTATTATTTTCAGTTAAAGTTTTGATTCATTTGAAATTTGTTTTGCCATCTGTTATAATGGTGTAGATCTAAATTAATTTACTGAACAAACTTAAAAAAATTGTGTTACCTCTCTGCCTATTTTCATTTTATAAATTCTACTGGTCTCTATTTTCTTTTTATAAGCAGAACATTAATTATCCTTTATTTAAAGACTTTGTCACTTTCTTTATAATTATCTCATAGTGTCTCTAATTCAGTGTCTCTGAAAAATTTAAAGTAGGTTTATAAACATGTATTTGATCGAACTTGGTAAAATAAGTGAGTTTGTGTGTGTGTGGTTTTTTGTTTTCTTTTGTTTTTATTTTTGGGTTTTTTTTTTGGTTTTTGTTTTGTTTTGTTTTGTTTTTTTTTTTTTGTTTTAGCATCTCTCCCACTGAGATCACAAATCTTGAAGTTAAAAGGGCTCTGTAGGATACACCGATGTTTTGGTCCTGATGAAATTTCCTACTTGTCATCCTGGGGTACAGTGTTACTGTTAATTCAATTCTTTTTCTAATTTTAGAAGGCAGTTTGCATTCAGCTTATTGACCTTTAAATCAGGTGAAAATGAGAGTCCATGCTTTTATTATTGGAATGCAAGTTAAGTCACATTCTGATTGTAATTAAGGGCCATTAAGAAGGTGACTTATTTTCCTGCAGATTTGATGCCAGTCATGCCTCAATGTGCAGACACCATATTACCCACTATGTAGAGCTATTGCCAATTTTATGAAGTGTCACGTACAAAATACAATTTGCTTTTTAAACAGCATTGCCTGCTCAATCTTAAGAGTTTTATGGGAGCAAATCTCAAAAACAGCTCTCATGGTAGAAAACAAATTATTTTTTCAGGGATAAACTTTTCTGAATATGTACATATAGCCTTTTCAATGATGTATCTTCACTAACCGCATTGCCTCAACATCTGTATTTTTTTTTTTTTTGAGGTCTTCTGGTGGCAGGGTGCTTATATGCTTTTGAATGATGAGTTCTAGCCTCTATCCTACACTTTTGCGTAATAAATTCCTTCCTGGTGCTTTCAGATGATTTTAGCTCATGTGTCTGTAATGGCGCTCATCACACTATATGACATTTAGTCATTTGTGCCAGTTTCCAGACTAGGTTACAAGTTGGCACTTACTTGAGAAGTTTGATAGGAAACTGGCTAGTCATTGCTTGAGCCTGGATATTTGTTTATTTCCATCATGAAGCCATGCTCCCTGTCACCATCTACAATGCCCCTTATCTGGGACTGTGAGGACTGAAAGGGGAAGCAAACCACATTGCTTGCTCCTTCATTGGATCTCTGTCCTTGTACTGACAAGTATTGCCAGAAATCTCTACATGTGGTTGAGGATGGTGGTAGGAGAGGAGAAGTCACAACAGAAATTTAAATAGATGGCTCTGATCCAGATACTTACTTAAGTTTATTCTTTAGCTGTAATATATATTTGCAAAAAAAAAAAATAGATAGGAAAGAAGAAAATGTTGGCTACTCTGGTCTTGAAACTTGTAATGAACTATATATGTGATTAGAAAATGATATGTTTTCTGGCTGGTGAGTTAAGTAGATGACTATCCTTTTTAGACTGACCCCTGCTGAGGCATACAGAGACATTAGTCCTTTGACTCTTCATCTTTGGGACAGTAGATTGCACTCAGTATGCTTATCGTATAGTGGTGCCTACCTAGTGTTTTGTGAGGATTAAAAACGTTGATTCATGGAAAGTACCTTTAAGGAGGGCCTGGTACATAGCAAATGCTGAAATAGGGGTAGCTATTTATAGCCATTAAATTATTGCACAGATATATGGGCTTGAGTAAACTGGAATAGACAGGAAGCTGGGGAGAGTAGACATTGTACAGATTGCAGAGTTGGACAAACCTGAGTTTGAATTATAGTTCTGCCATTTGCTAACTTGTTAACTCTGTAATTTGGGCAGTTATGGAATCTGCCTGAGCCTTAGGTTCCTCAACAGTATATTGACAATAACAATTGTTCTTTTCCATGGTTATTTAGGATTCCATGAGGCTTATGTAAACTATGTATCCATATGTAACATAGATGGCATGGAGCCTGAAGCACGCAGCAAAGGGAAATTTTGGGTATAGGAATTGGGAGACCTGAGTCCAAACCCCCATCTTTTCATTCATTATCTGTGAGAACTTCGTGAAACTACTTTACAGTAAACACATGTGTTGACTCTACCACTTAACCATTTTTTATTAGCACTTTCTTTTCAAAACATAAGTATTTGGGTTTTTTTCTTGTCATATTTTAACTTTTAGAGTTATTCATCTTTGCATATCCGGAGCCTAGCACAGTTCCTGGAACATAAAATTTGCTCAATAAATGGTGAGTAAAAGAATGAATGAATGCACACGTGGAAACTTACGTATTTTTGCAAGAATGATGCATGAGCAACATTCAAGGACAGAGAAAAAGTGACTGCCCTCATTTCAAGCTACAGCCAGGCATTAGAAAATTAGAAGTTGGTTGAGCAAAAAGTCCCCCAGGATATTAAAGATGAATAGCTTTTTCCTCTACATGAAACTATTGCCAACGCAATTACATGTGTCAAAATTAAGTTTACTTTTACTGCCATTGCAGTGTGAGATGTAATTGGCATTGGTTCTATTAAAATTGGTCTGTTTTTGCTCTATAATTTTTGTAAGGTTAGCACTCTAATATTTTCTCAGTCATTTACCCAGTTTTTTCACAAACAAATTTGAGGGGAAAAAATGTCATTTGCAATGTTTTAACCTTGTAATACACATTTGATATCAAATCTGATTACTTTTCAAACTGTAACACAACAAAAGATACTGAGTTTCATAAATGCAAACATCTATTCTGAGGTTTGCATTTTTTAACAAAAAATGAAACAAAATTATTGCTATTAAAAAGATCTATGACTACAAATAATTTGAAAATATCTGGGGGAAAAATAAAACTCGGTAAGTAAAATGCATTAAAAATGGAAGGCTCTACCCTTTTATTTTCTTCTATCTACTATTTAATCTGAAATAGTATATTTCACAAACATTTGTCTTTAAATAACATCTTTTGAAGACAAGTTTATCTCTGTCACGTACCAAACTTTTGGGGATATATGTTATTCTTTTTTTAGAAACACTCATATGCCTCAGAACTCTGCATTGGTTTTCTATTGTCCTTGTTTCAGGAAAATGTGTCTGCTTCATTGCCTCATTCATTCAATAAGCAATCATTTAGCAACAAGATATGCAGCACATTCTGGTATATGAAGCCAAATGACATCATCTTGATGGCTGCCCTTCTGGAGCTCAGAGTTCAATCAAAGAGACAAACATTACACAAATAAACATATAAGTAAATAATACAAAGACAACTTTGGACGAGAACACAGTGTATGTTTGAAAAAGAATGGTGGCAGGGGCAAAGAGATGGAGACTGCTGATTTACAATGGCAGGATTGCAGAACATCTTTCTGAGGAAGGGAAGTCTATACTGACCCTTGTAAGATGAAGAGTCGAAGCAAGGATTGAGGGTAGTGAGTTGGAGAATATTCCAGGTAAAGAAAGAGGGGAGCATATTTTAGGATAGAAATTTTAGGTAGGCATATCAGAAGGATAGAAAGTAAGGAGTGTGTGTCTGTAACAGAAATAGTAAAGATGAGGTTAGGCATGGTTTCGGGCGGTGTGATCAGGTTTGCATTTTGAAATGATCACTCTGGATGAAATGTGGAGATTAACAAGTTCAAGCATGCAAGGGAAGACACCATTTAGGAGACCACAGCTTCAATAGCCCAGGAACGAGGGGATGGCTCCATGGACCACTAAGGGAATGGGGGTCTAAAAAGAAGTATGCAGATTTGAGATATGTTTTGGTACTTGTTACCTTGGGGACTTCCTCATTTTTTTCTTCATTTTTTAACATCAGAAAACTGGATGTGTCTTTTAGTCAATGGCATTTCATGGTTTATTTTCCAGCATTATTTTTATGTCTTAGTTGTACTTAAAATAATGACACATTATATTATTGATGATATCTTAGATTTAATGGAATATGGTAAAACTTGCTAAATTTTATGAAGGATAATGGCCTCAATTCCCTTCCTTAATATAGTTTCATTTTTAATTGAGATATCTGAAGTTATAATAGGATGTGACATCATACAAGGGAATTTTCTATACCAAATATTCATTCATTTCAAAAGTATTTATGGCATCCCCGGCACTGAGAGAGGCTCTGGGGATACAATGGTAAGAGAATAAAAAAAGAATACCGATCTCTTAGAACTTCTAGTGTGGTTGGGAAGACAGACATTCGATAAATAATAAATTCTTTTGAGTTCTGTGAGGAAATATAGCATCCTATGGCAGGGAAGAGAACATGTGCCTGATCTTGTCTTGGGTGAAAAAAAAAATTCTTAAGGATATGACATTGAATCTGAGACCTTAAAGATAAGGAGTTAACATGGAGAATGAGGAAGGGGAAGTCATTCAAATATTTCCTGACACATTTGCATAATGGAAATGGCAGTATGGCTGGAACCCAAAGAGAGAGAGGACAAGTGATGAAGGATGAGGTGGTGGAACAGGTGAGGGCAGATATCATCTTATGGATGGTGAGAAGGGATAGAAGAGGTTTATATAATAATCTTGTTTGTCATTAAGGTCTTGCGATCACAACGTGCAGAAAGCATTTGCAGAAAGGGAATGGAGAGTAAGAGGGGATACATGAAGCCATATGGAGAGACAGTTGTAGTCCTGGGACTGGAAATAACCGGACAAATACAAGAGATACTTAGGAGGTAGAATCCACAGGACTTGGCGGTGAGCAACTATTCTGATTTCACCAGTAGCATCCCAGTTTTAACAATATTTAAAGTTCTACACCCCAGGAAATGCACCAGTCCCAGGTAGAACAGGATGTTTGTTCATTCTAGCTGGGAGATTGAGAAATCTTATTAGCCTCCTATCTTTCTGGCTTGAACAATGAAGTAGATTCCGGTACCACTCCCTGTGTCAGGATCCTGAAGGAAGCCAATTTGGAGTGGTAATGGCTAATGGATTTGAGTTGCCAGAGAGAAAACAAGTACCCATTTGAATAGAAATGTCTGGAATCAGAAGCAAGATCAGTGCAGTGATAGATATTTAGGACTTGCAGATTTAAGTAATTAAAGAAACCATGGAATTGAGGGAAAAATGAACTAGTGAGATTATATTGACTGAGAAGTACATGTCCCAAAGATTTTCAACTTTAAATGTCTGGTAAGGAAAATCAAGGGGCGGGGGTGGGGGGAGGAACATTGAGGAGAGTGGCTACAGAGAGGAAGAAACAAAGGAAAGCAAGACACAATGATTGCTTCCAGGGAGTACTGAATTGTGTTGAATGTTGTTAACACATATATGTGATGATAAGTGAAATTCGTTGGATTCTGATACAGTAGCAAGAACAATGTTTATAGATTGATTGAAATATAAACACAGTTGGGGTGTGATTGTCTTGTGAAGTAGGGGGGAGGAAATGGAGAGCAAGTGAAAGCTATTTAAAAGCCTTTAACTATAACAAATATAAAGAAGCTGTCACCTGAAGGAGTGCAGGGAGAATTATCAGTGGTTGTTTGAGAGAAACTTGAGCCAACAGAGATGGAGAATTTGAAAGAATTGAAAGGAGAGAGCATAGGGTCTTAGAAAAAAAAGAGAGAGAGAGAGAGAATCTAAAGAGAAGATAAAATTGGGGCGCCTGGGTGGCGCAGTCGGTTAAGCGTCCGACTTCAGCCAGGTCACGATCTCGCGGTCCGTGAGTTCGAGCCCCGCGTCAGGCTCTGGCCTGATGGCTCAGAGCCTGGAACCTGTTTCCGATTCTGTGTCTCCCTCTCTCTCTGCCCCTCCCCCGTTCATGCTCTGTCTCTCTCTGTCCCAAAAAAAAAATAAATAAAATAAATAAATGTTGAAATAAAGAGAAGATAAAAGAATTTCTCTTAGCTGTGAAAAGGGATACCTTCCGAATTGTAACAGGAGGGAAGGAAGAAATGAAAGGCACAGGGATGCAATTCAGGGCCATGTTTGTATATAAAAGCATGCTTCACAAGGAAATGTTTCATTACGCATTCATGGGCAAAAATATGCTTTATACGGAAAAGTACAGTAAGCAGCCCAGTGAATGATTTTTATACATCACATATTCAGAGTTGTATCTACTATCGATTTACTATCTGATCAATTATTTTTCAAATTTTCAGTGACATGTATCAAAGCAAATTTATTGTAAATCTAATACCTGCCAAGCATTCATGGTGCCATCAAGGCCTTGCAGTGTACTGATGGAAATGGTACAGATTGTAATGTAATCTGACAGGAGGTGGGACTACAGTGCAGTGGACGTAGAGAGCAGGAAACAGTTTCATGAGTCACATGAATTAAGATATGGGGTTAGCCACCTGATTAAGGCTGAAACAACGTTGGCTTTACCATATAGAATTGTTATGCACTCCAAAGGTGGGTGAGTGGAAAGACTAGAACTGCTCTGCTCTATGAGGTCATGCAGGGATCCATATTTTTATCACTTGGTTGCTCCATTATAACTAGATGATGGAAACTGGCTCCCTACCACCATCTTCTTGTGTCAGTGCACAGGAAGTGAGTAGAGGCAAGTGAGGGTGTCATCTGGGTGTTGAGCACATCATTTGTGCTCAGATCCTGTATTACCAGCTAAAACTCTTATTATCATGGGAGATGAGGAGAATCCCACCTGGGGACAAACCAATCATCTGTCACAGGTGGTGGAGATTGATTTAAATCTTCAAGGACATGAGGAGTTTTCAAGGACAAAAAGAGGCTTCTGGGTTAAAGGACTAACATATGTAAACGCTAAAGTAATAAAAAAAATTAACAACCATATGCCACACATTTTATAGTAGACTCATCCAGTGCCTGCATCACCTCCCTTAGACCATGTCTCATATATCGGCAGCAGGTGTGGTGGACAATGCCACCGGAGCTCAGACTCAGCTTTTAATACCAGGGTTTTGCCTCACTGTTCACTGCATATCTCTCTGATTCAGCCTCCTGGCCTGGTGTGATGTCTTGGGAACTCCCTTAGACTGTCCTCAAATACAGCCTGGAAGTGGAAAGAAATGAACAGACTCAACCCCAATGATGGAAGGATAAAAAATTTCTGGATAATTCTGGGAGCACCGAGTAGGCATCTCAGAGGTCCCCACATATTTGAGCTTCTGACTCCTCAGCCGCATCCTTGGCAAGGCGCATTTTCTTCCAGCCCTGTATCACTCACTGCTTTCTCATTTCTGCTTTTAAAGATCACCTCCTCAAAAAACTACTAAACTACTTGTATCCGATTCCTTGTCTCAGGTTCTGCCTTTGCCAGAGCCCAAACCACCCAATCAAACAGAGCAGATGCCCTGATCCATCAGAATAGATATCTACTGCTTTGGTCTCACCAGTGTATCCCTACGCAACAGCAGCTATGTGTGAAAACATGAAGCTGGGAAGTTGGTGGTTCCAAAAAGCCATGAGACATGTGTAGAGCTCTAACACAGACTCCATTATAGGATAAGGCAGAGGAGGGTGCAGAAGTAGATGAGGCTCAAACTGTGAAGGCATTTTAATCTAGGTATTATACACTCACATAATGTAGTTGCTATATAATATGGATGCAATATATCTAAATGTATGACTGTATATATTTATGTGTGCACACACACTTACACACATATATATAGTATGAGATCTATATTTAATCCTGTGGAATGACAGGAATCCAACAGTGGTGAATTTTTTTTTCAGTTTTTTTCTTTGTGTATTTATGCATTTTAGTAGAGGAGTTAGATGTTTGGATTGGGTTTAAAGACAGTTTGTGTTGAGAATAAATTATAGGGAACAGTTCTGTAGGAAGAGGGATCTCTGAAGAGGCTATTTTGGGCACGCAAGTGGGAGACAAGGATCCAAATAGTGGCAGACTGGAGCCACAACACTGGGATGGGAAGAAGGGAATATACATTCTAGAGAAAATGGATAAATTGAAATGATGTTAAAAATATATGATTCCTGGTCCTACCAAGCACCAACTAGCAAGACTGGATTTTACTGTAGGGCCCCAGTATGACAGAGCTGGTGCATCCTGGCTGATTAGCAGCTTGGATGATAAGGGTCCACACTAACTTTCCAACTGACATAGGAGAATGGAATCCTAGCCCTATGTGATGCCATTTAGATTTATGTACTTGCCCACAATTCCCATTTCTCACATTTTAAGGATTCCTGGATAATTCTATTTTAAGATATTAAAAAATAGCAGTGCACCTTTGGTGACTAACTCATGATTGCCACCACACCTTGAGGACTGTGCACATTAACCTCTTCATTTCTCGCTTACCTTTTCTTTTAGCACGTCACAGAGGCTAGCTAGTTCTGACATGCTGATAGACCTCAACGCATGTGAGAGCAGGTGTTAGCACGCTGATGAGAATTCAGACAAGAATTAACACTTCTCTTAGGATAAATGACCTTATATTCTTTTCTAAAATGTTCCAGTTCTGCTAGAGCTACTGAAAAGTCAGGTTGATTTGCTCAACGAATATCTATTGACCTCAGGTACTATTCCAGCAATCAGAAGATGTTTGGGCACAAAGAGTAGAAAAAAACCCAAACTGTATGATCATCAGGAGCTTTACAGGCTTATGCAGAAGGAAAATGCCCCTGTCTTTCCTAAAGTTTATCTGTGTTTTCTACTACCCACAGGGCTAGAGTGAACATGCAGTGTTTTCACATTACAATTTCCCCTGCCACCAATTTCAGAATTTAAAAGAGGGGAGTAATAATAGTTTCTGTGCCCGCCATGACAAATTACTACAAACTTCAAAGCTGAAAACAACAATTTGTTTTCTCATGGTGGTGGAGGCCAGAAGTCTGAAATCAAGGTATCAGCAGAGCCATTCTCCTTCCAGAGGATCTAGGAGACAATCCATTCCTTGCCTCTTCTACTTCTCCAGGTAATTTCTTGGCTTGTGACTTCCTGACTTCAAGCTCTACTTCTGTGGTCATATGACCTCCTCTTCTGTGTGTCCGTCTCCCTCTAGAGAGAGAAATCCAGAGGGAGGCAGATATCTTTATCTCTCTGATAATACATGTCATTGTATTTAAGGCCCATCTGGATACTCCAGAATAAAGCACCTCTTCTCCAGATCCTTAACCACATATGCAAAGACCCATTTTCTGAATACGGTAGCAGTCACAGTTTCTGGGTTTAGAAGCTGAGCACATATTTTAGGGGGCCATAACGTAGTCCACTAAAAAAAATAAAGATAACATATTTTGAGAGAGTGAGAGAATATGAAACTTCCGTAAGAATAAAATAATCTGATGAGACAAAGAAGTCTTTACCTATAGTCAGTTCCTACCTTGGCCTGTGTTAAGAAACACAGAGAAAAGGGTCATCTGTGTGGCTCAGTCAGTTAAGTGTCCAACTCTTGATTTCAGCTCAGCTCATGATCTCAGGGTTCATGAGACTGAGCTAAGCATGGAACCTGCTTTGGATTCTCTCTATCCCTCTCTCTGCCCCTCCCCTGCTCTCACTCTATCTCTCTCTCTCTCTCTCAAAATAAAAAAAAAATAAACTTTAAAAAAGAAGAAACACTGAGAAAGGAAATACAGAAGAAAAATGAGTAAGACCAATATGATGTAGCATAAAGACAACATACTTTGAAACCAGTAAGACCTGCCTCCATATCCCACCAAAATGATTTACTAACGGTGTTACTCTGGGAGCATCTTTAATGTGGCAATGCTAAGTCCTAAACGCAGAGTTAGTTTAGCACTTACATGAAATTATATATATATATATTTTTACATGTATTATAATTTATATTTTTACATAATATAATTACAATAAACTATATGATATAATAAATTATATGTAAATAACTTACCTGAAATATATATGGCCTGCCACAGAATGTGGCACACAGCTAGGATCCCCACACAGTCATTTTTCTCAAGAGTGTTCAGTACACATTAGGTATAAGCACATTTTCCTTCTGAGGGAGAACAGATTCAGAGCCCTCTTCTTCAGCTCTCACTGAATTAATAACATGGGCTTAACCCCTTGCTCATCATTTCTTCATTTCTGATAATGACCTCTTGTAACTTTTCTTGTTTTTTAAGACGTTATCACTTCTGCCTCTTGCCCTGGAAGCTGTAAACCCCAGTGGTACCCAAGAGAAGGGGAGGTACGACAACTCTTTGAGGCAGATGCCTGAGATATTGGCATCATAAAGCAAGTTGTTGGGTTAGCATATTACAGAGGCTAAGTTCATCGCAACTTATGAGAATCCAGATGATCTGTTAATGGAGTGGCTCTCTGAGTTCTGTATCATTTTAAAATATGGGGCAAAGGGCACATCAGAGTCTTTGCACAAATTCTCTGGGGTGTGTTTGCGCCTAGTAGCTTTCTTTGCTTAAGTGCCCCTAATGACACCCTCCGATGGAAATGGAAGTGTTCGGCTAATGCATTCTCAAAATGGAAGTCGTCAACTCTTGGGGGAGTCTTGTGTGCCTTGATGAGCTATCAACCCTTGCTTTCCTTTAAACACTTAAAAATCAGCATGAGAAAAAATCATTACAGTTATTTCTAACACGGAAAAAGAGAAATTAAAAAAAATCGCTAACACCAAAAGCTAAACACATACGAGAAAGCCAGTTTCTGCATTAGCAGGATCAATTCAGAGCGACTAAAAAAGAGTAGACTGCTTGTCTGTGAAAGCATAAACAACCTACCTTTTCAAAGGAGAATTACTTTTTCAGTATGAGGTTAGTGGCATCAGAAAGGAAGGTCTGTCTCTTCATTTGACATAGATAGGGCTTTGAGAAGTTTGCAAGCTGAAGACATGTTTTCTTCATTCGTAATGTATGCTGTTTTCAGAGGTTGTCCTCTTCGGCATCTGAATGTATGAGCCTCCTCGTTTTCTGCTTTTACATAAAAAATTCCCTAATTATTGTAACTCTCAAGCCAGTGAGCTGTTCGATGGAGTTACTCTTGCCTCAGTATAGCATGCATAGGATGTAAGTAAAGACTTGTTTTTATATGTCATTAAATTACAAATATTTTACTGGAATGTCAAAATAGTGACAAAAAGCAGAATCATGTGAATTAGCTTCTTATTACAGCCAACAAATCAGAGTTTGTATGGTTTAGAAGATTGAAGTCCCCTCCTTCTCAATAAGTAACTTTTCCTTCCACAGTTTAAAAAAAATTGGGACTGTTGGAGAATAATTTCAAAAGATACCACCAAGGTTAATGACAGTTGGTTTTAATTGGATTTCATTTCTTGTGCTGTGCTAGGATATAACCCCACAGTAATTATCAGTGTTTTGAGACTACCTAGATGTGTACAAAAATGAACATAAAAACCAATGAGAATATTAATTTTAATATTTAATATTAATTTTAGAACTTAAAACATTGATTTCTGTGGTAATTATGTTTGTACTTTTTTCACCCCATATCTGAAATACTGATCAGCTGACCACTATTAACAGAAAACCTTCTGAAGTCAACTTTTTAACAACATACCACAGTCTTAATGGAAAGGTTCTAGACATTCAAAAATGAGGTCTCCTGTCATATCTTTGCAAAGCACTAAAACTCAGTCCCCACAGCATCATGCTTCAAACTTTCAGAGCAGACTTATAAAATATACTTTAAAGGAGAATAATTAATTAAAAAGAAATCTTAATCTGACATGTGATTTACATTAGGGTTAACATCTAGAGAGAAAGAAAAAAAAAACAAAATCTGAATTCTATCAATTACTGTGGAGCACATTTTCTATGAATGTAGTGACACTCTTGTTGGTTTTGATTATTTCTTGATACAGATGTTGCTAACCACCATTTGGTGGGTGATTTAGTTTGTTTTTTGAAAACACCATTCGTAGCTCAAAATATGTTTCTCAAACACTTATCATATGCAAAAACTGGCCCCAAAACTGTGGAAATAATATTAATGTAAACAAGCAAAACACATATCAGTAACTAATTCTTTGCAAGATTTTATAGCTTAGAGATGATTCAACATGCATGAAGGTGATTAAATAAAATTTAAATTGCTAAGGGCAGTAAAAAATTATAAAGGTAAAGTTCTCTGTGGATTTAAGGAAGAGAGATCTTATTGCCCAGGAAAGGAGAAGGGATAGGCATTTTTTTGGTGAAAGAGATGACATTTGAACTGATTATCAAATCATTTGTAGAGGGAGATATACTACTGATAATAATAACACCCATTGTGTACCCATTGCTCTAAGTGCTTTCATGTATATTAATTCATTTAATCCACTCAACAACCCTACAAGGAAGGTATCAGTAGAATCCCTATTTTGTAGATGAGAGGAATAGTGGCTCAGAAGTTAGATCACTGGGGTCACAGAGCTAGCAAGTAGAGGGGCCAGAACTCGTCTCTGGCAGTCTGGTCGATGTCCATGCATTTATAAACTCTCACTCAGGGAGGAGAGGAAGAACATGTTGGGTTGGGTGAATTGCAGAGGATATTAGTTTCTCATTATCGCTTTAACAAATTACCACAAATGTAGTAGCTTAAAACAACACAAATTCATTATTTTACAGTTCTGTAGCTGAGACATTGGAAATGGGCCTCACTGGAATAAAATCAGATGTCATAAGGGTGCATTCCTTTCTGCAGGCTCTAGGGAAGAATATGTTTTGTTCACCTTTCCCATCTTCCAGAGGCTGCCTTATCTTGACTGGTGGTCCTCTTCTATGTTCAAAACCAATTGCATCACCTTGCCCTCTGCTTCTGTCATCACATCTTCTCTGACTGACTCCTCTGCCTTCCTCTTTCACCTATAAGGACTCTTGTGATTACAGTGGAGCTACGCAGATAGTCCAGAAAATCTCTTTATCTTAAAGTCAGCTAAATAGTAACCTTAATTCCCCTTGCCATGTACCAACGTATTCACAGGGTCAAGGAATTAAGATGCGAAAATCTGTAACTCCACTTACCACACACAGCATAAGTTAAGTATCGGTGACAGGAAGGAGAAAGATCTATTAAAGGAAAGGCAATCCAGCTGGTAAAATTGAAAAGGGGACAGTTCGTGAATTATGCATGAGGAGTACAATAAATTAATATCTCTAAATCTTTCTAAAACAATCTCTAAATAGAAGATAATTATTTTCCCCATCTAACTTGAAATATGTAAACTCCATAAATACTTACACAGCAGTTATTATGTGTTATGGAAGATATACAAACATATGACATGCTTTATTATAGTTGGCTCAACATTTAATAATTTATATGAGTCATTTTTGTGAGATGCTAAAATAGGGTCTTAAATGTGTTGTTAAAATTACAGAAAGGTTCAGGAAGATAGCTTGTTGGAATCTGAGAAGTCCTGTAAACCACATCTTTCTTTCCTACTCCAATACTAAGAAATCTGAGAAATGAGGAGCAAAGATGGAAGTCAAACCATGACTAATTTGGGACATGTAACTTACAAATGTGTGTGAGGCAGCTAGTTTCAACCAGGAACTACGCTGGACTGGGACAGTATGGCCCCCAAAGGGCAGGTTCCTATGCAACCTGAAAATCTACATTGTGGCATAAAAGAGCACAGATCATACTCTCCACAGGCAAGTTGCTTCCTAATGGAAGAGTACCCCTGCCAATGTTACTCTTTCCAGTTTTAACTCTCAGATGAATCATTCACCTTCCCAGAGGCAAAGTGCATAAAGAAGAGAAGCCAGAAGTATCACACTAGAGGAATTTTCTCTACTATGGACATATGAGAAGTAGGAAGAAACCTTCCCCGAAATACACCTCAAGTTCATCCCACCCAAAGTAAACTCATCATTTCTTTATGTACTTATCTAAACTAGACACCCTGAGAATCACCCTTGACTCTTCCCTCAGAATTGGCTCATTCCAGTATTTCACAAAGTGTGACCTTTTCTCAAATGGGTATCTGTCCCATCTCTTCTAATGTGTTGTCATTTTACTAGAATAACTCACGTTGGTCCTTAAATTATACGCTCCACTCAACCACATTCCTTCCTGCTAACCTTACCCAAAATGTAAATGTAGGAGAGCCTGGGTGGCTCAGTTGATTAAGCTTCTGACTTCAGCTTAGGTCACAATCTCATCGTTTGTGACTTGGAGCCTTGCGTTGGACTCTGTGCTGACAGCTCGAAGCCTGGAGCCTGCTTCAGATTCTGTCTGTCTCTCTCTCTCTCTCTTTATGCCCTTCCCCCACTCGCTCTCTGTCTTTTGTCTCTCTCTCAAAAATAAATAAATAAATAAATAAAACATTTAAATAAATTAATAAATAATAAATAAATGAATGAATAGATTAGAATAGAATAGAATAGAATAGAATAGAATGTAAATGTACCGAAGCCAACTTGTCTCCATCACTGACTTTTAATGTCTAAGACTCATACCAGTCATGCTCTGCTCCAGGTATCCTTTCTCATACCCAGGTTTTGTGAAGTGCCCTCTTCTACACTACTTTGGCATCTTGGTCTAGTTCTAAAACTTTATTAATTTTATTATGTTTTAATCAATAATATATCCCCTACTCAAAAGTTAAGCTTAACAGTAATGATGATTGAAATATAATAATACTATTATATTATGTTAAAAATGGTGCTCATATACAGAGCAACTTATTCTTTAAAATCTTACATGTTTTTCTTAACAGTTCTAATAAGATTATTTATGTGAACAATTAGGTTTCACAATAATCCTGAGAAATAGATATTGCTTTGTCAATTTTTCCTATCCATGCAGAAACTGAGACCATTAGATTTACTTTGAGCCATATAACTAATTAATAACAAATATGGAGTCTAAATTCACAGCACTTTAATTATAAAATATGTGAACTTTGTTTTTGAGGTGTTTATCCAAATACCAGCAGATAAAGGGCTAAAGTGGCCAAAATGATGTATTTTGAACATTCTTCGAACTGATAAAGAGACCCTTGTGAGAGACCTCATTTTTATGTAACTTCTAGAGCCTCTGACCTATAAGTGAGAATGTTAAACTAGATGATTTCTAAGAATTCCAAATCCTAATGAAAGCCTCTTGTCTTAGTCCTGTCTGGATCTAGTCCATGTGTGAAAGAGGATAATATTCCGTGCAAATTAACCCTTTGTATCACCTTGATTTATCGTGAGAATAGGACACCAAATGGTTGACAGCAACACAATTTAAGTAAATAGTGAAATAAATCACAAAGACCTCTTTTTAACTAATCTACTTGGTAGGTAGTGATGACTCATTCCAGAACTCAAAATGTAAGCAAGCTCTTTTTTTTTTTTTTTTTTTTTTAACGTTTATTTATTGGTGGGACAGAGAGAGACAGAGCATGAACGGGGAAGGGGCAGAGAGAGAGGGAGACACAGAATCGGAAACAGGCTCCAGGCTCTGAGCTGTCAGCACAGAGCCCGACGCGGGGCTCGAACTCACGGACCGCGAGATCGTGACCTGAGCCGAAGTCGGCCGCTTAACCGACTAAGCCACCCAGGCGCCCCTAAGCAAGCTCTTTAGGATGGCCTTTTAGTTCATCACTACTGTCTACTCTATCAACTAGATATCTCAGTAACTGCCAGAACCCAGATATACTGAATAAGTTTACCACTCAGGGTAATTAATATAGTCATCTTTGGCCTTCTTGTTCTCTGTTCTTTAATACTGTAGAGGTACAGAGTTATAAAGAGCCTAGAAAAGTCATATGGTCAATTATTTATTCTTTGAGTAGCTCTTATGCGGTCATGTTTTCTAAATGCTGAAGGAGAGACAGAAACGCGTGAGAATTGGTCCTTTCCTAAGAATTTACAATTTAGCATGAAAGAGAAGATATCCTTGACACAATTAGAAAACAGCACAAGGAAATATATAATTAAGTACCTAATTCTGTGGTGCAGGCAATGAGATTTCAGAACAGGATGAGAGTAGAGTAGGCTGGAATTGTCAGAGGAAGTTAAACAGGGGAGGTAAGAATACTGGGAGATCCTGAAGAATGGATAGGAGGGAGTAAAGACGAACCCTGAGAATGCAAGCAGGAGGTGTATTTAGGAGACGGGCCTGAGAGGAATAGATGTCCCATGTTGAAATGAAATGGGAAACAAAACTGACTCTTTGCTTTCTTTTTTCTTCGTGTCATGTCTCTAAACTGCATTGGATAATAAATCTAATTATAAAATTTCCAGAGAAAGAAATTCTCAACTAATTTCCTTGTTTTATGTAATTGCATGTAATTCTTTCTCACATCCGTGTGTGTATAATACCACGGCCTTACAAATAATCTTTTACATTTATTGGATCTATTATACTTGCAAAGCCTGCTCTATGATTGCTGATACTTCCCTCCCTAAGCTTTTTGTGTCTTATTGTCTTCTATTTTGCTGTGTAAGGAGAAAACTCATAACTATCTGAGTAATAATGATGGAGATAAAAATAACATTTATGTTCATAAATAACTTAACAATTTAGAAAATATTTACACATTTCCTAACTAATTTGATCAATACAATAATTCTGAGAAATAGGCAAAACAGGTGTTATTACTACTGTTTTACAAATTTGGAAACTGACACCCAGAAAAGTTAAGTGACCTGTTCTAAGAAAAACAGCCAGACATTAGAAGAACCAGGACTTTTAAATCTTCTGTCAGAACTTAGAAAAATATCTCCCGTTGGCATATTTCCAAACATAGAATATTTTCTAACTCCTATCTTGATCTAGTATGATTTTTTTAAATGTTCAAAATGGTCAGTTCTGAGTGTTGGGTACATGTATGCTTGTTACATTGTTCCATGTACATTTCTTTCTTTCTTTTTTTTTAAGATTTTCTATGTAAGTAATCTCTATACCCAACGTGGGACTCAAACTCATGACCCTGAGGTCAAGAGTTCCATGTTCTTCTGACTGAGCCAGCCAGCCACCACCAGTATGATTTTTTAAAAATGATTTAATGACAATTTTATTCATATAAAAAGAGCCTATTCTTTAAAACCCAAGAGTTTAAATTTTAAAAATATAAACATTTGGTACAAGAACAGTTCCATGCACAAACTGACCACGTACAAATGGATAAGGCACTTAACTTCCTTGTCCAACATTCTCATAAGTGCAATGGGGTTAATACCTGCCTTTTGTAGTGATCTAATAAAGCTAAAAATCGAAACACACATTGAAAAATAGTAGCACTTCTCTGTAACTTTTATCTTCCGCTTCCAGGAAGATGAAATTCATGTACCCTATTTCTCCTGCTGGATAGTTAAAAACCCCAGACAATATATATAAAACAAATACAAGAAGACTCTAATAGATATAGAGAAGGAAGCAGACCACTTAGAGATCACAGGACAAAGGAATGACACAACAAGGAACCCAGCAACTTGGAACCAATAGATGCAGACAGAAGAAGCCTGGTCTCTTCAGCCAAAGAATCAAAACAGGACTATCCAAGCAAAACAGGAAACTTCCAGACAATACTTCTATTTTAGCCAAACACCGCCAAAAACACTATGGCCCCACTTCCATCCCTGTCAGCAAAGGGCTAGTGGAGAGCCTAGATTTCCATGCTTGACAGGCTATAGAGTCACCCCCAAACCACCAAGGTGATGTCACAGAAGGTCCAGTGGGGAACCCCACCCCCCATAGTATCAATGGAGATAACATAGCACCATCCAGCCCCATCTGGCTGACAACCACAAGATGCCGATGAAAGAAACTGAAGAAGATCTAAATAAATGGAGACACATACAGACTGGGATGATAATATAGTAAAAGTGTCAATTCTCCCCAAGTTGATATACAGTCTTAACACAAGTTCTATTAAAACTCAGGCAAGATATTTGTACACATAACAAGACGAATCTAAAATTTATATAGGAAGCCAGAGAAACTATAATAGCTAAAATCATTTTGCAAAAGAATAAAGCAGGTAGAATCACTATAACCTGGGTTTAAGACTTATTATATAGCAACGGTAATCAAGACTCTGTCGTATTGGCAGAAATATAAACACACAAAACAATGAAACAATAGAGAACCCAAAAATAGACACATGCAAATACACTCAAGTGGTTTTCAACAAAGATGCAAAAGCAACTTAATAGAGGAAAGATAGTCATTATCAGACAATGGTAATAATAAAAAAGAAAGAAAGAAAAAAAGGAAAAGGAGAAGAAAAAAAAGAACCTCAACCTAAAGTTAATGCCTTGAAGGGAACCAGAATGTGTCACCCCCAAATATGCCACTTAGGCACATTGATGATTTTGAATGAAAGTGACTTAAGAAACAGCTGGCACAAGCAGAACACTCTGACCTTCTCTGTCCCCCTGAAGTAGGAGATAAACCTCCCATGTGAAAGGTACCTTCCCTCTACCTGGAGACTAGAAGGCATCCTTGCCACCAGAGAATTTAGGGCTGAGAAGGCTGAATAAGGATGGTTACTTCTTTATTGATTTGCCAACCCAAACCCGAACCCTCCGTCGTCTTCATTCTTCACAAATTTATCATTTTCTTGTCTAAAAATCTGCCTGCTTTGATCACTTTTTTGAGTCTCATATTTTATGAGGTCTTGCATGTATGAAATTAAATTTGTCTTTTTAAAGTTTTTATTTTTTGAGAGACAGAAAGAGTGCAAGCAGAGGAGGGGCAGGGAGAAAGAATGAATCCCAAGCACGATCCATGCTGTTGGTGCAGAGCCTGATGCAGGACTTGAACTCATGAGATAATGACCTGAGCTGATATCAAGAGTCAGACACTTAACTACCTGAACCACCCAGGTGCCACCAAATTAAATTTGTTTTAATACTGTTAATCTGTCTTATGTCAATGTATTATAGCAGCCAAAGAATCTAGAAGAGAAGAAGGAAAGTTTTCCTCCTCTACAACCTCATAAAAAATTAGCCTAATACTGAAGCTTTTTTTTTTAATGTTTATTTACTTTTGAGAGAGAGAGACAGAGACAGAGACAGAGAGACAGAGAGACAGAGCTCAAGCAGGGGAGGGGCAAAGAGAGAGGGAGACACAGAATCCGAAGCAGGCTTCAGGCTCTGAGCTGTCAACACACAGCCCAACGCAGGGCTGGAACTCAAGAACCGCGAGATCATGACCTGAGCTGAAGTCAGACGCTTAACCAACTGAGCCACCCAGGCGCCCCAAGATTAACTTAAAATGAATCATGGACTTAAACGCGAAATATGAAACTCTAAAACTTTTAGAAGTCAACATAGAAAAAAATCTTTAGAACTCAGGAGTTCTTAGATATGATCCATCAAATAAAACTATCAGCAAATGAACTTCATCAAACTTAAACAACTCTTGCTCAGTGAAAGCCCCTATTAAGAGGAAGAAAAGGCAAGTAACAGACTAGGAGAAAATATTTGCCAACCACATTTCAGATAAAGGACCCAGATCTAGAATATATAAAGAGATTTCAGACCTCAACAGTGAACACAAGCAAATAACAATGCAATTAGAAAATGGGCAAAAAAACACAAAGGTATCTCACAAAAAATATATATATTGGTGGTAAATAAGCCTATAAAAAGATGATAGGTATCACTGTTATGGAAACTGGTCTGGATCACCCAACGGAAGAACCAAGTGGTACTCAGAGATCTTGGAAGGTAGGAGGTTTATTTTACACAGGCGGGTTCAGAGGAGATCGCTCTCCAGAGGTCTGAGTCCCAAGCAAAAGCAGAGAGGACAATTTATAGTCTGTTCATGCATGGCAAGTGGGGTGGGAAGAAAAACCTGGAAGGGGAGTCTTCAGGCAGGGACTAGAATTCCCCTATCAGTCCTGTTGGCCATCTTATAACAGATTTTTTCCTATCATCATCAGGCATCAGGGAAATATAAATTAAGATGACAAGGAGACAACACTACACCTGGTAGAACAAACTAAGACATAGTGACAATAGGAAGCTAAACTAATACAGCCACCCTAAAGACTCTTAAAAGCTATACAGTTACCATTCAACCCTGCAGCTGCCCTCCTGAGTGTTTATGCAAGAGAAACAAAACCTTGTGTCTACACGAAAAGCTGTGCGTGATTGTCCATAGCAGCTTGATTTTTAATAGCCCAAGACTGGAAATGATCAAACTGCCTCATAGGCGAGTGGTTAAATTAACTATGGTATATCCCGCCCATGGAATCCTGTTCAGCAATAAAAGGAACAAACTGTTGATAAATGCCACAATGAGGATGAATCACAAGGGCATTATAGTGAATGGAAAGGCAATCTCCAAAGGTTACATACAGTATGATTCTATTTATATAACATTCTCTAAATGGCAAAAATGTAGAAAAGGATAACAGTAGGTTGATGATGGTTAGGAATGGTAGAAGAGAGGAAGGTGGTAATGATAAAAGCATAACACAGGGGTATCTTTGTGGTAATAAAATATTGATTGCTGTGTCTTGAGGCAGGCGGAACTTGAATCTCCCCCAGCACTAAAATGACATGGCCCTCTACATGCGTTATACTGATGTCGAATTCCTGACTTACTATTATTAAGTACTATATAGGATTTAACTACTGGGGAAAACCGAGTGAGCATTCTCGGGACCTCTCTGCAATTTTCTTTGAACTTAGAATTGTTCACAATGAAAAGCTTAAAAAAAAAAAAAGGTTCTCTATATCCATGTTGCTATGTTCCCACGTCTCCTTCCCATGATCCTGATCCTCACCAATGGATGTCCGCATGCTTCATTTGTCTTCTGTCCTCCTCTACAGCCCCGGTCCTCCCCTCGTGTCAGGTCCAGGTGTTCACAGGCCTATGCTTGGTGCAAAGGAAAGGCAGTTGCTAGAAGAGGGCCCCATGAATCCTCTCAAAGGCCTGTAGACTGAGGTCACTTGAGCTGAGTACCTCAGATTTTAGATTAAGACCCTGGGTCCAAATATCCAAATTGACACTTAAGGAATAAACGAATTGAAATTGTCAGCAGTTTCAGCAGCTTGGAATGATATACTGAATGTGACAAAATAAAGCTGATGGATAGAAAATTCTATAGTTGGCCCCAAAAGGCAACTGCATAAGCACAAAAAGATCAAGATGTCAGTTCCCAGCCACACACATAAAAAAAAAAAAATGTAGATTTTTTACCTTACACAAGTGTAATACACATCAATGCTATAGTTGCCCCAAACACTGAACATGAGGCTGAATTTACTATTCATCGCAAAAGTTACATAGCACTTATCATTGCATTTTACGCAACTGTTTACATTTACCTCATCCTTCCAATAACCTTAAGAAGAAAGTAGCATTCTCATCTTCATTTTATTTTAGTTGTATAGCATCAGGCCAGGAAATGTTTGTAACTTGTTCGAAGTCTGCCAGCAAGTGCAAATCAGCAATTCAAAACCAGGCTCAGGCTCTTAGGTCTCCATCACATGGCACATCAAAGTTCTGGATCTGTTATTCAGTAGCCAGGCATACATCGTGCACACATTCATTCAACACTACTGAACACATTCAACACATTCAACACTACTGAAGCACTCGGAATGCAATCATTAAGGTTGCTGCTACTGTGGGCTTTATTTCATTAGGGGAATAGACTATAAATAAACAAATGATAATATATTAATGACAGCAAGTACTATTACAGTATTAAAATAGGGTGACATGGGGTTCCAGAGTGGCTCAGTCGGTTAAGCCTCCGACGTCAGCTCGGGTCATGATCTCAAAGTCTGAGACCGAGCCCAGTGTGGGGCTTTGTGCTGACAGTGCAAAGCCTGCTTGGGGTTCTCTCTCTCCCTCTCTCTCTCTCTGCCCCTCCCAACTTACACTTTCTCTCGCTCTCAAAATAAACAAATAAACTTTTTAAAAGATTAAAGAAAAAATAAATAACATAGGGTGACGTGATTGAAAGCAATGAGAGAAGCTATTTCACATTCTGTGGCCAGGAAAGGGACACGTAACCTGACCTAGAGGACAAGAAGGAGGCAGCCATGCAAGTGTGTGTTGAAAAGGCTGCTGTGCAAAGACAGTCGGGCAAATGCCCTAAGGTGGATCCCCTTGGCCTGACTGAGACAGAAGGAAAAGACAAATGTGGCTGGAGCACTGGGAGTGGTATGAGGGGAGTCTGAGGTAGGTGAGACTACAGAGATGACACATGGCAAGAAGTCGGGATTTCATTCTCCTTGTAATGGGAAGTCTCTGGAAGGTTTTCAACAGAGGATGACTGGATCTACTTTATGTTTGCAAAAGAGCCCTTTGGCTTCTAAATGGAGAATAAACCGGAAAGATGTATGAGGGGAAGAGGATGACCAGTTCAGAGCCTGTCCAGGCTGCACAGGTGACAGACAATTGTGATGTAGACACAAGAAGTGCCAGAGGCCAAGGAGAGAAAGCAGGCAGGGAAAACAGGAAGTCGCTGTCAGCTCTGCTCAAGTCTTGGCATCATTCACTGAAAGGATAGGTGACAGGATAGGACAGGGAGGAGAGCCTGTTAGAATAGCCAAAGAAGTTTCTTATGTATATCATCACACTCTAAATATTTTAACAAATGATCCCTCTTTTAATATAAAATTTTTAATTTTAATAATATCAACAATTTTTTGAGCAATAAGCAAACCTCCTCTTTCATATAAAAACTGTAAGAAATAAAGCTTGATAAATTATGCTGACAGGGCTAATTACAGAAAAGACTGAGAAACCTCAAACTGGGACATGGTCGGAGGAGAGTCACCTGGGTGGTGAGTCAGAGCCTTGTTCTGGGCAGAAACACTGGAGACATTGAGTGCTTAGTCTAATGAGAAGAAAGTTGAAACTAGATACCTGCCTTCTAGTGGTTAGAAGACTAAGGAGGTAAGGAAGACAGAACTCTTTTACTTGGCACCAAGAGGAAGACTTGAGGAGCACCTGGATGGCTCAGTTTGTTAAGGGTCCAACTCTTGATTTTGGCTTAGGTCATGAGCTCATGGTTCCTGGGATCCAGTCCTGTGTTGGGCTCTGGGCTGAGTGTGGAGCCTGCTTGGGATTCTCTCTCTCCCTCTCTCTCTCTGCCCCTCCCCCACTCACAAACTTTCTCTTTCTCTCCAAATAAACATGAAAAAAAGGAGGAAGACTTGAACTTAATGAATAGAAGCTACCGGTAAATAAGTTCCTGCTTAGCACAATGGGACCATTAGAGCTGTCCACAAAGTAATGGATTCTTGAACATTCCACATCAGTATAGTTTATCCTGTAAACAACCCACAAGGGTGGGGAATGAAGCAAAGGGTCGGGTTCTTCTAGATTCTATTAGAAAAATAGGAGAGGTAATTAATTATTAATTTCCAATGTATTTTTCCCTATACTAAGCTATTTTTCTTTCATACTCTTAAAAGGAATTTCACAAGTAAGCATCTTGGTAGGTAGGCACTATCAAAATTCTGAAAATCACAAATATTAAAATACACTATTATTCTTCCAGGGTCATACTGGGAAGATCTAAGTCATATTTACACTCTAAAAATAAATAGTAAAATATAAAATTCATCTTAATTCATTTGATGTTTGATTTTACTGTTTTTAAAAATAAAATTCTGATGTTAGATAGATTCCAACAAATAATATCAACTTATAATATTTTATTGCAGTAACAGCCAGTATAACCTGTTATGCTGTAGTTTTAATGCTCATGATATTATGCAGTCAGCAAGTTGAAAAGATAATATATTTGCGTTATTTATGCTTGTAGAATTTAGAAAGAATTCTTCTTTAGTAGTGCATTAAGAAAATCAATTAATAATGAATTAAAGCAATGAAAGAAATTGTTTTAGCATTTGAGATGCTAGAAGCACTGTTACCTTATGCTGTAAATCAAGCCAATTTCAGCAGTAGATGAGTTTGGTCATGTGTCTGAAAGCCTTAAATGCAATTCCAGGACATCTTAGTACCATTATCTAACAAAACCTGGGCTCTCAAATTGTTTTTCCAAGCCCAAAGTTGTGCCAGGTACTCATTTTCATGGGAGCCTTTCAACTAGAGTTGGCACTTTGCTGGCGTTAAGGAAGCTTAATCTTCTTGAAACGTTTGTAAGTTACCCACAAACCATTCTGTTAAGAGTGCATCATAAAGCCTTCCTAGAAGGTCAGACATAAAAAAGGAATGAGCTTACCTTCAAAGGGAAGAAAGGTGTGACTGTGTGCTTGAGAAACAAAACACGGGGTGGCTACAAAGGCTGGAAAGTGAATCCCCAGAGCATCGTGGACACTTGTAAATCTTTGTTGAATGCATGAATGGATGCATAATTGAGTTAATTGATTAACAGGTACCCAATGTACTCAAGATTAAAATATTGGCAGTGTGGTTGTTGAATAAAAGCGGTAACTTTCTGAAGTTAGATGCTGACACATATTTTGCTTTTGGTTTTGCTTTAGA
Source organism: Herpailurus yagouaroundi (assembly GCF_014898765.1). Taxonomy (NCBI): domain Eukaryota; kingdom Metazoa; phylum Chordata; class Mammalia; order Carnivora; family Felidae; genus Herpailurus; species Herpailurus yagouaroundi. Next base: position 152,150,632 of record NW_024412376.1, read on the forward strand.
ATGTTATTGTTTTTTTATTTAAATCTAAGTTAGTTAACATATAGTGTAATAATGATTTCAGGAATAGGATTTAGTAATTCATCACTTACACGTAAAACCCAGTGCTCATCCCAAGTACCCTCCTTAATGCCCGTCACCCATTTAGCCCATCCCCCCACCCAACACCCCTCCTGCAAACCTCAGTTTGTTCTCTATATTTTTTCTTATTTTTTTTATAAAATTTTTTTTTAACATTTATTTATTTTTGAGGCAGAGAGAGACAGAGCATGAACGGGGGAGGAGCAGAGAGAGAGGGAGACACAGAATCGGAACCAGGCTCCAGGCTCTGGGCCATCAGCCCAGAGCCCGACGCGGGGCTCGAACTCATAGACCGTGAGATCATGACCTGAGCTGAAGTTGGACGCTTAACCGACTGAGCCACCCAGACGCCCCATGTTCTCTATATTTAAGAGTCTCTTATGGTTTATTGCTGACCCACACTTTAACATTAAATTATTTTTGAGCGCATTGGTGATGACTTTATTGACGAAACATTCTTGTTTTTATTTCCAGTTTCTTATTTTGCAAAGTGCATTCACGTATGCTATCTGCCTTTTTACTTCACAACACTGTTTGTGAGGTCTCAGAGAAGTATGGCTTCCTCATCTTTATGTCCCCCCTCCCCAGCCTAACACTTGGCCCTGAGGAGTGCCCAGTAAGTAATGATTATAAAAACATCAAATAGCGACTATTCATCACTTACCTGATGTTCCTTCTACCTAACTTTCCAACGAGCTGTATGACAGTAGTCCCCCTTATCCATGGTTTCACTTTCCACCATTTCCCTTACCCACAGTCAACCAAGGTCCAGTAGCGAATGATCCTCCTTTCTGATGCACTGGCAGCAGGTCACTAGTAGCCACAGTGTCTGTGTCGTTCACCTCCCTTCAGCTCATCATGGGCGCATCTTAGCATTTCACATCATCAAGAGAAGAAAAATTAGCACAGTACAATAAAATACTTTGAGGGGCGCCTGGGTGGCGCAGTCGGTTAAGCGTCCGACTTCAGCCAGGTCACGATCTTGCGGTCCGTGAGTTCGAGGCCCGCGTCGGGCTCTGGGCTGATGGCTCAGAGCCTGGAGCCTGTTTCCGATTCTGTGTCTCCCTCTCTCTCTGCCCCTCCCCCGTTCATGCTCTGTCTCTCTCTGTCCCAAAAATAAATAAACGTTGAAAAAAAAATTAAAAAAAAAAAACAATAAAATACTTTGAGAAAACTACGTTCACGTAATTGTATGACAGTACATTGTTAGAATTTTCTTACATTGTTTATTGTTAATATTATATATTGGTTAGTATATTCTATTTTATTAGTTATTGTTAATATCTTACTGTGCCTAATTTATAAATTAAACTTCATCACAGGTCTGTATATATAGGAAAAGACATAGTATATGTAGGGCTCGGTACTATCTGTAGTTTCAGGCAACCGCTCAGCATCTTGGAACATACACCCCCATAGATAAGGGGGTATCCAATCTTTCAAAACACCTTTGGAGGTGAATACTCTTCATGATCCCATTTATAGCTGAGACAGTTATAACATAAGAAAGTAAACCACTTTCCCAAACCACAGAGCTAGTTAATGGAAAATCCAAGATGTACGCCCTGCTCTACCAGATTATAATGCACATACTATTAATCACTGTGACCTACTCTTGTAGCATTTTCTCTTTTTGTGTGTATATGTGTGAAGGAGAGGGATATCAAAATGCCAAGGCACTATTTTTATTGATCAGTGATCATAAAACATTCCCTTTGAATGCTTCTACAAAAAGTTTGGAAGCTAGTTGTCAGTATAATATATTTAAGAGAACATTTCTTTTTCCAAAGCAAAAACATAAATCATTAACTAAAAGCCATATTTCTTGTCAATGTATCTAATTTCAGCTTGGAAATGTTTGTATTGAAGTGTGTAAAGCAGTAATGTGATAGTAAATTCTCATGATGACAGGCTGTCACCAGGAAATTGTTGGATTAGCAAGAGGAGAAAAAATTGCTATTTTAGTGACAATCCTTGAAATGGAAAGTGAAAAATTACACAGCTTAACAATTAATTATGTCTAAGCTTCCATTCAATTACAGTTTTCTAACACTGAGATCTTAGTATAAATCTTTAAACTTGTGGAGATTTAAACACAAAGCTGTTTCCTTGACATTGACCTGTGGATCATAGATGTTCCGTTTGTGAAAAGATTAAAAATACTTCATGTTCTATAGCCTCAGGAGCCATTTGATTAAGAACATCATTCATAAAAACATGTAATTTCATACTTCCTTTCCCCCAAAACTATTATGAATTCAGAATTTCTTTCAAAATACTTGAACTGTTTGTCTTTTCCATTCTTTTAAGTAACCCAAAAACTTACTTTCCAGAATCAGGACATCTATTTTAAAATCCTGGGATTTGGAGTCAGAGTGGATCTGAATAATATCATGTACTCTATTTGATATTTCTATCAATACTCAGTCAAGAGTTGAATTTTCTTTACAGCTCTTCTGATAATCATAATATTCAATGACATAATACTGGTGATGATTATGATGATAACTTTAGCCTTTTTGTCTAAATGTCCTGGGATAAGGAAAAAAAAAAAACGAGCACAATCTTAGATTTTATTCGAAGTTTTTTCTCTAATCCTTATAACTTAGACAAAATCTCTTTTTTATGTTTTCTCATAAAGATTGTGATATATTGTATTATAGTTTAACATAATGCAATATTTTTTCTTATTAACGAATCCCTTCCCCCTCACATACACAGCATGGAAAACAAAGAGATTTTTTATGCTATTTAGTCCAGGGCTCTAATCTTACCTTCTTTCATATTGAAAATGCACCCCACCCCTCCATCCTGGCCCCACCAATAATAAGAGATTTGAAAAAAGTGAGTTATCCAGATTTTACTTACTGATGGTGCTGGTTGCTGTAGAAGGTATCTGAAAACAACTGAGTTTTCTAAAGCACTTGTTTGGGATAAACAAAACAAAACAAAGCAAAACAAAACAGAGAGAAAGCCATCTTAGTTTATTCCAACATGGAAATCAGATCATTGTGAGAATACTGGGGTTTTAGACTTTTATAAAGTTAATAGTAGTCTTCTGTTCTTATCTACCACAATATAATAAATAGGGCCACTTTCTAAATCTAGACAGGTGTGTCTTTGCAAGTGTAGAGAGAAAAAAAAAAGAGGAGGGGTTTATAAAATAATAAGACAAGTAGTTTTTGTTTTTAGTTAAGAGCAATTAAATATTGGGTCACCTGGGTGGCTCAGTTGGTTAAGCCTCTGACTTCGGCTCAGGTCATGATCTCAGGGTTTGTGAGTTCGAGCCCCGCATCAGGCTCTGTGCTGACAGAGCCTGGATCCTGCTTCAGTTTCTGTGTCTCCCTCTCTCTCTGCCCCTTCCATGATTGCACTGTGTCTGTCTGTCTGTCTGTCTCTCTCTCAAAAATAAATAAAAATTTAAATTTTTTTAAATAGCAATTAAATATTCACCTGGAAATGGGGAAAACAAAGAAGAGTAGGTTATTCTTAATAAACAGCAAAATGCCATGAACGTTTGATTGCTACCTCCTTCAATATTGTTGTTTCCCACACGTCCAGGAATTGTTCAGTGAAAAAAACAAGACAAAACAAAATAATAAATAAACATTTCTCCATTCTTTCTTCTCTTTGTGTTCCCAAATTCTTCTAAAGAGCACCTAGAGATCTTCTGTTTTTCTCCCCTACTGATATGTACTTTATTTTGTGATTAAAGTTAACATAGCCCATCTGGCCTCTTTGATCTTCTCACCCCTTAAAACGTGTATTTAGAGGTGACATTACCTTTAGGATTTATTTTCTTTTGCTCGGCACATTATTAGCAACTTTAATTTGAAGTTAAATCGATGCTGAAAATAAATCAGCATCAGATAATTATTCCATGTCTTCCCAGGAGCTACATCACACTCAAATCTGAGATTGGCATCTCCTGCTCAGTGGCATTTGTCACAACCTCTATGGCACAATATAAAAAATAGGGATGAAAATAGTAAGGATTGGTTGAAAGAATAAGAGGGTATGTTCATGAATGGCAGATAAAAGAAAATAAATAGTACAAGACTGGCATGGCTTATTCCCCTAGCTCCAAATGTCAAGCAGCAGAGTTTATTTACTGATTCTAGAATTTAAAACATTTAACCTTCATTGTGGAATGGATGATGTATTAGTTTGCTAAAGCTGCCATAACAAAGTTCCACAAACTGTGTGGCTTAACCACCAGAAATGTCTCAAAATTCTGGAAATCAGAAGTTTGAAATCAAGGTGTCCGCAGGGTTGATTCTTTCTGATTATGCTCCTATGACAAAAAGATCTTAAATACAGTTGAATCAAAAAACACACAAAAGTTTACTTATCTCTCATGTAACAATAGTTCAGAAGTAGTCAGAAGTCCAGTGATTAACAGCCTTTGCTTTGTAAGGTCATCTAAACACCTAGGTCCATCTATCCTGTTGCGTTTCTATTCTTTCAGGTATGATTCTCATTGATACAGTTGAGACTGGCTCACCACATTGCTTTCAATTTGCCAGACCCAAGACTAAGCACTTTCACATGTATAATATCATTAGAATTGTGTGTTGTAAATATTGCGTCATGAAAAAGAAAAAAAATATTAATGCATAGTATAAGTGAGTAAACGATTCGTCTTGCCTTTCATCTCCAAATGGGAGGGTCTAGAATTATTTAACACATTGAGTACATATAATGCTCTCCCCTTTAATGACATAACCTGACAACACATGTTAGAGGCTATGAACATATATTCAGATGATCATTTGCTGAATATTGATGCACATGCGAAAGCCAAATTCCAAATTATAAAATGTTAATCTTCAAGAGAATGAAGATTAAGCAGTTTCTACTTATCCACCCACTTACAACATCAGATCAAGCCACAAGTACGTCGCTCTTTTAGAAATTTAATTTCCCTTACTGAGGAAATGTTACAGTGTTAAATTCTATTCAATCGTTTAAAATATGCATATATTTTAATAGACTTGTTCTATTGGACCCAGTTTCTCATTAACATATGTTTTTCCACCTTTCCATAGGAAATTCTTACATTCAACCTCAGGACTGTAATATACTTAAGATAATGCATGCTACTGTAACAAATAAACATACAAATAGACAGAGATGTCTCACTCTTGTAAAGCCTAAACAGGTATTTCTGATTAGTGAATGGTTTTGTTTTTTGGGGAGGGGTTTTTTGTTTTTGTTTTTTTTTTTCAAACAATTCTTCAAGGACCCAGTCTCTTTCCATCTATTCCTTTTGTCATCTCCCCGGGGTTCACGGCCTTTAGCTAATCCTTGCTTCTGAAAGAAAGTGGAAATGGTCTCACTGCTTCTTAACCACTTTTGCTCATGAACATTCTGTTGGCAAAACTAATTATGTGACCCTTTTATATGCAAGAGGTACAGGTAATGTGTCCTTGGCTGGGCAGCCACTTCCTGGCATTACTCTGCCCTGGAGAAGGGAGCACAAGTATTTGATAGAAGGTTAATCATCCCTGCAACAAACATTCCCTTTAATTGAGCATTGCAATGACCTTATGTATCTTATTGGAACAATATCCTGACGTCACGTCAGATGCATATGATTTCTCTATAAGTAAAATAGTTATTTTGTGGAGAGAAGCAATTCTGAGTTGAGCCAGAAGATACTATCTACTGAAAAATCTTTCTTAGTCAGTTGCTCAGTTAATATATATTATGCATCTAATTGTTTTAAGCCTGTTGCCAATCAGTTCAAATCTTTGGGCAGACCAATTATCAGAATAGGTATCCAAATCCTCTGGGAATGTGTGTGGCCAATGTTCTCAATCGTTATTGTAAAAATTTTAGCAGGTATTTATAACACTCAAACAGAACACTAAGAAACTGGAACTTCAGAGATTTAACTATAAAAACAGAATTTAACTATGAAACAGAATTTTTATGGTATTCAGTAACTAATCTTAAATTGTTATAATTACAGTTTGTCCCTGTTGTTGTGAAACAAAATTGGTTAGGACATAAAAATTTGATCTGGCATGTATATAATAAGATACAGTTATGTTGGATTGTAAGATAATGAGGCATAAATGTGAGGTTTTTGTTTTGTTTTGTTTTTAAGACAAGGGCAAGGTTTTAGTTAATTCTCTGTTCTGGTATCTAGTACAGTGTCTAACCTTGTATATTTTCTCACTTACATGATATTGAACACTAAAAGAACAAATGAGTGAAATGGAAAGAGGTTCATATAAATGAATAATGATTATTTATTTTACTAAGTAAATGTACTTTAGTGGTATTTATTTTTCAGTTATTTCTCTAGTTCTCTAGAATCTACAATTAATATCATAATTTATCATTTTCCTTCTTTATCTCATAAATGCACTCTCATTAAAAGCACAAGTTCCAAATCAGTAATGTGATCCACATCCCCGGTACTCCTTTGCCCAAGACTTAGGACCCCCACTGTCGTCCTTTTCTTATATGGCCCAGACTGCTCTTTCCAAGTTGTCCTAGAACAGTATGTCAGAGGATTCCTACTTCAGGCCTTGGCCCAAGAGGATCTGAGGTACTGAGGGTCATTAGGCAACTAAATGTTAAAGCCGTGCAACTTTGTGAGTATGAGAAAGAAAAGAAGCACTGGATTTCTGAAGAAGAGTTGGAATGGCTGAAGCCTACCAAGGAGACTGGTTCTCCAGGAGTTTGGTGTACAGTGATTAAAAATCAACATCTCTAGAAGAGGGAGGGTGGATGTAAGATTATGGAGAGAAGAAAGTCTAAGTATTGCAGAACCACAAAGTCTCAACCAACCCCATAGAGAGTTCTGGGGCATCAGAGTTATCCTGTGATGGCCCAGAAGAGTTTGGGGCTTTATACCCATTCCAACTGGTCCTTGGGCGAGGCAGCTCTCTGCGGATGAGTCGAACCCTGAAGCTGCTGATAGCCTGAGTCACTCTTCCAGGCTAGAGCAAACGTTTCTTCCCCTGAAGGAGGAGAAGGGCAGCGGAACTCTGTATCTATCACATAGATCAAACACATAACAAAAGAAATCAGTTTCTCAATTCATCTGTGTTTGATTCAATCATACATATCCATGAACTAATGACATATTCTGGCTTCTTAGTCAAAGTACCGAACAACTGCTGCCCCCAACTCCACCCATCAGAACCAACACCATCTAAAAAACTCCATTTGGCCTTATCAGTGTGATCCCCCTGAGTATCAACCACTCATGCAACACCTTTGCAACTGAAACAATAAATTTGTTCAAATCTTCAGTGTTAAGAAAAGAGCTTATCATGGGGAAAAAAAGAAAAAAGAAAAGTTTGGGTAACTGAGCTTATTAAAGGATTGTTAAAGGCCCTTATGTATTTTTATTAATATAAGTAAACATTATGGTTGGACTCCACGAGGGCTTGGTAAATGCCAGGCATTGTGTTCAACCCTTCGATGATCTTATGTAACATTCCCAGTGCTATGAGACAGGTACCATTATGATCCCTTTCACAGGTGATGAAACTGGATGTTAGGAGTGACTGAAATGCTCATGGAAAAACTTAATATGCTTTAGAGCAAGGTTAGGAGTCCATATTCATCCAAGTCTAGAACTTGACTCCATTGACTGCTATGCTGCTCATTTAAATTTCTGAACATTCAGGGATTTGTCATTCCTTGTGTCTATTGCTTGCAGAAGAGATAGGATTGTGAACAATGACAATGCAATTTCTTCTTATTCAATTTAGTTTCTTCCTTTTCTGTTTCTCTGGGCCACCAATCTTTACATTTACCACACACTGCTCCAAGGTTTTTCCCTGACTAGCCACTGAAAGTTTGCATCTTTCCTCTTATGACTTTGCTAACCCCTAATTAATTAGAGTGAAGAAAACCAGAGGATCTGAGTAGTTTTTTTTTTTTTTTTTTTTTTTTTTGTTTTTGGTTTTTGTTTCAAGTTCAGGTCATTGAATTGTGGCCCTAAAATATATACCTACCAAATACTGACTGTCTTTAGGCATACTTTTATCTCTTTTCCATTCTTCAATTTATCTTTCCAATGTCTGTGAATATAAAATATTGTTATGATAAGTTTAAATAGCGTGCAATGCCTGAAACTCTTTAAAATTTTCTTTCTTGTTTGGAAGTCACTGTGACACTTTTAAACTATGCCATTGAATAAGATACAGATAACCAACATGCCACAATAATGAGAACCTCAGTTTCTAACATCTTCATATAGTTTAGTTGTTATCATTGCAATTCTTATCCACTGCTTTCCAAACAATAAATTGAAACACATTAGTAAGTCATGAGAATTTTTCTGTGAAATGTAGCCTAAGAGAGCTAATAAAAACAGATAATTCTCACCTCAAAGATAACCACTATGCTATGAGTTATTTTTGAACCATTTAAAAAGAAGTTAATTTCAACCTCGTAGCAAAAGTCTTTTTCAAATGGAGATCCTATTGTTTGATTCTCACAGAGTATGACTGTAAGAAACAATTGTTAATCCTTTTTATGAAAAATAGATTTAAGTCTATGTTCACCCTGGGAAAATTTTGACGTAATCAAATAAAGTTTAAAAGTATTGTGTTGATATTTTTTTCTTTGAAAAATAATTGCTACAGCTACATTTTAGGCTGACAAAGTCTCCCTTCATAAATGATGTGCTGAGAAAGGATCACAAGTGCTTTCTAAAATAAATGCAAATGCAGAAGTGATTGAAAATCTACTGCACAGCAGACCTGTGTGCTTCTTTTGAATCCTAGGAACTTTCCACAGGAATAGTGGCAATGTAGAGACATGGTATACAAATTATTTCTGGTCCCTAAGTGGTTCTCCACACAGATATGCAATGGTAACAACCAGTTAACAGAATCCATATTGCAAAATGCAGGAAGATCCTCTTCATGCATTGTAACTAATTACATGTGAAAATGGTAGCCAAACAAAAAATATTTCTGAATGTTCTCCATGTAGAAGTCACTCTCTAGATGTTGTATACTTAGTTAGCTGGGACTGCTATAACAAAATACCATCAGCTGGTTGGCTTACATAACATATACTTATGTCTTACAGTTCTAGAGGCCAGGAAGTCTGAGATCAGGTGCCAACATAGTTGGGGTCTGGTGAGGGCTCTCCTCCAGCCTCCATATAACTTCCTTCTTGCTGTGTCCTCACAGGGCCAGGTTTGGGGGAGCAAGCAAGCTCTAGTCTCTTCTTGTAAGGAAACTAATCCCATCATGAGGAACTCACCCTCATAACCTCATCTAAAGCTAATTATTTCCTAAAGGCTCTACATCCTAACACCTTCACTTTGAGGGTTAGTGCTTTAATACAGGCATTCAGGGGTGACACAAACATTCAGTCCATAACACTATGTCGGTAGGAGATGTCCTCTGAGGGTTTCAGCTCTCTGTCAACAGTTTACTGTTACCCTTTTGATGAATTGATGTGTATGGATGTACATTTATAGTGATCCCTGTAAGGACAGAAATAGTATTTTTTTCCTGGTGTCATCTTCAGTGCCAAGTACACGAATACAGAGTAGGGAACAGGTATTTGTAGAGTGAATGAATGAATAATGAAGAGAGATGAGACAGACACATGGATGTTAAAAAAATAACAGCAACATCAAAAAGTATATCTTGTAGGCAAATACATCACACTTGGTCAGACATGTGGTAGAGACATTATATCTAAAAGTCCTATTAGGAAGGGGTGTCATTATGGAGGGATAGCCTGGGCTTGGTGAAGAGGTGGGACAGTGAAGAGAAGGAATTCTTGAGGAAATAACTAAGGAAATTTTATAAGAATAAG
>NW_024412376.1:152165513-152267540 GCF_014898765.1 Herpailurus yagouaroundi
GGGGGGGAGAAAGAGACAACTGGGATAAGAGATGGGTGTGGTGCCTGGATGACTCAGTCTGTTAAGCACCTGACTTGATTTCAGCTCAGGTAATCATCTCACAGTTCATGGGATTGAGCCCTGCATTGGGCTCTGCACTGTCAGTTTGGGAGTGTCTCTCTCCTGTCTCTGCCCCTCCTCCACTCATTCTCTCTCTCTCTCTCTCTCTCTCTCTCTCAATAAATAAGGAAATAAATAAACAAATAACAAAGAAACAAAGAAACATTGAAAAAAAGAGATACTGGGGCACCTGGGTGGTTCAGTCGGTTGAGCATCCGACTTCAGGTCAGGTCATGATCTCACAGTTTGTGGGTTCGAGTCTCTCATCGGGCTCTGTGCTGACAACTCAGAGCCTGGAGTCTGCTTGGGATTCTGTGTCTCCTTCTCTCTCTGCCCCTCCCCCACTGGTGCTCTGTCTCTGTCTCTCTCAAAAATAAAGAATAAAATTTTTTAAAAAAAGAGAGAAATACTGAGGAAATAGAGTCTGACTGATGTTCCCTCTTTTTACAAATTCCAATGTATGGAAGTGTGAGCCACATCAGGGACTAAGACCTTCTGATATCCCAGCGATTATATATTAACAATATGAAATGTTCCCAATTCTTTCCAAAGTCAGCCTTCCCTGTAGCATTCACTTACTTTCTTTTTGAAACCTGCCTCTCTCTCTTGTGATCTAAATCTTAATTTCATGTTGTAAAAATTTCAAACTAAATTTCAAACTAGATTAAACTGGAAGAGTTTAAAATTTAAACGATGAGCCCAATTCGTCTTAATCTTCCATTCATCTTCTCCAATGTGCTGCATACTCTCGAGTTTTAGCAGCAGCTCAATAACTTTATTTAATAAGCCAAAGATTGTAAGTAAAGTTATGTTTTAGGGTCCAAAAATTTCAAAACTCAAGGGACAAGCTGTTTTGTTTTCACTTTAATACTGAGAATGGCCAAACATTTTCCATTATGTATAAAATAAATGAGATAGAACTAGACAATATTTAGACAACATTTATACCTGTACTTAATGATTCAAAGGAATGAGTTCTGTTTTTCTACAATACCTCACGCAGTGACAAGTACATGGTAACATGTAATTAAGGGAAGCTTAACTACCATTTTTAGTTTAGAATAACTTTCAATCATGAAACCAAATGGACCTCAAAATTCAAATAACTGAGAGCTACAACTGATACCATAGCAGAAGAGAATTTTTCCTGTTTCCTCCTAGACTTGTGATTTATTTCTCTCATCTATCAGACTGTAAACCTATTTCCCTTAACACATGAAATGACTTACAAAGATCTGTCCTAGGAAAGGACATGGATTTAAAAAGTAAGTGAAACAGAAATGACACTTTTTGATTTCGGCGTTCAAAGAAGCCAGGCCCAAGTGCCATGCCCCCCAAAGGAACAAAGGTGAATAAAACATGTGCTCTGCATCTTGAGAAGTTTCCAGTCTGGCAGAGGAGCTAATGCATGGAAAGAATTGCAATTCAGAGGGGAAAATACAGAATTCCCGGTGCCTGCTACAGGAGCCCTGAAAAGAAGAGATGCTCTAGGAAGAAACTGAGGAGCCATTTGTGAAACGGCTGGTGTTTGAGCAGGTCTCAGAGAATGAATCGAGTTTGGATACAGCTCTCTTTAAGGGAGTGCTAGGTGTGAGCTAAATTACTGAGAATGGAAGAGGCCAGTAAATGGAAATCACTCCGTGACATCCTTAACTGGATGCGTGCTTCTGATCTCCAACTGCTCAATTTACCATCTAGCTTTTCCTAATTTGAATGTGTTGAAATAAATACGATACTTTTGAACCTAAGTAGCTGACCACAGGAAAAAACGTTTATTACTATGATCACAGTACCACCATGATTTGATCCTTTTGTATTCTTAGTGTAATTATATTATGATTGCATTGCAGCTACAAATGGCTTGAATGTGAAAGAAAGAAAGAAAGAAAGGGAAAGAAAGAAAGAAAAAGAAAAGGTTTAGGCATAATTCCTAAATATTTATTTTCAGCTTTGTGTGTCATTGCCAATTTTGTTTTCATTTATTCACTTTTATGCATAAATATTCGCATTTGCTGGCTACCTCAACTGGGTAACTTCAGACTCAGGGATAAATCATAAATCCTCCCTATAGGGAGCCTTAAGCGTTTTACAGCTAATAGGAACAGAAATGCTCTTCAACTCATGAATATATTAAAGCAACCTCTCTGTTGCCTCTGGTTGCTGGATAAGTGGGAAAGTCAAGATGGAGTTCAGTTATAAAGCATGCATACAAGTAAATTTAACTAACAGTAGCTTATGTGAATGATTGGCTTTTAAAATTATTAATACATGGGAATGAGTTAAAAGCAATCTTTCTGACACTACTGCCCTCATTCACTTGTGTTTCACATTGATTCCTTGGGTGGAAGATAAGAAATGGGAAATGATAGAGGCCCTTAAAATGGGCACTGGAACGTGGCCCATGGTGAGCACACTGGCTATGCAGATGACAGCAAATAAAAACTAAATATGCAGAAGTAATCAGGTGTCCTGAGTGCTGTGAGAGATGCACGTATACAGAACCTTCAGGGTGTAGAAAAGAAGACAGTCTTCAAACTCATAGCAGAAGAAAGATAAGGAGTTCACTGAAAAGGAACATTTGTACGATAACATGAAAAAGCTAACATCTTTTGGAAAACCTTGAGCCCGAGGTCCTGAGAGGTAATGGGTGCATTAGGGCCAAGACTGCAGGTATTGAGGTTGAACAGGTAAGAGTCAGCCACCCACGACCAATTAGTGCAATTATCTGTTGCAGTATATCAAACCACTCCAAACTTAGTGGCTTAAAAGAGCACTTATCAAGACCACATATTTATTTTGTGGGTCAAGGATTTGGATGGGGATGGTGTGCTTCCGCTCCACAATGTCTGTGACTTCAGCTGAGATAAGCAGAAAGTGCTGAAAGAGCTGGGGGGCTATTAGGACATCTCTGTTTCTTCCTCCATGCAGCCTCCCCAAATGGCGAGCTTGTGCTTGCTCACAGTATGGCCATCTCAGGATTGTCAGATCCACTTCATGGGGGTTTAGGGCTCCTCTAAGACCAAAATAGAAACTGCCAGCTCTCCTACAGGCAAGACCTTCAGCTGGCCACAGTGTTACCTCCTCCGTAATGTGCTGGTCAAAGTTATCATAGGCCAGCCAAAATTCAAAGCGAGGGGACACAGATCCTGCTTCTCAAGGAAAGAAGGATCAAAGAATTTGTCTCCTTCTGTAATCGATCACAAATATTCTTTCATTTAATATCCATCAAGTGTTCACTGCCTACCAGCCACTGTTCTACACTTGATCTTGTTTCCATGACAAATAAAAGAAAATCTATAACGATATGGAGAAATTTTCTAGTGAAAGGGAGAGAGCGGAGAAAAGTAAATAAATACAAACACTAGTGTAGGGTAGTGTGGCAGTGATAATGTTCACTAAGTATACATGAGCCACTCTGGATGTCCCAGCCTTGCTTGCGGTTAGTTGAGAGCCAAGGACTCGTTCTGGTCAGTGTACTGTGAGCAAAAGTAATGTGGGTCACTTTCACCACTTTCAAGCCGAGCCAATTAAGATCCAACATGCCTCTCTCATCCCTTCTTATCCTTTTGTCTTTAGTGTTTCCATATGCCAGATCATATAGCACTGACAAGGAAGGGGGACATCTGGCCTACCTCAAAGTGATGGAAGAAGGAAAAAGCCTGGTTGTGCTAACCCACTGGGGTTTGAGGTCTTTATTACTATCGAATGAGGTAGCATTACTTAAACTGACTAATGTATATAATTAGAGCTATGAAGAAAATAGCTCAGCGAAAGGAACACAGAGTAACTGTGGAGACAGGAGCATAGTTACAGGCAGAGTTGTCAAGGCAAAAATTAAGAAACATTACTATAAGAATGTACTAGAACTTTTCAACCCAGTCCCAGACTTCCTCCACCATGCCACACTGTCCCCACATATATTGGACAGTTGCAGATGTCCGTGATAGTTGAATATACATGATACAACCATGAACTTAAAAAAAAATGATAATAAGTGGTCTGTTGAGCTTTAAAGGGGAATGAGGAAAGATGAGATTGGAATTAATTGATGGAGAAAGATCTTGCAAGACAGACTGTGGAGGCCATATTATTTTAGCAAATAAAGTTCTACGCTCTTCAATAGGGGGATAGCCTTCAAACAACATCTGGCAATTTTTTGGGCATGTGGAATCAGTGTGGTTTGGCAAAGCTTACTAAAAAGAAAGTGGCCAGCACAAACTTTCCTTAACACACTGTTTTCTTAGATAGCTACTTCTCCAGCACTGAGGTGTTGATGGATCTGTTTGGAACCAGAGAAAACAAGGCTCGTCTGTTTACTATTTCTATGACATGAGGCTCACCAGGAACTTCTCTGAGGCTCAATTTCCTCATGTGTCAAAAAGGAAGAATGATGCCTTCTTAGTTCGGTTATTGTCATAAGTATCAATTATATGTGTACAAAACTTACCAGAATGCCTGTCAAAGAGGGATTTTCAATGAAATGGGAGCTACCATACGATTATAATTAATGTTGTAGACAGGACAGATACTAATCATTTTGTGATAGGCACTGGGGAGGGTTCCATGAATTCCTGGACATAGTGCTCGTTCTTATGCTCAAAATCTTAAGACAATAAGAGAAAAAAATCGCAAAGAGATAGATCTTCTAAGGCACGAAAAGCCTTAGTAAAAGAGATGCCACAATACACTAAATACATTTTAATATGATGATGGATACCATATATATTTTGTCAGTAAGAAGATCATCTATTTTAGAACCACTGAGATTTTCTGTTGTTAATTCTTAAAGTATGTTACTATTAATAAGTAGCCATGTAGATATTTTCCCAGGTAGAGAAAGTGACTGTCCTAAGACTGTGCCTTTTATGTTTTGTTCTTTAAGGCTCATGCTCTTATAGTGGCAGAGTAGATATCATCTGAAAACAGGCTTCAGTGAAAAATATATATATATAATTTATCTTTAATAAATTAGCCAGTAACTCTCTCCCTCAAAGATCTCTTCTTTTTCAAACAGAATATTTTCTGACTTGTTTTAAAAGTCTAGATTCTACCATCTTCTACTCTGTTTCCCACTCTGAATCTGAAACTCAAAAGAGAAATGCCAAGGCATAAAGAAGTAACATCTTCACAGCCAGGACAAAAATTGAGTAGGGAATGACAATCCATATGTTATAATATATTTCAGCAAAATAGTAAGGACTCCAGAGATTTGGGTGGGTCAACCTTTCTCTCTACCAGTGCAGGGCTTTGTTTCTTTTTTCCTACGAGGTCCATTTTGGATCATTTAAATATGCCCAGTCTTCTATTTGTGATTCTACTCAATCGTGGACACAGACTGAACAGCGGTGTTTTCCTCCTAGGAATGAAGATAATTCTGTGTTATGTTACTCTTTTCATTTGCATTGCATTCAAAATAGGTCAGTGGGAATGAATACCTTTCTGCCTGTCTTTTGAATTTCAGTCATCATAGGTTAACCCCAATAAATGCATTGAAAATTTGCTGTCATTGTGACAGCCCCATCAGACATCTTGTCAGCCATACCAAATTAAAATTTCCCATTCTTCTGAATAAATCACTTCACAGTCATTGAAAGAAATACAGAGATGGTGTACTGCATAAAACAAAGGCAATAGCTGTCTGAGTTTATCAAATTACACATATAATCAATCACTCATTTCTGGAGGATTTCGTGAGTCATGTAATGATATGTCTGGCACACGGAAAGTGCTTAATAAACAGCATAATAAATATTATTTCTATTGAAGAGTAATTTGTATTTTTAATTCTTTTTTTTTAGTTTATGCAATTATTTTTGAGAAAGACAGAGACAGAGTGAGCAGAGGAGGGGCAGAGAGAGAGGGAGACAGAAAATCCCAAGCAGGCTCCATGCTGTCAGCACTGAGCCCGACGTGGGGCTTGAACTCATGAAGCCAGGAGATCATGACCTGAGCTGAAACCAAGAGTCAGATACTTTAACTGCCTGGGCCACCCAGGTGCCACTGTTTTGAATTAATTATTCATATTTTTTCCTCTGCAGTTTCCTCTATTCATTTTTCCATGATTCCATTTCCCTAATAATTAAAATATGCACTCAAGGGTTATGACTTCACGTCAGTTGTATTATCTAAGAATGTCTTTTTTTAATCTAAGAATACGTCTTAAATGTTTCATTCGTCTAAACTTATACACAATCTATGCTCAGTGGAATTGAGGAGAGAGTAGTACAGAGAGCCAAAGGAATTGTCAGCAACTTTGGGTTCTGATTCTCCCTTTAATTGCATGAGATTTATTATATAGGAATCAGAGCTTTGGCCAATCGGTAAAAGGTAATGAAAAATGAAAGAATGGAAATATTTTGAGACAAAGCAGATTGTAGAAATTAGAAGTCATTTGCAACGTTCTCATGTTTTGCTACTCAAAGTGTGGTGTGTGAACCAGCAGCTTCAGCATCATCTGGGAGCTTGTTAGAAATACAGAATCTTGGGCCTTACCCCAGACCTGCTGGATCTGTCTGCATATTATCAAGATCCTCAGGGGACTTGTGTCCATTAAAACGTGAGAAGCACTGTGCTAAGACACACAAGCATTAACCTCCATGTGCATGGGGGGACAATTCAAGGAGAAAGGCTTCCCATAAAGTTAAGGAAACTAGAATTGAGCTGTGTGGCTTGCCAAAAGTCATATGGTTGTTAAGTGGTGAAAGCAGGATGTGAATGTAAATCTCAGTTGACTTTTGATCTTTCCCCACATCACCTTGAGAAAGAATTTTATTGGTAATCTCTAACAGAAATATTTCCTTTCTCTACTTTTAAAATTTAAATGATGATGCCAGTGTGCCTGACTTAACTTTTTAAAACATTTATTCCTTCTGGGTATTAATGTAATGCCTATTAATTCTCATACCACAAATGTCCTTTTCACCATCTATCTGGTTCCATTCTTTTCATAATTTTGTGCTTTTCTTGGTGATTTCCCTCTTTAAGATGGTCCCCATGCAGGGGTACCTGGGAGGCTGTCATTTGAGCATCCAATTCTTTATATAGGCTCAGGTCCTGATCCTAGGATTGTGGGACTGAGTCCCGTGTCAGCTTCTGCATTGAGCACGGAGCCTACTTGAGATTTTCTCTCTGCCTCTCCCCCTCTCCCTTGCTCATGCTCTCAATCTCAAAAAAAAAAATTAATTAAAAAAAAAAAACGGTCCACATGCATAGGGCTAAAGTGCTGTCTAATCTTCCTATGCTTACGAAGCTGTGAAGTGCCTTATGGAGAAAACATGTGTACTAAATAAGCTTTGTTCAGGTGTGAGTTATACTGTCATTGGCTGTACATTCAATGTTAATGAATCAACAATACAGTAGTTCCCCCCCACCATTTGCAATTTCACTTTCAATGGTTTCAGTTACAGTCAGCTGCATCCGGAAACAGATGATCTGCCTTCTGATCTATAGTCAGAAAATCAGTAGTAGCCTCATGCTGCATCAGAATGCCTCTTCATTCCCTTCACTTCATCTCATCACACTGGCATTTTGTCGTCTCACATCATCACAAGAAGAATGGTGGGTTACAACAAGGTATTTTGGGAGAGAAGGGCACCTGGGTAGCTCAGTCGGTTAAGCATCTGACGCTGGATTTCCACTCAGGTCATGATCTCACGGCCCCGCATTGAGATCTGTGTTGACAACGCAGAGCCTGCTTGGGATTCTTTCTCTTCTGTTCTCTCTCTCAAAATAAATAAGTAAACTTAAAAAAAAAAAAGATATTTTGAGAGAGAGACCACATTCACATGACTCATATCACAGCATAAAGTTATAATTGTTCTATTTCATTATTAGTTATTATTATTAGTCTCTTACTGTGCCTAATTTATAAATTAAACTTCATTGGGGCGCCTGGATGGCTCAGTCAGTTAGGCATCCAACTTCGGCTTAGGTCATAATCTCACGGTTCATGAGTTCAAGCCCCACATCGGGCTCTGTACTCACAGCTCAGAGCCTGGAGCCTGCTTTGGAATCTTTGTCTCCTCTCTCTCTGCCCCTCTCTCCCTCACTCTGTCTGTCTTGCTCAAAAAATAAATAAATATTTAAAAAAAATTTAAATTAAACTTTATCAAAGGCATGTATGTATAGGAAAAAATATAGTATATATAGGGTTTGGTACTATTTGCAGTTTTAGGCATTCACTAGGGATCTTGGAATATATCCCCTGTGGATAAGGGGGGCCTATTATACATATTAAATAAGGTAACTTTAAACAGAAATACACATATACCAAAGTGATATATTGATTAGTTGATGAAAATCATGTGACCAGAGGTTTGTAGGAACTTAATTCTGTATTTCCTCAAAAGCAGTGTTTCAGTATTCACTAATTCAGTGATTTCAATAACTTTACAGAACATACATACTTAAAATCATGAGAATTGACTATATATAAATGTTTTTGTTATTAGGAATATGTCATATTATTTTTCTGTGCCAATTATACCTGAGCATCTATACACACTAATATATATATATATATATATATATATATATATACATATATATATCACACTATTGTATATTTATATTTATAATATATACACACATACTTTATATATATGTGTGTGTATATGTATATATATATATATGTATATATATACTTTACTTTCTATGCCTCTATATATTATATAATTTCTATATCTCTATACATTACTTTTTGTTCATGAACCATTATATCTATCAAGAACATTTTTCAGGCATTAATTTCCCTCAGGAAATGACAGTTTAGTTTGATAATGTGCTATATATATATATATATATATATATATATATATATGATAATTATATAATATAGGCAATTAGGGTTCAGGACAGAATAATGAGTATTCCTATTGGGTTACCTGAATCAATAATGGCGGGAGTCCTCATAAAAGGCTCCCTAATACAAGTGTAGTTTAAACCAGACACTGATGAAGAAGTGTAATTGTCTTAGTTAATTAGGAAGAGGTCACAAAATCTATACATAGAAACAGGAAAAGTACCAAGGTCAAAGCTGGCAGGGGATAAGAGGAGGGATAATAAGAATAGGATATTTGTTCAAAGTCAAAATTAGGGGTAATGAGATGCAGACAAACATGGAATTGTATATTCTAGAGATCTTGGAAAACCCCTGCCAAGAGACAGAGATGCTGTGTGAGAGAGGAAAAAATAAATTTACCTCTACTCTTCTGAGTTCTTAGTTTCAAGACCCCTGTAATAAAAGATTGATTAACCAGAGGAAAACAAGTTTCTGTTTATTAACAGATATGCCTCAGCAGGGAAAAATCAATAGCCCAAAGAGGTAGCTTAGAACTCTGGCTTCATATTGCATTTTTAACAAAGAACAATACATTTATGAAGAAATGATAGGACAGAGGAAAGTAGTTTTAGGCTTCTAAGGGTGAAGATGAAGGGTAGCTAGTAAAGGGTGTTTTATAGCTGTTTCTGGTTCAGTCTTCTGGCTGCTAGGGTCAAAAGTTGTTTCTGATGATTAAATTTTCTCCCTCCTGGTAGAGAGGGAAGGAGGGACACCTTTGAAAATTTATGTCCTGCTTTTAGGCAAATAGAAAAAGGCAGAGATCTTTTCTTATACTGCTTCTTCTGAATTGCCTTTCAGCTCAGAAAAACCCTTACATTAAAGTGGCATATTTGGGAGCGGCATATTATGCTATCCTTACTTGTGTCTTTATAGCGAAATCTAGAACTTACTAGTTTTCAAAAACAAAAGAGGGACTTAACATGCCTTTATAGAACACACTGTAGATATATTGTTTATAAAAGAGCATGAAGGAAAATAAAATAAAATAAAAGAGTAAAAATAAAAACAAAAATTATGCATCTCCTTTGCTGGGAAGTGTGTAAGTCCCATAATGAATAATGAGGCTGTCTTATATTTGTATATATCTTGAAAATCCCATTCCATTTGCAAGATCTCATTTATTCTCACCACAAACCTGGGCAGCATGCATTGTGATGATCATCTTAATGCTTTCAAGGTGAATCTTAGTTGGATAAAAAAGCAGGTAGTACCAAATCTAATCCCTCAGTAGTGTTGGAAGGTGGGGGAATACCCAGGACCAGTACCCAGGATGAGTCTGTGGGGAATCCCTCCAGACTCATCAAAGTGACTAGACAACAGAAAAAGGTATGAAGAAGACAAAAGAAAAGTCCTGGCGGCAGGGGGTGGGGGTGGGGGGTGCTGCAGAATGGATTTGGAGGTAAACATTGGCAGCATTGCGGATTGGATCTCTTCCTATAGGGGAATGTGGGGGCAAGTCTGCCTTTCTTTTAAATGGACAAAGGGAAGGAATGAAGGTGCTGTTTATTTAGGAAGTAATTATTGGTGAGAAAACTGAGGCAGTAAAATAATTTACTAGAGGATTCAAATAAGAATCCTACAATGATGTGGAGAAGGATTTGGGGAAGAGTGAACTGAATGAGTAGAAAGGTAGCCACTGTCCCTTGCAGGAGAAGCCATGGATTCCATGAGAGATTCTATTAGGATCACCCAGCCATGGGTGGAGCCAGACATAAAGTTCTCAGCAGGTGTTTGAGGAGGTCATATCTGCTAGCACCCAAGAGAACAATTTCTACTCCAGAATTGTACGACTGGTAACTGACCGAACTCCACTATATTCCTAATCCATCCAATGGAAACTAATGTTAAGTGCTCTAGACAACATAATATAGTAATGAAATGCATGGGTTTTGTGTCCAATGGATTTGACTTTTGACTATTTTCAGTAAGTTTCCCTTTCTGTGCCTCAGTTTCTTCCTATTCATATGAAGACTAAATGGCATAATGTACACCAAGCACCTGGAATAATACTTGATACGTAGTTATTTTTGATATTATTTATCTGAAAAATTAGCACAGTTTCTGGCACATATTAGCATTCCAAAAAACATGGGTTCTATTTTATTCTACTACTCTGTATTCAAAAAACAACTACAAAGCGAAAGATACCTCTAGAACGCATTGTTTATCTCAGTGTCACAATCCACTTGTATTCTTTTGGTGGAATTAAATAAGAATCTTTTTCCACATTATGTAAAACTGAAGCTAACAGAGATTGTCCTACTGTCATTGGTCAAGATAGCTTTCTTTCCTGACAATTTGGCTGTCTCCTTGTATTTAGACAGCTGTCCAGCAACTGTGTGCTAAATCATCTCCATAATGTCATGGAATAGAAAACTATATTGAATGTCCTCCATGTAGCCTACTAAAGCCTTTAAACAGTGGGCAAGATCTGAATCAATTTGCCTGGACAGAAAATTCTCCATTGTTATGATACATTTATGTCACTTAGATCTCTGACTTCTCCTCTTAAGGAAAAAATCTTCCCTTCCCCTTTCTAGGATCATAATGTTTATCACATTCTCTCCCCCACAAAAAAAACAAAACTGTAGCATTATGAAGTCACATTCTAACCCTCCTTTTGGAATCATAGGGAAACATAGAACACCCTTCAGGCTTTTCCCATCTCACAGATGTGGAAACTGAGGCCTGGAGTGGACCAAAGACATGTGCAAAGGAGGGAAGCAGAGAAAGGAAAATGTTGTTCACTGAGCATCTACCCTGAACCAGCTTTGTGGCTTGTGTTTGTCCATGGGTCACCTAATCCAATCCTTACACCAGCTCCCCAAGATCCTTATGTACTTTATCTGTATTTTACAGATAAGGGCATAGCAGCAAGGGGCAGGACTAACATCAAACCCAATTCTCCTTATTCCCACTTCCTTTACTTCATGCTGATTTCATCATGGAAGCCGTTGGCTGCCAAATCCACAATATGTTTCATTTAGATAAAATAATATTTGCCTCCAGACGTTTATACCATGCTGTGTGCTTGTGTTCCTATGTTTCCTCCAAAGTTGTTTTTCCTCTAGTTACTGTACAGACCAAAAGCTTAGTTTTTTGTCATCACCAAAAAAATCGTTTCTAGCTTCTTTGCCTTTCCCTGGGATGAGTTCCTGTCTGGCTGCAATTATACTGTGGTCAGCAGCAAATAAAGCACAGGGAGAAACATTTTATTGGTGTCTTTCCCAGATGTGGGATTTTGCAAATAAGAACAGTAGCTTATTTGAAAATGCCCTTCTTCTGTCTTGCTTGCTCCATAATCCAAATTCAATTACTTTAATTTGAATTTGCGTTGCATGGTTAGTTTTTTGAAAAGTGAAGTTAAATCTTTAAGATAGAGCTGCTTAAGAAACTTCTGATTGAAAACTTCTTTGAGCAAGGAAAGTGGAGAAGGTGCACATGCTGCTTGCTAGTTCTAGATAATGGGTCAGTTTTCATGAAACATACTGGCCAAAAGAGAGTCGATGAAACTCATCCATTTCACAGAGTCAACAATGTATCTAGAACATGGTAAATGTTCATATACATTAGCTTAATTCCTCACTATCTCACTGTACGATATCAATCCTATTTTATATCTGCAGGTACTCGTATATTATCAGAAATCCTTGCTACAAATCTTGCTATCAAAGAGTTTTGGGAGTTAAAGGCTGAAGCTGAGAAAATAAAGACGTGTAGAACATTGATTGGTCTGGTTTTGTATGATAATTTTGTCTTCTTCAAAACTCAGTTCCATTTCAGGTAAAATAAAAGTGCATTTATCTTATCACATGAAGGAAGTTAACCAAAATAATAATAATATATTATTAGGATTATTAGCATATATTATATATATGTGTGTATATACATATATATACACACATATATATATATATATAGCTAATAATATATTATTAGCTATATTATTAGCATTAGGGAATACACACTACTTGAAAAAGAACTTCACATGTTTTTGGACAAGGCATTTGAAAGCCTGTCTTGTCAGTTCCATCCACACACTGTAGATCTGTTTGTGAATTTTCAGGTGTGTGAGGTCTTATTCATTAGTCCTTAGTAACTTGAAATTTTGATGTAGTCAAAGCTAGGCTGAAGTGCAGATTGTATGGATTCTTCCAAAAAACCTTGATTTTCACATATATCCTGCCTAAAGTAGCACTACAATAAAGAAGAAGATGATTATATTGAGCAGGTATTGCTTCAATCCTAGGTCTGAGATAATTTAAGACATTCAGTGTTAGGTAGAATCAAGAGGCACTTTTAAAATGTGACCCTCTTCGGGGCACCTGGGTAGCTCAGTCGGTCAAGCATTGGACTCTTGATCTCAGCTCGGGTCATATTGATTCAGTTCCTGAATGGAGCCCAGTGCTCTGTGCTGACAGCAGGAGCCTGCTTGGGATTCTCTCCTTCCTCTCTCTCTCTCTCTCTCTCTCTCTCTCTCTCTCTGCCCCTCCCCCACTCAAGTGCACGTGTGTGCTCTCTCAAAATAACAAAATAAAAGAATAAACATTTTAAAATGTGAACATTTTCCTTTCTGTAAGAGGATCAGCTGCAATATTTTGGTAGTGAACTTCCTTCTAAAAGCCCTTCCTTCCAAAGCCCTAAGCCTGAAGCCCCAAATCACTGTTCCTCTTTAATTATCTTTAATCCTTTCTAGAAAATAGCCAGTTGTGACCTTGTGTCTCTTGAAGTGTTCGGGGGAAGTAGCCACTAGTGGAAAATGTGATACAGTCTATCTCTCGTTATAGGAACATCAAATGTTTCAAAGAGCAAACACAGGAAAGCACGGTGGCTCCCGTTTTAATGGAGACAATAGGCCTTCCTTTGAGCTACCATTTCTACTCTTCAGCAGTCTTTTGGAGCACTTCATTGACAGGTGCTCCGTATGTTCATTCTATTCATTAAATGGGTGCTCATTGCGTTTCTAAAGTCACGCTAGAGATTAGGCATGTAAAAATGAATAGGAAAAAAGCACCACGGGGCGCCTGGGTGGTGCAGTCGGTTAAGCGTCCGACTTCAGCCAGGTCACGATCTCGCGGTCCGGGAGTTCGAGCCCCGCGTCAGGCTCTGGGCTGATGGCTCAGAGCCTGGAGCCTGTTTCCGGTTCTGTGTCTCCCTCTCTCTCTGACTCTCCCCCGTTCATGCTCTGTCTCTCTCTGTCCCAAAAATAAATAAACGTTGAAAAAAAAAATTAAAAAAAAAAAAAAGCACCACTCCCAGGGCTTTACAGTCTATTAATAAAAGCAGACTCAAATAAATAAGAGTAAGGAAATGTTATCATTGAATTACCGTTGAGTCACTCGATTTCCTTAATAACAGTTATAACAACCTGAAATTGTCCAGTCTATATTGTCTCTCCTACTAGAATGTAGGTGCCTTGAAAGCAGGGATTTAGTAAGTGTAGGCACCCAATGAGAATCAGTTTAAGAAATAGAATAGGACTAAAAAAAAAAAAAAAAAAAGAAGTAGTATAGAATGGAGCATTAAGTCCCTATGGGGGATTCCAGGGCCTGTAAGTGATTAGGTCTATCTAGGGTTACAAAATATTCTTTGCTACTCTCTCCTGAAGCGAGTTTCTGCAGATATACCTGTCTACCTGTCCTGTATCTGCCACTTCAAGCTTCACTATCACTCTTGAACATTTGGAAAAAATGCCTCCACTCGCCTACCTAAACATGAGGATGATGACCTGGAGAAGTGGCTGTGGCCTCTGCACAAGGTAGCCTTTTCCATCTTGGACCCCTGAGCCCAGGGGTCCATCATGAGGGAACTCAGGCACTGAGCTCCACCTGGAGACACATGGCTTTGAAGCTCAGCTCTTTCACGTCCTGGAGCAAACAGGTCATAATGCTCTCTGACTCTCAGACGCCTCATCTGTGAAGGAGGGAGTTAATCGTACTTTCCTCACCAATCTGATGTACACAGAACGTCTGGCATTTCACGTGCATTAGCTGAATCTGCATTTGTGCAACTAATGTTGAGAGATGATCGTCCTGTTTCCTGAGAGCTTCATTCCTTGGAAGTCATTCCTCCAACTGTGTGGTAAGGCTGCGACGTTAGTTAACAATTTTACCGCCCCCCCCCACACACCTGATATTGGTGAAGAGATTAAAGCCCTTCCACAGAAGGTGAATTGGGCAACGTTTGTGTGTCTCACCTGAAGCTCTGGGGAAGTGGGAAGGAGGTGGCCAGTCTAAGAGTCACAGCCCTCCTGAGGCTGTTAGCAGTGCTTATTGTATGAGTCATAAACAGCCCTCCAGCTCTGGCATCTCTGAATTCCCCAAGCACCAAAGGGAATAAAGAAAAAAAGCAAAAGACAATGGAATCTTTTGGGTAAAGCTAATGACAATCTAGGGGGAATGTTTTATTGTGGAGGTTGTGGAAAGCAT
Source organism: Herpailurus yagouaroundi (assembly GCF_014898765.1). NCBI lineage: Eukaryota > Metazoa > Chordata > Mammalia > Carnivora > Felidae > Herpailurus > Herpailurus yagouaroundi. The sequence continues at coordinate 152,180,880 of NW_024412376.1, forward strand.
TTCTTGTGTTTGCTTTCAAGGCTACTTTATAAAACTAATTTTGTCAGGAGCACAGTGGAAGTTATTAATGAGAAAGACCAAGCTAAATACTAACTATAATTCCATCCGCTGGAGGCCATTAATCGGAGTTAATTTGCTATTAAAAATCCAAGCTGAAGGTTTGCGGGCTTTCATCATCTTCTGCCAAGTTTCTTAACTTCTCTGGTGAGCAGCAAAGGGTGACTTTATTGATCTACTGTCTGCAAAGATTTGTTTCTAGCAAAGGCCATGTTACTGTGAATCTAGCAATTTCTAATTTAAGTACTTTATTTTGAAAAGTAGGCTGAGGGGTGCCTAGGTGGCTCAGTCGGTTAAGCATCTAACTCTTGATTCCAGCTCAGGCTATGATCCCAGAGCCATGGCATCAAGCCCCATATCAGGCTCTGCACTGAGCGTGGAGCCTGCGTAAGATTCTCTCACTCTCCTTCTGCCTCCCTTCTTCTGCCCTTCTCTCCCATTCATGCTTGCTCTCTCTCTCTCTCTAAACAAAAAAAATAATAATAATAAATAAATAAAGTAAATAAATAAAAAGAAACACACACAGGACTTTTTGAGTCTCACTTCCAATGTCAAGAGATATGCTTCTTTTTTTAAGTTTTAATTTAAATTCCAGTTAATTAACGTAGTTTCAGGTGTACAATATAGTGATTCTATACTTGCACACAACACCTGGTGCTCATTACAACAGATCCCCTCCTTAATCTCCAACACCTATTTAATCCATCATCCCATCCACCTCCCCTCTGGTAACAATCGATCTGCTCTCTGTAGGTAAGAGTTTGTTTCTTGGTTTGCTTCTTTTTTCCCCTTTTACTCATGTTATTTGCCTCTTAAATTCCATGAGTGGAATCATATGGCATTTGTCTTTCTCTGAATAATTTCGCTTAGCATTGTACTCTCTAGCTCCATCTATGCTGTTTGCAATGGCAAGATTTCATTCTTTTTTATGGCTGAGTAATATGCTTGATTCTTGGTATTTTTTTTCAACCAACAGACTGTGAACCTGTGCTTATCTTTTTCCTTCTCAAATGCTGTCTTTTCAGTAAGGAGTTAGCATTTACATCGGGCCTAATGTGTAGAAGCCGTCTATCTGCAAGTGCATTTATTCCCAAAATAGTATTTATGCATCTTATACCCTTTGCCTGTGCTGAGAATGGAATAAATAAATATAAAGTGATAAAACTAGGGTTCAAAAGGCCATACTTCGACCACCTAATGTCTCTATGATTTTGGGCAGGTTAATTAGAATCTTTGATCTTCAGTTTCCTCCTAGATTGTGCGGATCATATGCACAGTATATATAAAAAGGCACAGCATATGTCATAAATGAAAGCCATAGCATATGTAATATAATATACACAAAAGGCATAGCATGTATCATAGAGTATACATAAAATGGACAGTGTAGCACATCCCAAGCCGACCCTGAAACAAGAGTCTTGGGCAAGGGATTGATTAAGGTAGTGATCCCAGGAGAAAGAAGGAAGGGAGTGGGAGAAGGCAGACTGGGAAAGAGAAGAATTCAAGTAGGGATATGACTTCAGCAGATCCTAGAGAGAGGAGCTTTGTTGTGCAACTTATGTTTCAGAGTTTCCTATCACTTAAGGCCCAAGAGCTGGGCCTTCTTCCTCCCTCCCATATCAATCTAGCTACAGAATAACGGCCATAAATCTCAGGCACATCCCTCTCTGCTTCTGTGGGAAAAGTCTCCAGCAACCTGAGGGCCAGCCTCCCAAGCTGAGCCATAGATTCATGCCTTTGATAAAGCCAAAACTTATCGATGGGGTGCTAGAACCTGGTAACAGGGACCCAAGGGGACCCAGGCAGAGCACCAACGGTGTCCACTGTAATGATACATAGTAAAGTCTCAATAAATGTTAGTTCCCTGCCCTTCCTTTTCCTAAATAGTCTCCACTTCTCTCATATATGCTAGCCACCTACTTAATGAAGCCTTGAGGTCAGAGATTGCATACTTTTTGACTTTCCAGTCACTATGCATCATGACCAATAAGACTTTGCTGGGCCTCCAGGAATATGAACATGAGTCATAACTTGTGAGAGTAAGATCATTATGCATTTCTGATTTGCTTTAAATCTCACAGCCGCATAGGGATGGTGGGCAAAAATGGTTCTTACTTGTCAGTCGTTGGCTATAGAGCACATGACAATTTGAACCACTCTGCTTTTTTTATTTGAGTGATTAGTGAGATGTCATACTCTAATCCCCAAATACTTCTGATACGTATTAAAATGAGCTGTGGCAATTGCAGACAAGGTTATAGATTCGGTGTGTTGGAGACTAACAGTTCTGACAAATTCATCAGAGAAGCAACTGTTTTTCAATACATTAAAGATGAAAACAAGAACCGACGTGTAACTAAGATAAGAAATGAAGCCTGATGCTCTCACACAAAAGATTGCACCTGAGAAATTTTTGGTAACTGACAGCCCAGACTCACGTCCATTAAAAGCAAATGTAATGGAGAGGCAAGGATAAGAGGAAGGAATTGCTTTGGGCCATTATCAGGTTGTTCTATTGATCGATCATGCTAGACGGTAACGTGCTGTTTGTGGATCTCTCACAGGCTTCCTGCCTTTAGTCTGTGCAAATTAATGGTAGGAGAGAACTATCCAGTGATCCCTACCATAGGAGGCAGCTGAACTATGAGGTTCTCCAGATGTGAACCAGGTCTGAAAGCACCCCATTGCCTAATTCCAATAGCTGTCACTAAGGCAAAAGGAAATATTTTCCTAAGCTGTGTTTACTGGGCTGAGTTTTAGGAAGTGACATTTACTTTTAATTCATTCACTAACTCTTTGGCATATAATCTACACAAATGCTTAGGATAACAGCTGGAACTTACATTGTGCCTTGAAAATTAATATGGCCTTCCACTGGTGACCGACAGAGGAAAACCATCCCTTGTGACTAAAGATTTCTAAGCCTGTGCCCTCAACTTGGAGAAGTATCACAGGGTACCACGCTCAGGAAGACCAAGGAAAGACAGGAGTGCCCCTTGATCTTAGGACATGAGAGACCTTCACCGAAGTTAAAGGCCATTTTAATCTTCTGCACTTTGCATTTGAAAGTGGAAGCAAAGCAGAAGAACATAAGCGGCCCAGACAAAACGTTCTCTATACAGTTTGTGCTATTAAAGAGTCAAACTGTATCTTTCCCGCACAGCTAAGGCCTCCAGGCTGATTTGTTTTTAATACTGATCAGTAAACAAATACAAGGGATTCTCTTCAAGCTTTAGGGTGATATGCAATTTGGTTTGGTTCTGCTCTATCCTAGAACTCTGGGGTCCAAGAGACCCAAGTACAAACAGTAAGTATGAACTGTATCCCAGGGATACGATGGTAAAAACTTCTCCACTTTCTCTTCTGACAACTGGTTAGGCTTTACATGGAAAACATAGATATCTTTTTTCGCCACAGCCCTTTCTGCATGTATTTAAAACACTTACTACTCAGAAAACCAAATGGAATTATATTTGTTTATCGTGTAATTATGTGTTTATGACACTTGCCATACAAAGTAAGTTTCTTATTAACATGAATTCACTAGCCAGAGAAACCATATGTAGTTTCCTTCAAAGCCTGAACAGTAAGTATAAATCAGTATTTTCCACTGTTAGTGTTGTTGCTGTTTATTAACATTTATTTAATTTTAAGAGAGAGAAAGAGAAAAGAGAGAAGAGACAGAGCACGAGCAGGGGAGGGGCAGAGACAGAGGGAGACACAGAATCAGAAGCAGGCTCCAAGCTCTGAGCTGTCAGCACTGAGCCCTACTAGGAGCTCAAAGTCACAAAAGGTGTGATCATGACCTGAGCCCAAGTCAGATGCTTAACCCCTTAACCATCTGAGCCACCCAGGTGCCCCTAGTGCTTTTAACATAAGCAAAATCCCTGCTTATTGCTTTAAATCTTTCCACTAGAAACAGTTTTCCCAAATTACCTTTGTGTGTGTGTGTGTGTGTAATATGCGTAATATTTATATATATAATATGTAAATCAGATGCTGTTTGTTTCAAAGTTCTTCTTTTATAGAAGGCATCAATATAGAATGTATAGAATAATAACCTCAACCATTTATTTGGCTAGTAAATTTTAATGAATACCTGCCATTCCTAATTTACATTTGATGCTGATACCATTGGATTTGTTTGTATTCTCTATTAATACCTGCCTGCTTTTCATTGTCTTCTCTGACTCTATCTTTATTTAGCAGAATTTCAGCTGTAAAGATGCATAAAAATCTAAAAGTCAGGTGAGGAAACAGCACAAAGAGTTTGCCCCTGAGGCCAAGATGTACTAGGCCAGTGGGTAGGAACCAAAGGTTTCCTTTCGTTCCTATCAATAAACACAGCTTGACTGTGTTTGGCTTGACTTTTTTAAGGGTTTGCTTGTTAATGATGATTAAAACCCTAAACCTAATGGCTATTCCTTGTGAATGAAAAACCTATGGAGAATTTTCTACCCTTTTATTGAAAGTTGGTTGTAAAAATCTACCAAGAATTAAAAGGTTTCCTATTTGCCAAATGGCGATGAGGATATACCAGGAATGAGAAGGGAAGGAAGGAGTTCTCATTTAGAATGTATCAAAGCCTACTTGTAGAACATTGAAAATCTTAAGAGTTAGAAGAAATTGAAATATCTGTTGCCCAGTGGTTTACATTTTATTTTCTTTATTTTTAAAAAATTATTTGGGGCACCTGGGTGGCTCAGTCAGTTGAGCGTCCGACTTCAGCTCGGGTCATGATCTCACAGCTCGTGAGTTCAAGCCCCACACTGGGCTCTATGCTGACAGCTCAGAGCCTGGATCCCATTTGCGATTCTGTGTCTCCCTCTCTCTCTGTTCCTCCCCTGCTCGCACTCTGTCTTACTGTCTGTCTCTCAAAAATAAATAAAGAATACAAAAATTAAAAAAAAATTATTTTAGTAGAACACTTTCTTCAAAGGAAAGCATTTTAAATATCCAATATGTGCAACAGGTGAAAACAGAGCTTCTGTAGATCAAGGAGGAGGTGGGAAAAAGGTCAAGGTGTGGAGTCCAAGAAGCTTGTCTGGCCTCTCCCTCAGTTCTGTCTCACAGGTGGTAGGTGGGCTCCCTAAAACCTGTTTGCTCAAACCCTCACAGAATGCAAAATCTCTAAGCAGTATCAATGGTGGGTTGTTATTCAACTTCTGCTTGATTGCATCTAATGACAAGAAACTCATTGGTTCACAAGGTAGCTTATTCATCTTTTTATACCTCTGAGATACTTCTGTAAGTGTCCTGTACTCCCATGGTTACAGATTACGGGTCCAGGAAAGATTTTCAATAAAAGTGGAATCTGAAACGGGGTGCTGTGGAAAAAAACCACCAGATGCCAAATAGAAGCGAGGCAAGATTTTATTCACGGCCGGGCCAAACCTGATCTCCTGATCTTAAGGAGGAAAGTGCAGAGAATGGCCCCGAACAAAGGCAGCAGTGAGCTTATATGGATTTTAGCAAGTCAAAATACGTCATTATTTGGTTAACTGATTACAATTTACAACATTTCATGGTAGCCGATTATATTGTGACACACAGACATTAGTTTTGGCGGGAACCTGTCAATTTAAAGGTCTTTGTCCTAAGAGGGTTTAAAATGACCAATCATAGTTAGACACCTGAGATACCGGAGGGCAGCGAGTACCTGACTTTTTACATGTTGGTGTTGCCTAGGCCAGAACTTGGTAGAAAGGATGGGGGAGCATTTTGCATCCTAAGTTATCTATTTAGCAAGCAGGCGAGGTCACAGAAGCGAGATAGGGCCATTAGTAATTTCTGATAACCCTAATAGGGAACTACACAAGCCTTCTATCTCAACTATTCATGAAAGGTGAGTTTAAGCGGAACTTATATACAATAGGTTTCTGAGATCTTATAAGTTGACCTATTACAGAATCAGAAATAATGTTAGACTATGTTTATTCATTGTCGGCTCAGAAAACTTACTAAAAGTTCACGCATGAGGCAGCAATTTCTCCTTAAGGATTTTTTGGGCTCCCCGATGCAGACTCAGAACTTTCCATGGGAAGTTTCTCCAAAGAAATGTATCCCCTGAATAACATCAAGCATGCCAGATTCATCTTCGACAAAATGTTTGTTCTGAATCATAAGTCCTGTAAAAAAGCTTGGTGTTACAGGGGTTATAATGAAAATGCCAGTAATAGACCCTTAGCAAGCAAACCTGTTCAGAAACTTTGTTGAAAAGGAAAGCACATCCCCAATGCAATATTTATATATTCTCCAGCTCTCCAGAGGACAGCACCATTCAGTATTGACTGTTCTTGGCCCTTAAGCCCAGCACAAACACAAACACAAACCACTCTCTGTCAAACAGAGGCCACTCAGATAGGCTCAGGTAAGAAAGACCCAGAAAAGCTTTCCTTTTTCTTTGTCTCTGTGAGGAGCTCTGTGAGAAAGACCTGCAAAGTTTCTAGGAGGCTGGTGAGACAGAAAATAAAAGCACTGTTTGGAATTTTCCTGTCATCTCTCAGCTGCCACGTCTTGACACAAGAATCTTAGAGAACTGTTTTCTGTGAGTGGAGAACCAGTTGCTTGCTGCCTGTTTTTGCAAATACATAGTTTCAATGTGGTTTTGCGGTGGTGGGGGTCCTCAGCCCACAGCTAAGAAAGAATTCTTTTCTTTGGTGCAAAAAGGTGATTTTATTAAAGCAAGATGACAGGACCTGAGGGCAGAAAGAGCTATACTGGGGTAGTGAGGAGTGATTGATTACATACTAAGGAGAAGGGGGAGGTAAAGGCCTAAGGGAAGCCTCCAGAGGGACTTTCATATGCTAAAGAGGACTCCTAAGACACTGGGGGCCTAGCTATTGTTAAGCTAAGGTTGTTTCACCTCTAGTAAGGCGTTAACATTAAGACAGTGGGGGCGGGGGGGGGGGGGGGGGTCCTATAGGATTGTTATATTCTGCCTGCCTCAAGTATTTGTCCATGGGCTGCAGGTTCTAAGGAAATTTAATTTTACCTTCCATTTCCTTCTTGCCTTTATTCCCCCACATCACCATGGAGGGGAGGGTGGTGTTAGGACTCCAAAAAAGGAGTCTGTTTCTGGAGATTAGGCTATTAGTAAGATTGCCTTTTTCTTGTAATTTACTAGAACACTTGTAAATTGACGAGACTCATATCCTGCGTGAATGTGATCTCGATCAGTTACTTGTTTTTCCCTTTCCTTTATTCTGGGGCAGCCAGGAGTGCCTGAGGATGTCGCACACAGCCCACCTGGTGGGGGAGGGGGCGGTGTTAGCTCCTGCTTTGCCCACAGCTGGCCATTGGCTCCCTCATCAATTTCATTGGAAAGTAGCCACACTCATTTATTTACATATTGTCCTTTGCTTCTTTTGAACAACAATGGCTGGATTAATTGCAGCAGACACCTTACTAACAATGATGCCTAAAACTTTTTCTATCTGGTGCTTTATAGAAAAAAATTCACTGACATCTGCTTCAAAAGTGGTTATAAAGAGAATTCAACATAAAACCAAAACAAAACAAAACAAAAAACTAGTGGAATTGGCCAGAGAGACTAGACTACAAAGAACTCAGGATTCTGTAACATTAACTTTTTAATAGATCCTGAAGATCATGGAGACCAAGGATTTTTATTTTCCATTTGAGGAAACTGAAGCCAAGAGCAGGGAGCAGGTGAGTGGGGGAGCCACTGATGGGAGATTTTCCAGGGAAGAGGAGGGTTTTTCCGCACATGTCAGAACAAAAGGACACAGCCTGTGTCTTTTAGGTCAAAACCCACTCACCAATTTGAATTTTGGAGAGTGTAACTATGTAACAGCAGTTAGGCTCTGTTCCTTTTACTGATCAAAAGTCACAGAATTAGTGAGGGTAGAATAAAATGGTAAAAGCAATAGGAAAATAGAAATGGACTCTGGGCTTTGCTACCTATTATGATTTATAAATTATTCGATTAAACTCTCTGGACTTCAATTTATCATCTGTAAAATGGGTATTGTAGTGATGGGACAACTGTTTCTGAGGACTCAGACATCATAAATGAAAGATGTCTGGCACAGAGCAGGAATTCAATAAATCTCAATAAAAAAAATGAGCAAATAAGTGTCTTGGTTAAGGTTTGCGTCTCTGTGCCCCTGAAATCAGGTGCAAGATAAGCCTGTAGATGCAAGGAGTTTGTTTGGGAAATGCTGCCAGGAAGTCATGTGAAAAGAGAGAAAGAGGAACAAGAAAGCAGTGAAAGATAATAAAGTAATTATGGTCCAATGTGGCTCAATCTCAAGGAGATCCTCTCAGGGACCATGTGGAATCTGCCACCAGGTTGTCCCCCTGGGATGATTCCTTGTTGGATCAACGCTGCTCTTCTTGGATGAATGTTCCCTAGTATACATTTCACTGAGCTCGGAAAGCATCCTCAGGCAGGGACATGGGAAAGTGCTACCGTGAACAGCACCATCTTAGATGGCTTCCACTGTAGATCAGGGGGTGTGCTTAAGACATCAACCGTGTTTGTTACAATAAGCAAACAAATGACACTGCATGTCCCTTTATTGTAGGTCAGTCACACAATTTCTAATCAACAAACCTTTCAATCTAGTAGCAATTACTAACTATATACTTCATTGAGCTTCTGAAGATGTTACATCAAAGTCTAGTAATTTATTGTTATTATTAGTGTGATTATAAGGAATAAGAATCTTAAAAGCAAACCACAGAAGTCCTGAAAACATTTGTTAAATCAATCAATTTATGTGTGGTTTGACTAAGAATAAGAAACAGACTGTTCAGTGCCTTGTGTATTAGATGAAGTCTCTAAATGAATCATAAAAAAAAAAAAACTAAAAAAGTATGAGTTTTACGTCTATGGAGAGAGCTCAGTAATGAGTGTTTTGGATGTAGAAATTATGTAATGAATTAGGACTGAAATTTTTTTATTAATGGAAATTCAGGTAAAATACCAATAAGAATATGAGATTGAGAAGAGTCATTATTTTAGCATTTCTTGCAGTCAGAGACCTCTTATGTAATTAAAGTTTCCCACATCCATTTAAAAACATAAGGGCAGGGGCACCTGGGTGGCGCAGTCGGTTAAGCGTCCGACTTCAGCCAGGTCACGATCTTGCGGTCCGTGATTTCGAGCCCCGCGTCAGGCTCTGGGCTGATGGCTCGGAGACTGGAGCCTGTTTCTGATTCTGTGTCTCCCTCTCTCTCTGCCCCTCCCCCGTTCATGCTCTGTCTCTCTCTGTTCCAAAAATAAATAAACGTTGAAAAAAAAATTAAAAAAAAAATAAAAACATAAGGGCCAACGTGGGGAAGGGAGGGCCACTCACGTTCCTTAAGGATGCTTACCAACCAGTGTAAACAGAGACATTTCTTTTTTTTAAATTTTATTTTAATTTCAGGGTAATTAACACGCAGTGTTATATTAGTTTCAGGAGTAAAATGTAGTGATTGAACAATTCCATACCTCGCCCAGTGTGAATCAAGATAAGTGTACTCTTAATCCCCATCACCTATTTCACCCATCCCCTACCCACCTTCCTTCTGATAACCATCCCTTGTTTTTTCCTTTGTTAATTTGTTTTGTTTCTTAAATTCCAAATATGAGTAAAATCACATGGCACTTGTCTTTCTCAGACTGGCATATTTCACTTAGCTTTATACTGTCTAGATCCATCTAGATCCATCCAAAGTTGCTATTGCAAAGAGCAACTTTTCACTTTTTATGATTAAGAAATATATATACTATATATATACTCGCTGATGATGAACAATGTTGAGCATCTTTTCATGTGTCTGTTTGCCATTTGTATGTCTTCTTTGGAGAAATGTCTGTTCATATCTTCTTCCCATTTTTAATTGGATTATTTGTTTTTTGGGTGTTGAGTTATATACGTTCTTTTAGTCATTATAAATATCATTTCTGTGGTTGCATAATAGCTCATCAGGTGTAGAGAATATGTAAGAGTTTCCCCACTGTGGGCACTTAAATTGTTCCAAATAATTTTGGAATTATAAATAATACCTGAATACATACTATTTCAGTAATGATCTCTCCCCAGAAAAAAAAATCCTAATCTCTAGATATGTTTTTATTATAATTTTTCTCAACGATATTTATCTCTATGGAGAGTTTAATATTTTGTTATAATCCTGATCTGTATTGCAAGTTTACCTTCCAAAATGTTTGCCAGTTTACACTGCAGCCAGTAGAATTCATTTCACACACAGAACTGAATCCTTGCCAGCATTAAGATGACTTTTCATCTTGAATAGCTTGATAAATAAAAAAGTAAAGATATTTTACTTTTAATTAGCCTTACTTATTAGCAAAGGTAACATTTTAATGTGTATGTTTAGACTTCTTTTTTGATTTGTGTATCTCTGTCATGAGCTGGATTGTGTCCCCCCAAATTCCTATGTTGACATATTTTGGATACAAGCTCTTTATCATATAGGTCATTTGCAAATATTTTCTTCTATTCAGTAGGTTGTCTTCTGGTTTTGTTGGTTGTTTCCTTAGCTGCGCAGAAGTTTTGCCTCAAGAAATATATCTAGAAGAATGTTGCTATGACCTATATCAGAAAAAGTCGCCTGTGCTCTCTTCTAGGATTTTTATGGTTTCAGGCCTCACATTTAGGTGCTTCATTTTGATTTTATTTTTATATATGGTGTAAGAAAGTGGTCACGTTTCTTTCTTTTGCATGTAGCTGTCCATTTTTCCCAACACAATTCATTGAAGAGATTGTCTTTTTCCCATCACATATTCTTACCTCCTTTGTTAAAGATTAATTGACTCGATTGTGGGTTTATTTTGGGGTTTTCTATTCTCTTCCACTGATCTTTGTCTATTTTTGTGCCAGTAACATACTGTTTTGATTATTACAATTTTGTAATATAACTTGGAATCTGGAATTGTAATAGCCCCGTTTTTTGTTTTTTGTTTTTTTTCAAGACTGTTTTGACTGTTTGGGGTCTTTCATGGTTCCACACAGATTTTCAGACTGTGTGTTCTAGTTCTGTGAAAAATGCTGTTGATATTTGGAGAGGGATTATGTTAAATCTATAGATTACTTTGGGTCATATAGACATCTTGACAGTATTTGTTCCCTAATCCACGAGCATAGAATATCTTTCCATTTGTTTCTGTCATCTTCAATTTCATTCATCAGTATTTTACAGTTTTCTGAATGCAGGACTTTCACCTCTTTGGTTAAGTTTATTCCTAGATATTTTATTTACAGTTCAATTGTAAATGGGATTGTTATCTTAATTTCTCTTTCTACTACTTCATTATTAGTGCATAGAAATACAATGGATTTCTATCTTGTGACCTTACTGAGTTCATTTATCAGTTCTAGTAGTTTTGTGGTGGAATATTTAGGGTTTTCTGCATATAGTATCATGTCATCTGAAAATAGTGAAAGTTTACTTCTTCCTGATCAATCTGGATGCACTTTATTTCTTTTTGTTGTCTGTTTGCTGTGGCTAGGACTTCTAGCACTTGTTGACTAAAATAGTGAAAGTGGACATCCTTATCTTGTTTTGGACCTTCAGGCAAATGCTCTAAGTTTTTCCCCATTGAGGATGATGTTAGCTGTGGGTTTTTCATATGTGACCTTAATTATGTTGAAATATGTTCCCTCTAAACCTACTTTGTTGAAGGTTTTTATCATGAACAGATGATATACTTTTCAAATGCTTTTTTATTTTTGCATCTATTGAAATAATCAAATGGTGTTTTCCTTTCCCTTGTTGATGTTATATATCATGTTGATTGATTTATGAATGTTGAACCATTCTTGCATCCCAGAAATAAATCCCACTTGATCATGGTAAATTATTTTTTAATGTACTATTGGATTTGGTTTGCTAATATTTTAATGAGGATTTTTGCATCTATGTTCATCAGAGATATTGGCTTGTAGTGCTTTTTTTTTGGGGGGGGGGGAAGGTCTCTGTGTGGTTTTCGTATCAGGGTAATGCTGGCCTCATAGAATGAATTTAGAATTTTTCCTTTCTTTTCTAGTTTTTGGAAAATTTTGAAAAGAATAAGTATTAACTCTTCTTAAATGTTTGGTAGATTCATCTGTGAAGCCATTTGGTCCTGAACTTTTACTTTTTTGGAGTTTTTGATTCCTGATTCAATTTCATTGCTGGTAATCAGTCTATTCAAACTTTCTATTTCTTCCTGATTGAGTTTTGGTAGGTTACATATGTCTAGGAATTTATCCATTTCTTCTATGTTGTCTAATGTGTTGTTGGCATATAATTTTTCATGATATTCTACTATAGTTGTCTTTCTGTGGTGTTGGTTGTTATTTCTCCTCTTTAATTTGTGATTTTATTTATTTGAGTCATTTCTATTTTTTTCTTGATAAGTTTGGCTACATGTTTATCAGTTGTATGGATGTTTTCAAAGAACCAGCTTTTGGTTTCATTGATCAGTTCTATTGTTTTTATAGTTTCTGTTTCATTTATTTCTGCTCTAATATTTATTATTCCCTTCCTTCTGCTGGTTATAGGTTTTATTTATTATTCCTTCAGGTGCAAGTTTAGGTCGTTTATTTGAGATATTTTTTCTTTTTGAGGTAGGCTTGTATTGCTATAAACTTCCCTCCTAGAACCACTTTTGCTGCATCCCAGAGGTTTTGGACCATTGTGTTTTCATTTTCATTTGTTTCCATGTACTTATTTATTTTTCTTTGATTTCCTAGTTGATTCAGTCATTGTTCAGTAGCATGGTATTTGACCTCCATTTATTTGTGTTCTTTCCAAATTTTTTCTTATGGTTGACTTCTAGTTTCAAAGTATTGTGGTCAGAAAATATGCATGGTATAATTTCTATATTGAATTTGTTGCAGTTTGTTTTGTAGGCTAATATGCGATCTATTCTGGAGAATGCTCCATGTACACGTTAAAAGAATGTGTATTCTGCTGTTTTAGGATAGAATGCTCTGAATGTATCTGTTAAATCCATCTGTTCCAGTGTGTCATTCAAAGCCAACGTTTCCTTGTTTATTTTCTGTTTAGATGATCAGTACATCAATCATAAGTAGGGTATTAAAGTTTTAAAGTCCTCTATTATTATTGTATTACAATAGATTAGTTCCTTAATGTTTATTTTAACTGGTCTATGTACAGTATTTGGGTGCATAATTATTTACAATTGTCATATCTTCTTGTTAGATTGTGCTCTTTATTATTATATAGTGTCCTTCTTTGTCTCTTGTTACAGTTTTTTATAAGTCTATTTTACCTGATAGAGTACAGTAAAACCTTGGATTGTGAGTAAATTGGTCTACAAGTATTTTGCAAGATAAGCAAACATTTCTAAGTTTAACTTGATAATGAGCAATGTCTTGGAATATGAATGGCACGTGACACTGAATATCTCATGATCACAACTGAGCCAATGGTTCTTGAAATTCACTTTGAAATACGAGTGCTTTGGATTACAAGCATGTTTCCAGAACAAATTATGCTTCAAACTAAGGTTTTACTGTATTACTACTCTGGCTTTCTTTTGACATCCATTTGCAAAATGTTTCTCCATCCCCTCCCTTTCTTTTTTTTTTTTTTTAATTTTTTTCAACGTTTTTTGTTTATTTTTGGGACAGAGAGAGACAGAGCATGAACGGGGGAGGGGCAGAGAGAGAGGGAGACACAGAATCAGAAACAGGCTCCAGGCTCCGAGCCATCAGCCCAGAGCCCGACGCGGGGCTCGAACTCACGGACCGCGAGATCGTGACCTGGCTGAAGTCGGACGCTTAACCGACTGCGCCACCCAGGCGCCCCCTTTTTTTTTTTTTTAAATGTTTATCTATTTATTTTGAGAGAGAGAGTGGAGTAGAGGCAGAGAGAGAGAGAGAGAGAGAGAGAGAGAGAGAGAGAATCTCAAGCAGGCTCTGCACTGTCAGCCCAACACAGGGTTTGATCTCATGATCCAAGAGATCATGACCTAAACTAAAATCAAGAGTCAAATGCTTAACTGACTGAGCCACCCAAGTACCCTAATACCCTCACTGTCAATCTGCATGTGTCTTTAGGTCTGAAATGAGTCTTTTGTAGGCAGCATATTTATGGGTCTTGTTTTTTTATCCATTCCTTCACTCTAGGTCTTTTGATTCGAGCATTTAGTCCATTTACGTTCAAAGTAATTATTAATAGATACGTATTTATTGATATTTTGGTACTTTTCTGTGTGTTTTTCTGTGGTTCTTTCCTAATACTTTCTTCTCTTTTGGTCTTTCAGTTTGCTGGCTTTCTTTAGTGATATACTTGGATTTATTTCTCTTTATTTTTTACATATCTATTACTGGTTTTTGATTCGTTGTTACATTAGATTTGTATATAACATGTTTTGCACATAGCGCCTATATTATGTTGGTGGTGGCTTAAGTTTGAACCCAATCTATACTCTCCCCTCCAACCTCCCCACATTTTACTTATATTATGTCATATTTTATATGCTTTTATTTTGTTAATCCCTTGACTGATTTTCATAGAAACACTTATTTTTATTGCTTTTGTGATTCATACTTTCCTTACTCTTTCTTATGGTCTTTTCCACTCAAAGATTCCCCTTTAACGTTTCTTGTAGGTCTGGTTTAGTGGTCATGGACTCCTTTAACTTTTGTTTGTCTGATAAACTCTGTATCTCTCCTTCTATTCTAAATGATAGCCCTGCTGGATAAAGTATTCTTGGCTGCATATTATTTATTCCTTTCAGCACTTCAAATTTATCATGCCACTATCTTCTGGCTTATGAAGTCTCTGCTAAAAAATCCACTGACAGTCTTATGAGGTTTTCCTTTTATGCAAGTTATTTCTTTTTTCTTGCTCCTTTTAAAATTCTCTCTTTATCACTATTTTTGATTATTTTAATTACTATGTGTCTTATTGTAGACTTTGGGTTGATTTTGGTGGGGAATCTCTGTGCCTCCTGGATCTGGATACGTTTCCTTCACCAGATTAGGAATTATTTTTTCAGCTATTATTTCTTCAAATAGTTTCTGACTCCTTTTCTCTCTTTTTCTTCTCCTGGGATAACTATAATGTGAAGGAGTATTATGTGTTATATGTGTGATGGAGTCGTTGAGTTCTCTAAGTCTACTCTCATTTTGCATGTTTTTTTTTTTTTTTCCTTTTACCTACTCAGCTTGATTAGTTTCCATTACTCTGTCCTCCAGGTTGCTAAATTGTTCTGCCATTTCTCCTAGCCTGGTATGTATTCCATCTAGTATATTATTAATTTCATTTATTGTGTTCATCCCCAATTGGTTCTTTTTTTATCTCTTTGTTAAGGGTCTCACTGATGTCCTCCAATCTTTTCCCAAATCCAGTGCGAATGTTCGTGATCATTATTTTAAATTCTCTATCAAGCATGTTACTTATATTTGTTTCACTCAGTTCTCTTGCTGTGGTTTTGTCTTGTTCTTCCATTTGGGACATATTTCTCTGTCTCCTCATTTTGTCTAACTCTCTGTGTCTGTTTCTATGTATTGGGAAAGTCAGCTACATCTCTTGCTCTTGAAAGCAATGGCCTTATGAAGAAAAGGTAGTATCCTGCAGTGCAGTGTCCCTGTTCATCAGGAGCTGGCACTTCAGGGGGTGTCTCCTGTGTGTGTTGTGTGTACCCTGCTGGTCTGTCCTGACTTATTTTCCCTTGAGTCCAGTTGTCTGCACAGGCTCTCTTTTCTTGTTCTGGGCAGTGTTTGGTCCCTGGCTGGGGTGGGACACATAGTTTTAACAAGGTGCACACCAGTCTATTTGCAAAATGAGACCTGTTGCTGCTGCAGGGACTGGGGCTATTTGAAGTGCATACAGTTTTAACAAGGTGTGCCTTAGGCTTCTGCAGGCCCCACCACTGCCACCACTGTAGTGACCAAGGTCTTGCAGAACACACAGGTCGGGAGATGTGGTTTTGACAAGGTTTATGCATATCCTCTGGGGGAGGGGATCCACTGTGCTGGGTCTGAAGCAAATGTGACTGGGAAGACTAAAATGCTGAAGCCCATGAGAAGCTGGGCATGATGTTAGCAAGTTAGGCAGCAAATGCTAACACAGCACTGTTTCTTACAGGGGCCTGTGAGTGTATGCTGGGGTGTGGGGGACATTATGCCTGCTAGCTCCTTTGTTCTTGGAGAAGTCCCTCAGCTAATTCTGCCCCTCCAGGACATGCTCTGACATGAGTAAACTATTCTTCATCCTGTATGTCCCTAGGTATTTTTCAAACTGCTACTTCTATGCTGTATTTCTGGGGGCTCTTTGTCCAGCTGTCTCTTTAGGGAAGGGCCTGAGCTTCCCATAGGCCTCCATGTTCTCCCAGAACTGAGCCTGCTGATTTTAAAAATTCTAGTTTTTAATTTCTTCCGGTTGTAACACCTCACAAAATTCAGCTCCCCTCACTTTCAAAGCCAAATATTGTGGGAATTTCCCTTCCCCATGCAGACTCCCCAGTGTCATAATCTGTTTCTCACCCTTCTCCATGCCCATAGCTCTCTCCTGCCCGTGGATGGCCATGGTTTACCTCTCTACTGCGTCTCTTCCCTTCCTACCCTCTCTGATGTGGCTTCCTCTCTACCCTTAGTTGTGAAGTTTGTTCTGTCAGTCTGCAGGTTGTTTTCTGTGTTATTTACACAGATGTGAGTATTATCTAGTTATATCTGTAGGATGAGGTCATCTTAGGGTCTTCCTGCTTTGCCATCTTCCTAGCCTCCAGTAGATACACTTCTGAGAGCAACCTCCCTAAAGGAATTCAGCAGTCTCTAACAATGGAGGCCCAGGTGGCAGGAAGTAAATTCTATAGTTTGTCTCCACTGTGATTAGTTTACCCTTGCCTTTATAAGACAGGAAAACATTTCAATCCACCTAACTGGCCACAGAAACCTTTCTCTCTGATCTTCAGAACAGTTAGGTGATTTTTCTAATGCACCTTAACCATCCAATTTCAACTGGACCATTTAGATCTATAACATACAATATATCAAAGGATAATGGATTGACTATAAGGCATAAGAGAAACTAACATAATACTCCCTAGTACATCATACAAAGTGTTCTACATGTTTCATATGTTATCATATTTAGTTTTCAAAACAATCCTGTGAGGTAGAAATTAATATAATAACTTTGCATGCAGGAAATGTTTAAGTGAGAGTCACTTGTCAGCTGTGTGCCCTAGGGTGGATTTCTTAAGATCTCTGTACTGTCTTCACATTAACATTAAACTTACCCTCAGATTAGAAAGAAGGCAATCTATTAGAATAATTCAACTAAAATGTAGGCTTCTCTTGGAAGGACTGCATTTGCATTTTAAAGGTATGGATAATTAAGTGAAATCTATTCTTGGAACAATGTTTGTGACTCAAGTTGGGAAGCATTTTTTAGAACTGCCTTCGTCTTTCCAGGTCCTAAAAAGGGCAGGACCAATTCTGAAATATCAGCAGCTCCTATTTTAGCTCATATGCATTATTACCACCTGTAAATACTCTCTTGGCATATGATGGTTTTTCTATTGCCTATTTTTATTTTTATTCATTTATGTAGTTTTCAAGATTTGGCAGAGCTGGAGACCTTTGGGTCTCTACTCCAGCATCCCTTTTGATTCGTAAGCACCTATGCCATACAGAATACTAAACGTTTCATATTACCTGTTAATTAGCACACAAGACATTTCTACAAATTTGTAAGAGATCCCAAGTATATTGAGAAATGTTGACTATTGTAGTAGCATAGAGGAAGCCATGACTCCAAAAAAAGTTTCTCTAACTTCTTTCACCTCCACCCAAAGTAAGAAGTACCTTCAGGAGATAGAGTGTATATCTACATATATGCCTGTGTTTTTATATAACTAAAACAAGTTTTAAAAAGCAATATATGCCCTTACTGCATGCAGGACACTCTGATGATTTCTCCTCTATTTTTTCTACTTTATCAAGTATAATTTACAAAAGTGTAAGATATTTAAAGTGTATATTGTGTGATTTGACATACATATACATTTTTAAAGGATCCCCTCAGTTAGTTAATTAACATGTACATCAGCTCATGTATTTATTGTTTTGGGTTTTGTTTGTCTATTCATTTGGGTGAGAATATGTAAGTTCTACTCATCAAATTTCACTTGTACAATGCAGTGTTAGCAACTATAGTTACTATGTTATACATTAGATCCTCATACTTTATTCATCATATAGCTAAAAGTTTGTACCCTTTTACCAACCGCTTTCTATTTCCCTGACCCATCCAGCTCCTGGCAACCATTTTTCCATTCAGTTTCTGTGAGTTTGGCTTTTTTTTCCCTTTAGGCCCATCCATGTTGTTGCAAGTGGCAATATTTCCTTCTTTGTAATAGATGAATAATATTTGATCATATATCATCTTCTTTATTCATTCATGTGTTGATGCACACTTAGGTTGTTTCCATATCTTCACTACTGTAAATAATGCCTAAATGAACATGACAGTGCAGGTATTTTTGATATCCTCTCTTTATTTCTTTGGATAGATACCCAGAAGTGGGATTGTTGAATTATGTGGTAATTCTATTTTTAATATTTTGTGGAGTCTCCATACTGTTTTCCATAGTGGCTGTGCCAATGTACATTCCTACAAACAGTGCACAATAGTTTGCTTTTCTCCATATCCTCACCAACACTGTTTTATCTTTTCAATGATAGCCATTCTCACAGGTGTGAAGTAATATCTCATTGTGGTTTTAATTTACATGGTGATTTAATTTCCCTGATGATTAGTGGTGATGAGCACCTTTTCACTGCCTATTGACCATCTGTATCTTATCTTTGGAAAAATGTCTATTTAGTTCTTCTACCCATTTTTTAATCAGATTGTTTGACATTTTGGTATTGAATTGTTTGAAGTTTTATATGTTTTGAATATTTACCCCTTATAAGATATATGACTTAGAAATATTTCCTCTCATTCTGTAGGTTGCCTTTTAATTTTGTTGATTATTGCCTTTGCTGTACAAAAGCTTTTTCATGTGATGGAGTCCCACTTATTCATTTTTTCTTTTCTTACCTTTACCTTTGGTGTCAAATCAAAAAAAAAATCACTGCCAAGACCAATGTCAAGGAGCTTACTTCCAACATTTTTGTCAAGAACCTCTACTGTTTCGGGTCTTATATTTAAGTCTTTAATCCATTTTGAGTTGATTTTTTGTGTATGGTATAAGATAGGAGTCCAATTTCATTCTTTGTATGGCATAACATAGGAGTCCAGGATCATTCTTTAGCATGTGATTGTCCAATTTTCCCACCACTTTTTATTGAAGAGACTATTCTTCCCTCATTATATACTCATGGCTACTTTATCAGAAGTTACTGACCATATATGCATGAATTTCATTCTAGGTTCTGTATTCTGTTCCACTAATCTATGTGTCTCTTTTAATGTCAATACCATACTATCTTGATTACTATAGATTTGTAATATAGTTTGGAATCAGGAAGTATAATACCACCAGTTAGGTCTCCTTTCTCAAGGTTACTTTGGCTATTCAGGGACTTTTACAGTTCCATACAAATTTTAGGATTGTTTTTCTTTTTCTGTAAAGATGCCATTTGAGTTTTGATTAGGGATTACACTGAATATGTAGATAGCTGTAGGTAGTATGAGCTTTTTTCAAAAAAATGAATTTTTCCAATCCATGAGCTAAAAATATCTTTCCATATATTTGTGTCTTCTTCAATTTCTTTCACCTATGTCTTTACAGTTTTGAATATACAGATCTTTCACCACCCCCTTGGTTAAATTTATTACTAGCTATTTTATTCTCTTTGATGCAATTATAAACAGGATTGTTAATTTCTTTTTCTGGTAGTTTATTGTTAGTGTTTAGAAATGCAATTGATTTGGTATATCTATTTTGTATCCTGAAACTTTACTGAATTCATTTATTAGTTCTAACAATGTTTTAGTGGAGTCTTTGGGGTTTTCTACATATAGTATCACGTCATCTGCAACTAGACACAGTTTTATTTTTTTTTTTTTTCTGGTTTGAATGATGTTTGTTTATTTTTTTCTTGGCTAATTGTTCTGGCTAAGATTTCCAGTATTACGTTGAATAAAAGTGGCACGAGTGGGCATTATTGTCTTATTCCTGATCTAAGAAGAAAACTTAAGCTTTTGCAACTGAATATGATGTTATCTGTGGGCTTGTCATATATGACATTTGTTATGTTGAGGTACATTCCCTCTATACCCACTTTTTTGAGAGTGTTTATTATGAATAAATGTGAAATTTTGTCAAATGCTTTTTCTGGTTATATTGAGATGTTTATATGATTTTTATCCTTCATTTTATTAATGTAGTATATCACATTGATTTATAGATGTTAAACCATTCTTGCATCCCTGTAATAAATCTCATTTGATCATGGTAATTTTCTTTTTTTTGTGGTGTCCTTGTTTAGTTTTGGTGTCAGGGTAATGCTGACCTCATAGAATGAATTTTAAAGTAGCCCCTCCTCTTATATTTTTTAGAGGGGTTTGAGAAGAATTGCTATAATTTCTTATTTAAGTGCTTGGTAGAATTCACCAGTGAAGATTTCTGTTTGTAAACTGCCTCTGTTGAGAGATTTTTGATTACTGATTTAATTTACTACTAATGGTTTGTTTAGACTTTCTGTTTCTCCCTGATTCAGTCTTGTAGATTGTATGTTTCTAAAACCTTTTCCATTTCCTCTAATTCTTCAATTTGCTGGTGTATATTTTTTTATAATAGTTTCTTCTGATCCTCTGTATTTATATGGTATTAGTTGTACATGTCTCCTCTTTCATTTTATAATTCTATTTGTGTCTTCTCTCTTTTTTTTCTTGGTAAGTCTAACTAAAAGTTTGTTTGTTTATATTTTCAAAAAACACTAGCTCTTAGTTTCATTGATTTTTTTAGTCTTTTCAGCATTTTTAGTTTCTATTTCATGTATATTTCTGTTCTGACCTTTGTTATTTCCTTCCTTCTACTAATTTTGGGCTGAGTTTTCTCTTCTTCTAGTTCCTTGACATGCAGTTAGGTTGTTAGTAGAACTTCTTTTGCTGCATCTCATAAGTTTTAGTATATTGCATTTTAATTTTCATTTTTTTCAAAATATATTTTATTTCTCTTTTAATATCTTATATGCCCCATTGATTATTCACTAGCATATTTTTTAATCTCCGCATTTTATGAATTTTTCAGTTTTCTTCTTGTAATTAATTTCTAGTTTCATACCATTGTGGTCAGAAAAGATTATTAATATGATTTCAATTATCTTAAATTTACCTATTTTTTAAAAATGTTTATTTATTTTGAGAGAGAGAGAGAGAGGTCACACATGAGAGCAGGGGAGGGGCAGCGAGAGAGAGAGAGAGAGAGAGAGAGAGAGAGAGAATCCCAAGCAGGCTCCAGCTGTCAGCACAGAGCTTCATGTGGGGCTTGAACTCACAAACTGTGAGATCATAACAAGAGCCAAAATCAAGAATCAGATGCTTAACTGACTGAGCCACGCAGGTGCCCCTACCTACTTTTATTAATTGTGTTTGTGTGTCTAAATGTATCAAATACTTAATGTCCTGGAGTAGGTATAAGACTAGAAATTTAATATGGCCCTTTGTAGCAACGTGGATGGAACTGGAGAGTGTTATGCTAAGCGAAATAAGCCATACAGAGAAACACAGATACCATATGGTTTCACTCTTATGTGGATCCTGAGAAACTTAACAGAAACCCATGGGGGAGGGGATGGGAAAAAAAAAAAAAAGAGGTTAGAGTAGAAGAGACCCAAAGCATAAGAGACTCTTAAAAACTGAGAACAAACTGAGGGTTGATGGGGAGTGGGAGGGAGGGGAGGGTGGGTGATGGGTATTGAGGAGGGCACCTGTTGGGATGAGCACTGGGTGTTGTATGGAAACCAATTTGACCCTAAATTTCATATATATAAATAAATAAATAAATAAATAAATAAATAAATAAATAAATAAATAAAACAATTGTTTTACAAAAAATAAAAATTAAAAAATAATAAATGCAGCTCTGTCCCTAGCTAGAAAAAAAAGACTAGAAATTTAATAATGAATTTTGTTGCAAAGAGCATTAAGAGTACTACTTTGAAATATTCCATAGAAGCTTGCAGAATGTGTATGATGCCTATTTTAGGAAAGACTTACAAAATATTTAGATTCTTCTGCTAAAAAATTGGACATAAACCTTTTTTTTTACACTTTCTCTGTTTATTTCTCTCCCAATATATAATCCACTCATCATATATTTTAATTGTCTTTATAATTAACATTTCACAAGAAATTATCATTAATGTTTTATACAGAAAATATGCATTTGGATTTATCTCTACACTTATTTTTTTATTTTTTTCAATATATGAAGTTTATTGTCAAATTGGTTTCCATACAACACCCAGTGCTCATCCCAAAAGGTGCCCTCCTCAATACCCATCACCCACTCTCCCTTCCCTCCCACCCCCCACCAACCCTCAGTTTGTTCTCAGTTTTTAAGAGTCTGTTATGCTTTGGCTCTCTTCTACTCTAACCTCTTTTTTTTTCTCCTTCCCCTCCCCCATGGGTTTCTGTTAAGTTTCTCAGGATCCACATAAGAGTGAAACCATATGGTATCTGTGTTTCTCTGTATGGCTTATTTCGCTTAGCATAACACTCTCCAGTTCCACCCATGTTGCTACAAAGGGCCATATTTCATTCTTTATCATTGCCACGTAGTACTCCATTGTGTATATAAACCACAATTTCTTTATCCATTCATCAGTTGATGGACATTTAGGCTCTTTCCACAATTTGGCTATTGTTGAGAGTGCTGCTATAAACATTGGGGTACAAGTGCCCCTATGCATCAGTACTCTTGTATCCCTTGGGTAAATTCCTAGCAGTGCTATTGCTGGGTCAGAGGGTAGGTCTATTTTTAATTTTCTGAGGAACCTCCACACTGTTTTCCAGAGTGGCTGCACCAGTTTGCATTCCCACCAACAGTGCAAGAGGATTCCTGTTTCTCCACATCCTCTCCAGCATCTATAGTCTCCTGATTTGTTCATTTTGGCCACTCTGACTGGCATGAGGTGATATCTGAGTGTGGTTTTGACTTGTATTTCCCTGATGAGGAGCGACATTGAGCATCTTTTCATGTGCCTTTTGGCCATCCAGATGTCTTCTTTAGAGAAGTGTCTATTCATGTTTTCTGCCCATTTCTTCACTGGGTTATTTGTTTTTTGGGTGTGGAGTTTGGTGAGCTCTTTATAGGTTTTGGATACTAGCCCTTGGACATAAACCTTTTAGAAAGATAAAATGTTTAACACTCTTTTATCGTGGATGCTAAGGGTTAAAAAAAAAGGTATTAATTTTAAGTGAAAGAAACGTACCATATGTGTGCCTTTGGTTGTCTATTTCCCTGGGCATTCTAGCTTATTTGAGAAAATCACCAAGATTTTATTGCAGTTTGGTTCTCAAGTTATCTTTTACTCTGCAAATCATTTTAAAGAGGTATTCATTAGAACAAGTGATCTCAAACTTCTAGATTTTGCATCATTTCAGGATGGCAATGTTCCCTATAACCATTATCTTCACTAGCTCATGGGAAGAAAAAAAATGAAAAGAATTTATAATGTTCTTGAACTGTGGCAAAGAGGAAAATAATTCAGTAGTTAACTCACTTCCCACACAAGAGCATAGACATGGTTACTCTGGAAATAATTTTACTGTGTAGAGATACCTACAAGTCACTAGATAGCTTAAAATACCTAGGTCCCTCCAGATTACCTAGGTTCAGAAATCTTACATGGTAAAGGATCTCTGTCCTTGGTTCTGACATGGCATTCTTTTATTGCATCCTGTCATTCTATGTCTGTATTTATGACATTGTTTTGCATTGGTTGGTACACATACCAGTTTTCCCTACTGAATGGTTAGTTCTTGTTTTTTATTGATTTTGCTATCACCAGCATCTAGCAATTACATAACACATAGTAGAAGGTAGTAAATGTTTTGCCAAATGAATTATGCCAGGAAGGAAGGGATAAAGGAAGGGAAGAAGGAAAGAAGGACCAAGGGAAGGAACAAACAAAGAAAAGAATGAAAACAGGAAGGAAGAAGGTAGAAAAGGAGGAGGGAGGGGAGTTTTTGCAAGTCATCTCACTAATTCTGCCCTAAAATCACGTTTATTTCCCACTCTTCTATTACAGTATACCTGGAATAGGAACATGTTCATTCAGAGAAGCTTTTATGGTTGCAATGGAGTAAAGAGTCAGAAGAATAAGTGGAGCTCAGATTATTTAATGCCTTGTGGACAATTTTAGGGACTTTGAATGAAACAGGGTTATTAATGGATTGTGAAGTTATGTGATATGAATTCCATTTTATTTTATTTTACATATGAATTATTGTCAAATTGGCTTCCATACAACACCCAGTGCTCATCCCAACAGGTGCCCTCCTCAATGCCCATCACCCACTTTCCCCTCTCCCATCAACCCTCAGTTTGTTCTCAGTATTTAAGAGTCTCTTATGGTTTACCTCCTTCCCTCTGTAACTTTTTTTTTCCCCTTCCCCTCCCCCTTGGTCTTCTGTTAAGTTTCTCAGGATCCACATGAGTGAAAACATGTGGTATGTGTCTTTCTCTGCCTGACTTATTTCACTTAGCATAACACTCTCCAGTTCCATCCACGTTGCTACAAATGGCCAGATTTCATTCTTTCTCATTGCCAAGTAGTATTCCATTGTGTATATAAATAACGTCTTTTTTATCCATTCATCAGTTGATGGAAATTTAGGCTTTTTCCATAATTTGGCTATTGTTGAAAGTGCTGCTATAAACATTGAGGTACAAGTGCCCCTATGCATCAGCACTCCTGTATCCCTTGGGTAAATTCCTAGCAGTATTGGATCATAGAGTAGATCTGTTTTTAATTTTTTTGAGGAACCTCCACACTGTTTTCCAGAGTGGCTGTACCAGTTTGCATTCCCAAACTCCCAGTTTGTGGAGAGGGTTCCCATTTCTACACATCCTCTCCAGCCTCTATGGTCTCCTGATTTATTCATTTTAGCCACTCTGACTAGCATGAGGTGGTATCCCAGTGTGGTGGTGATTTGTATTTCCCTGATGAGGAGTGAAATTGAGCATCTTTTCATGTGCCTGTTGGCCATGTGGATGTCTTCTTTAGAAAAGTGCCTATTCATGTCTTCTGCCCATTTCTTCACTGGATTATTTGTTTTTCGCATGTGGAGTTTGGTGAGTTATTTATAGATTTTGGAATCTAGCCCTTTATCCAATATGTCATTTGCAAATATCTTTTCCTATTCCGTCGGTTGCCTTTTAGTTTTGTTGATTGTTTCCTTTGCAGTTCAGAAGCTTTTTATCTTGATGAGGTCCCAATAGTTCATTTTTGCTTTTAGTTCCCTTGCCTTTCGAGATGTCTCAAGTAAGAAATTGCTGCAGCTGAGGTCAGAGCATTTTTTTCCTGCTTTCTTCTCTAAGGTTTTGGTGGTTTACTCTACTTGTTTGAAAATAAAATATAGGGGGCAAGACTAGAAGCAAGTATGCCTGTTAGGAAGCTATTGCTGGAATTCAGGCTAGAGATGATGACATCTCTGAGCAGAATGGCACCAATGGAGATAATGAGAGATAGGGAAACTCTTGATATGATCTGAAGGTGGAGATATCAGAGTTCCCAATGGAGGACTCTGGTGTTGTTGACTTGAATGACTGGAAGAATGGTGTTTTTATTAACTGAAATGAGAAAGCTATGGGTAGAGCCGTTACGAGGGAGGTTAGGAATTCAGGTTAGTTCGTGTTGACTATGAGATAGATATCTGTTAGACATTCATGTGGAGATGTTGACTAGGCAATTAGGTATGAGTCTGGAGTTTCAGAGCTTCATACTACAAATATAAATTGTGAGTTGTTGACGTATAGAAGTTATTTAAAGCCACGAGGTTAGAAAAGATCAAAAAGGAACAAATATATACAAATAAGAGGACTGAGATCTGAGACACTCTAACAAAATTAGAATAGTGGTTCTTTCCTTCTAAAATTTTCTCCACTTTTATTCTTCAAAGGAGATGCTGGATCTATTAATCAAAACAAAAAAGCAAAGGAAGAAGTTTTATTCAGCATTGGAATGATTTGATGCCAAATTCAAGAAGATTATAGATCAGAATGGTGATGGATCCTGTCTGGAAAAGAAGTACAACTGTCAAAGCCAACATTGAATAAATGTGACTGTGTCAAACACAGAATTTATGAAAGTCTATCCTACAGCCCAACATTCTTCCAGTAAAAACAGGCCTTTGGCATTCCATCTCCACTACTGGAAATTATCTTGGTGCCTCTTACTGTCTCCAAGCCAGTAACTCCTGTATTAATTTCTTCCTGGTACCATAACAAATTACCACCAACTCTCTCCACCACTTTTGTAGGGCTAGTGCCTCTCATTGGTTGAATCAAACTGGAAACCAGAAGGCAAGGGACCCTGAGAGAAGCAGTCTGTAGAAGTCAGTTCTCCTTATATGTTCTTATAACAACTATTTCCCTTCTAACACTTTTCATGATGTAATATTTTTATTTTCAGGATTATTAGATTAGTATTTCTCTTCTCTTAGAATCTACACAGCATGATGTCAAAGTTTATGCCAGTGTTGCTGACAATTATATCATCAAATCCTGTCCTAGGCCTCTCATACTGAAGGTACTCAATAAATGGTTATTTAATAGTTGAAGGAAAGAAAAAAATCAGTCAATGAACTGTTTTCAGTTTTCTCTCTCAGTTATTCTCACTTCATGCACCATACTGGTGTCTACTTGGCTTCTGGCAACAGTGTTGTCTTGTCTCTCTTCTAAGTCCCTTGCTAACCACTTGGACTTAAGAACAAAATTTTATTCCAACTGCTTTGACAATTGGTCCATCCTAGGACAAGATTTCTTACTCCTCTGTTCATTTGGTTCTTGTTCACCTGATAAATTATGACAAATGGCAGCAGTTTAAATGATAGTGACTATATGACTTTAGCATGCTAAATTATTATGCTTCTCTTTTGTTAGGAAACTGTTCATAACCTTAATTCAAAAGCTCTTTTGGCTTTTCCAGTAGGTCTCTTCTCAAGTTCTACTTGGTCCCATCCCACATTCTCAGAGTTCAGTGAACTCGACATATTTAAATGAATACATGTTTCACATGAAAAAAAAGTTACCACTTTTCTTTTTCTTCTTAAAATTTGTGGGGGAAAAAATGAATAAAAATGTCCTGTGAAGGATTTGGCACTTTAAAAAAATAACATGCTTACTAGGTCCAAAAATACATTTCCTAAGATTTGAAGTAGATTTTTTTTTCCATGATAAAGTCAGTGACAATAGGATCTTATTACACAAGGCTGATTTAAGTGTCTTGACATTCACTAAATGCCAGCAAGTAAGGTTGAAATTTTGAAGAGACCATTAAGGAAAACTTTCTACTCAGCCCAAGTATATCCAATTAGTACATATAACAACAGATTTATTGTTTTGGGTTTAGTGATTACCATAGAAAAGGCATTAACACATGGGGATTTCTTTGGAAATATATGCAGATGAAAATGTAAGCTCTAAAAATCCTACTATAAACTCTACTATCTGACAGGTTTGTCAGATATTTTAGTTGTCAGAAATAACTATAAATACTATTCAAGGTTTGCCAATTTTCCCAGAATAAAATGACTTAACAAAACATAGTATGAAATAGAATTCAGGGTTTCATTCATGGTTCAGAAGGAACTTCAGGATAATCTCCACTTCTCATGTCAACTTTGTTGACATTAACCACCTTGAACAAGAGAATCTGTTAAAGAGAGGATTCTGTCCATAAGAGATGGCTAACAGTAATTGATATTTGAAGTCTAATTATACCAGTTAATAAAATTATAAGTCAAAAAGCATTAACATATTTGTTTTCAAGCCATATTCAACTGAAAATATGTAAATGTGATTTCATCAGTAAAATAAATTTTGTCAGTAACGTAAATGAATTAAAAGTGGACAACAGAAACCATGATATAAAATCACACGTGCTAGATCATGAGGTACCTCTTCCATTTAACTTGATTACTTTAACTTAGTTATTTTAACTTTAGTTAAGAATTGTCAGACTTTCCAAAGAAGTTTAACCATTTCACCTTGCACCAGCAGGGTTTAAGGGTTCCATTCTCTCTTCATTCTCACCAGTCCTTGTTTTTATTTGTCTTTTTTGATCACAGCCATACTGATGGGTGTGAAGCAGTATCTCCTTGTGATCTGGATTTGCGTTTCCCGATGGCTTACAGTTGTTGAGCATCTTTTCTTGTGCATATCAGTCATTTGTGTATCTTCCTTGAAGAAATGCCTACTAAGATCCTTTCTCCATTTTTCAATTGGGTTATTTATCTTTTCATTATTGAGTTGTAGGCATCGTTTTCCTATTCTAAATATAAGTCCCTTATCAGATAGATGATTTACAAAAATCTTCACCCATTCTGTAGGTCATCTTTTCACTTTCTACTAGCAAATTTTTCATTTTGGTTGTCGTACTTTCAACTGAAGCATTTTCATTTGGTTCTGTTAAAAAAAATAATTTCTATATCTTTGCTGAGATTTTCTACTTTATAATATTGTCAGCATAGCTTACTTCTATAAGAATGATTTCTTTAGGTCTTTGAATATTTTCATAATGGCTAAAGTCCTAACCATTGTTTTAGTGTTTTCTTTCTTGAGGCACTCATTTTTCTTATTCACATTTTAGGAGTAAATAGGGGATAAAAAAATATGGGTTAACAGGATAAGACACATTAAATGATGGTCAGAGTCACTGAGACCCAGTAATTCATGATTTTTAAGGAAAAAATTAAAAAAAAAAACCTCTAGAATTCGTTTGTAATAGTTTTAGTAGGGATTTGAGGAATACCTTTTGAATTTTACTTATTGTATTTTTGTATATATACCATTCCTGACATGAGAAAAGAAGGAAGAAAGAAAGAAAGAGAGAGAGAAAGACAAGAAAGAAAGGAAGAAAGAAAGAGGAAGGAAGGAAGGGAAGAAAGAAAAAAAGAAAAAGAAAGAAAGAAAAAGAAAGAAAGAAAGAAAGAAAGAAAAAGAAAGAAAGAAAGAAAGAAAGAAAGAAAGAAAGAAAGAAAGAAAGAAAGAAAGAAGGAAAATTGCTTTGTTCAAATGATCCAATTCCAGGTTTAAACTTTTTTTGTATTTTCATCTCAGGCTAGGGTGTGCTAAATTCAGTGCAAAGATGTCACTTATATCTAGTCAATATAGTCAAAATTATCTAGAAAATCCTTTAAGTATTAACCTCCTAAGTGCCTCCCCATCCCAAAATTATATGGCTTTGACATTCTGTACCAACAGATTTTTTTAATAGTGTCAGGTGAAGTGGTTGGATTTGCCTAGGGGCCATGGAGTATGAAAAATGGGTTTGAGTTTATTTTTGAGATGCTTGTATAGGCTGAGTGTTTATAGGCTTAGGTGCACATATGATGCAGTTTTACCAAGTATGACATGATCTTCCACTCTCCAATGGTCAGAGATGCTATGAGAAAATGTGGAGTGATTAAGAAAATGGCAACACCAATTAGAGTTATGTTAAGCCCCTTAAATGTATTTGAAAGATTCAACAGGTCTTTTCTGTAGTGATTTTCCATTCCTGACAGACTGAAATGATTCGGTTTTCAGAAAGACAAGATAGTAACCCTTCCTCTCAGCTCCTCTTTGGCCTTGCTACTCCATCATACAAATCATTTTATTCATTTTCTTAAATTGACTGCCTTCACACAACATTTTCATACCCATCTGGAAGGCTGAACCATGATAATAGCTTTCAGTTAACTTCTAGACTTGATAATGAAAAATAATGCGGTCAAAATTTGAAAAGTGCTTTATTTTCTTGGATACCAGATACTGAAGTCATCTTTTTTAAAAAAAAGCAAGCTCATATATCTGAAGGATGATGGAATGGCAACACTATCAAGCATCCACAAGAAAAAAACTTCTCTGTGCACTCTGAAGATCATGTCCTTTCTGGGTGCATAAATCATGAACAGTTCGGCAAATTTAGGGTGCAGAGGGTACTTACCTAACTACAGACAGAAGAGGGAGTATCATCCCAAACATGCTAAGTTTCAGATTGAGTGTGCATGTTGAAAAAAGACTTGGCACATCACTCATTATTTTGTTAATTAATATTTATTGGTGACCTAAGAACAGCCTGAGATAAAGGTAGGAGGAACCAATGGATGTTGGATGAATGTGAGCATTTCTAGAGGACAGAACACCAGAGGCACTTGAATCTCCTGCAGCTAATTCAGGGAATACGATAAAAAAATATGTCCTTTTCAGAGGAGCAGCACATCTGAGCCTATGGTCTGAACTTCAGTGTCTGCTAACTCAAAAGACTTTAAGGGATCCATATTGTACATGTGTGATGCAGCCGTGTGCTAGGGGTACAAGTGGACCTCTGGAAAACTACAGAGACATCTTCTATTTAAGGGCTTTTCTATTCTTATTTTCAAAACAACACACATCTATAGGCCAAGTTTGCCTCTTAGCTGCCAGGTTTTGAACTCTGGGTATAGCTCAAATAAATACACCAGACTCAGGATCATCGAACTGTCACAACATAAACATGAAGCTCATGATCTGACTTTTTAAATTTCTTTCTCTTTCCTTTTCAAGTTTATCATATAATTCTACTTCATATAACTATTGGATTATATAGCTTCTATATAATTTATTATTAAATAAATTAATGGACAATGGTTCCAATATATGAGGGGGTTCATAATGAGAAAAAAACTATAAAGATTGACTTATGTGTACGAGTGACATTATATATGCAATTATATTTATTGTACAATTGTATTACTTGTAATTAATAACTCTGCCTCAGAGTTATTGGCTAGTGTTATGGGCAAAATGACATTTCCCCCAAATTCATATGTTGAAGTTGTAACTTTCAGTATCTTAGAATGTGACTGTATTTAGATGTAGTTCCTTTATAAAGAGGTGATTAAGTGAAAATGGGTCCTAATTCAATATGACTGACATCCTTATAAAAAGAGATTAGGACACACAGACACATAAAGGGAAGATGGTGTGAAGGTGCTAGGAGAAGATGGGCATCTACAAGCCAAAGAGAGCAGACTCAGGTGAAGCCACCCCCTCTGAACACCTTGATCTGGACTTATAGCCTCCAGAACTGTGAGAAAATAAATTTCTCTTGTTTAACTCATACACATTTTTTACTGGAGGCCATAGCAAACTAATACAGTTAGTAATTCATAAATTCAACTCAATATTGTCAGAATTCAGAATTACCTATACCCCAAACTCCCGTAAACAAATTCAGTTTGAAATAGCTCTGACATTTCTGTAGTTCTCATTAATATCCCCTGTGTTAGTCTAGACTTTCCAGGAAATAGATCTCAAGACAATGTTAATTGTGCAAAAATGTTATTATGAAAATCCCTGTGAGGGGCACTGGGTGGCTCAGTTTAACGTTGGTTAAGCGTCTGACCTCAGCTTAGGTCATGATCTCACAGTTTGTGGGTTCGAGCCCCACATTGGGATCTGTGCTTCCATCTCAGAGCCTAGAGCCTGCTTCAGTTTCTGTGTGTCCCTCTCTCTCTGCACCTCCCCTGCTCATGCTCTGTCTCTCTCTCTTAAAAATAAATGTTTCTTTAAAAAAAAAGAAAGAAAAGAAAATGTTCATGAAAGAAAATGGAGACAGCAAAGCTGGGATAGCCATTAAACTGTGATACAAGTTTGACCCCAACTGAAGGAGATATGGAAGGGAAGTTGAAGGAAGCCATCTAGACTGCTGTGTAGTGTAAGTAAGATTCAGCAATCTTAAGGGGAATCCTGAAACCAAAGTTAGCTGTGAAAGAGTCCCTTGCATCCTAGAGATAAGCCTGCCTTAGTATCCCCTATAAGCTCAGTCAATGGCTGAAAGAGTCTGTGCGAGGTGTGGCCTTGGTGCAGACATACAAAACAGTGTAGCAACTATGACCCAAGCTATACCCACAGTTCAGAAACTGGTAGCTAAGAAGCAAACTTGGCCTGTAAATGTGTGTTGTTTCCTTAGAGTGTTTTAAAAATCAGTCAACTACCTCCTTGTATTTGGAGCTCCATATGATGCATTCCCATGAATACTGTTAAAGAAATAATATTACAATTATTGAAGAAAAATATTCAATGATATTTGTTAAAGCAAATTAAGGCACACTTCATTCTCAGGGACCCATGGCAATAGGTGTAAGGACCACAGCAATGGGATGGTGCAGTGGGGGAGAAAAATATTGGACTCAACTCTGAATACAGCATGAGCAAGTGGGAATTTATAGCCAAGAAGCAGACTGGTGATCATTGGATGGAAAATTACAAAGTGGAAACATCAAAGGGAAGAGGGAATTTTGGCTAAACCAACCTAACAGGATTCTTGCTGAAGACAGGGTGATCAGGTGTTACCAGAGGGATAGTGGAAGATGAGAAACCCAATAAGATATAGAGAGTGAACAGATAAGGAGGATGGGAGATTCTGGCTAAACCAACTGAGCAGAATTCTTTCTAAAATTGGATAATGCAGAGATAAACACAGAAGTTCAAAAGTCCAGGCATTGTTGAAAACTTTAGGAGAGACCAAACAGAATTTGGTCAAGAGGAGAAGCTTTGTGAACACCTCACTTCCAAATTACCTAACTGATGAAACAGCTTTGACTTTAAGAGAATAGATTATGTGTGTCATCTCTGGAGCAACACCATATTTAGTCATCAGATAGTTGTTGAGTATGTGATGAGGGCTTGACAACCGTCAGGGAGCTAAGGACCATAAAATGATAGCAGCAATGAAAGAAAGTCATTGCTTTCAAACCATCTACAAACTTGCTGAGCAATCAGAGTTGTGCCTGGAGAATAATTTAAGAAGCAGTAAATCATACAATTAAGATTCATTTCCCTTTAAAGCATGATTTATATGCCACATGGTGTAGGAAGATGACTTCAGGTGATACATAGATGAGCTTTTATTTTAATAGCTAGTCATTGATTTTAACATACTAGAAAAAAAAGGAAACAACACATCAAAACTGCCATTTAATTGACACTACAGCTTGAGGTAAAAATGAACTTAATTGGACATTAGGACAATGAATCTGTGGGTAGAGCAAACAATACACAGATGTTATAAGACTCATTAGAGTTTGGAAAATATTGGCATGATGAATTGTACGGTTCAGATGTAATCCTTCTATGAGTCATCAAATGATAGAATAGAATCCATGACAAAAGGAAAAAAAACTGGCTCTTATTGAATTTCAAATAGAAATGAGACCTCTGGAAGACAACATTTTGGCCCTTATGTCAAAATTAGCATTTAATTTCTTTGTTTTTTTTGTTTTTTTAAATACCTACTTCCTATTGAGAGTTTACGGCATGCTAGGCATTGTGCTTAAAAAATACAGGCTGTAAAAGACTCAGTTCTTTCCCCCAGGAAGCTCTCTATTTTATGAGATGGTCAAAACCAGATAATCACAATTCAGTGCACTTAGGATAAAGGATAGGTGTGGACATTACCGGTCAGTGAGGCTGAGCCCTTCATCCAGTTCCTGAGGGAGTATGGAAGGAATGCTGGAGAAGTCCTCATGTGTCAGGCTAATATGGACAGGGTGTATAATGCAGATGAAGATTGTATGGGTGATTATAGAACTGCTGGAGTCCAACGTGTGAAGCAGGAAGTTGCATGTCATTAATTTTTTTTATTGTTCATGTTATATATATAACAAAATGTACCATTTTTACCATTTTTAAGTATAAAATTCAGTGGCAGTTAAGTACATTCACATTGTTGTACAGCCATCACCATAATCTATCTCCAGAACATTTCTATCATATTAAGCTGAACTTCTATACCCATTAAACAAAGATTCCCCATTGGCCCTTCCATATAGTCACTGGTAACACTATTATTTCTGTCTCTATAAACTTTCCTATTCCAAATACCTCAAATAAGTGGAATCATACAATATTTTCCTTTCGTATCTGACATTTCGCTTAGTAGAATGTTTTCAAGATTATAGCATGGATCAGAACATCATTTCACTTTACATCTGAATAATATTCTTTTATAGGTGTATTATACCATATTTTTTTATCTGTTGGTTAACGTTTGGATTATTTCCACATTTTGCTTATTGTAAATAATTGCTTTGAACATTTGTCTTTTGAGTCTCAGCTTTGATTTTTGGGGGGTATGTATCTAAAAGTAGAATTGCCGGGTCATATGATAATTCTATGTTTAACTTCTTGAGGAACCACCATGTTGTTTTCCACAGCAGCTATACTGTTGTATGCTTCTATCAGCAGTGCTGTTTTCCAGTCTCTCCACATCCTAACTGTTTTTGACTTTCCTTTTTTTAATATTTATTTATTTTGGGGGAGAGTGCAAGAGGGGAAGGGGCAGAGATTAGGGGACAGAGGATCTGTAGCAGGCTCTGCACTGACAAGCTGACAGCAGTGAGCCCCATGTGGAGCTCGAACTCATGAACCATGAGATCATGGCAAAGTCGGATGCTCAACTCAACTGACTGAGCCACCCAAGTGCCACTTCTTTTTTTCTTTTTCTTTTTTTTTTTTTAATAATGGCCATCCTAATGGGTATGAAGTAATACTTCATTGTGGCTTCACTTTGCATTTCTCCAATGAATGGAATGTGGTTTTGAATGCTATTCTTTGAGGAGATATTGATCAGTTATAATCAGTGCTTTCCTGTGTTTCAGGGGTAGGAGTATATTTGCATTTAAAAAACTCACCCTGGCTTACAATATAAATGTTGGATAAAAGGAGAGGACTGGGGCATGAAGACCAGAATGAAGTTCAATTCAATAGTCTGGGAGAGAGTTAGAAGAAATAAGACCCATTCGATCAGTAATGTGGTCGTCATGGGAGCTGAACTTGGCAAATTAGATATGATGGGCTTTGAGGGAAAATGAGAAGTCAACACACCTCCTAAATTTTTAGTATGGCTGACATGGGATATGTGGTACCCCCACAGCAGAAGGAGGTTTTGGATGTGAAGATAAGTCCTGATTAAGTTGCATTTGAGATATCTGATATCTGTAGGATACTCAGAGCCAGAAGTTAGAAGTAGTTATATAATTTTGAGGATCCAAAGTCTGGACCAGAGACAAAGATATAGTTGTCTTCCAAAGAGAGATATGACTGGAGGAAGAAGCATGGGTGAGATCACAATAGGGAAAGAGAGGGCAAAGCATGAATTTCCAGGAATAGCAGCATTTTTGTAAGTTGGGAAGATAAAAAGGAATCCATGAAGAATTCACAGAAACAAAGAGGCATTGAGAAGATCTCTGTCCCATTGAAACTGACCAAGGAAGGAGTTCTAAGGAGTTCATAATTTTATTGTACCAAATATAGCAAGGATTTCTAGAAATATTAGAGCTGATCTTAAAAGAAAATCTAATTATAACCTAAACTAGAACCTAGGATTCTATCCACTGATTCATATTCGTATTTCTGCATAACTTCTAAGCCCAAATTCCAAGTCCAGGTGCAGAATAGACACTGATATCCGCTACATTAGCCTATTTGATGTTCTTCTACCTGACATAAATCCTGCGTAGAGTGAAAACTTCTCTGTGAGGCAAAGTTTGAAAGTACTGAAGTGTTGTACTGTTTCAAGGGCGGATATAGTCTCCATTATAATTAATTCTGAGCCTAAGGGCCTGCTGCTATTTTCAGGGCTTCTTTTCAGCTACTGAGTGGGACTATAAAGAGCTAGTCAGCCCCTTGTCTGGTGTCTGGGAGTCAGTGGGTCATTGGGGGGAATTTAGGCCCGGAGCACCTTCATGAACATCAAGCTGCACCTTGTGTTCAATAGAAGCTCAGCATACTTGACACCCTTTATCTGGCTTCTGGTGCCCAATGTCATTTCCCGAAAGTTCTGACCTCCTCTCCTAATACCTGCAATCCCCTTTTTCCTAGGGCTGGGTGTGATACCATTGCCTGTCACATCATCTCAGCTTGGCCTCTTTCTAGTCCTGCTGATGCTGAAATGTTATGCATATCAGGATTCCACCACTGCATCTTTCTATCTCCTCTGTTTAGACACCTTGCCTATTGGCTCTGGCCCAGAATTAGCCAGTTTACCTTGAATTCACTAAAAGACTACAAGCATCCATTTTTTTTCCCATCTCACTTTATTTTGATTTCCTCAGTGAGAAGTTCCCTCTGGGCTCATTGCCCTGCGCCACGATATTCTAACTCTAAATTCTTGTAATTTCCAAGATTAGGAGGATTCACATCTTTGAATTAAAGCATTCTGTTCTAAGCTAACTGTGTTACATAGAAGAACAAGCATAGTAAGTTGCCATTGTCTGTTAACATCATGGCATGTATCAAATAAACTGGTCATTATCCCATCATCAGTAAGATCTTGAGGGATAAAGGACAGAGGTCTTTTCCAAGATTGATCCATTTTCAATATGGAACGTAGACATAATTTAGTCCTATTTCCTATGTGGTATACAAACCCCTACTTTATAACCCTAATCTGGTTTTCCAAGGCATTTTCTGTGGCAAGGAATACTGAACATACAAAGCACTTATGTATTTGGAGAGTCTAGTGGTTAGATTTGCTACTCTGAACTCCAAACCATTATTTTCTCCCCAGAAGAGCTTAGACTAAATTACATTCAACAAATATTTGTTGAGCATCTACTATATGCCAGGCACAATGCCAGGTGCTAGGCACACGGAGAGCCAGAGGGCTTGATCTCTGTCCTTTATAAGTCCATGACCTACCAAAATGTTGGAATGATGGGTAGAAACAGTATGTGACACTGTCCTTCAGTTTTGTCACGGTTGCTTCCTTACAAATTAGCTTAGCACATTCTAATCATGCTTCTGTTTGAGTATCCTTCTCTTTCTTTCTGAAAGACTCCAAACATCAAAACTATTTTGAGACCAGTTTGGGATTTTTTTTTCATGATGAACTAGTTAGGAGATAATTCATCCAGCTTGTCTCAATTATGCCACAGAAGCTAAGTGATGAAATTAGATCCTGAAAGGAATAAACAGGAGCATTAACTCCACCCCAAAAAAACATCTGTTGAATCTAGGAATAGCGTGAAAGAAAGGGACTTTTTCAGAGGCACTTTGGAAATGAGGTTTTAATGGGATTGGTTATTGTTCTTTAAGGCCAAGTTTGGGAGAGCTGTCTGTACAACCATTATCAAAAAGGGTTTAATTTTTGTTAACTTGGAGATAAGATGAAAAAGAGTTTTTCATTATAAATGCATTTTTCTATTTGAAAACTAAGAAGCAGAAGCACTCAGTAGGCACATATGTGCCCAGAGATCTGGTTACCACGAACATTTTCTATAAGTCTAAATTATAAATAATCATTTGTAGTGCAGAAGCAGGTGCAAAGTAAGCATGCAAAGCTGTTGTGATGATAGGTGCTATTTTTTTCAAGGTTAGCTATGAATAACACAATATTCTAGAAGATGGAAAAGTACTGAGGGAAATAATAGCATTGTCCAAGTATTCGAGACCCTTAAAATATTTCCAGAACAATGCAATCTTTAGAACGGTTACTCTTATGACTCAGTGATCAGAAGACATTTCAGAAACAAGGGTTGTCTGAAATCTTGACTCAGTCACATGGCATGCAAACAGATCTCTTGCAAAGCAACCGTGAAGTGAATATGATAGAAGCAGCACTTCTAAAGTTAATGAGGAAGATTCATGAGGCTGGGTGAATGTGTATTTCACAAGAAGGCAAAGATGCCAATTATTTCCAGTTTTTCTAAGTGACTACATTCCCCCCCTCTTTTGCTGCCCCTAATTACAATCAAAATTATTATTAATCTTTTGCCCAGTTATTCCCTTACTGAACATATGTCACTCCTATAGTATCCTATCTTTAGTAGAATAAATAATAAGGAATATGTGCAGGCTATGTTTCCTAAAAGGTAGGTCTCAGGATAGAATGAACCCACCCAAAGTATTTTTTGAACAGTATTGCTTTATCAGTCTTTGACCTGATGACATCAAAGTAGCTAATATCAACTGAAATTGGTCTAATTTCAAATAAAAACTCAATTTAACAAAGACAATCTTGAAAAAAAACAAAAAAAATATTATAGCTTAAGCTTTCCAATGTATCTTGTCCTACAAATTTTTCACCTTAATCTACACATTTAATATCTATGCTATTATTGCCTAAACTCAGGAAAATATCTGTATTCTTGGAAAATATCTATATTGTAAGTGCTGTCAAAACAAGTTTTTTAAACCTGGTAGTGAAGACATACCCATCACTCTATGGTCTTTCACAGTTTTGTTCCAAAGCAGAATTCCTTAGTGTGATCACTTAACTTGACTGCAGATCTTGTCTCCATACACTTTTGTTATTTCCAAGAACCAAATCTATGGTGTAAAGGTCAGGGATTTTCCTGGCCGTAGATAGTCAAAAGAATATGTCACAGACTCTGCAGGCCTATCTCATGTGGAATTCA
The DNA here is from genome assembly GCF_014898765.1 of Herpailurus yagouaroundi. NCBI lineage: Eukaryota > Metazoa > Chordata > Mammalia > Carnivora > Felidae > Herpailurus > Herpailurus yagouaroundi. Next base: position 152,219,496 of record NW_024412376.1, read on the forward strand.
AAGGGTGTTTGAGCCTCAGTAGCACAATTAAACTAAGTGTACGGGCACCCCAAGGGACTTCTTGGGAGAGCATCATATTTCACTTAGATATATAGATTCTGTTTTTAATTTTTTCCAGCTTTACTGAGATGTCATTGGTATGAAAAGCTGCACATAATTAATGTATGCAATTTGGTGAGTTCAGAAATTTTAAACACTCATGTTAACATCATCATAATCAAGGTAATAAACATATCCATCACCTCCAAAGTCCCTTTGTTTCCTTTGTTGTTATTGTTGTTTTTAATTTGAAAATAAAACACATGACTTTATAGTCACATCTTTTATTCTTTCAGTGAACAGGAGGAGAAAAAAGTTTGACATATTTCTGTAAGACAGTATCCAAGAAAATGCCTGGTGCATTTTCAGGGCTGTTGGTGCTGGTGATGTCTGTGTCTCCTATGGCTTCTAATATCTTCAAGATCCTCTGTACTTAATAAGTGACAGAGACATGTCTAAGAAGCAGTAGGTGTGTGACTGTAATTACCCCTCTTGGACAAAGTCTACGGTTGGTGTATGCTCATTACTTCCTAGGGAGCCAGTGACGATCCCTGAAATGGTGTCTGTCAAGGACATCAAAGATCATTGTTACACTTGAAAGGCAGCATCAGTATTTATTAATCTTGGAGAGGCAATGGGGTGAGGTACAATGGTTTCCAAACAGTCTGTGAGTCACAATCCCCTATGAAAGTTTTTTAAAATGTAGAGAGAGGTGGCCCTATCACCAGAAGGCTGAATCTTTATAATAGGGGGTGGGTCCTAAATGTTGGTGTTATTTAAAGGTCCCCACAAATGAGACTAACACATCTAATCTTCAGACCAGTTGGTGCAGCCACCTGAACGTAGTGAAAGGAGACCTAAGTGAGGGTCCCTATGCCACTGCTTCCTAGCTATATGACTACGCACAAGTTGATTAACTTATTGGAATCTCATTTCTAAAATGGGAGTCTGCATGGCTACGCGTGATGATACTAAGATTTAATAAACCACATGTGAGATATATTTGGCACACAATAAGCTCTCAAAAGAATTCCTATTTCCTCTTCTTCCAACATTCCCCTTTCCCCTGGTCAGTAGGTGTTATTAACTGAATGTTTGCATCCCCCTAAAATTCATATGTTGAAGCCCTAACCCCCAGTGTGATGGTATTTGGAGATGGGGTGTTTGAAGGTCATTGGGATTAGGTTAGGTCATGAGGGTAAGGCCCTTATGATGGGATTAGTGGCTTTAAAGTAAGATGAAGATCCCTCTCTCTCTCTACTTCTCTCTCTCTCTCTCTCTCTCTTTCTGTGTATACACACTATGGAGAGGCATTGTGAAGAAATAGTGAGAAAGTAACCATCTGTAAGCCAGGAAAAAAGCTCTCACCAGGAACCAAATCAGCCAGCACCTTGATCTTAGACTTCCTGGCCACCTATGAAAAGTAAATCTGCATTGTTTAAGCTACCCAGGTCAGTCTATGGTATTTTGTCATGGCAGCCTGGACAGACTAAGATATAGGCAAACAAGACCTAAAATTCCACAAGCAGTCAGGACAGTTCAGTGGAAAGGGGCAGTGGACAGAATTTCTTTCCTGAGAGTAAGCCCTATGTGAGCATCTTTTCAGAGTATATGTCTGAAAAAGTTCAGATTGGGCAGCCCATCTCAGCCACGGAGAGGAGCCTGAGCCAGTGCACTGCACGTGCCTTTGGCAGGACATGGACTCAGATGCCCCAAGAATTTAGAAATAGAGGAAAAAATAATGTCTTCTGAGAATGAAGATAAATACATTATAGTAGATATGGAGGAAAAAACCAAGAGATGGTAAAGTAACTATAATTCTCTGCATGGAAACTTAATCAAGCATGCCGTGGCTAGATTTAAATGGTGGTACAGGGAGGAAGGAATGGCCAACCATTAACACAGAAAAGGAAAGAGAGTTTCAAGGGTCAGAAAAAAATCAGGAGCATTTAGTTTCAGAATGCTTTTCATTCCAAGTGGAGGCTCTGAACCCATAGTTTATTGAAACCAGCCTTCACGGCCATCCAAACCCACCCTGCAATTTTATTCACTCATTGATTCATTCATTCGCTCATTGAACATATATTTGTTGAGTATCAACCATGTGCCATCCAGTGAGCCAGGCGTTGTGTATGCAGATGATGGAGCCCACTGTTTATGATCTGTGTAAGAGGGTGTGTGTATTTGCCTTTTTTATGAACTTCCATACCTTTAATCAGATTTTCAAATGGTTAAGAGCCACAGAACAATGGGCAAATTAGCTCACTCTGTTTGATTATTATAATCCAGGAAACATCTGTTCCCTCATTCTTCGTGGAAGTTTTTTTTTTTTTTTTTTTTTTTTTAGTGCACTAAGTTAGATGGTTTGCAAAATGCACAGGGCAGACAGAGAAATCCTGAAATCCCAATCTGCGTAAGGGGGGGTGAAAGGGATGTAGAAGCTGGAAAACAAAGGCTCTTAGAGTTCAATTATTTAATAGTTCCCCTACAGGAATATCCAGAGATCAGCACCTTGTAGATTTCTAAAAGGAAAATGCCCTTATGATGAAGTTGAAATTATTCTGAGCCATAAGTATTACCAATTTTGTAAATAAGAGGTTTATTTTTAACAAAGACATTTATGGCATAGAGCAGCTCTTTGGCAAACAGGCTAGAAAGCCTAATTTCAGGCAGAAACACTGGTTAAGACTCAATGGTATGGACCCCCCAGATTATCACTCTCCAAATGAAAAACCAACTAGAAAACAACATGTTAAACGTTTGGAGTTGGGGGGAGAGTGTGGTCTCAAACCTTGGGAAGTGAATGCAAGTCTACTGGGGTTTCTTTAGCAAAATATAACCGCATGACTGGATTTTGATCTTTCTCTTTTTTTTTAAAGCTAGAACAATCAACGGTTTTTCTCTCTTCTCATCCTGCCCGCAGGCCTCAATCTTGAGCAGTGTTGTTTGGTGCAAACGTTTTGGCAGCTCCCGTATATTATAGGCTTAAGCAGGTTTTCAATCATCCCAGACAGAGGGGGGACATGTTATTTCAAACCAGAAGCAGGCTCTGAAATGGGAGACTCCTTAGGAACAAAAACAGACGAGCTCCAATTAAATGAACTGTTCTCTGGCAACCCCCCCGTGTCTTGGAGCGTAGCTGTTTAACTAAGGTTTACAGAACAAACAAACGTGCTTCAGGTGTGCTTATGGAAAAGCAAGTCAAGGCATGACTCACAATTGCTTTGTCAGTCAGATTACGTCTCATTTACTGTCACTTGGGACTGTTCATAGTCAGCCCCCCCCCTTTGGCACCACTGTTTTCTTCTGAGATAATTACTGAGGAGTGTTTGGGGCACCATTAAGTTCAGATCTCTCCATTAGACTTCAGAGCCTGGTTGCATAACCATTACATTTCTTTCATTTGTTTTACCTTGAAAATGACCTTTTGTTTTGTTTTGTTTTAACCCCGGAACATGGACGCTGTTGGTTCGAGGACAAGTCCTTCCCAACTCCTTCTTTCGTGCGTGATTTCTTCCTGTGGTTATGCACCATGTGAGATGGTGCATGTCTTCAGAAGAACTTAGTTTCCCTGCTGATCCATCTGGAAGGAGTGACCCTCAACACTGGTTGCCCATTAGATTCACCTTTAGAAAACCTCCAGTGTCGAAACTCCACTCCCAGACCTTCTGATTTTAATTGCTCAGGGATTCTTTTCTTAAGAGAGAGAGAACATAAGCAGGGGAGAGGGGCAGAGAGAGGGAGAAAATCTCAAGTAGGCTCCACGCTCAGTGCAAAGTCCAACCTGGGGCTCAATCCCATGACCCTGGGATCATGACCTGACCCAGAATTAAGAGCCAGATGCTCAGCCAACTGAGCTACCCAAGTGCCCCATTGCTCAGGGTTTTCTAAAAAGGTATTTATATTTATTATAAATGCCTCTAGTGATTCCAATGAACAGCCAGGGCTGAGAACCACTGACTTAACCAGGGTACCTTCCACCCATTCATCAAGAGAACTTGGAAAGCCAGACAGGCACTGCCAGGAAGTGCTGGCAGTGGAGCATTTTCAGGGACATTGTCCTTAAAAACAGAGAAAAGAACTTATTGCAAGGCCTTGCCAGGTAAATCATTTCCAGGTGCTGCATTTTGTTGAACTATCTCATGACTCCCCGTTCCAAACCCTATGTTAGCTCAGTTGTGACAAAATACCCAGATAAAATCCATGTTCTGTCATGCCTCTATTCCGTTTCACGTGCCGTTCTGAGCCAGGCACGACTCATGCCCACCACCTCCCTGCCCATGTCCCAGGCTTCTCCCTCCAGACCCAGCTGAGCCCCCACATCCTTTCCTGGCACACTTATTCCACCCACAGCAAACCTCCATTCTTCCATGCTTCTGTAGCATCTTGAACATATCTCCGTCATAGCTCGTGATACCTAATACCATCATTTATCATTTGACATATCTATTTCCACCCTTAGATTATGGGCCTTGGAAGGGCTATACTTCGGGCTCACGATAGGAAATGTGTGATTTGAAAGTTGGTTAGGAACACATCTGGCCCATCGCCAAAATCACTTACAAAGTATGAGGCTGCCCAAGGCAAGAGGATAGCATGGGCAAGTTTTTTCTTCCTATCTCAGGGCCTTTATGGCTGCTGAGGATAGCAAGTTTTTTCCTATGTCAGGGCCTTTATGGCTGCTCTTCCTTCATGCAGTATGTGTTGTTGCTGTAACTAGGGTAGGGAGAAACTCAAATGTTACCTCCTGGAAGAAATCTGCAAGAAGCAACTCCGTGGTCCGTCTCTATCACCGTGCCCTATTTTATTTTCTTTGTGGCATTTAGGGCATATCTGAAGTTCCTTTACCTATTTGTTTCCTCTAGTGTCCGTCTCCCTCCCTGGAATGCAAACAGCTTGAGGGCAGCTGCTCCACTAGCCTATCTACTTCTACACACCAGGTAAATGAATATTTGTTCTTGACCAGCTTTCAAAATCAGATAGACCTGGGTTTCCATCCTGGCCCTTTTAATTCCAGTTTATATCCCTAGGCAAGATAGGTAACCTCTCTATACCTCAATATCCCCCATTCTAAGGATCATTATTGCTAGGGCTCCTGGGTGGCTCAGTGAAGCATCCGACTCTTGATTTCAGCTCAGGTCATGATGTTGCAGTTTGTGGGTTTGGGCCGGGAGTCAGGCTCTGCACTGATAGTGCAGAATCCTCTCGGGATTCTCTCTCTCCTTCTCTCTTTCAAAATAAGTGTATAAACTTTAAAAAAAGGATAATTATCGCTATCCTGTTGGTATAACCACTTCCAAGGAGAAGAAATGAATACTGTATACCATGAGTGGGCCAACCAAAAATTGCATGCAAATTCCAGTAAAATTTCAGAGGAAATAGTATGTTTTAGCATCATACTAATTCAAAATAATTGTTCACAATAATTGGATAATACTTCCCTAGCGGGGCGACTGCTGTGATTAAATAAGAAGGTGTCTGACACACCTGAAAAGGACCTGTACTCTCTTTTTCACTGTGTCCAAAGTCACTCTGTATTCAAACCATGCAAGAATGCTGGATACCAGCTCCCTCAAATTTGATTACTCCATTTTCAAAATAAAGTTGTGTCAAACTTTATTCATAGTCAAATTCATCAAACTTGCCCTCTTGTTTAGCATAATTTGAGAATCATTTTGGTCTGACCTCTCAGGCAAGTTAGATGTTGGAAAAAGTTGTGTGTGTGTATATATATATATATATATATATATATATACACACACACACACACATATGTACATATACATTCACACATATATACACACATTTGCTTACACATACACACACATACTATGTTTTAAGTAAATTTATTTAATAATTAAATATTAAGTATAAATTCTCCAACCATCTGTATATTAGAGCTGAAGCAATTAAAGCTTTCTATGATTAAGACCTTTGGTATTTATTCCAAAAGCACTTCAATAAATGGGGGAAAATGGGAAGGGCCCAAGGATTACTGGTTTGGTTTACCTGTCATACCTGTATTGCCAGAGTATATTCTCCTCGTTATTCAGAGATATGGAATGTGCTTGCCAAATCAGAGAAAGCATGTGGCTGGATTTGCCTTTGTACTCAAGTGAGGCACTGTGTGACCAGATGGGTGTCAGAAGAAACTTGTTAAGTCTTTCCAGACATCTGATCTGCTGTTAATATTATAATGTAGGAATCCCTGGTGTTTTACAAGAACCCTCCAGCTGTAGTATAGAACTAACTCCCATAAAATTTACATGTTTGATATACAAAGGTCTATACTTACAGGTATTCATACAAGTTAACAAGATTTCTCTAAGCCAGAGCCAAATAGCACCTGTTGACCCCTCCACTTTCAGAAATTCCCCCTCAACTGTCCCATATCTCTCTAACTTCTTTGTCTCTGCTGGCTCTTCAATATGTTTATATGTTAGATGTTTAAATTATTCTGATCCTGCCCATGCTATCCTCTTGCCTTGGGCAGCCTCATACTTTGTAAGTGATTTTGGCTATGGGCCAGATGTGTCGACTGTCTCCAGGATGGCTCTGCAGTGATAATCCAATGACACAGTGACCTCGGTGCTGGGTTTAAAATTTCCACATAGCCAGTGATATTCCTTCTTGCTCTCCCTGCCTCATCACCATCCATCAGTTACCCCAAGCTAATACTCCAGGAGTTACCCTTAAACCCTCTCCTTTCAATCACTAGTGATAAAAAAATCTTTGGAATCTTCCCTCTCTATTGCTAGTAGAATTGACCTTGCACAAGCTATACCTTCTTTTGCCTAAAATATTATAAGTCTAACCAGTTCCACCATCTTTAGTCTTGGGTTCCCCTCCTCCCCTCCTTTCTTCACCCCTTAAATTTTGTTTCATAGTCCACATTGCAGCCACAAGGAGCTAAGATACAAATCTGACAATGTCAGTCTCTGGCATAAACTCTTTAATAGTTCTTTGTCAATTTCAAATGCCCTAGAATGACATATTCAGTCCTCCATGACCTGACCACTCCATATATATCTCTCTCCAGCCTCCCTTCACTATGCTTTCTAAGTTGCACTTAAAATTTTTTAGTAGTATGAAATTTTCTAATAGTTCCACAAACACAGTCCTTGATTCCAGAACCCCGTAATGTTGCTTGGGCTGTTGCCTTTGCCCAGAATGATCATCCCAAATTTATTAGCTTGAATAACCCTCATGCGTCATTTAAGATTCTCTTGTACCACAATTTCATCTTGCTTAGAAATGTCCCTTGAACATGGATGCATGGCTATAAAAAGGAATATTCAGTTTTGTTTAATAACACCATATTAGCAATAGCAGCAACTCAGGTGGGCAGTTAGATACATTCTGGTCAGATCTTCCATGAACCAGCTATGTGATTTTGGACAAATCACATTGCTGCTCTGGTTCTAAATTCCCTTTTGCTTATAATGACCTTTTTAAGCTAGAAGCTTTTCAAAGACCTCTCCACCTTTCATTTTCTGTATCTTTTCACCAGGGACAAAACATCTCAGACTTGTCAATAAATCAGCAGTTTAATACAACTACAAGCCTTGTTTATTGATCACTCTTAGGTAAAGTGGCTTTTATATGAAGTCAATATATGTGTTAAATATATTCAAAGTAATTGCTTTATATACTTAAACAAATTGTCCAGTCTGCCTAGCCCCATCTTGTGGACTGCAGCAGTTTTTTGGGTTTTTTTGTTAGTTAGTTTTGTTTTGTTTTGTTTTGTTTTGTTTTGTTGTTGTTGTTTGTTTTTGTTTTGTTTTGTTTTTGTTTTGTTTTGTTTTTTTTTTTTTTTTGGTTTTCCTTCTACTGAGGAAAGATCCCAAATCTGGGAAGATAAACCTTGGCAGAAGGGAAGGAGCATAGATTTTTGAAATCAGATCTGGATTCAAATCCTGACACTGGCATTTCCTTTTTGTGTGTGTGTGACCTGGAAGAAGTTACGTGACCTTTTTGTTTTGTTTTTTTTTAATACTAAAATCAAAATAACTACTTCTAGAGGACGTATTTCAAACAAAAGTCAAACTCCTAAGAAAGTGCATGGCACACAGGAGGCACAAAGATATTACTGTTATTTTTGTTATTATGATTTTGATTATTATCATTATACTAGGTAGAAGAGAGAAGACCAGGCAATCACTGTTAGCCAAATCTTTTATTATGTGGCAGTCATTTATACCAGCATCAGCTTACCATAAGGTGCTCTAATATTATGTTACAAAGTAATTCAAGGAGGGGCGCCTGGGTAGCTCAATCAGTTGAGCATTGACTCTTGATTTTGGCTCAGGTCATGATCCCAGGGTCCTATCCCAGGGTCATGGGATTGAGCTTTATGACTGGCTGCATGCTGAGCATTGAGCCTGCTTAAGATTCTCCCTCTCTCTCTCTCCCTCTCTCTACCCCCACCCCCCAACCCTGTCCCCCACTCACATGTGCATGCTATCTCTCTCCCATCAAAAAAAAAAAAGTAATTCAAGGATATTAGTTCAGCTCCTTTACAGATAAAGAAAAAGAAAGCCAGAGTAATTAAGTGGCTTATTCCAAAAGAATTCTCTATCAAGTATTGCTGCAGGGACCTGAATCCTATTCTCTGGGGAAAAGGTTACATACTTCTCTTTAGTTTATGTTCTCAAACGTTAGCGAGCATCCCCATCACCAGAGTGTGCGCAACACGGATTGCCGCATCTCACCCAAGAAATTCTGATTCAGTAGACCCGCGGTGGATCAGAAATTTTGCATTTTTAACAGACTCCCAGGAACTGCTGTTGCTGTCCTTTGAGGAACATTGCAATAGACAACTTTGGTTCGAATTGGCTAGGAAGATTTCTTGGCTTCCTTAAACGCCTCGCACTCCGGAAGTGGCAAAGAGAGAAAGATGAGGCCATATGCCTTGATGATTCCCTACCAGGTTTTGTAGGGGGTACAGTGCTGCCAAAGAATGGAGTCTGAGCTATTCTGCCGTTCTTGCCTCTTCCTACTACACTCGTAGACATGGAGCATTAGGTTTCAGAAAAACATGCTCCCAGATTTATTTTATAAAAATTACAGTTTGTTTTGGCTGACATGTTTATAGTCATATTTGGAGCTTGCAGATGCACATTGAAATCTGTAGTGTCTGGGATGAGAAATTGGCTCTGGTGCTCCTCACTTAACTTCTGTGCAGTAGAAAATCTTGCAACTTTGGTAGTTTGGTGGTGGGAGAAACTACAAGACCAAATGCTGTCTGGGAAGATGATACATGGAATGCATTGAGGAATTGAACATCGTCACCTATTTATTTCCTCTCAGAAGAGGGAAGCAGATTACATCCCCAAAGTTCATTTGTTAAGTTGGCAGTTTAACACTCCTGGCTCATATTTCCATAGAAACAATCATGATCTTTGGCTGTTTTCTGCCTTACAAAAGGATTTAATTGAACTTACCTGGAAACCAAATTACCATTTGTGAGATCATTTCTAAGGAGAAATGTCTTCTGCTATGTGGCAAGAAGGAAAGGGTGGTTCAACGAACAAAGAAGGAACATTTCTTGGACAAAGAGGTGTTGTGGCAGATGAGGTTCAAACTCAAGCGCCAACAAATTCTGTGCAAAATTGAAAGCTCTTTAAATCTCCCTCAGGCTCCTTATCTGCTAAGAGCAGATAATATACACCTCACAGAGTCCTCGTGAGAGTAAACAGGATAATGTATGTGAAGGCTGTCTGCTACCATATCTTAACCAAAGTAGGCACTCAATAAATTACTGTTGCTGAAGGAGTGTGCATTCTCTGAGTTCTGTTTCCTCACTTCCATTGCTTTTTCCCTTTCCTTGGGTCTGAGGTTTTTACCCACACAAGTGCAGTCACTGAAGACACAGGAAACATAAGAAGAGATGGGGCTTCAAATCCTATCTTCCTCAATCATGCATAGCAATTCCGCTAGCCCAGTTCAAATCCAAATGTTATACCTGATTCTATCTTGGCACTCAAAAAAACAAAAACTAAAAAAATCAAAACAAAACAAAACAAACCTCTCCATTTCAGGACTCACCTGCTTTGAAAGGAGGCAGATTAGTGACCTTTTGTTTTTTTTCCTTTATCACTCAAATTTTTTTAGAACTTTAGTTATTTGTCATATTTTCAATTTCTGCATAAACAATGTATGAAACAATTCCTAGGGTTTTTTCTTAGAGGAAACCAAGATTTTTTTTCCTATCTATATTTTTGTTACATATAAGTATAAAATATTTAAAGGTGATATAGTACATCTATTTGTGTTAATTAAGGGGAAAACCGGTGTATAGTTAAGAATGAATGTTTATTGGGGCGCCTGGGTGGCGCAGTCGGTTAAGCGTCCGACTTCAGCCAGGTCACGATCTCGCGGTCCGTGAGTTCGAGCCCCGTGTCAGGCTCTGGGCTGATGGCTCGGAGCCTGGAGCCTGTTTCCGATTCTGTGTCTCCCTCTCTCTCTGCCCCTCCCCCGTTCATGCTCTGTCTCTCTCTGTCCCAAAAATAAATAAAAACGTTGAAAAAAAAATTAAAAAAAAAAAAAAAAGAATGAATGTTTATTGCTTTGGTAAGTATTTCAGGAAGCATTCATCAACTCATTATCTAGCACCTAGTACATGTCAAGTCTGTCCTCAGTGTTTGGGATTGTGAATGAAGCTGACAAAAATCCTGTCCAAAGACATTTTGAGTCTAGTGGGGAAAACCACATAAAGAAAATACAAAGTCTATATGATGGTGATATTTTCTAAGGAGAGTAAAAGGGTTTAGAAGAGGTGAGGGGACATTGGGGGTGAAAGAATGCAGTTATGGATAAGGCAGCTTTCAGAGGTGACTAAGGTGATAATGGAATACTGACCTGACATTGTCAAGGGAGTAAGTCATGTAGAAATCTAGATGAAGGTTGGTCCGGGTAGAGGAAACCACTAGTGAAAAGACCCTGAGGCAGGGGCATGCTAAAGATGATCAAAGCACATTGAGACCAGTGTGGCTGGAGTCCATGAGTAAAGGGGAAGCAATGAATGCTGAGATCAGAAAGTTATCATGAAGACTCATACCACATTTTGCCTGGGTCTTTACTTTTTACTTTTAGACAAATGAGAGATATTAGAAGATTTTGAACAAGGTTGTCACATGATTTATGTTTTAAAAGTTTACTCTGGCTATTTTTTCTATAGAGTCGAACATGGGAAGGCAAGGGCCCAAGATGAGAAATGACCTAGAGGACAAAAGTCAGGAAGGAAACGATGGCGATTTGGCTCAGGAGGTGGCAGTGAGGTGCTGAAAATTGATCCAATTCTGCATAATCTTTAATGGATTTGTTAGTGATTAGTACAGTAACCTAAGAGCTTCCTACTTGGCGTTACAGAATAGATAGCATAAATCTACCTGGAGAATACACCTTTCTGAGAGAGGAGGAGGTGGGGAGAGTCCAGCAAAAGCATTTGATTTTTAATGTCCATGAAAAAAACGTTCTCAATTCTTTCACTCCATTCCTTGATAACAACTGAGCGTTCCAAAGGTGGAGGTGGATGCTCTGGGAAGGATTAAGTTGCTTAGATTATGAAATTCCAAGTTGTGATGCACATGCCTGATTTCTATCTTTATCTCTAACCACTGTATTGTACAGTCACTAAACTTTATGTAGTTGTGACTACATGCACAAACCTGCATGTACCCCTTTGTTAGTCCTTTACAACATGAGTCATTTTGCAACTAATCCCAACTTTCAAGTAGAGGGGGTAAATGTTTTTGTTTTTGTTTGTGTTTGTGTTTGTGTTTTTTTCTGGAAACTTGCTCTTCCAGGATTCTTCCCATTTCTAGCTCTCATGGTTAATTCAGTTCTTAGTATCTAGAGATTCCATCACCTCTGTATCTCTCACATCTCCCCACATCTCCCCAGCTAGTTGGCCACGTTCCTAATTCATCTTTCACTTGGAATAGCCTCTTATTAGTCTCTTTGCCTATAGTTTAGCTACACTTACTTCCCAGTCAATTCCGTACAGAGCAACCCCAGTGATGTTTCTAAAGGACAAATGTGATGATGTCTGGCCTCTGCTTACGATCTTCCATTGGTCCCCCAACGCTCTCAAGACAAATAAGCAAATTCCTTTAGCATGCTTAAAGAGTCCCTGGGATCTGGTCCTGCTTACTTCAGCAGCCTTATATCTTGAAATACGATATTCCCCATCCAATCCATCCACTCTGTGTGACTCCTGTCCAAGCATGCCCACTCAGGTCACGGAGTTCTTGCTCATGTCTGAGACATTGCAACCACTGTTCCTTCTACCAGCAACACGGTTTCCTCATCTTTGTGTGGCCCTACTTACCCTTAAGATCTCAACTCAAGTAGCATCTTTTTTTTCGAGGAAAACTCCCAGATTCAAATGCGGGTTAAGTGTCTGTCTAATGAGCTACCATGATGAACGACTGATGCTCTCACATTGTCTAACCCACCATTGTCTAACTGCCTATTTGCTTCTCTGCATTCCCCATTGGCCTGTAGGCTCTAAGAGGGTAGGGGCTGCCTCATTCATACACATATCTCCAGCATCTGTGTCAAAGTTGGGCACATACTGGATGTTTGGTAAGACTTGTAGAATTGTCTTGGCTTTAAGTAAAAGAGCATAAGAATCATAGTTGAAAATCCCATAAAGCATTATCTTTTTCCTTTCATCCTTGAACTTCAGTCCTCTGTAAATGTACACACACAGCTACCTCCCCTGCCCGCTCTCCACATATACACTTGCACTTTGACCAGTCTCAAATTAATTTGTGCTAGGATCACACTTTAATTTGGAGAATGACCGGGTTTTTCATTTAACACAACAGTTAACTCTGTACTTGAAGCTCTTTCTTCTTTTAACTCCCATGAATATACTACTTTCTGAGCTCTCTTTAGATTTCTCCCACCTCTCCTGTCTGGCATTCTAGAATGCCAGCATTCTAGAATGTTGACTCCTTGCTCTTATCTTTCTTTCTCTGTACATCTCTCTTCCCTGAATATATCTCATTCACTCTTGTCACTTCAACTATCACTTACAAGGATTAATCCAACTTTTCTGTCTAGCTCTGGCCTCTCTCCCAAGGTATAGCTTCATGTTTTATCAACCCAGAAGCTCTACTTGAATCCCTACTGGTTATTCAAATGCAATTCTATAAAAATTATAATTATCTTCACCTCCTTACATGCTCCTGTCCAGTTTCACCCAGGGATGAGTTGGAGTAGCTGCCTGGACCCTCACGAGTTTCCTTTCTCCTGAAAGGATCCCAGACCACAGGAATGGGTCTTCAGTGCTCTTCTAGGTGACCCAACTCCTGGCTACAAAAATTGATTCAGAGATATTTGCTTGACCCAAGGTGGGCCAAGCAGGGGCTCCCTTTTTGAAGTTTGAAATTTGGAGGTGGATAGATGTCATGGTTAAAAGTACCTGGAGATGAGACATGTTAAGGGCAGCATGTTCAAAGTGGAGCTGTATGAACTATTTTTGTAGCCCCTACCCCTGAGCTGCCTTCCTTCTGTCCTTTCCTTGATGGTTCTTCCTTCCAATTCAGGAGTTTTATCCTTGCATCCTTTCAATCCATTTCCACCACTTTTTCCATTCTTGCACTAGTTAGAGCCAGGAAAATGTTGACAAATAAACCTCCATGTTTCACAGTCAGGTCAGATAACCTTTGACGCCTCCTGTCCTTGGTCTTGGCATCACTTGGTTCGGCCAAGTTCATCTTTCCATCTTTCTACCCGGGGATGTGACCTCTGGCTCAGACCCTTGCAGCAGCCAACTCCCTGGTTTCCCTGTCCCTGATTTCTTTTTTCTTTCATCGCTGTAGTCACTTTTGTTTTTATTATTGCCAGATGAAATCAGCAGGACACTACTGTCATCATGCCACTTCACTACCCAGAAATGTTAATTAGATCCTCATCATTCAACTCTCTTACAGATTCTTGTAATTCTTCATAGTCTGGCCTCTCTCACATTTCCAGTCTGGTAAATTTTCTCTGGAATCCACTGTGCTATGAAATGAAGTTAGCTGCTAATCTCTGATTGTGACCATTGCTGAGACAATTCATGTGGTCTCAAATGACCACATGTGGGGAAAGAACCTTGTTTTATGTCATTCATTCATTCACTTATTCATTCAACAAATAGTTATGAAAAGCCTATAGTGGCCAGGCAGTCTTCAAGGTCCTGGGGATACTGTGAGAATATAGCATTTGCATCTAGGACAGAGTGATGAGAAGAGCAAGAAAGAAAAAGGGGCCGCCTTGAGGGAAAGAGGAATCACAAAACACAAAGGCCTTAGGCAGGGATAATCTTGGCTTATTAAAGAACTAAAAGGCTATGTCAGGAGAGAGCTGTGGACACAGGGGGTAGGGGTTCAGAATAAAATTGGTCTCATTTGAGACCAAGGAGACGCCAGTGAGTGGTGAGGAGTTTAAATGTCATCCCCAGTGTAGCAGACAACTATTGAAAGGCCATCGCAGGGAAGTTGAATGAAAAATATATTTTTTAATCTGGCTACTGTGTACAACTAGACCAGAAAGGTATAAAAGTAAAAGCAGGAAAATCAGATGAGAATCTGTTGCACGGTGGCTTGGGTCTATGCTATGTTAGGAGACTTAGTGACAATTTGTACTATAGAGGTTATATGTTAGAGTTAACAGAAGTTGATGGCGGGATTATATTGAGGGCTCTTGCATATTTTAGCACATTGTGGACACTCAATACATGTTGATTGAATCACTGAAGGAATGATTGAACTACTATCAATCAAGCCCAGATTCCAGGAAGCATTCACTAATGACCTCCACCCACCTACTTCTCTATTCCTCTGTCTCTTCAAAATTCCCAGTGCTCTCGAAACATTTTCCTGTGAACACTAATCTTCTTCCGGGGATTTATGTGCACTCCTTACCTCCCCATCTATACTATAAGTTTCTTCGTGATATTACCCCCCATAGTTCCTTGCATATTTGGCATGGCACATAATCAATGTCAACCTTTTTGAAGGATGAATGAACACATGCATGAAAGCAATGAAATGGAAATTATGTGAAAGTCAAAGTTCTCAAATAAAGAAATGATTACTGAGCTACATACAGCATCTGAAACTTGAGGATCTTTCCAGATGGATTAAACCATTCTGCAGCTTGGTTACTTTAGGCTCTGCCTTGCTTGAAAGCCCAGGACTAACTTAGTGACCGAGAGTGTCTCTGTTTCAAAGAACCACACCCTAAGAGGCAGAGCGAGGCTGACTTGTGTGAATCAGGATGGGTTTTCATGGCTGCCTCTGTCACACACCAGTTTGCGACAAGTCTCTAGCCATTCTGAATCATGGTTTCCTCATTTGTCAAAGAGGCATAACAATAGAAATGCTTCAGAGCTGGTTTGTGAAGAAATATTACCAAGTGCTCTTATGAATAAAGCTCTTGCTATGTGTCCTACAGTCCCCCGAGTGCTTTAACTGTACAATGTACTCACCTATTTATTGCTCTGGACAACACTAGCAGCTACACACTTTTATTAACCTCATTTTATAAATCACAAATATGAGGCACTTGCCACAGCACGCAACACAGAAAAAAGCAGTCTGTAAATACTAGACATGAAAAAAAGTTCAAAACTAGATATACAGCCAGAACACATGGCTTTAAAAAACCAGGTTTGCTGCTGTTTTTGACCACAGATGAGGAAACATAACCTCAATTTTCTCGTTTTTAAAATGGCACAATACAAGGACTAGGTGAGACAAAGTCTGTGAAAATGCAAATCTATGTAAAATTATAACAAAATCCTGCATAAATGTAGGTGTTTGGAAAGTGTTAGAGGTGATTTTTAACTCCTGTGTGTAAGCTACCAGCCCATTTAAATGCAGTGTTTTTAGCAGGAAGCATCATATGGATCTTCAAAGAAGAAAACTGCCCATTTGCCATAGTTTTGTTACTTCAGTGAACAGTCTTTGTGAGAGTCATGGTCTGTGACTTGTTTGTGTCCAGCAGATTGACAACTTTAAGCAAAATGAATACCTCGGTAGCTGAAGATGTAGGTTCATTTCTAGTCTTATCCATCGCAGGGCATCTGGGCCAGTTACCCGTGACCTCCACCCACCTTTCACGGTACCTTTCAATGCTTTCACGGTAAAGCATTACTCGTGAGTGCTCTTCCCCCACTTATAAAGCACCTCCTCCTCCATTATCTTTTGTGATCCTCCTGGAAATGCTGTAAAGGAGGAACAGTATCCCAGTTCTTTCTTCTCCGAGGCTCCATCTCTTGTAACTCCTAGGTTAGTCCTGGGTTCACAGGAAACACCACCTCTGCATCTAATTGCTTCTGACCACTAAAATGAAAATAGAGTGTCCCTCGATCTGATCATTAGCTATGTCTTCTAAATTGTTTCGTGTTCCTTTTTAGTATTTTGAAATGTACTTTCTTCAGAATCCTTTCTTACTGAAAATTGGAAATTCAGAGATAGGAATGCTAATGAAAGCTGCCCTTTCCTTCCGAAAGAGAAGGTTCTTTTTCTGTACATTAAACACACACACACACACACACACACACACACACACGGACATATCTCAAGTGACTTGGGCCTGGTGAAGTAGAGTCTACCTTTGTGGCTTTAGTTTAGGGGGTAGCTTTTCTTTTCCTAATAAAAGCAGTGTTTCTTATTAAAAGCTATTCATATATTTTAACTGTGTGGTAGACACAATAATGGCCCTCCAAAGATGTCATCCTAATCACCAGAACCCGTGGCTGTGCTAGTGACATGGCAAAGGTAATTAAAGTTGCTGATGAAATTAAGGTGCTGAGCTGATCTGAAAATAGGAAGATTATCCTGAATAATCCAGGCAGGCATGATGTAATCACAGGATGAGGGAAAGAGAGAAGCAGAACAGTCAAGTTCAGAATAATGCCAGAGAAAGACTCAGCTGGCCATTGCTGGCATTGGAGGTAACCACAGCCAAGGCATGCAGGCCGACTCTAGAATCTGGGAAAGGTCAGGGAACAGTTTCTCTCCTGGAGACTTTTAAAGGAACACAGCCCTGCCAACACCTTGATTTTAGCCAAAGGAGACCCATTGAAGACTTCTAACCTTGAGAGCTGTGAGATAGTAAATTTGTGTTGTTTTAAGCCATCGATTTTGGGGTAATTTTTTATAGTAGCAATAGGAAACTAATACAAACTGATTTCAGCATTAGAGTCATATAAGTGTAATGATAGAAAACAAGCAATCTCCAGCAGAGACAAATTACTGACTGATTATAGGTTCTGGGAAACATGTAATTCTCAGAAGAGGAATGATTCCCTTTCCAGCCCTCTAAGCCTCTGACCTTGGAGCTGGGATAGGGAGAAAAGTTTTCCCTTACCTGTCTTTTTTCCAAATGAAATTTAGTCCCTTTTACCAAAAAGATTCATTTGGATGAAGCTCCCAGCTTCACCAGCTGCTAGTTTGTAGTGGATATTGCAAACAAGTCTTAGATGTGTCTGATTTGAGAGCACTACTAAGAGCTAGCACTCATGGGCAGTACCTGGACATATGTAACATCAGACTTGGCCTTCATGCCTCATTCGCTATGTCTTCTCTTTCTTGTGGATATTTGTGATCTCACTAGAAGAAATCTCCCTCTTCTATAGTGCATGGTCCCTCCTTGCTTCTGTCTTAGCTATTGTGCAGATGTCTTCCTGTTAGGGTGGAGAGAACACTGGACTGAGGGTCTAAAGACTTGGCTATGAATTCTAGATGTCAAGCCTGGGCCAGGCATTTAAAGAGCAATGCCTATCTACCAGGACCCACACCCTACATCCTAAACATTTACTGTGTAGGCATTCACTGAACATTTACTGTTGCTTCTTCATCCCCAGCAGGAATGTGCACACGCTAAGCTCAGTGTAAAAGGGACTTCTGTTTTCACTGTGGTCTTACCTATTCTGACTTTGCAGATGATAGAAATGACCTCAGTGATAATTGTGGGGTGTGTGTGTGTGTGTGTGTGTGTGTGTGTATGAGAGAATGAATGAACAAACAAACAAGGGGGATTTAGAAGTGCTTTCAGAGAGGGTCACCTGGGTGGCTCAGTCAGTTGAGTGTCTGACTGGCTCAGGTCACGATCTCATGGTTCATGAGTTCGAGCCCTGTGTTGGGCTCTGTGCTGACAGCTTGGAGCCTGGAGCCTGCTTTGGATTCTGTGCCTCCCTCTCTGCCCTTCCTCTGCTCATGCTCTCTCTCTCTCTCTCTCTCTCTCTCTCTCTCTCTCAAAAAATTAATAAATTGATAAAAAAATTAAAAAAAAAAAGAAGTGCTCTCAGAGAAGGACCTGGAGACTTCTACAAATATTCTTTGCAGAATGGGTAGAGCAATATCCATGGAGATGCCATTCTTAGCCTTTTACAGCCATCTGCTCAGTTTCCAGGCTTTGGTTGAGAAAGTGGAGGGAAAGAGACAGTCTGTATTACTAGTTATAGGGGCCCCAGAGCTTGATGGACCAGGGAAGAGGGATGAGTTCAGTAAGAATTAACCCTTTGCTCAACCCTTTCCTATAGTCTGGTTTACTTCTATTTTAGATCTTATCTCCCAGGAAGTCTGAAAATGTCACAAGCAGAAAACAGGCCACCTTCAGTTCTGTGTTCTTGACTCTCACAGGGCATTGCTTACCTCTTCCCTCATGTCTCCCCCTTCTTTTTCTTCTTCTCTTCTCTCATCCCTTCAATTCTTCTTCCTCTCCCTTATCTCCTGAGCCCCTTCCCTCATCTCATTTGTCTTTTCTTTGCCCTCTTGATCTCCTTTCCAGGAAAGAACTTGATAATAAGCATTTACATTTCAAGGTGAGGTAAGTGCCACACCACCTGCTACCTTTCTGGAAGCCGTTTGCATTCTTTTGCCGTTTGTATTTTAAATCTTGTCTCTCTTTGTTTTGTAGGGCCACAATAAGAACAAAATAAAACAAAAGTAGTGATCTTTACAAATGATACCCCATGGATGTAAGAATACTGAAGCTTGAGTGAGAATTTCTGAGGCTAAATCCCAGCTCCTTGACATCTAGCATGTAATTGTCAGGGAGGAAAAAAATATTTCTTCTACCCTCTTAGGTTCAGTTTCTGGAGGCCTGCAAATTAGATAAACAAAAGACATATTAACAGAAGAAAAGGCATACCATTTTTATTTTATATGTATGGACATTCACCGAAAAGAAGTAAAACTCATAGAAACAAGCAATTAGATTCCAAGGCTTATTGCCACTTTAACAAAAGAAAGGGAGTTTGGGCTTCAAGGGATGATAAATCGTGGGGAAATGACTAGGAAGTATATGAGGGAAACTAATAAAAGACAAGGCTCCTTTTAGTTAGGATATTTTATGCAGACTGATCATGGTGCTGACTCTCAATCCCCATTGATAAGAGTAGCTTTCTGATTCCTTGTACAGAAGGGTTGGGCAGCTTCACAAAGGGAAATTTATGCCACGGTTGGGGAGATAAGAGGAGGACTGAGAAATCTTGCATTTGCTGATTCTCACATGCCTTGAGCTCAACATAATCATTATGCCAAAGTAGCATATTTTGGAGTGGCATATTCTGATTTTTTTTCTTTTTATAATCTCGGGCAAGTTACTTAAGCGCTGGCATTCCAGTGTCCTCATCTATAAAATGGGATTAGTAGTTATACCTAATGTTTGGTGGGTTGCAGTGATTCAATGAGAGAGTTTGTGTAATGTGCACAGTACAATTACATGGAAAAGGAAACCAGCTCAGGCAAAAAGTCATAAACTGTAAGGAGATTATATTCTTGGGAATGTTTCCTGGTTGAATTTCCAAATAATATGCTAATTTGTTTTTATATACTGCATAAGTTTTGATTATACATGAGACCTATGTTCAAGATACATTAGTGCGATATTGCTAGACATTTCTTAAAGTGCAAGTTCTCCCCCCCCCCCCCCCACTTAGGGACTCAATAGGCACTCAGGCCAGAAGGTTGGATGCTTAATTGTTTAATGGGCAAACATATACATATTTTAAAGAAATCCATTCCAGACGCATTTAGGAACCTTTCAGAATGAGCCCTGCAGCTAAGTGAAACAGCGTGAGTCCTGACATGTTTGAGTAGAAAGTTTATCTGGAGAACATTTAGGGATCTTTCCAAGTAATTGAGAAACCCCAAGACAGAGGGACGTGATATAGTTTGGGGTGGAGGTGAGCACTGGGGATAAAACTGAAGGCACAGGGAAGCGAATAGCTTTCGTCATTTTGGTGAGAAAGTCTTACATTTAGAAGAGATACTGTCACACACCAATCCTGTCCTCATTACTTGCTCTATTAAGATGTTAAGAGGCCTCTTAACAACAATTTTCCAGCCCCATTTTTCTTCCCTGCTTCAGAGGCCTCAGTGCAGCTATGCACTATGAATTATGCCCTAATGTGTGCCCATTTCTACTCCTGGGAAAGTCATTCCTCCTCTCCTCGCTTGTTTTTAAAAACCTAGATCAGGGGCACCTGGACGGCTCAGTCAGTTGAGCATCTAACTCTTAATTCAGCTCAGTTCATGATCTCACGGTTTGGGAGTTTGAGATCTCAGTGCGCTCTGTGCTAACAGCATGAAGCTGGCTTGGGATTCTCTCTCTGCCCTTCCTTCATGCTTTCTTTCTCTCTCAGAATAAATAAATAAACTTCTAAAAATAAAATAAAATAAAATCCTAGATTAAGCTTCTATCTTCAGTGGAATCTTCTAGATAATGCCGACCACATTGAGGCCTTGCTTCCCCTACATCCTACTTCCCGTGTGTGGAATCTGACACCCGGGATACCCAAGTTCAAATCCCAACTCTGCCAAGTCCTATCTATAAGACTTTGGGCTGATTGCTTAATCTTTTAAAGCCCGAACTTTCTCCTTGAAACCAGAGCAATATATAGATCTCATAGAATTATGAAAAAATTAAAGTAGTTAATAGGTGTGAAGATTTTAGAATAGTGCCTGGCATTACACCTTCTGCATAACTCTTAGCAGACATAATGGAGTAAATCAGGTGTAAATCATGGCTGTGCCCCCTTATTGAACATAACTTTGTAAAAATAATCTAAATGACCCTCAGCTTTATTTATTTTTATTTATTTTTTTTTTGCAATAGGAATAATAACACTTCCCTTATTAGTGTAGGGTAAGATTAAATAAATTTATACATGTAAAATACATAATATGGTACCGGGCTTAGAGTCAGTGAGAAGGAGATGTTAGTTTATTCCTTTGATATTCTTTTCTTTTGGTGTGGGAGACAGATCTTTACTGGACATCCACCACAACGCACAGAAAGGAGTGAGCCTAAGAATAAGGAGAGGAAGTCGGGGCATATTTTAATGTAACAAACTAGGTTGGGGCTAAGAAGCTACTGTAATAAAATTATAGAGCCATCACCTGGATTTATTTATTTATTTATTTATTTATTTAATTTTTTAAGGTTTGTTCATTTTTTGATACAGACAGAGCGTGAGTGGGGAAGGGGCAGAGAGAGAGGGAGAAACAGAATCTGAAGCAGGCTCCAGGCTCTGAGCTGTCAGCACAGAGCCCGACGCGGGGCTCAAACTCACGGACCATGAGATCATGACCTGAGATGAAGTCAGACGCCTAACCAACTGAGCCACCCAGGCACCCCTGGAATTATTTTTTTAGAAACACATAGCCAGTTGTTATTTCCCAAGATTGCCCTAGAAATACACTCTTCCTCAGGTGTCCCCCAGTTCCCTAGACTGGTCAGATGATAATGAAACTCATAATTGGCACTGTTAGCTTCCAGAATCCTGCTGTGGAGGGGTGCCTGTGACAGAGCCCCTGGCATTCTGGAGAGCCAGAAGATCCTGTAGCTGGAACTAACAGGACGAGCTTAGAAAACCAAGCGGTAGGGGCGCCTGGGTGGCGCAGTCGGTTAAGCGTCCGACTTCAGCCAGGTCACGATCTCGCGGTCCGTGAGTTCGAGCCCCGCGTCAGGCTCTGGGCTGATGGCTCAGAGCCTGGAGCCTGTTTCCGATTCTGTGTCTCCCTCTCTCTCTGCCCCTCCCCCGCTCATGCTCTGTCTCTCTCTGTCCCCAAAATAAATAAACGTTGAAAACCAAGCGGTAGAGGTAGCTAATGCAGATGGGGATTGGCTGGGCTGCCAAGACTCTCAGTTCATGGATCTCATGTTAGGAATGCCATCGTTCTGAAGCGAAGTCCTGCCTGGAATCAACAAAATTATGTCCGTGGGCCTTTTTGTGAATTTCAAAGATGGTGGGGATTTCTTTCCAGGAAAATGAGATGTGACAATTTAAAAATTCTTTTCCTAAGTCTATAAATCAAGAATTCAGTGGAAAACTACTCTCTGAAACCTGCTGAGGGGTATAAAAGGAGAATCATGAATTTCGGAATCAGACAAAGCAGCGCTTAAATTCTGCATTTTGGGGCGCCTGGATGGCTCAGTCGGTTGAGAGTCTGACTTCGGCTCAGGTCATGATCTCCTGGTTGACGAGTTTGAGCCCCGCATCAGGCTCCGTGTTGACAGCTCAGAGCCTGAAGCCTGCTTCGGATTCTGCTTCTCTCTCTCTCTCTCTGCCCCTCCCCCACTCATTCTCTGTCTCAAAAATAAAATAAACATTAAAAAAATTTAAATTCTGCATCTAGAGCTTTTTATTTATTTATTTTTTAATTTTTTTTTCAACGTTTATTTATTTTTGGGACAGAGAGAGACAGAGCATGAACAGGGGAGGGGCAGAGAGAGAGGGAGACACAGAATCGGAAACAGGCTCCAGGCTCTGAGCCATCAGCCCAGAGCCCAACGGGGGGCTCGAACTCACGGACCGCGAGATCGTGACCTGGCTGAAGTCGGACGCTTAACCGACTGCGCCACCCAGGCGCCCCCATCTAGAGCTTTTTAGCTGTGTGACATTGGTCAGATCGTATCACTTCTCTGTACCTTAGTTGTTTTTCTTTTTTAAACTTTAATATGACATTGTATAGGATTAAAAGACATAGTTACAGCTAACTTGACCTAATTAAGTTCTTTATTTTTTTTTTAACCTTTGGATGTCCTATAGCCAAATGTTTGCAGGCATTTCAGAGAATGGATACTTAAAACGTTTCCTTACCAGTCATCTTCCAAGGACTGCTTCCCCTTCACGGGCTTGCTGACAAACTGAAAACAACCTGTTTAGATAGATAGGTGGTTGGGCAAGTAGACAGATGTTGCCCATAAACATATAACCTAAAATGAAAAGCACCATCATAAAAGCCAACTTGGTGGCCCAAGTGTATTTCAGGTGCCCAGAGAGGGTGCTAGGACCAGCGAGGAGCAAAGTCTCTTCATCCGTCTAGACCCACCAGAGCCTCTAAAGTGTTGGCCTTGCCACCTGCTGAGCAGGAACCTGACTCAGCTTTCCACAGGTAACTCTCCTATTAATAACAAGAAGGGGGGCAGGTGCATTCCCATCTTGAACTTGGAAAACTGAAACTCAGAGATGCAGCGGCTTCCCCAAGGTCACACAGCAAGCGAGAAGTGACAGAACCAGGATTTAACCTAAGACTGTGAGCCCCAAAGCCTGTGTATGATGTGTAACTTCTAATAATAATGAGAACTACCGTTTTTACGGTTACCTCTTCTATAAAGTCTCCCTCCCATTATCACCACCCATCTCTCCCCACGTGGAGCTGGCTCTTCATTCTTGTGCCCCCACTGTACTTCACAGAGAGATCTCTTCAAGTGCTAGTGCATTTATCAGTCAAGTTCGAGTTCATGCCTGCCTCCTTTATTATATCATACGTCCCCACAGGATAGGATTGGACATCATTTGCCATTTTATCATTCATGTACTGTTGCTCGTAGTACCAGGTTAATAAATGTTAATAAATAACCAAATGAATGAATGAATGCCTATTGCCTACCAAGCACTCAGCCCACCACAGCTTTGACAGGACAATCTCTTTATGCTTCAGTTTCCTTGCCTATAAAATGAAGATGATCATAACACCTACCAGAGTTGTGGGGATGAGTTAATTGTTGATAAATTACATACTCTTGATGAGCACATACTAAATGCTCAGTAAATGTTAGCCATTATTACCACCACACTTAATTCCCACAATTCCCTTTATGTTTAAAATTTTTTTTAATACTTATTTATTTCTGAGAGCTGGAGAGACAGAGCGTGAGTGGGGGAGGGGCAGAGAGCGAGGGAGACACAGAATCCAAAGCAGGATCCAGGCTCTGAGCTGTCAGCACAGAGCCTGACATGGGGTTCCAACTCACGGACCATGAGATCGTGACCTGAGCCGAAGTCAGATGCTAACCAACGCTAACCACCCAGGTGCCCACCCCTCACAATTCCCTTTAAATTTTTTTAAAGTTTATTATTTATTTTGAAAGAGAGAGGGAAAGTGTGAGAAGGGCAGAGAGAGAGAGAGAGAGGGAGAGACAATCCCAAGCAGGCTCTGTGCTATTAGCACAGAGCCGTCGTGGGGCTTGAACCCACAAACTGTGAGATCATGATCTGAGCCAAATGGAGAGTTGGAAGCTTAACCAACTGAGCCAGCCAGGCACCCCTAAATGGAGAGCTTTAAATAAGGTATTATAATCTCAGTTTCACAGAAAAGGAACTGTTTTCAGAGAGACTAAGGTTCTTGCAGAAAATCACATAGCCAGAAAGTAGCAGAACCAGGAAATGCCCCCCAGGGTCTAAGATATTTTTCATAAACCCTTATTTTCATAGTTCCAGGGCCTAAAACCTCTTTTACATACAGGGTCCCAAATGATTCTCTTCACCAGCACTGTGGGCCTGGGCTTCGGCCTAGAGGAAGAAATTGGCAGGTGATTAAACCAATGTGGTCCTGATAGCCCAGAGTCCTAGACCATTCCACAAAGCTGGCTAGGATGTTTGGTGGGTTTTGTGGCAGAACACCCCATGGGATCCTTCAGGACACCCTAACCCACCCTTTCCTGATAAGAGTCATCTAGTTTCTTGTTCTTGATCCAGAATGCTCTGAATCAGACTGTCCACAAGAGAGCATTTTTGAAAAACACCCCTGGGTGACTTTTATGATCAGGGAAGTTTGTGAAACTTGGCTTTGAAAGGAGGATAGTGCAGTCCCCCTCCAGCGGGCAGTTACTGAACATCAGTGTTCCTACAAGGTTCTGCTCTGCCCCCATCCTCCACCCCTTCATGTTTGTAAATATAAGGACTAAATCAGACTCCCTAAAAATGTTCTCCTGTGTCAGCGGGGACCACATAGCCCCAGTGGGGTGGCAGGTGGGAGGCGGCTTAGATGCTCCTGGGTGACAAAGACACTGAATCATGGTTCTTTTGCTCCTGCACTTTTCTCCCTAGAAAAAGTGCCCACGGGCTTCCATGGGGGGCTTTCTAGAAGGGGCTGTAGGCAGCAGCCGCGAAAGCCGATTTTGTCCCAGCATCCCAAGAGGGGGCTGAGCTGTCTGGCGCAAGCTCCGGGAGGCGAGAGCCGCTGCTTTGGCGAAAAGGGGGCATTCGCCGGCTTCCCAGGCAGCAAACTAGCGCCAGCCAGCCTGCCCAGTCCGCGCCGCGTCGTCAGCGCGTGGAGCGCGGCCGTGCTCTCCGGGGCAAGTTTCCTGGGAGTGTCCCTCCTCTCCACGGACACAGCAAAGTCCCCCGTTCTCCAACAGATGCTCCCCTCGCAGCCCTAAGTGCAAGGACCCGCTGGCGACCGCGCAGAGCCAGGAGGCCGGCGCGCTGTGTGGTTGGGGGGACCCCCCTAGGAAATGCCAGCATCAGCATGAGAGGCTGGACTCCAGCCCGGGTCGGTCCTCACCCCGGGGGGCCGCTGCTCCGCCCGGTGCGTCTGCGAGGAGCTGCTCACTTTTCCCCCTCGCGAGTCTTTGTTCCAAGCCAGAGCTTGCTCGGATTCTCTAATTAACTCCCTCCGCTCCAAAGGGGGCCGGAGGCTGGGATGCTCTGCCAGCTTGAAAGATGTTGACTCTCGAGTGGGAGTCGGAAGGACTGCAAACAGTGGGTATTGTTGTGATTATATGTGCATCTCTGAAGCTGCTTCATTTGCTGGGACTGATTGATTTTTCCGAAGGTAAAGTGGTCGCTCCCACTCTGTGCGGTTGGTCAGGTCTGGTTCAGAACTGGATACAGACGCTGCAGAAGTTGAGGAGGCTTACTTAATACCCGAAGTCAAAGTTTTAAAATATTGCATGCTTGACATGGAGCAGCCTAGCACTGGACAGTTCGTTTCTGTTTACCGAGATATTTGACATTGGGAGGGAAGAGATACTGTACCCGCGGTCTTTCTGTTTGCAAGCTATTGAGTGCAGGGTTATATTGTGGGTTAAATATATTTCCATGGTGCCAAGTTAGGGCTCTACTCTGGGGTGGTAATACAGGTTGTTTTTTGGTCATCAAGTTCATGATGGCTACCACGCCTTAATGTCATTAAGAATTCCATTCTCTGGAGGAGTACCATGATTTGTGAGGGAAATATCTGTGTGTGCCTCATTAGTTAGGAGGTGCGGGGGTGGAGCTGAGTTGTTGATTATGATATAAAATGGGTAAACGTTTCGGTTAAAATTGAGTTAATGGGTGCTTAGCAAAAATGTCCTTCGAACACTTAATTTGCAAAAGTGTTTCATTTACATTTCCCAGTGAGCCACTTTGCTCATTTGTCTTTTGAGTGGGAGCTCCTATGCACGGGACATCGTTGTTGCTACCAACAAGTATTTTATCCACCTAATATAAATTTTACTAATATCAATTTTATTATTCAAGGATGGGGGTAAAAAATGTTGATTAACTTTGCTTTAACAATTTGAATAGGTGTGTGTGTGTGTGTATGTGTGTGAATATATATATATATATATACACTCTATATATGCACATGTATTTTTTCACGAAATAGTTTTTCTGCTGAAATGACATACTTTGAATCATTTAAACCTCAGCATTCAAGATCAGTTCTACATCTAAGCTCTCCTTTCTTCTCAAGCAAAAGAATGGAGTTCCTAAGACACTTGCTAATATTCCTTCTGGATCAGGATTCGATCTTCTATTGCCGAGTTATTTATGGCTATTCACTTCTCACATTGTGTGTAATGTTGGAAGATGATGGAAATATTTAGCCTGCCCATGCTTAGCTAAAATGACATCATCCCAAACTACATCCGGTACACAGGTTTTTTCTGCTAATATGTTATAATGGTCAATGTATTTTATCTTTAGGAAGTCTTTTTTTTTTTAACAAAGTTTAAAATGTTTGTTTGTTAGTTTCTAACTGTTTAGATCACTATAAGAACGTAAGAAGTTCCCATTTGATTTTCATATCGTCTTGTAAGTATTCTCACTCTGTGGTAAGTTCTGTTTAGGCACACAATAGAATAATGTATTGGGATTAAATAAAACTTCAGAAATTAATTTCTTCCTTTTCTCACATTACACGGTGATTGTATTTAACCCCTGGAAGGAAAACAATGCATAAGCAAACTTCTTCAAGTACTACACTATAATCTTGCATTATTTTGAGATTCTGCCTCAGTGTACTAACGTTGTTATCATAATAAAATGCAGATGAGATCATTGCAATTTCTTTGATGGGAATAATTTCCTTCTGTTAAATTTTATCACTATATTAGTTTTTGTTCTCTGAACTTGGTTGAGCCATAGTCACCCAAATTAAGTGCATAATACTCAACATAGTTCGGTTTCATAGCTAGATGTAGCATTCACTAAAGGAAAACAGCTATGGGGGTATTGAGGAAGTCAACCTTCACAGAACTATGGGGTAGCACACAGTTCTTTCATTGCCAATGTTGACAAGGTACGCATTTAAAGTCAGAGTCCCCAGGTTTAAGACCCCTACACATGACTCAGCTTTTATTCTTTAAGTTCATTTTTATGTCACTTAAAGTTGACAGTTTTCAGATGAAACCTTCAATTTGACTTCCAACAATATGAAAAGTAGAATTGTAAACCAGACTCCCTCAACTAGAATCACAGAATTTTGAGCTAGTCCAAATGTCTTTCTTGGGATGGATATCCATAGTCACATTCGATTACTACCTATATCCATATATGAATCTATATTTCTATACACACACCTACATATAGATGATGTACCTACACATTTATAGATATTATTTAAAATGTTGAATAAGCTGGGGCAAACTTGGATTCAATATGTAGGCCTTGATCATGTTAAAATACAAAGATATAGGTTACCATCATGCACGAGGTATAACCAATTTTACTTCACAAATCAATCCTTTTTTGTTATGAAGCTCATATTAGAAAATTCTGCTCTAGTTCAACTCTTTCATTTTGTGTAGGAGAACAGCTACAGCCCAGAGAGGTTAACTGATTTATCAGAAGGCAAAACTAACTGAAGGAGAAACAGGACCAAAACTAAGGACTACTGAGCATTTTATGGTTATTTTCCTACTATAACACCCTTTTTACTTATTTCTCTTCCCTAATATTGGAAAAGAGAGTTAATGAAAACACATGTGGGAAATGTTCTGAATTCTGGAATCGTGTCCTGAACTGTCTACTAACACTCTGAAGAATATCTGAGGGAAATACATTCACAAGAAATAACATTACACACTAGCCACACAGTTTCTGCAAGGCATTGAGCCCGATACAAGTGTGGGACCCAAGAATGACATTTAAGTGAGCTATGCCTGACCACTGACTGTATCATAGAGTGGAGGCAGGATTAGAACAAAAGCAAGCCAACTGGTGTCCTGATCGTCTTTGTCTCTAAGACTTGCCCAACATTTTGACTGTGACACATAGTCAATGGCAATGAATCCATAATCCAGGTAGAATCCAACAGTGAGATCGAATAAGACCATGAGAACTCTGGCCCAAGCCACCTGTCTGTGTTTTCTAAGGCTGTGGCATATCCAAGCAGAAACAGACTTAGGCTGTATGATCTCCAGCCAGGTGGAGGAATAAGAAAAAGGCACAAAATACAGAGAAAGTCACAAAATATCATCCTTTTTACCTGCAAATGATAAGGTGTCCCAAAGGGCTATCCCCATGTATACTGCTAAACTTTTCACTGACTGCACTAGAAAATACAGCCCAGGATAAGGCCAGGGAACTAACCATTCTTTTTCATGGAGAAATGAAGATGAGACCCGGAGCAGAGCTGTGAGCTTTTAGGCCACGTTGAACTTTTATACTATCCTCATGGCAATGATTCTTCTCTGGCACAACTGTAGAGTATTTTATTTAGTATGACTGTGCATTGATTTACTTAGAAAGCAGTTCTGAGTCTGTTTGAATGAGAGAGTCTATATTAGTGTTGGGATAAAGCAATGCTACCTTAGTATCATCGTCTCCAATGGCTAGTGAAAATTAGCCATGGGTAGAAAAGAATAAAGGGAAACATTTCTGCTCCCACCTAAATGAGATTCCGATTTTGCTAAAATCTTATTTTAAAAATGTAATTCTCTTTCAGTTGAAATTCAACATTTAGAAAACAAAAGCAATTTGTAAAGAGGATTCAAAAGACTAATGGGATTTTAATATGATGATTTGAGGTTTTCCACATATCCACTCATTACTAAGGAGAACAAGGAGGAACACTCCGAAAGTGAATCTCACTGTGTCGTAGATTAGTCTATAATATATTTCCTTTTGAGTTCTAAACATGTGTAGATTTCTCTGTTAAGCTGAGACAGTAGAGAGGTGTGCAAGATGAGCATTAAAAGAATGTACCCTCAGTGAACTTACAGTCTAGGAAAAGAAACTAATTACCAAACAAGACAGAAGGGGATAAACTGACATAAGCAAGAAATGGCCTGTAGAGGCATAGATGGGGTGGTGCCTCTTGAAAGGGCTCAGAGGAAGGCTTCATGGAAGGTAACAGTTGTACAGGACTTTGCAATGTGAGAAGGGCTTCCCAAATTGGAGGAGGGGAGAACATTCTAGGTTAAGCAAAGATCTTGAGCTGTGCCCCTAAGCACTGACAAGAGGTAGCTTTCATGGATAAGGGCAGTGGCTTTTGCACACATGGGTGTTGAAAGTTGAAATGGGAGATAGAGCAGAGGGGGTGACTTGAAGCTCAATGCTAAGAGTGTATGCTTGCTCTTTAACCCTTGAAGAACCACTGATTCAAAGTCTTCCACTTTGGGGAAACAAATGAGTAACGTAGCAGACCACTGTTTTAGGTGGGTCTATCTGGGAGTAGGTGAAGATTTGTAGTAAAATAATGGAAGCAGATGCTAGTAATGCTCTTGGAATAATTCAGGTGAAAGACAATAGGGCAAAAATCTATAGATTCCCTTTCTCAATAAAATACATAATGTGAACTGTCAATTTCCAGTTTTTCCAGAAATTCGTGTTTAGTATAACATCCTTGGCCTGCACTTGTTCCGACACAGCATAATTATATTTTATTTTAGGGCAACGTTTTAGACCTTAAATAACTTTTTTAAGAGAAGATAAAAGAAGTGTGAAGCACACAGAGGTCATAGTTATAGATACGGTAGTGCCACTTACCATAGGAATGTAACAGTTCTGATATGTATATTGACATCTTGCAAGGTCTTCAATTATTTTGAACTTTTTATTTTGGAAAAAGGCACAGAGCAAAGTGTAGAGAGTAGTGTAATGCACTGCCCCACACCCCTCAATAATGACCATCACTTTGCCATTTGTGTTCCAGCAGTGACTTGCATTTAAAAAATATTTCTCTATTGTCTACAATATTCCAGGCACTCTGCTAGGCCCAGGATACAAAGATGAATTAAAGATCGTCTCTACCATCACAGAACTCTCATTTGTATAAGGAGATGGGAAATATAAACAAAGAAAAGGCAATGCATTATGGTAGACAGATCAACATAAGTAAGTCCAAGATATAGAAAAAGAATGGAAAGAAATTAAGTCCAAGTGGAAGGGCTAGAAGTGATCAGAAATGACTCCCTGGAGGAGTTGGCTTTTAGCTAGATTTTTATGGTTAAAGAAATTTTATCATAGTCATATGATAGCCAGCAATGGTGTATTCAGGGCTCTGGGTAAGGTAATACCATAGACCAACACAGGGACGTGATACACAATGTGGAATTCCTGGAGCAATAACAACAAAAAATGTCAGAGGGAATTAGCACAGGTTTATTCCTTCTCCTTGATGACGTAATTATCCGTGCTATCTACCACAATGCTTGGTATATAGAAGACACTCAAAACATCACGGTGTGAGTGCCATTTACTGTCACAGAAGAATGGTGCCTGTGCACTTCTACTTACGCTACATAATTGAGGGCCTCCAGTGCCTCTTTCAAGTTTCCATGGTAGCCTGGAAACTGTTGATTAGTTGGCTACATTGTTTTATTTTTTTATTTTTTTCTATGAGGGAGATTTCAGATCAAAATCCCACTGCAGAGTAGAGATACCCATGTACCAGAGGCATCTGGAGCAGCTGTTCATTAGAACCCCACGGCCATGGGAAATAATTCCAAATGCGATACCCAGCAGTGAGTTGGAAAAGCCCAGCTTACATGGGCTTTGATTTGGCAGGAAAAGTAGCCCTTTCAATTTTACGACTGGAAAAAAAACCACATAAATGTACAAGTGAAATTGAACAAATATATATCAAGCACCTACTGTGTGAAGGAGGATAGGGGAAAAAGGGGTATTTTACTGTCCTTAAAAGTTTTCAAATTGAGATTTTTTTTTCCAATTAGACTCCAAACATGAATAACAAATCCAAGACTAAAAAGGGTCTGGTGAGAGGGAGAAAGGGTTTTGGAAAACTCGAAGAGAAGAGCCTTCCCATCCAGTTGGAAGTTTTCAGGGAAGTCTGCAAGAAGACACAGTGTGGCATTGGATCAAAAGACTGACAGACAGAAACTGGAGGCTATGAATTGTAATTTAGAAAAGAACAGTCGTTTCCTGAAATCGTTGTTCGTAATCAGGTTCCTTCTAAAAGTCCATTAATCCATTTAAGACCCCAAGTGTCTGCTCTGGATCTGGCATCATGCTCAGTACTGATTGGTTTGGGGAATATTATTTTTCAGTTTTGCTTACTTTGGGAACCCATTCCCCACCCCAGCTAGAAACAGAGAGCTGGAATCTTAATGGGGAGGAGAGATGAAGGTGAAGAAGTTGTACATTTCAATGGCCTCTAGCCAAGGTCATCAGGAGCACACCTGCGGTTGAACAATTTGGCTTCATTGCTCTTTGCAGAGATGGGGAAGACATACCATGGAAAGCAGTGAAACATCTCAGTAAGGAGGTATTAGAAAGGACTTGACAATATTTGAGCTTGTGTCAGGGGATTATGATTTTGGAAGTGGGGCTTTGCTCTCGATTGAATTAAGTCAAGAAGCCAGGCTAATTCCATGGTCGAGTATCTCAATAAATCTTATCTATAAGCAGTGAAGACTAGACAGAGGCCAAAGCTGTAACTGGCAAAGAAACAAGCTATAGTAACTAGGATGGGGGGTATTTGGTCATTTTTGTGGCTTACACAGAGTTCATATTTATGCCTCTTCTCACATATAATTACAGAGTGGTCTTGTTTTTGTCTTGATTGATCAAAGGTACAGAGTGATCTTGTCTGATGCTGATATTCTGTGAGATTGGACTTGCTTAAATTCACTAAGGGAACACGAAGGCCCAGTTGATAAAGCAGGGCAGCTCCCTCAGAATGGAGGGGGTCACACATGATCAGAAGGAGGGCAGAGTAAGGTGAGAGGCAGGTGTATAGGGTATATAGCAGACAGATCTAAGTTTAAAGTTTACCTTCCTGAGCTTGAGTTCCTTTTTCTGTAAAATGAGGCCAATAAATCCAACCTTTCAAGATTGTTCTACGGAATACAAAAATATAAGTGAAACATGTAGCTAGTGCCTTGAAGACAAATAGGAGCCAATAAATAAATGCCTTGCTTGTAATTATGTTGGGATAAGATGTTCAAATTCCTTGAGTTATACCAGTGGTTCTCAAATTTTACTGTGTATCAAAATTACCTACATGACTTGATAGACCACAGATTGCTGGACTCTATCCTCAAAGTTTCTGATTCACTAAGTCTAGGTTAGGGTCTGAGAATTCACATTTCTAAGGATTTCTCGCTTTAAGCTAACACAGCTGTCAAGGGCCAGCGCTTGGAGAAACACCGAGTTAGGCAATAAACCCATAATGTGAGCAATGTGTTCACGGAGTTCTTTGGCACCTGTTAAACTTTATTCTGGAGCAGTGATGAGACTTTTGTTCTATAGTAAATATTTTAGGCTTTGAGGACATGCTGTCTATTATAACTCTTCAACTCCGTTATGGTACAGAAGCAGCCGTAGGCAATATACAAATGAATACACGTGGCTATGCTCTGATAAAACTTTCTTGATAGACATGCAAATCTGAATATCATATAATTATTCTGTCACAAGATATCATTTTTGTAGTTTTATTTTTTAACCTTTTAAATGTAAAACAATTCTTAGCATGCAGAGAATGCAAACAGACAGCAGGATCAATTTGGCCTGTCCCTGTAATTTGCCAACCCCTATTCTAGAGCTGGCAGTAAAGGAACCCATTGAGAAGGGATCTGAGGTTGGGGAGATAATTGCTTTTTGGAGACTTGTCTAGATTTTCTGAGCCCTCAGTCTCATTGAATGGAGAGGGGTCTAGTTCCTCTTTGGGGTTTGATGAAATTATCTGCCAAATCAGCAAATAATTTGAATTAGCACGTATGTGTTTGTCCAATAAAATGTGTTCTCTTCCCTGATTCTGCATATTCAGGCCAATGTAGAGGTCATTATATAAAGTGAGGCATCCGCATGATTTTGTCACACAATGAGTCAGTGCTGGGGCTAGACATTTTGGGATGCCCTCTTACTGCTTTTCATTTTAGGTATAGTTGCCTCTCGGACAGGTGGCATTATGCCCTTTCCATTTCTTGAAAATGAAAGATATTCAAATCCTGAGTAAGATCACATTTCTCGAAGTGAGACAGACCTGAAGTCACTACACATCTCTACCTTTCACTGGCCACATGGTCTCAGTCAAGGTTTATTTTCCACCTTGACCTCAGTTTTCTCACATGTAAAATGGGGAGAATAATAGTAACTATGTCATAAGAGTATTGTGAGAAGAAAATTAAATATCTGTTACAATTCTGCTTAGCCCAGTGCCTGGAGCTGAGAGTTCAACAAATACTGAGTATTCTAATATTAGTATCACGGCTGTCTTTGTTCTTCACATCCATCATACCTGTTCCTAAACATGGTCATTCATTCAGTCTCTTAAAGAACAAAAACTCAACTGAGTAAATAGGAAGGTCTAAATAGCTTTGTTAAATGATTCATGAATCTGGCAGCGTCCCATCTAGCAAGCAGAGGGGGCTCTGAGGAGTTGTACGAAATGCAAGGTTTTTATGGGAAGGAAAGTGGGGCAAAGAGTTAATAGCAGAAGAAAAGAAAGGATTTTTCCAGGCAAAGTCGATTTCCTTAGGGGGAAGACCAAGGAACATTATCACACAGAATAAGTCATCTTCCTTTGAGGGATGGAGGGCACTCCTGTGACAAATTACCTCATTGGTGCTTATCAGAAAATTCCTGACTGACAGGTTAAAACTTACATTTCTGGGAGAGGTTGAAACTGCAGTTAGTTAAGGCATTAAGCCCTGGTTTGATGACTTGGCCTATGTGACACCATCTTGGGCATGTTCTGTTCTTTTAACAAATTATCCATGAAAGAAAGGTTTTTAAATGTAATCCTTGTACCAGGCACTGTGCTAGTAATTGGGAACTGAAAGCACAGATTTGGTGAATAGGGGTTTATATACAAATGAACATGCAAACACATCGGTTTAGTAAATTGCCCCGGTCTCACATCTGTGCAAGGATGTGCGTGTCCCTCCAGGGACATACGGAAGAGACTGACTAGTCAGTCCTATTTAAAAAGGGGTGGAGGTTCAGGAAGGACTCGCAAAGGTGAGCTTTGAGCTAAATCTGGGTGACACTTTTAGCACTCGGTATCACTCATTCTTGAGAACTACTGACAATTGATCAAACCTATTTTCACATTTTCAAGGATAACTCATGTTGATCCCGGTTTCTAAATCCTGACTCACATTTTATTCCCTTTTCTCCCACAATGCCTCATTTACTCAAATACACCCATATTTCTTCATGTAAGCCCTCACTAGAACCTATTCCCTGTCTTCATATCCTAATCTAAATTCAGTCAGTCTTGATATATGTTATACAACATAACACAATAATAATAAACCTTCATGCACTGTTCACCAAATCACGTCATTTGTGTAATTCATTTTCTCTTCAGTTACCTCAGTACAGAGTCAATTTTCCTTGTATTTCCACTGGGTCCAGAGCAGTAGAGAGTATATAATGGAGCCTCAACAAATACTTATCAGTGGGTTTCTCAGCTCCTTTTTTGATGGACTCTTTACATCAATATACTTTTCCCATCTTAACTGCATCCCCCACCCTTCTCTTCCAATCTGACTTTGTATTCTCACAACAGAAATCTCTCCAAATATGGGGGGACTGAGATCAGGTTCAAGAGTCTTCTGTATCACCTACAACATAAAATCTCCATGTTCTTTACATCTGATACAAAGATGGGATCAGACCAGTCCCTTCTCTTCCTCCTTCTGCTATTTCTTGTTCCAGGAGCACTGTACTGAAGTTACTTGAATAGCTTCACGCTGTCTCCAGCTGCCACATTTTTGCATATACTGTTCTTTCTCCCCAAAAGCCCTTCCCTCCTCATATTCCTGGAAACAATTTTTCAACCTTCAACTCTTGGCTCATATTCTTCCTTCTCTAAGAAGCATTTCTTGGCTTCCTCAAGCATCAAAAGACACTCTGACTGTGGGGCTTCTCTGCCTCTGTGCCCATTTTATGCTCCATTGCTATCAAACCTATATTTCTCAAGCGCTCCATGCTGTTTCCTGCTTCATGCCTTTGCTTGCATGCTGAATGTCCCTCCTTCTAGAATACAAATCCCATCGGTCTTCACCTGATTAGCTCCTTCTCATTGTTTAAGCTCAGCTCTGGGGCCATCTGTTCCAGAAGCTTCCCTTGAACCACCTAGTTGGATTAAGTGTCCATTTCTGTTATCCTAAAGTACTCTATCTTAGCACTTCAAACTACATTAAATTCTTGATTTCTATGTCTTTCTCTTTTCCTAAATTTCAAGCACCACGGAGGCAGGCACTTACCTCTGTATTCTCAGTACCTTATAGAAAGGTTGGGTAGATAATGGATAGACAATTTATTCAGAGGTCTTAGTGATAAACTTCTCAGAGTTTTCACAACATCTTTTTTTAAGTGTTTATTTAAATTCCAGTTAGTTAGCATACGGTGTAATACTAGTTTCAAGAATACCATATAGTGATTCAACAATTCTGTACAACACCCAGTGCTCATCACAGTAAGTGGACTCCTTAATCTCCATCACCTCTTACGCCCATCCCCCCACCCAGCTTCTCTCTGGTAACCATCAATTTGTTCTCTGTAATTAAGAGTCTGTTTCTTGGTTTGTCTCTTTCTCTCTCTCTCTCTCTTTTGCTCATTTGTTTTGTTTCTTAAATTCCACATGAGTGAAATCATATGACATTTGTTTTTCTCTAACTTTGCTTAGCATTGTACTCTCTAGCTCCATACATGTTGTTGCAAATGGCAAGGTTTCATTCTTTTTTATGGCTGAATACTATTCCATTGTGTGTATATATACCCCATTTTCTTTACCCATTCATTAACTGATGGGCATTTAGGGTGATTCCATATCTTGGCTATTGTAAATAATGCTGCTATAAACATAGAAGTGAATGTATCCCTCTGAATTAGTGTTTTTGTATTCTTGGGGTAAATACCCAGTAGTGTGATTGCTAGATTTTAGGGTAGTTCTATTTTTAACTTTTTGAGGAACTTTCATACTGTTTTCTACAGTGGCTATACCAGTTTGCAGTCCTACCAAGAGTGTGTAAGTGTTCCTATTTCTCCACATCCTTGCCAACACTTGTTGTTTCTTGTGTTTTTGATTTTAGTCATTTTGACAGGTGTGAGGTGATATCTCATTGTAGTTTTGATTTGCATTTTCCTGATGGTAAGTGATGATAAACGGCTTTTCTTGTGTCTGTTGGCCATCTGGAAGTTTTCTTTGGAGAAATGACTGTTTATGTCTTCTGCCCATTTTTAGTTGGATTATTTGTTTTTTGGATGTTGCATTTTATAAGTTCTTTATATATTTTGGATACCAGCCTTTTACTGGATATGTTATTTGCAAATATCTTCTCCCATGCCATAGATTTCCTGTTAGATTTGTTCCTTTGCTGTGTAGAAGATTTTATTTTGATGTAATCCCAATAGTTTATTTTTCCTTTGGGTTCTCTTGCCTCAGGAGACATATCTGGAAAAAAAAGTTGCTACAGCCAATATCAAAGAAGTTACTGCCTATAAGTAAGAAGTTACATACCTATATTTTTCTGGGTCTTTAATCAATTTTGAATGCATTTTTGTATGTGGCATAAGAAAGTGGTCCAGTTTCATTCTTTTGCATTCTTTTCCAGTTTTCCCAACACCGTTTGTTGAAGAGACTGTCTTTTTCCCATTGGATATTCTTTCCTCCTTTGTTGAAGACTAATTGACCATATAATTGTGGGTTCATTTCTGGGTTTTCTATTCTGTTCTGTTGATCTATGTATCTATTTTTGTTCCAAAATCATACTGTTTTGATTACTGCAGCTTTATGATATAACTTGAACTCCAGAATTGTGATGCCTCCAGCTTTGCTTTTCATTTTCAAGATTGCTGTGGCTATTCTGGATGTTCTGTCGTTCCATATACAGTTTAGAATTGTTTGTTCTAGTTCCACCACAGCCTTGAACTGATATAATTTTTAGGGTTTTCAACCTTGACACTATTAATATTTTGAGCTAATTCTTCATTATGGCTGCTCTCCTCTGCATTCTAGGACAATTGGCAGCATCCCAGGCCTCTACCTATTAAATGCCAAGAGCAGCTCTTCCTGAACTGTGACAACCAGAAGTGTCTCCAGGTGTTTCCTCACATCCCAGGGGCAGGAAGGCAGACAAAATCACCTCCTCTCATCTTGAGAACCATTGGGCTGAGGTCTGATCAAACATAGTGTATAAGTTTTTTTAATACACATATTTATAAATCATAAAATTAAACTTAAGTCAGGGCACCTGGGAGGCCCAGCTGGTTAAGTGTCCAACTTTGGCTCAGGTCATGATCTTACATTTCTTGTGTTTGATCCCCACATCGGGCTCTGTGCTGACAGCTCAGAGTCTGGAGCCTGCTTCGGATTCTGTGTCTCCCTCTTTCTTTCTCCTCTCCGCCACTCACACTCTGTCACTCTCTCAAAAATAAATAAACATTTAAAAAAAAGTGAACTTAAGTCTAAAAACATCATAGATTGAAATTATTGGAAACCAAAACTGAGTGTTGAGGAGTATGTTTTTCATTACAAAAGTAATAAACAGTCATCATAGAAATCTTATAAATACAGAAAAAGAAAGAAGTATGAAGAAAACACCCTTAGACCCACCAAAGGAAAACACTGGTAATATTTTCTATTTACTTTTAGTTTTTCCCACATAGACTTGTTCCTTTAAACTTCAAATAATACTTAAAAATTATAAAATTTTATGTAGATTTAAATTCAGTATTAGAGCAGAAGTATTTTTATATTAGCTCACAAATCCTTCATAAATATTTTAATGCCTACATTATATTCTATAAATGTGTGTGTATAAATTACTTACCCTGATTTTAGGACATGGAAATTATTTGCATATTTTCCAGTATTTGAAAATTTGTTTAATAAAATCTTTGTATATAAATTGTTTATATAATTAGAATTATGTTCTTTTTTTTTTAATATGAAACTTATTGTCAAATTGGTTTCTATACAACACCCAGTGCTCATCCCAACAGGTGCCCTCCTCAATACCAATCACCCACCCTCCCCTCCCTCCCACCCCCCATCAACCCTCAGTTTGTTCTCAGTTTTTAAGAGTCTCTTATGTTTTGGCTCCCTCCCTCTCTAACCTTTCTTTTTTTTTTCCTTCCCCTCCCCCATGGTCTTCTGGTAAGTTTCTCAGGATCCACATAAGAGTGAAAACATATGGTATCTGTCTTTCTCTGTATGGCTTATTTCACTTAGCATCACACTCTCCAGTTCCATCCACGTTGCTACAAAAGGCCATATTTCATTTTTTCTCATTGCCACGTAGTATTCCATAGTGTATATAAACCACAATTTCTTTATCCATTCGTCAGTTGATGGACATTTAGGCTCTTTCCATAATTTGGCTGTTGTTGAGAGTGCTGCTATAAACATTGGGGTACAAGTGCCCCTATGCATCAGCATAGAATTATGTTCTTAAGATAGGATCTTAGAAGAAGAATTAATGGAACAAGAGAATGAAATGTTTCAAATCTCTGGACATATATGTAAGGGCAAATTGATTTTTAAAGGAATTGCACAATTCACTTGCCCCATCATAACATAGGTATCCCCAGTGGTTTGCACACTATCACTGCGCTATTGGTTAGGGGACATTTTGAAGGTCGGCCCTAAAAACCATATTGGCCAGCTCAATGTTAAGAAACTGTCCTAGGGGTGAATTGCTAATGGCTTCTAAGCTAACATTAGGAATCTTATTTTGTGCAGACAGGAAATTCCCATTGTGGCCTGAAGATGTTCTTCCTGTTCTGTTGTCAATCAGGATGCTCTGTCTGTATGAAACAGTACCAGCCTTTCCCACTCATCATGCCCATCTTAGCAATCAAATTCATCAATTTTTCTTAGATGAATTTAAATGGCAGGGAGGGAGAGAAATGTCTCTTCTTAGAGACATACTCAGCTCAAGGAAAAATTTGGTGTATTTTGTTCATGTAACAAGGTCTAAAACCAAGCATTATAGATACTTGACTAAGAAGATATGAAAATCTATCCAAACTCTCTTATGTTAAATAGGTCATGATAAAGTAATTAGGCACATAGAGTCCCTTTGTGAATTAATGGTAGAGCTTGCTTGCCAAGACAGAGCAATACTGAGGTTAGGAAACACTGAGCTTTGAAGACAGAAAAGACATAGGGTCAAATCCTGTCCCTGAAATATGCTGGCTGTGAGTCCTATGCAAATCTCCAGACCTGTCTGGACTTCCATTCCCTTGCCCACAAGATGGAAATCACCATAATATGAACTTCATAGGTCTTTAAAATTGTCCAGTAACTTTGAGACAGAAGAGTTTAGAGACAAGGCACTGACTGTATTGTAATTCAAAATTTCTTTTTTTTTAATTTTTTTTTTAGTGTTTTTATTTCTTTTTGAAGGAGAGAGAGAGACAGAGCATGAATGGGGGAGGAGCAGAGAGAGAGGGAGACACAGAATTCAAAGCAGGCTCCAGGCTCTGAGCTGTCAGCACAGAGCCCAACACAGGGCTCGAACTCACAAACTGTGAGATCGTGACCTGAGCCGAAGCTAGACGCTCAACTGACTGAGCCACCCAGGCGCCCCATGTAATTCAAAATTTCTAATGATTACTTTGTCTCCCCTTACATAACTATTGGTAGAAAGGATCGCAGACACTGTGAGCAGAGTTGCCAAAAATACACATTTCTTCATGTTGATTCTGAATATTTTGTGTTGCAATTTATACTAGGTTGCATATCAGACAGTTCATAGGTATTTTCTATAACCACTTTTATAGGTGAGAAAATTTGTTCAAAGAGGCTACATAACTTGTCTAGTTTATGAGCAATCAAACAGTAGAATTGGAATCAACCACAGACTTCAGAAGCTAGAGCTCACATTTTCTCATTCTGACCTTCCGTATAAGAGCTAAGTTTTTGTTTTCATTTTCTAAATCTCTGTGATATGTGAAGAAATACTCCAACATCTCTGGATTAGTAAAATCAACATAGTATATTTGGGGCTACTTTCCCAGACATCCATTTGAATAGAATTAAGTAGGAGTGACTTATATATGTCAATAAACACCTAATTATTAATGACCTGCTCACAGAAACTCTCTAATAAATAAACAGGAAATAATGAAGATCTGGCAGCAATGAGGTAAATTGATGATATGATTTCAAATTTGAACAAATTACAGGGGGCAATGGATAACTATAAAATAATTAGAACACTTGGGGTGCCTGGGTGGCTCAGTCAGTTGAGCATCAGACTTCAGCTCAGGTTGTGATCTCACAGCTTGTGAATTGGAGCCTGCATCAGGCTCTGTGCTGACAGCTCGGAGCCTGAAGTCTGTTTCAGATTCTGAGCCTCCCCCTCTCTCTGCCCCAACCCACTCACATTCTGTCTCTGTCTCTCTCAAAAATAAATAAACATTAAAAAAATTTTTTTAAATAAATAAATAATTTAAAAAATAATTAGAACATTTATGTGGATCCTGAGAAACTTAACAGAAACCCATGGGGGGAGGGGAAGGAAAAAAAAAAAAAAAGGTTAGAGTGGGAGAGAGCCAAAGCATAAGAGACTGTTAAAAACTGAGAACAAACTGAGGGTTGATGGGGGGTGGGAGGGAGGGGAGGGTTGGGTGATGGGTATTGAGGAGGGCACCTTTTGGGATGAGCACTGGGTGTTGTATGGAAACCAATTTGACAATAAATTTCAAATATTAAAAAAAAAAAAAAAAGAACACTCAGGCACCTAAATAAATAGCCACATCCCACATCTGTCTTCACTTTACCCAGCAATTCCTACATATCACTAGTGCATAGAAGAAATTACCAGAGGCTTCTAAACATCACCTGAGTAAGAAGTAGGGTGAACACCTTGCTGCAAATGTTCAAGGAGACACGGAGTGAATTAGCCAAATGCATTCCTCATGACAATAGGTGATTGTCTAGCTAAAACTCTCTTTGAAAATGTACCTCATTAAAAATGTGCACAAAAGTTCTAGGTCCCTAATAAGATTTTAGACTAAAAATATCATGCTCCAAATAGTAAGCTGGCCTCAATATTGTTGTATATCTCTTTTATAATACATCAACAATGAAACTCACACATAGCTTAGCATTTTATAGGTGTACTCGAGGGAAAACACAAAATCAGCGAAGAAATCCCATAGTTGCAAATTCTTGGTGAAGTTCAGAGTTGACCTGTCTAGCAAATGTATTCAAAAACACACATTTTACAATAATAGGAACTATTCTTGCTAATGGCTGTTTAAGGTGAGCGGGGAAATTTTTCCATGAAGACCAATCTCTTCACCCCACCCCACTCCAGAGGGACCTGAATATGTCTGTTTTTAAGGGGACAATTTAAGCCCTGGAATAATTATTGAAGGGAAGTCTGTCAGCTACTTTCAATAAGTTTTCTCAGGCTGGGAATGGAGGGAAATATTTCAAGTGGGTAAAAGTGGTTTGAAGCCGTGTTCCATGACAGCTACACCATGAACTGCCTCGTCTTAGAGAACTTTCCACTCACTTCATTTTGAATGGTGTCAGTGGGGGCGTTCCTTACGGTGCCATGTTCTTCGCTCTTGGACCTGGCTTATGCTTTGCATGGTAAGCCACAGACAGTCTGCTGATGTTTCAAGCACATTATGTATTCTGACATATCAAGAGTATTAGTCCAAAGCCAAACTCACAGATAAGCAGGGATAAAAGATAAGGATTGACTAACTCTGGTTATCCTTTCCTTGATTTCTTCTTCTTGTTCCTTCTTCTGAGTGCTGGGGCACTGGAGTGGCTCAGTCGGTTCAGTGTCTGACTCTTGACTTCAGCTCAGGACACAATCTCATGGTTCCTTCATTCAAACCCCGCACTGGGCTCTGTGCTAATGTTGCAGAACCTGCATGGAATTCTCTCTCTCCCTTTCTCTCTTCCCTCCCCCCCCCACCCCAGTCTCTCTAAATAAGTAACTAAGTAAGTAAATAAGTAAATAAATAAATAAATAAATAAAGCTGGGTTCTGATCCCATTAACATGTTTCTATGGTG
The DNA here is from genome assembly GCF_014898765.1 of Herpailurus yagouaroundi. NCBI lineage: Eukaryota > Metazoa > Chordata > Mammalia > Carnivora > Felidae > Herpailurus > Herpailurus yagouaroundi. Next base: position 152,262,495 of record NW_024412376.1, read on the forward strand.
GGAGAGAGTAGAGGCAAATCCCAAGTAGAGGGTTGAAAGTTAAATTAATTACATTATTATTTCATTCTTTTCACCTTCTCTTGGTTAGAGAATTTGATTAAATAGAACTATGTAGAATTATTTAAAGTGTCATGAAATTAAGTAAACAAATGAGAGATTTCCCCCCCTCTCGACCCTGTATGCTGCTAGAGACTATTTATGTACTGTACCTCCTAATTAAAATGATCTTCCCCCAAATTTTCTAGCATAATGATAAGTCTGACTCCATAGGTGAGAATTAGGATCCTTTACATTGGACTTGGCCCTGTCCCATCTCAGCATCAGTTACTCCATATTATCTCTGTTTTTCCTTCAAAGATGAGAAAATATTTAAATATTTATTTCCGATGATATCAACTAAGCACTCAGTATAGTCAATATTCACAACATTACTGCTCAAGGAGAATAAACATGATGAGCATAAAACAGGCTTAACAAATGGTTCAAAATAGTTTTTGTGCCAGAATTTTAACCCAGAGTAGCTGGAGAAATCATCAGAAAAGAAGATGAAGGCTAGAATGTTCACTTAGTTATTGCACCCCCACAAAAAAAATTGCTTAGCTTCAGGCTGAAGAACACTCACTTTCTTTTTTTTAATTTTAATTATATATTTTTTAAATTTACATCCAAATTAAGGAGTAGATTTACTCCTTTAAATTTACATCCAAATTAAGGAGTAGATTCCTTAATGCCCCTTACCCCTTTAGCCCATCCCCCCTCCCACAACCCCTCCAGTAACCCTCTGCTTGCTCTCCATATTTAAGAGTCTCTTATGTTTTGTGCCCTTCTCTGTTTTATGTTGCTTTTGCTTCCCTTCCCTTATGTTCATCTGTACTGTGTCTTAAAGTCCTATGGGGAGCCTGGGTGGCTGAGTCGGTTAGGCCTCTGACTTCAGCTCAGGTCATGATCTCATGGTTCATGAGTTTGAGCTCCACATCAGGCTCTGTGCTGATAGCTCAGAACCTTGAGCCTGCTATGGATTCTGTGTCTCCCTCTCTCCTGCCCCTCCCTTGATCACTCTCTCTCTCTCTCAAAAATAAACATTAAAAATTGTTTTAAAAAGTCCTCATATGAATGAAGTCATATGATATTTGACTTTTTCTGACTAATTTTGCTTAGCAGAATACCCTCTAGTTCCATCCACATAGTTGCAAATGGCAAGATTTCATTCTTTTTGATTGCCGAGTAATACTCCATTATATATATACCACATCTTCTTTATCCATTCATCCATCGATGGACATCTGGGCTCTTTCCATACTTTGGCTATTGTTGATAGTGCTGCTATAAATATAGGGGTGCATGTGCCCCTTCGAAACAGCATACCTGTATCCCTTGGATAAATACCTAATAGTGCAATTTCTGGGTCATAGGGTAGTTCTATTTTTAATGTTTGAGGAACCTCCATACTGTTTTCCAGAGTGGCTGCACCAGTTTGCATTCCCACCAGCATTGCAAAAGAGACCCTCTTTCTCTGCATCATTGCCAACATCTGTTGTTGCCTGAATTGTTAATGTTAGCCATTCTGACAGGTGTGAGGTGGTATCTCATTGTGGTTTTGATTTGTATTTCCCTGATGGTGAAGAACACTCTCTTTCTTTGTTGCCAGATCAATATCTCTTTTCTTCTAATGATTGTTAATAACCTGTATGGTCATATAGATCATCATAAGAATGATGATATAAAAATAATGAAATATTTGAATCATATATTTTCACTATGGTTGAGGTATGTTTCTTAGCTTCATGGCAAAATCTAATTTTCAACCCAATCAGTAGGTGGTGTGGCCAGAGGTAGACTATGTATGGTGGTCAAGAGTATACGTTTAAGTAGGTTTGGATTCCTGAGCATTGTTTACAAGATGTGGGGTCTTGGACAAGTTATTTCAGCTTTCCAAAATTCAAGCTTGTCTTATGTAAAATAGCAACAGACCTTCATTGGGTTGTTGTAAGAACTAAGGGTTGAGGAATGTGTGTGTGTGTGTGTGTGTGTGTGTGTGTGTGTAAAATACAGATTCCAAAGTAAATAACGCTCAATAAATGGCAATCCTGTAGTCATATATAATAATGTGTATCCAATTACTTTTATACTGAGAATATAACAAATTCAAAAGTTGTTTAAAGACAATCCAGAGAGGTTTTATAAGAGACTTTTTAAAATCATACTTGTGCCACATTCCTAGCAAAAACCGTAACTGCGAAGTTGGCGTGCATGCTTGTTGAAATAGATCATGCTTCATGAGCTGTTTACCAAGGGAAGAAATCAACTTGAACAACTACTCTGGCACTCACACCATGTCCATTCCTGTCTGATTTACCCATGTGTTCATCGCCATTGAAATTACCTGCCTGCTCTCCTCCATCTATTTGGGGCTAGGCTGACTTTAAAATCAAGCCTAGTCCCCTGTTAATTTTTTAACCTCCTCTTTCCTTATAATTTTACTCCACAAAGTCCACTTTCCTGTTCTCTTTTTACTTTTTGTTCCCAGTGTGTGTTGTATCATTCTCTTACATAAAAACTTCTTGACAACGGGAAGCGTGTCTTGTTCCTTCATTATCCATAAAACTAAAAGCACCTTTCCTAGTACATGTAGGATTTCCTCTATCAATCATTGCTGCTTAATCTGAAAAAAGTACATGTAGAAAAATTACATGATTCCTTGAGTAAAAAAAATACCAAATTCCTGAATAATAGGATTTAATTCATAAAAGAAATCATAATTCATAATAGCATATTATTTTATTGTGGATAAATCACCATGATATGGACCCCCATTTTATTTTTGCCTTAGCTTTTTAAGAAGAGAGATAAATTTTTATTCCTATTTTACAGAAAAAATAAAGATTAGAGAAATTAAATGGCCTCCCAATGATATTCTGTCAAAATATTCTATTTATGCTTTATTATAAGTCCAGATCTAATGGGTGATAGATGAATTGAAGCAACTTTGGAGATTTGGGTAAATGTCTTAAAGCTGAGATTGCATGTTAGTTATAAATCATATTCTCACTACTACAAATTTTTCTTTCTAGGCTTGTTTTTGGATAAAATGGGACAAATGTAGCTTGTTGGTTTCAGTGTTGGGATTGATGACTAATATTGCTACTCTGATATCTGCCCTTGTTCTGACTATCAGGGTTTTGAAGGGAGATGGATAAATAGCATCCCTTTTCTTCCCACCTTATTTTGAACGAATAACAAAGACAAAGGAATGGAAGAGAGAAAAATGCAGTCTGTTGATGGTAGAAACCAGATGGAGGTTGTAGCTCCATGCGAGAGCCTCCCAGACTTGCTGACTTGATTCAAACTAGACAGACCTGGCCTCTCAATCACAAGCAATGCTGCCAGGGGTGGGGGGCCCCCCCCCCCCCCCCCCCCGACTCAACCTCCCCAGCCACAGTCTTTGAAGGGTGGTGCTGCCCAAGGGAGACTGAGGTTTAGAAGAATGCAGGGGAATCTTCCTCTTTGTGGGGAGTTTACTCCCAGAAAAACACAATGGAGAATATGCACAGAGCAGGAAAGCTATTCCTCCTAGATTTACTAATCAGATAAGTCATTCCTCCACAAGGAGAGAGGGAGTGAAAACCAAGTGATGCCATGATGGTTTAGGGAAGATGTGTCATCATGGAAACCAAAGGGTGGGGAGGAGCTTCTTTCCTAACACTGACCTGTGGATAATCTCCAAATAGAAAGGGCTCATTTCAGGAGTTACACACATGGGTTGTTAATTATAAAGCCACTCTTAATCAGAATGTATGGAAATATTTATGGGTTGTGTGTGCAGTACTTTCATATTTCCTTATGTAGAAGTGGATTTTTTGTTTATTTTCATTGCATTCCAGGGGCAACTACATTTTGTCTGCAGACCCCTAGAATCCGAATCTCCAGGGTACTTGATTCTCATGCAGGTTCTCTGGTTCTATTTTCAAATTCTAATCTTGAGAACTGAGTCTCTGCTTAGCAGTTTTAAGAAGCACCCAGGTGATTGCAAGACAATTTAAGTTTTTGAAGCACTAACAGAAAGTTTAGTTATTGAAATCAATTTCCATTTATCAAAAAAAAAAACCTTGTATATTTCAGAGGTACACTATTTGTTCATTTCCAGCAATAGTTTGAATTGTTGCCTCTGATGAATTTTGGGAATCTTTCATTTTCCACTGGAGATCAGTGTATTAATTTCCCAAAACCATAAGCGTCTTTCAAACCCTCAGAAGTTGGAGCTTTATCCACAAAGAAGATTTTGTGTGATCTGTTGTAGAATATGGAGGCTTGATGAAATTGAATAGCTTTTTAGTTTCTGATGTTTTCTTTATTTGAGCAACCAAAGATGGTTTTAAACATTTCCTTTATTTCTTCAATAGTCCCAAACATAAAAATAATTTATTGCACATTTTGTGATCTGCTTTGGGAGTTATTATCGAAATGCTAATAAATAGAAACTTAGTTTTTACTGAATTCTTAAGTTCTATTTTATTTTTTCTTGGGCTCTTTTTGTTCTGAGGAATTCATATCTAGTTATACAGTGAAATAGCAATGGAAAAATGTTTCTCATTAGTCACAATTTACTAAATAGGCAAAGGATTAAGAATGTTAGTTTTTCCATGACATAAGTTATACCAGAGAAGAGCAGAAGTCTGTTTTCAAAAATATAAAAACTCTTTGATATACATACTTCATGTGCATGATCCTAGTTTGTCCAGGCTGCTGTGATAAATTACCATAGACTGGGTGGCTTAAACACCAAACATTTATTTCCCACAGTTCTTGGGGCTGGAAGTCCAATATCAGGGTGCCAGCCCAGTAAGGATCTGCTGAAAATTCTCTTCCAAATTTCAGACTGCCATCTTCTCATTATATCCTCCCATGGTGGGGAAAAAAGCTAGTTAGCCCTCTGGCCTTTTCTTATGAGGGCACTAATCCCATATATGAGGACTCCACCCTCATGACCTAATTACTTCCCAAAGGACTCACCTCCAAATACCATCATATTGGAATTAGGATTTCAAT
>NW_024412376.1:152267640-152359895 GCF_014898765.1 Herpailurus yagouaroundi
CCCCCCCCCCCCCCCCCCCCCCCCCCCCCCCCCCCCCACACAAACATCTAATCCATCGCACAAAATCCCCAAGTCTCCATGGGTTCCTCCCTTATCCTCACATCTAAAACTGCATATCTGCTTCCCTTTCTTTTAGGATCATCTGACCCCCTTTCCTGCTTTATTTGTCCCCATAGTACATCATTCCCTATAGACTTTGTTTTCTTTAAGGTCGGCTTAGTTGGTTTTGTTTTTGGGTTCACTGTTTGCTTCCTAGCCCCTGAAATAGCGCTGGAACTTTGTAGATGCTCAGTATTAGTTGGCTGAATTGGATACATTCCAGTCAGAGTTTCAGTGGGTTGTCATCCCTGCTAGATGGGGAGCCTTCTCAGGATGACGACACTGCTTTGCACGACTCTCCATTCCCTGCACATACTCCTGGGTCCCTGCTCCCTGTGTCTATGGTGAAAGCTTTTCTGGGACGTTCAATGCCAGAGAGGTTCACCGGGAGGCAGAGCAGGGACAAGCACCAAGTGTCCGTGGCCAGAACACGAGAGAGTTTGGCTCATAGAGTTTTCAGTGACTGGGAAGGAGCAGCTCCTTTATTGCTTCCCAGGCTGTACCTAATTTTGCCAAAGTGTTTCTGAAGAAAATCATTTAATACAAACCTGGTCATCCATATCCACTGTTCCTTGCCTGAATTGTTTTAGAACTCTGTAGGGCATAAGAATGTTTACAAGTACTCTTGATTTCTTATAAAATATTTTAGGAAAATAACTGGAGGCTCATTGAAGAAACTCCAACATCGGACAAGGGGGCAATCAAACTCAGTCCCTGAACACATACTTTCATCATCTGCGCTCCTTATTTAACTCTAACCATTTGGAGAACTGACAAAAAAACCACGTTAGAAGTGCATTTTTGTTATGGAATTTCTTCTTCCTTTTTATACACGATTACAGTATGTCAATACTGACATTAAGCAAGACAATAGCGATCTTGAAAGAAAAAGAAATAATGGCAAACACTTACCTGAGCCTGGTGCTATTCAAAGCACTTTGCATGTTATTATCTCATTTAATCCTTGTAATAACTCAATGAGTAGATAGTCTAATTTTCCTCATTTTGCAAACAATTTTAAGGATGTGCCCAAACTCACATGGCTGTGGAACCAGGGTTTGAACATAGGTAGTTTGGTTGCACAGCCCATTTTTGACAACCATATACCAACTTTATTAATGATTTGGTTTTCTTCCTAAAGGGTTCAAAGTTGGAAGAGAGATATATAAACAAAAATGTCATAAAACATGATAAAAGTGGTGTGATACAAAGAACGACAAAGCACCAAACTCTGTTTCCTGGAGCTGGGGAAAGCTTCTAAGAGAGATAGCACAGTGGGCTTTGAGGGATGATTGGAAGTTTTCTGGTAGAGGAAGGAGACAAAGACTAAGGATAGAAAGAGGAAAAATTTTAATAATCAGTCTCCTTTATGACTTTACTTATGCTAGTTTTAGTAATTCCCATCCATGCTCTTTCTTCCAGGTAATATTTGAGCATTTTGGAACTAAATCTTAACCTGTATTTATTTGGGTTTTTTTTTGTTTTGTTTTTTGGGGGGTTTTGTTTTGTTTTGTTTTTAATTTTTATTCATTTTTGAGAGAGAGACAGACAGACAGAACATGAGCAGGGGAGGGGCAGACAGAGAGGGAGACACAGAATCTGAAGCAGGCTCCAGGCTTCAAGCTGTCAGCACAGAGACCAATGCGGGCTCGAACACACAGACCACAAATCATGACTGGAGCCGAAGTCAGATGCTTCACTGATTGAGCCACCCAGGCGCCCCAACCTGTGTTTATTTGCAAATAAATATGTAGGTCACTATCTGAAACAGTAACAAGTTAAATGCTATCTAAGTGCACATCATTATAGGATAGCCAATGTAATAATAGAAGACAGTGAACACTTCCTGTTAAAGATAATTATTTAGGGGCACCTGGGTGGCGCAGTCGGTTAAGCGTCCGACTTCAGCCAGGTCACGATCTCGCGGTCCGTGAGTTTGAGCCCCGCGTCGGGCTCTGGGCTGATGGCTCAGAGCCTGGAGCCTGTTTCCGATTCTATGTCTCCCTCTCTCTCTGCCCCTCCCCCGTTCATGCTCTGTCTCTCTCTGTCCCAAAAATAAATAAACGTTGAAAAAAAAAAAAGATAATTATTTAAAAGTATAGTCATTTTGACTACCTGTTGTCAGGAGGTGAGAGGTGGGTCGTGTTGTCCATTGGCCATATGACTATCCACTCTTACGCTATTCTTGAGTAATGGCCTTAGAGCACATGAAAAGTACCTTATTTTACACCCTCCTTCCCTCTTCAGTGTTATCTGCTAAACTCCGTGCAGCAGGCAGTAAATGAACCTTTTCCACCTGGCCAGAGTAATCGTATAGAGATTTATATACACCTAATGATTTCAGTGTGTTCCACGATGGTTGGATTTCAGGTTTGCTTGGCTTCCCACAACTTGAAGGATTAATCCCAACACTGTTCCCAGAAATGCCAATCTTTTCATAGGCTGTGTGTGTCCATCACTTTCCTCCCCTAGTAAGAGGGTGTATGCAATTGCTGGTTTTCACACTAGTGAAAATCAACATACCTCTTTCCAGGCACTGTTTGATGCCAGAGACATGAGCAGGATTGAGTACCCTGATGCTTCTTGTCAGCTACAGATACTTGCTAATTTGTCTCAGATTATGTTAGAGGTGTGCATGTCTCCCAAATCGTTGAGCTCCATGGGAGCCATCCTGTAATAAACCTCTAAAAAAGATACTATTGCTTATCTCTGCAAAATAAGTGGCATTTGGGAAATGACTGGTCCAAAGTCTTCTTTTCTTCCTTAATTCAGTTGAAAATAATTCTAGGTATAATGATACATCTACTGAAATCTGTCTAAAGGAAAGCCACACTTTGTTCCTCTTCACCAGTTTTTATTGTACAGGAAGAGGGAAAGAGTCTGCATTTGCTCTCGCCTCCAGAGGAATCTGTAACTTTTCTGGCTTACTCAACAGTGTGAAGTGGTTAGAAGATACAGTGGGTTTCTATTGCCCTTTGGCTTTAGTGGAAGACTTTCTTTTCTGTGCATTTCTCCCATAGGCACCCTATTTTCCAGCTGAGGGAATGAGCACAGTGATGGGTTTTGTAGACGTCACACTGGATTTGTGTTCTCCTGAAGAGGAAGTTCACTGGCCATTAGGAACCCTGCCTACCACATCCTCTGGGCCATTAAAGTGAATCACCTGAGTCCAGTGAATTTCACACGGCTCCTTCTACAACACTAACATTGGATACTTTCCCATAAATGCTTATTGAGTAAGGTTCCAAACATATATACAAACCAAATCATGACTTTTAGATAATTCTATACTTTCTCAGTTTGGTTATTAAATTATAATTATTAATACTAATATATAAAGCAATTTATATGCTTACAATAACTATAGTAGTATCCCAGGGGGTTTCCACATGTATTTCACTATTTGTCTTCATAACCCTTTATGTCAGGAAAGGCATGGATCATTGTCTTATTTCCCAAGGTCATTGGCACTGTAGTACAAGAGTATAGACAACCTGCTCCAGGTCATGTGGTTGATTCGTAGGGAGACTACTGGCCCACTAGCAGGACATGGGCTTTGAATCCAAACAAGTCTAATTTCTAATTTTTCTCTCTCTTCCTTTTTTCTGTGCTTTTAAGAATTGGAATGGTACTAATAAACCTAATGCATACATCAGATCTGTGCATATCTGTGGCTGAGATGAACTTCAATGTATTTAGAAATGCTTTGTATTTTATAGACGCTTTACAAATGTTAGTAATCATTTGTGTTTTTCTGACTTCTGTTAGGTGCTCTTTCCTCATATAATTCTGCCCAGTTCTAGCAAAAACTGTCCTATCAAACACCTCATAAATTTATAATTGGTAACTCTTCTTTTGTAAAGGATTATGTTTTATGTCTTGCTTTGGCTGCTAGGAAGCTCAATACCCAATTTAAAACCCATACTGACTAAGTGTTGGAATCATTATATTTCCCTAACCTGGCTTTATTTTTTTTTACTCATCTTTTATTTTGCTTAATCTATTGTTTTATTCTTCTGCAGTGAATATACATTTTTGAACACCACCTCCAATGAGATTGGAAAAAATTAACAAAACAATAACTACTTAATAGTAACGATGAAGTCAGAGAAAACTTAAAAGAAAGCACTCTGAATTTTAACCATATGACTCTGTATGTAGGTAAAATTTTATTTCTTCCTAAGTATAATTTAATTACAAGATACCAAGCATTTATTGAATGCCTATGTAATGCAAGGTACACTGGGGCTCACTGAGAATGGAAAAGCAGATTCTTATCAAAATGTGTATGATCAAATTTAGAAACTCATGCATAGACATTAGTTTTAGATGTTAGAAGTTGAACAAGAATCAGGAATATGCAAAGAAAAATAACACAAGGGATGGCCATGTAATAAATGAGCATTGCTGAGAAATAAAAATGTAAACCCCCAATTTATCTCCTTCTTTCCATTCAAATGATTAGCACCCAAATTTATACTATATTCTTCCCCTTTTCTCTCTGGGAAAATTGGAATAATGAAAGGAGGGTGTTACTGAAATTATAACAGAAAGAATTGAGTAACATCTCATAGATGTGTGAATTTATGTAATTTTTTCTTAATGGACCTCAGTTTTCATATCTGTCAGATGAAATTAGGATCCCTAAAATTTCCTAAACTGTAAGGTGCTTCACTCAGAAGTAGCTTCAAATTGCCACTTTCTGAAGTGATAAATTACATTTATTCCAAAATAAAAATGATTTCACTTTATGCAATAAAGTTACAAAGTATATGATAAATATTCTTTTAATGTGTTGAATAATTAGGTACTTAAAGGGACACACTGGAAAATCATTTTGTCAAATGCAAAGAATGCTAGCGATAGAAGCAGCCCAGCATTAATCAGGGCAATCCTCTCATTTTGCAGATGAGGAACTTGAGGCTTAACGAGGGATTGAGAGGATTGCACAAAGTCAGACTCTAATCTACAGAGCTGGTGGCTGAAGGCTTTCCATACTTACTATGCTATCAGTGTCTGTTCACAGAAATCTTGTTTCTAGATGACCAGGCAGTAGAAACCTATTCTATTCACTTCTGGGCAGACTTAATAATAAGATCTGTTTAAGGGACAAAGGCTATACAGACCAGAGTTCAGTAATAGATAAAAGGAGTAGTCTATCAGATTTAAGAAGAAAAGATTTTATTAGCAGATATTAGGGGGCAGTTGAAAAGGCTGGAGAAACAAATGCTAGGAAGCACTTCTAGAAATGACTCCCAGCTCCCAGACCCATCCCACGTCTGCTGTGCTCAGTGAGACTAACCATTGCCACATGAGTCCCCCATATCCAGGGGCTGAGGTCACAGAACTACACTGCTTCTGCCCCAGCCCTGCCTCTCTCCCCTCCACTCCAAATTCAAATGGAATAGAAATATGGAATGCCGACTGCAGGGGAGTCTAGATAAGACAGGACTTAACTTCTCAGTCTCTACAACAAAGGATGACTTGAGAAGGAGGTCAAAATAGATATTAGGTGAAACAATTGAGACTGTCTGCCAGAAATCCAGGAGAGTGCTAAAAAAATAGGATTAGGGGATCCAAGCCACATCATGTGAGGAACAATATAAGACAGAGATGACAAATAGATTTCATTTTGCCAGCCAGTTCTAGCTAATTGGCTGCCAAGAACAAAGAATTGAGAAAGATTTGAGAAATGCATCTGGGCCCAGCAGGATAAAGCCCAGTGACTGATTAGTGATGTCTGCCAGAAATATGGGCATGAAGCAATCAGAGTTGTATGAATGCCACATATATCCCGTACGTCAGTTGCTGCCTGATCAGCTTGGTTGCCAATTATCCCATAATGCCTTATGGCACTGTTGATATTGTTGTTGCTGTTGTTTAATCAGATCTTGATTGGCTTCTTTGCAGTGTCATGATGATCGTGCCTTATTGAATAAAGCAAACTATCAATTATTAGATGAGTTAATTATCCCCTCACCCTACATCTTACTTGATATACATTAAGTTAGTATCTATTGATTTGATTTTAAAATCTCAACCATTCCATCAAAAATCATTAAATCGGTGTTTGCTTTGCACAAAATAGCATCATATGCCATGGTTTCAGGCTTAGCAAGACCCAAGTTTTTAAGGGATTTCCTCAAGCCTCCTCTTAAAAAGAATGTTTTGTCCATGTTTTCAGAATCCCAAGAGGTCAATTTGGAGCAACTTAGATGGTCTACTTGTTTATGGACCATGGCCTCAGTTTATAACTTTAAGTCCATCCAGTTTTTTTTCTTAATGTTCTTGTCATAAATTTACCTTGAGCTTCTCTGTTTACTTGAGCTGATACTTGTTCATAAAGATAGTTTTACTCTGAGAATGTGCAGACATGCATCACATAGAATGGATACACTTAGAACTTTGAACCGGGGCTGTTGATTTATTATTTCTGTAGAATATTGTTAAATACTGCACAGAAAGGCTGCCCACTTCTTGAGAAAGACAGGCAAGTATTCTGTGTGACTACTTACTTGCTAACTCGCATGGCCTGCTGTCAGTAGGGAAAGACTGAATCATATTCTAGGAGAAGAAGAAGAAACTGACCCATTTTTGGTGATTGATAATGACTCTCCTTCCATAAGTTCATGAAGAAGACCGCTTGTTGGGGAACATTGGTAAAGTTAGAATGAATATTTGTGACTATGGAATACAAAATGGATCTCATTAACACCATCCATTTACTGAATACATTACGGTGTATTTATTATTATGTACAATGTGTTTTTATTTTTTATGCATTGTGTAGGTCTCATGATATGGAAATCTCAAGTTGCATCTGGTCATTAGGGGTCTGACAGATACAATGAAAAGGTGGATGTGTGACAAATGAACTCTGCACCAAGCCATTATGAGGCTCCTTGTGCAGAGACACAGAGCTCTTAGGGTGTATGACAGAGGAAAAGGTAACGAACTTATGCTTCACTGGCTGAGAAGAAGAACCATTGGGTTAAGCAAAGACTCAAATCCACACTTCACCATTTAACAGCTGTAACCTTGGCAAGTCATACAAGTTCAGGGTCCTCATCCCCAGGGACTGTTACAATATTAAATCAATAATTAGTTTTTTGATCTGGTATAAAATCAGTATCACAAATTAGTAATTCTAAAGTTGTATGAGTCAGGTAAGGAGAAAAGTTATACTTTCTAATGTAAGTCATTTCTAAATAAGAAAATATTGCTGAACCGTATATGGTTTTTTTACAGCCTTTGGACATAGCATTTTTGATTTAGCAAAATTTACTTCTTGTCAAGGTTTCTATTACTAGGTAATACAATTCTGTAGTTTTCAGGGTGATAGCCAGGGAAGAGTAAATGTAATAATAACTTCAGAACTTCCTATTGGGACCACTGAATTCTTAAATAACGTCACTGTCAGTGAATAAAGGAGTTTTGAGATGATAATCAAAATGTTAATTCTAAATCTGAATAAAATTAAGTGCCCTTTGCTCCTTGCATATTTGAATCCATGAAAATGCCTACCCATAATCCTCCTGTTTGGGCACTGGGCTTGGAGGAGGGAGGCAACCATTGACATTTTGAGAAAAAAAAAATACTTTGGAATAGATTATGGTAGAAATATTTGGCAGTAATATTTATTATTATAATCTCAATCTCTTCCACTGTGAAGTTTGTTACAGATAAATCATAAAAGCAAAAATTATATTTTTTCCTTATTAAAAAATGTGTTTGCGGTGCAATCAGATTATTCATTTACAATCACTCACTGGTATTTATTTATGAAGTGCCTACACCAGGCACCTTGTCACTTACACAATGTAACAGTTAGCAAAGCATACATTTATTATTGTTGCAGGAGGAGGTTGAGTTTGCTTTTTAAAAACTTTATCGTATATATTTTTAAAAAGAAGGAAAGAGCAACTGCTTTTTGAATGCTCTGTTTCCAAATCTATTGTGCTATCTTTAACTACTTAAGCAGGGCCCGATTTTCCTCCTCCTGTTTTCTGGCTTTCTTCCATCAGAAAAGTAAAGTCATTAGCTCAGTAAAACACAGTATTGCAGGCTCAACACTCAAATGAGTAGATATATTGTTGGTCTGGTCTCAGTTATAGTGTAACTTCACTACCTTTAGGCAGAAGTAGATGATGCCTATTCAAAACAGGTGTATGAGGGTGTTTGTAGGGGAAGAGGGAGGAAGGGGTTAGTATTTAGTGTTCTGTCAAGCAGGAAAGTCCATGAGCAGAAGCTGCTAGTTCCCATTTGAACCTTAAAAAAAAGATCATATGCTAATTATTTCTAGATGATCAAATGTTTTCTCCTCAGTATGAATTTAATTAATTAAATTACTGTGATTAATTCTGATCACATTTGCAAGGATTTTGGAATAGTTCATCTAACCCTTCTAACAAATTCATTCAGATATCCAACATTGCCCAGATCAGTTGTGGATTAGTCAGCTTAGGCTGCTATGACAAAATACCACAGTCTGAGTGGCTTACATAACAGACACTTATTTCCTCATAGTTCTGGAAGCTGCAGGATCAAGGTGTCTGCACGGTCTGCTTCTGGTATAAATTCTTTTCATAGCTTGTGGATGGCTACCTTCTCACTGTGTCCTCTGTGGGGGCAAGGAGAAAGAGAGAGGGCTCTCTTGTGTCTCTTCTTATACACGAATCCTATCAGACTGAACTCACTTAACCTTAATTACTTCTTTTGAGGCCCCATCTGCAAATACAGTCATAGTAGGGATTAGAGAGCTTCAACATAAGAGTTTGAGAGACATAAACATTCAGCCCATAATAAATAGATCCCTGTATCACCCACACACACAAAAAAATAGGGGTTTTTGAAATGGAGAACAGAAAGGAAGCTCAGCAAAAACAGCAGAGTGCGGTAGCAAAGCTGTGTACCTCGCCTTTAACGCTATTTCTCCTTCACCATTCTGGCATCATCAAATTGTCTTGGAAAAGTCAAGTTGGCTTTGTAAGACTCTTGGAGCAAAAAGCCATGATTGCATTATTAACTGCAGAATTTGATTCGGAGGCTAAATCTCATTGGCCTCAACATCACATGCCTCTCCAACTGCTTACAAAAACCAAGTCTGTGAGCCTGCGAAGGGAGAGGAGCCCATAATGGCATCACACTCCCCTGTACAGAGCACTGATTGCATCAACTTGGAGTTAAACTGCCACCAAAATCTCATTAGATCTCTTCTCAGTGACTTGGGAATTTTGACTGCAGCACGGCTGTGAGAGGAATGTTCTCCAGTATCAAAGAATCGCAATGGAGATGAAAAGGAATGCAGGTTTACTTACTCTAGCCAGGACATATAGACAACGAAATGTCCACAGCACAGGTATCAAATGAACCTTTTGGCAAGTTTTTACGCTTTCTACTCAACAGTATAACTCAAAGTCAAGAGAAAAGGCAAAAGGTTAGAAGGCCGAAGAGCTGAGATAATGGAAAGTCACACTAGCTAATGGCTGTAGATCTTCTAGGTAAAAAAAAAAAAAAGACATTTCCCTGGGTATCTCTTTCCTTTACAGAGAATGAAGCAGCATTTCCATTGGTGACAGATAAAATCTGCCCCATCCAATTAGTGAACCACATGGACAAAAAGCCAAAATAATGACCCCATAGTCAGCTAAAGGATGAGCCCATAGCCAGCTCTGTCACAGAGTCTATTAGAATAACATATAGGGGTATTGGACCTATTTTTAAATGAGTACAGGCATACTTTTCATTCAGAACTTTCAAGACACTACAAAAACATGACCGGTGGCTTCAGTATTTACAAAGGATTTTATTCAGTGACCCACATCTCGGCCTCTCCCTTTCTTTCAAGCAACTAGAATTATTATATTTTATTCAGGAAGGCTATGAGGAATAATAAGGGAAAAGCCAGATTTATATGAAGACATGTGCTTAAAATATCATTACCGCTTACCAACTGTGTGACCCCTGGGGGAATTACTCCCCCCTCTGGCCTTCAGTTCTTACCATAAAGAGGATTTTTGAGGATTCAATCAGATGATTCAGTTAAAGGGCCTCACACACTGCCCCAGAATCTATTCTGTAAGGCCCATACTTCCTTCCTGTCAGAACTAAGGTATTAATACTTTATATATTACTACTCTCAGGGATATTTACTGTCATTGAAAAAAAAATAGATGAAAGCAAAGTGAATTATCCCCAATACTTGAATTTCGAACAATAGTGATGCTGATATTGAGAGGGAGACCAAAAGGTTTTCCTGATTCCACTTAAATAATATGCATTCCCTTCTCCTGGGGGATCTCCCAGACCTATGTCTGAAAGAGCCGCATCCTGAACTGTGTGTTAGGCAAAGCTGTACGAGGCAGAACGTCTGTTTTCCCATGGACTATAATTCCTTTCCTTGGTAGCCACCATGCTGCAGAAGCAGAGTGAATATTCTCCCTCCAGCCTTGGTGGGTGGGTCACATCCCCCTCCACTCTGGGATAGGAGAGCCCCCTCAGAGGAGAGCAGCAGACATGAAAGCTGAGCAGTGGGTCCTGCCAAGTCCAGCCCGTTATTTGATTCGGGGAAACACTGGCTTAATTAATTGAAAAATAAAGGTTATTGTCAAAGCAAACTAGAATTGAAGGACCTTAGTCAATACTTATTGAATTTTGCTTTCCTGGGCTCTTTAGGCTTCCAATATTGCATTGAATCAAACTCTCTTTCACTTATGACCTGTTTCTGAGATAAGTTCACATTGAACCAGTAACTTAGAAATATTGCAATAAATAAGGTCCATTTCTGGAGCAGGAAAATGAACTATCTGTTGCTTTTGGAACTCTGGTGTTGCCCCAGAAACAAGAGTTACTTTCTTCTTAATTTTTATGTTTGTCCTTCTTTAACACATGTTTACATGGCACTTGCTGTATTTTCTCATTTGATTCTCACAACTACCCTGGAAAAGAGAGAAGTCAAGGGTTTATTATAGGATTTTTGCAAATGTGTAAACTGAAACCTAGAGAGATTGGGAAGGGCCTACTCTATTGATCGGTACTTGAATTGAAACGGGGTCCAAGTTTTCTGAGAGCATTTCCTACCAGGCTGAGTCTCTTCAGACCAAATCCATGGGGCTGCAGGTAGGGATTTGACAAAGAGCAAGTCAGATTATTAAATGCTGCATCCATTGGCCCAATATCTGGCATCCACTATGTGTTCAGAACCAATTAGCCATTATCAACACCATTGGTTGATTATTGCTGTTGTGATTATTTCTCCCCATCCCAGAGGGAACCAGAATACAGCTAAAACACCCTTGCCTTTTGAGGCTTGTCTGTACTGATGCTGTTTTTATCATCAGTAATAACCATTTCTTACATCTATTCAGAGCAGGAGGCTAGGTACTTGGAGGATGAAATGATAAAAGATCAGTTCAAGTCCCCGAGGTACCATTCTCCAGCTGGGGTGGGGGTGGAGGATGACCAGTGAGGTCTTAATGCCCAGGAGTAGCACTCAGAGCACCCTAAGTGAGAGATGTTCCTGGAGAGTTGATAACGGAAGACAGGGACTTGGAATTGATCCCAGAAGACAAAGGGCAGTTGCCGGGTGTGGAGAAGATGGCCGGTATGCCTGAGGGAGCCTCAGGGAGGAGGCTGCAGGTGATTCTTGGCACCACTGTAGAGAATGTTAAGCACAGGCAAGCCCACCCCTATAGACTTTTCTTCAGCACAGTCAGATGGAATCCTAGTTGTACATGTTACAAATTCTGCAGTACAACAAACCGAAGTTTCTCTTAGCAATGCGGAACCACTGATTGCTTTGGAGTAGTGATCTGGCCCTAATCACAGAGAGGAATTGAACCTCATAAGAAAGTTAGTCAAATGTTCATGCTTGCAGAGACATACACAGTAGCTGCCTTCGTTGCTAACCACCCTTCTCTCTGTACCTGAGAACTCCCAAGTTCATTCTCACTTTGGGATATTGGTATTGCTTTGGAAGCTCTCTCCCTTTGTCTGCAGGTGGTTTCTTGTCCTTGAGATCACAGTTGAATTTTCATCTCGGAGGAGCCGCCTTGACCATCCAATCATGAGCAGACTCCTCCAAAGTACTTCAAAGTACTTCAAAGTACTTTTTATGACCCTAAGTTGTCTTGCTCATTTGTTTACTTTTCCATGTGTTTCCTGCTCCACCACAACCACTGGCCCTAAGACATCTAAAAGAAGGATCCTTGCTGGCCTTGTTCACAGTATGTCCCAAATCCCTAGAACAGTGTCTGCCATATAGAAATTGCTCAGCAAATATTTGTTTAATGTATGATGGATACTATCAACAGGACCCTCCTCCCAACCTTTGTCCTCTATCTCTCATTTGTTTTTTCCTATCTTGTTCTCTAAACTACATTTGATTTGAGTAGCTCCCAGGAATTCTCTTTTTCAAAAGAGGCTGCCCATCTCTCCTGGGTAGTTTTTCTACCTGATCCAATGGCCCCAAATCTAATGCCATCTGATATAAAGCCCCACGATCTCAGGCTGCCTTGACTGTGGCAGTGGAAACATGTCGGGGAGGCCCAGAGGGCCTGTCCATTTTGAGAGCCCTTCCGAGATTTAGAGGAGAGAGGATTCTTTTTTTGGCAACCAGTCTGAGAATTAGGTTACATTCTAAATTAAGTAGGGCAAAATTTTTCATATATATCCCAGTTCTGTACTTGGAACTCCTGTGCACCTGCACACTCACACCCATGCGCGCGCGCGCACACACACACACACAATCTTTGAGGATTCAAATTAGTTTGGTTTGACATAATGACATGCATATTTGTTTGTGTAAAGTTTCTTGTTAATAACGTGCTTTCACAGATAGTATCACTTTTTATACCTTGAAGGAGGCAAGGCAGTTGTGAGTATCCCCATTTTACAGAGGTGGAAAGGAAGGCCCATAGAGGTCCATGATAGCATCAAAGGTTATTACGTACTGGCATCTAATCTGGTTTCAAATGTGGGAGGTTTTGGAAAGTCATTTAATTGAAGCTCAGTTTCTCTCCCTGGAAAATGAGGGGATTGATGGATCTCCAAGGCAATGTTCCTCAAACTTCAGTGTGTCAGCAGGTCACCTGGGGCTCTTGTCAAACTGCAGTGCTGAATCAGTAGGTCTGGATGGGGCTTGCTACTCTGCATTTTTCACAATTATGAACAGCTCCCAAGTGATCCCCAAGTTACTGGTTCATGGGCCACATTCCAAAGAGTAAGGCAGTGGAACTAAATGGAGTGTTGATGGATCAAGATCCCTGAGATTTCACCAGCACATAGATGAATTGGAGAAGCACAGCTCTAAAGAACTACAGGTCTGACACTAAGGTTCTCCTCTCAGTTGCATCTCTGTTTGGGTTGTAATCTTTAGGGAAATCACTGGGTCTTGATTGAGCTGGCTCAGTGGGGAAAAGCAAGGCAAGGAAGGGGGTATCTGGCAAACAAAGGCTTTGAAAACAGAATTTTGAGCTCCCCAGAAGTGGGTGGCATTTTTATATATGAGTAAGTGACTAGATATTGTACCCACATCTTTCTGGCTTATCTTTATCTTGGTTTATTTGGGGATGAAGGCAGAGGGAAAGTTATCTGGCAACAGATAAACAGCCTAAGGCTTGGCCAGCCTCCTGTTTTTCCTGGAGCCATGCAAAGCCTGGGGGAAGCACTTAGGCTATCTTGCAGACTTCTTCGTCTCTGTCAGAATAAGTGTAGAGCACTGTCACAGTGAACTAGCCTTTGTGGATTTGCATTTGAGAAGAACACGCCTCGGCTAATAAAGAGAAAATAAATCACTGTATTTTACTTTTTTTTTTTTTTCATCATCTAGTGATGCACAAGTAGATTTTCCATTATGCCTTGTCTGGACCTGAATCCCCAGTCACTGAGGAATGTCTGATTGTCCAGAGATACAGTGAATGAAACGGACAGGGCCCCTTCCACGTGGCGGGTCAGTCCGTGGTCTAAGGAAATGGAGGTACAATCACGTTCAAGGTGTGCCTGTTTTCCTCCACAAGATCACAGCCTGGATCAGTATAGACATGGAGCAGTTTCTTCAGATGGCATGGGGTGGCCAAAGGGCGGGCCCATGCTGGGTCACTGCAGCTAAGAAAGATTGAGAGTGTTAGATACAGGGTTGGATTAGGGGGCCATTGGTGAGTCTTGTGTATGCACAGGAATGGATTTGGGTGCTCTACTTATTTTCATACATTTGACCTTAACTACCCACTGAGTTAGGTCTGGTTATTCCCATCTAATAGAACATGGAGGGAAGTAAGTCTCAGGTAAAGCAACTGGCCAAGGCATCCTATGGTTCCTTGGATTTACCTTGTTGATTCATTCCTTATTGCAGCTACCAGAATCAACACCTTCATCCTTCTCTCTGACATCTATAGTCTCCCTACCACTCCCAAGAATATGTCCCTTTCATATTTCATCCTATGCTGGGCTGCCATGCAAAATCATAATTTGGCAGAACTGAGGAAACAGTGCTTTGCTGAGCTTGTACAGGACCTGCATGCCTAGCCCTTATTACAGAGCTGATGCTGTTTCTTACACACATTACTGTCCCTGTTTAGTTCTGTAGCGTTATGTAGTAAGGGCAACAGGCTGTTAGATCAGAGACACCTGGGGTTCAAATGCCAGCTTTGCAGCTTATTAAGTGTATGCTACTGATAATTTATTTTTCCTCTCTGAGCTCAGTTTTCTCCTCCATGAAATGGGATTAATAATCTATTTTTGGACCATGAGGGGGATTAAATATAAAGGTTGTGGAATAGTCCCTGGCCCACAATGAGCATTCAGCAACATAACTAGCATATAACAAAAAGTCTGGAGTAGGCTGCAAATAAACCATAATAAATTGCAGAGCAGGGATTGAACCTCAGCTCTTAATCATTAAAATATTGCCTCTGCCATAAATGGTAGCTCTGGCTATTAATATATGTTCAACATCCATAGGAAGAGACTAAAGCATAATAGAGTATACACTAGTTGGCATGCACACTGATGCTTTCTGAGAGCATTTGTGGCTGAGGTTCTACAAGCCAATATCTTGGCAGCATCTTGTCTTCTGAAGAACATAGACTAGTATAACATCACTGGATTTCTCACCAAATATATTCTACCTTAAAGGAAATGTAATAATAAATGTCAACATAAAAGAACTTAATAGTTATAAATCAAATTAAAAAATGTAATGGTTATATTTGTACATTCTACATGTGTACTTTGGGATTTTATTATTTTTCTAGATGCATTTCTTAATCAGGCCCATTGATCCTGAAATCAACAACCTCAGGCAAAATATGTAAGCTCCTTAGATAAAATTAAATACCAGGGATTAGTTGTTCATTATGGATGTGCCATCACTTTGAACAAGTTATTTAACCCTGTTTAATCTCAGTTTCGTTATCTGATCACTGCGGATAATAATAGCCCTACCTTACAGAGATGTGGTGGGGACTGAAGGAGATAACACACAGGAAACATCTGGTGCTTAGCAGGATTTCAGTAAAGGTTAAGCATTATAGTTGCTAGTGACATATTAGCCTTAGGTGTCCTTAGGGATGCAATATTGCATAGGCTTTGGTTTGGAGACTGAATTTTTTTTTAGTTTATGTATTTATTATGAGAGAGAGAGATAGAGAGTGAGGAAGATAAAGAGAAAGCAGAGGAGGGATAGAGAGAGGGAGAGAGAGAATCCCAAGCAGACTCCATGCTGTCAACCCAGAGCCCAATGCAGGGCTCAATCCCACCAAGCCTGAAATCATGATCTGAGCCAAGATCACGAGTTGAATGCTTAACCCACTGAGCCCAGGCAAACCATGGAGATTGAATTGTTAAGAGTTTACTAGCTGAAAGCTCTGGATGAGTTCTGGGGGATAAAGGGAGTTTAGCCTATCTTACAGGCTGGTTAGGAAAGGGGAAGTGAGATGGCATCTATCTTGTGGCTTGCCCAGCGTCCAAAACAAAATTCTGAGTTCTCCTCCCACTCACCCACCCCTGCAGCAGTGACCAGGGACAACAGTGAAGAGAGTTAAGACTGGAGCCACCACCAGGCATTCTCGCCTCTGCCTGAGTATCCACACATTTGTCCCCTCTTCTCACGGGGTCTCTCCTTCCATATAACCTCTGTGGACAAACTTTAGCTGACCCATTATTACTGTACTGAGTGATCAGGAAACAGGTGTTTTCAAACCCTAGCTTCCTTCTTCACAGCACTTGTTACTACAGGACACCCCGTTGTATTGATTTCCCTAAGGTGGGTCTTTCCCCACTAGAGTGTAACCTCCATGGGGCTAGGAACCTTGCCTGTTTCGTTCATTCTCTTTCCTCAGTGTCGAAAGCAGTATGTGGCACAAAGTAGGCCCTCCACACATACATTTTGTTGTTTTCAAATCCACCTGGGGTCCGATCTGCGTCAACCAAAATAATTCTGGACTGAAGTCACTAGAGAAATGATCAAATGTGAATGTTTCAAGTGAAGGACCAAAAATCACTATAATTTTTTCTCGTATTTTTATATATTGGACAGTTATAAAATAGTCCTGCCCCTTCTCTGGAACACGTATTCGTTTCTGTTTTGCCAGTAAGCTCTGTTTCAAAACTAATAACAATGACATTTTAAATACAAGAATACATAACATTCTTTAAAATAGTTAACCTTTCCTTGTGACATTTCATTGGATGTCTAATTAGCAGTAACATTTTGTTGTTTGCCGTCTTAAACGAGCAGGTCCTTAAGCCTCAAAAAACTACCTCGCTTTAAATCATCAATCTTCATAATGAGAGAATTCCTGTCTTTAAAAAGTTCCTCTCCTTTTGTCCTTCTTTCTCCATTCATTTGACACCAGAATGTTCCATTTGCAACTTTCATTCTGTGCTAGACTTTCTATTAAGGCTATCGCTCTTTTAGAACTTTTTCTTTGAGGTTTTTTTTTTTGGCCAATTAAGAAAAGTTCATCCAATTTCTACTTTCATATAGTCAAGGATAAAACTTTGGCAACCAGTCAAGCAAAGCAGAAATAAGTTCATTACCAAGATGGAAAAAAAAATTGTATCATACTATCATTTTATGTCACTGATAGTCTTCCTTTTGAGAAACCCTATTTTTATTATACATGTTAATATGAATTAGAGAGAATGCAAATAGTTAAAATACTCAAACATTTATTTAATTCTCTCAGGCTCTCCTATGTAGTCCCTGCATACCAACTGTAAATGAAAGGGGAAATCAAATTATTATATTTTATTTTAATTTTAAAGGCATTAGTTTATGTAATCTCACAGTAATCCTATAGCATATCACTTTATTTCCCTTCTTTTTTTTTGAGAGAGAGAGAGAGAGCACCCCCACCCTCCCAGCACATGAGTGGGTGAGGGGCAGAGAGAGACGGAGAGGGAGAAAATCCCAAGCAGGCTCCGCTGTGCCCCACAGAGCCCCACAAGGGGCTCGATCCCACAAACCGTGAGATCACAAACCTGAGCCAAAACCAAAAAGCAGACATTTAACCAACTGAGCCACCCACGTGCCCCTATTTCCCATTTTAAGAGGGAATGGAGTGAGGCCCGCCGCGGTTGAGAAACCTGCACATCGTTACCGAGTCATTAAATGCCTGGCATTGGAGTCCAGTGGGTCCAGCTCTAAGCCATGTTCTTCCCACAGTCTTGCCCTGCCTTCCTACAACAGGGATTCAGTCAATGTAGACATTGTCTCCTAATAATTAGTCTTTGGAGGAAGCAGAACAACAGGTACACTGAGAGGTCCAAGACTGAGAAAAGAAATAATGATGAGAACAGTCCTCTGGATGAACAGTGGTGTCCTGGATAAAATACTTGCTTAAAAGAAAGTCTCAACTGGGTGATAATCTGCAGAAGTTATTTTCTAAGACATTTGATTCTCCTAAGAAATGAGCAAATCAGAATATCCTTTATAAGAAACTACTACATAAGACATTTCACAAGTTTTATTTCTCAAACGTATAAAAAGAAAGATTTGAAGAAAGTCCTTATCCCATTAATTTCATCAGTCTCTGAGCATGAAAAGCACATCTTATTTCTGTTTTTCATGGGAAAAATAAAAGTGAAAGTGAATCACCTCCTTAATTGTCAATGTGATTTTTTTTTCATGTCTATTTCGTGCCTGGCACCTTGCGAGATGTTGGGAGCACCTAGATGTTTGAGATACAGCCATTTCCCTCAAGTTGCTCAGATGCTGTTGGGGAGATAGTTTTAAGAACAAATATAATGCAAACCAGCTAAGTGATGATTGAAATAATTGGTCACTGTAGATGTAGTGAGCTATGGTAACTCCTTCAACCTGGGAAGGGGAAGGAGGCTTCTAGAGGAAATTATGATGGGGCTTTTCTTTGATGGACAAATGAAAAAGAGCTGATGGAAAGTGGGACCAGAGGGGCATTTCAGGTGGAGAACTTGTAAAACCAGAGGCACATCATTGTAAAATAGTTGGTGGATGTGATTGTTGATCTACATAAAGTGCAAATCAGGCACTTGTAAGAAATGCATCTGGTTGTAGAATGACAAAGTCGATTTTGTGTCTTCATGGAAAACCATTGCTGAGGGGTTCACATATGAGGATAAATAGAGCTGGAGATGGAGAGGTAAGTTAGGGTACTATAGAAGAAGTTATTGATAAAAGGCCTAAACCAGCGTAGTTGTCATTGCTGTGGTGTAAAGAACAGATGGAGACAGTAAGATGGAGACAGTAAGATTCTGTAAATATTTCAGAGGTAGAATTAAGAGCATTTTGGGGTGAGTTGAAAGTGAGGTTGAGGATGGCCAAAGATGACTCCAGGGGTGCCTGCGTGGCTCAGTCGGTTAAGCGACTTCGGCTCAGGTCATGGTCTCACAGTCCGTGAGTTCAGGCCCCGTGTCGGGCTCTGGGCTCACAGCTCAGAGCCTGGAGCCTGCTTCAGATTCTGTGTCTCCCTTTCTCTCTGCCCCTCCTTTGCTTGCCCTCTGTCTCTCTCTTTCTCTCTCTCTCTCTCTCTCTCAAAAATAAATAAACATCAAAAAAAAAAAAGTCACTGGAAAGAATGTTCTGCAAAATTGGAGAATATCAGAAGGAGATTTTGTTTTTGTTTTGTTTTGTTTTGTTTTGTTCCTATTATGAAATGTGGATTTCAGAAATCTCAGTGGAAAGTGTTTGATGGGGAGGCAAGTTAGAGGAATTAATGACCCGGAAGAATTCAGTGTGGGGAGGAGTTTAGACCTGGTTGTGTGATAAAGGCCAGGAGGGCCTAGTTCTGTGCCCAGTGACCAAGGACAGCAGGAAGGAGAGACATGGTTGGAAGGGTCTGCTTTTAAAGGGATAACTTAAAGTCTCATCATTTTGGTGCCTCAGCAGACACTAGTCATCATAGAACAGTCACAAAACCCAATAAACTTTATAAGTATCGTGGTGAGCTGGTTATTTAGTGGTGACAAACACAGTGATATAAACACTGGCAGTATTGGATTTGGCTTCATGAAATATGACTAATCTCTGAGCCAGTCAATATCAAAAGTAAACAAATGGACTTTCATTGGCTCCTCCTTGCTTTGTCTCTCCTGATTCAACACAAACCTGTAATTGAGCAGTGAACTTATACTGAAAAATGCATTAGTAAAATCTTTTGTATGAGAAGAATCTAGGGAGGATTCAACTTAAGCACATCAAAAGCTCCATTTAATATTCAAGGTGACATTTGCATGAGCTCTGTCTCTTTGGAATCTAAAGATGTGTATTTATGAGAACGGCTATTCATGCTTGGTTAGCTGTTTCTTTTGTTGTGACTTAAAATTGAAAGCCACTAAACAGGATGTAGTTACTTGTTCTAACTTTTTAAAAATCTTCCCATGGTATCTTTGATAAAAGGAAAAAAGTAGAATTGTTTACCATTATGGTTAAGATTGTGAATTGAAGAAAAATTAAGCTTACGTGTTTATTAATTGGCAAAAATAATTGTGGCTTAGTTATTCATCTGTGAAATACCTTGGACAGACTGAAAGCTAGGCTATAAACAGTGAAGAGTCTCACTCTGTGAAACTCTAACTTCTACTCAAAATCAAGGCCATGTGAAAATTTCCTAAAGCCTTAAAAATTTGAAAGGCTTTAGTATCCCCCCTTACATATTAAAAATCAATTCTAAATGATAAAATAAAGGCAACAGTTTTGAATGACATTCTGATTTTTTTCTATGATGATTAAAAAACGTGTTTTTTTTTCTAATTTCAAATATAAAAATTCTTTCTAAAAATTCTTTGGGGTCACCTTTTACTTGTGCCCTGATCAAGTGCTCATGAGAAGTAAAGACCTTCCCTACAAGTCATGTAAATGGCCACACTCTTTAGGCAGGGGGTTCACACCAAGTCAACTCTTGCCTGAAGAAGGCTTTGTCCTTCTTTCATGCTGCCGAACTGTGCAGCAGAATAAAGCAGACATCAAGAAAAGAGCATCATTTTTTTTTTTCCAGCTGACAGGTTAGTCCACTGATATGCCTGCCTGAGATCATGCCCTAGATAGAGCTGGAGTCCTAGAGTAGCCTCAGGGAAGGCTCACAGGGATAACTATTATTCAAGTTTGTGTTGTGCACTCTGTCTTTAATAACTGTGGTTTTATTACTGTTTTCCAGGTATCAGTCTTGGGCTAAATTTTATTTTAACTGTATTGCTTTGTTTGGCCTGAGTGGGAAGTAGTGAAGGATTAAAACAAAACAAAACAAAACAAAACGAAGACACACTTTTCCCACCAATTGCTTAGAGGCTAGTTTAGGACACAGTCCTATGCAAATATATGGGAGAATAAAGAGATGAGTGGATACAGGTAGGATATGGGCAATATTGTATGCAGTCTGCATACTAATGTGGTAAACTGCTACCATGTAGATTGAACGTTGAGATTATTTTTGTTTGTACCCATGAGACAACTGGACTTAGAGTGTTTAATAAATATTTGTTGAAGGAGTGAAAATTATTACTGAAGAAAATTTCACGAAGGATGAAATCTTCAGTAAATGACTTTAAAAAAGAAATCTATGTAATCTCAGAGTCAGGCACACAAAAGATCCAAGAGGAACATTTGTGAAAAGAATGAATTATTGGAGGTGCCTGGGTGGCTCAGTCAGTTAAGCATCTGACTCGGCTCAGGTCATGATCTTGCGGTTTGTGAGTTCAAGCCCCAAGTTGGGCTTTGTGTTGACAGCTCAGAGCCTGGAGCCTACTTTGGATTCTGTGTCTCCCTCTTCCTCTGCCCCTCCCCCACTTGCATTCTCTCTCTCTCTCTCTCTCTCTCTCAAATTTTTAAAAGAACATTTTAAAAAAAGGAATGGATAATTGGAACAATTTACTCCAATTCTATTCTTTCCTACACAGTGGTTGTATTAGGTAACCCTGCCTTAGTCAGAGGGGTAGATACCTGGATGGAAAGAACAGCTTTCAATACTGTTACAGGCTCAGGATCAAGTTTATTGTGGACAGAACCTTTCCCTCAGGCATCTCACAAAAGATTATAAGGTGTGATAATCTTTGTCATCAAGAGTGTCATTGCTTGAAAACCCGCTAGGTGCCAGGGCCTGTACTAGATGTGGTTTTTTAAATTTGTTTTTGTTTTTTTAAGTTTATTTATTTATTTTGAGAGAGAGAGAGAGAGATGCAGGAGGGGCAGAGAGAGAGGAAGAGAGAGGGAGAATCTCAATCAGGCTCCACACTGTCAGCAGAGAGCCCAACGTGGGGCTCAAACTCACGAACCATGAGACCATGACCCCAGCCAAAACCACGAGTCTGAGGTTTCATTGACTGAGCCACCCAGACACCCCTGTACTAAATGTGTTTTTACTTAATCCTTACAATGACAGTTCTGTGAGGTGAAAATCATTAACACCAGTTTATAGGTAAGAAAAACATACCCTATGTATGATCGAGGACCTTGCAAGCAACAGCTTAAGCTCTTACATTTCAATTTTCTAGTTTATAATATGGGAATCATAGCACCTACCTCATCAGGGTTCTTATGGAAATTAAAGGTTCCATGTACACTGTAGGCACACACAAATAAATACTATCAGGCACATTGGTACTAAGAGATGAGGGTGATAATTGGTGGTACAGCTAGAGTATGGCTGGTTTATGGAATGTTTGGAGAATTGTGGCAGGAGAGGATGGAGACTATTGGGTGATTCAGGATGAAAAAAGTCTTTGGAAAGCACAGAAAGGAGTTTTGAGTCATGAGAGCTCCTTTAGGAGCATCAGCTAAGAAAACCTGTGTGAAACATCTATTTGTTTGTATGTGTCTATCTCAAATATTGGACAACTATTGAAGGATTTTATGTAGAGGTAACATGATGAGGTTTTTTTTTGTTGAAATTCCCTCAAAAGCAGTGTAGGAAATGGGAATTGGAACTTGGAAAAAAATAAGAACAGCCTAAATAAAGTAGTAGAATAGGGATAAAGATACCTTGATACACTTTTAGGAGGTAGGATTGACATGAGGCAGGGTTGCATGGGAGCTAAGAGTCTAGAACAATTCCTAGATTCTTAGCTGAGGAACAAGTGTCAGTATTTAAAAGAGGTCAGAAGCTGGCTGTAAGAGGTCACCATAATTATGGTGACTTCCATTTTGAATATGTGGAGTTTGAAGTCCTATGAGCTACTTAGAAAGGAATATCTCAGTGACTTCTTCATTTTCTCCATGTATCCCTGCAACAATCTAGCCTCTGTTGTGGGTGGATAGTGTCTCCAGAAAATTCATGGGTATGTGACTTTATTTAGAAATAGCGTCTTTGAAGATGTAATCAAGTTAAGATGAAGATACATGGGTTTGGATGGACCCTACATTCAATGACTGGTATCCTTATAAAGAAAGGGAGATTTTGAGACACAGAGGCGTGGATGAAACAGACACATAGGGAAAAAAGCCATGTGAATACAGAGGCAGAGGCTGGAGTTATGCTACCACAAGCTAATGAATTGCGGGAGCCCCTGGAAAAGGCCAGAAATGATTCTCCCCTTGAGTCTTTGAAGGGAGTACAGCCTCCCGGAGCCTTGATTTCAGATTTCTGGCCTCCAGAACAGTGAGAGGATGGATTTATGTTGTTTAAAGCCACTGAGTTTGCAGTGATTTGTTTGTTACAGAAGCCCTAGGAAAGTAATAATGCCTTCTTCCTAGCTTTCATTTTCTTTGCAGTACTTAGGGCACACTGATAAACAATTTTTTTAATGAGTATGTTGTCCATTTCTCTTCACTAGAATTTAAGCTCCATGATGGTAGAGATTTTTATGTGTATTTTTTAATCATTGCTATATCAGCAATGCTTATATATGTGTGGATTAAGGAGAGAAACATATCAATGACAGAACTTGAGGGAACATGAATATTCAAATTTAAGGGTAGTAGAAATAAGACAAATCCCAAGTACAGATCGAGAAAGAATGGACAAGGATTTATGAGAGGAAAACCAGGAAGATGTAGTGTAAATAAATCAAGAGAGGGGAGAAATTCAAGGAGGGAAGGTCACACGATGCAAAATGATTTGGTGAGCTGAGAAGAGATATGGAAAGTATTGAGGAACTTTGGAAGATAAGTCCAGAAGTGTGGTAGCCTGAACTTCTGATGCTAGATGCCAGCAGATAAAGGAATAAATTGTTCTAATTTGCTAAAATATGAGAGGCCTAAATGTGTGTACTTGGTGGGGGCAGGCATGAACAAATGGACAGGGAAAACCTAAAAGAAGAGAAAACCAAGTAGATCTATCTTATAAGCTCCATTCCACTTTAAATGTTTACTCCATCTATATCATAACTTCTTAGATTTGCCTTCTAAAATTTTCACCATTTATATAGGAGGGGTCTTTTTTATGTATATTTTCCATACTTCAAATAAGTGCTTGTTGCTGATCTCTTAGATGGCTCCTAACTTTATCAAACCTTTTTCTACCTGACTGTGTATATGCAAATAGAGGGATAGGAATGTATTCCATTGACTGGGAAGAACCCATGATTAACGTGACCAACCATTCAATTTGCCTGAGATTGAGGGATTTCCTGGGACATGAGATTTTGAATGCTGAGATCCTGAGAGACCCTAGATAAACCAGAATGTGGCCACCCTAGCCATGAACATTGTTGAGTAATTTTATTCAGAGATAGCTAAATTTCTTTCTGTTTTCTGTTCTTTTTAGCTACATGTGGTATCTAAA
The DNA here is from genome assembly GCF_014898765.1 of Herpailurus yagouaroundi. Taxonomy (NCBI): domain Eukaryota; kingdom Metazoa; phylum Chordata; class Mammalia; order Carnivora; family Felidae; genus Herpailurus; species Herpailurus yagouaroundi. Next base: position 152,291,934 of record NW_024412376.1, read on the forward strand.
GCTATAGAGAAAGGAAGGACTGGAGAATTAAAATCAATATGCTTCCAGCCTAAAGTAACCGTTGTTTGGGTTAACATTTTCAACATTTACCAATGTTGGATCTGCTACATCTTACCTTTAAGTTCTTATTCAAATATCATGAATTATAACTACATTGTGATATACTTGAATCTACGTAGGAATCCAATTTCTGTGTCATCCCTTTTGAAAAGCCTTTGCAAATATATCCCCTTCAACAGATAGAGTCAGGTGCCCTTTCTATGGATTTCCACAGCATTCTTATTAACTTTAAACATTGTATGCCTCAGGTTGCATTGTAAATATTTATTTAATTGTATTTATCTCCCACTGGAACATGAGATTTGATCCAAGATTTATATGGTATCCACACTGGGCATTTAATAAATACTAGTTGGATTAGCTAGGTTCTACTCTGTATAAATAATCATTCCAAGTGTGGCAAAGGGTACTCAGACTATGAGAACTTCTCTAAATTGCAGTCATACTGGGGCTCCTGGGTGGCTCAGTTGGTTAAGCACCTGACTTCAGCTCAGGTCATGATCTTGAAGTTCATGAGTTAGAGCTCCACATCGGGCTGTATGCTGTCCACACAGAACCTGCTTCAGATCCTCTCTGCCCCTCCCCTAGTAGTGCATACATGCTCTCTCTCTCTCCCTCTCTCTCAAAAATAAATAAGCATTACAAAATAAATAAATAAATAAATTGCAGTGATACAGATTCATAATTTTTAAAAGCAAAGATTATATTTTTTCCATAATTAATTAAACATATAATGACCTGGTAAAACTTCTTCTGATTTATTTATATTAATTTATAACATATCAAAAATTTTTTTAAATTGATTTATGTGAAGATCATTAAAAGCTTAAAGTTAAAGCTATACTTAAGCATGTTTTGACAAGTAAGCTGCAATTTAAAAAGAATAAAATGTGATGAAATTGGAACTGTCTTAGAAAATTTGTATTTTCTAAGCATAAGATAATATAATCTATAGGCTTTACATAGTTTTAAATGTGACACTAAAATTCCATTAATTAGAGCACATTCTGAAAATAATACATTCCTTTGAACATATTTTATGACTTATTCTTCTCTGTGTCCAATTACACACATGCAAATACACACACACACACACACACAAAATTCTTAGTTTTAGTTTTAATATTTCTTTCTGTTCCTTTTAGAATTGAGTAAGTTATTCCCCTGGAAATAAATCATGTCTTCAATTATTAAAAAGCCCTAGAAACAATAGACATTTTAATATAACACTGCTTAGAATTATAGTTTAAAAATATATGCTGCTGTATTGTCTTTTGGCTTTAAAAATACCAAGTATAGAGAAATGTGGCATTTTCTGTGCCACTGAAACTGCTCAGTTGTATACAACTGAAATGGTATTAGGACATTATGACTAAATCCCACACATTTTAATTTAAACTGCAATAAATACTCAAAACAAACAGCTAGAATTCAGTCTCAAATCCTCCTCCAGAAGGCAGAATGCTGGCAAGAAATATTTTGCCTTTGCTTTTTTCTTTCATAATAAAGCTACTCCATGAAGAGATTAATATTGCATCAAGGAAAAACCTTTTTACTTTTACCCACCTGTTATCATATTTCAAAGAGCCGCAAATAAAAAAAAAACCATAATGGTCTTCAAAATATTTTAAGATAGGGATAAATAGCCTCAAATTCTAAACACTGTAGTCCCACCAGCTATAGGCCCTATCACAGCTGCAAGGGAAACAGCAATTTAAATATTTTATTCCCACACACTTTTTTCTCCTGGTCTGTTCACTAAAATCATCACTCACTTTCTTGGATAAAGGCCATCCAGCCATAGTCCCAAAATAAAACCAGCAAGAATATCTTAAGAAAAACACAACAAGATTGCATTTTGATACTAATTGTTGATTTTGTAGTTTCTTGATTTGTTTAGAGAGGTGTAAGAGTTTATTTTTGGCCATACAATCATTCCCAAGGGCCAAATGCTACATTATTTGAGCAGGAGAGACTAAGGCAAAACCATAAATTTCATACTATAACAAGAAATCCAGGAGACCCTGTTCTAGATTCAGTAATTTCTAGGAAAGTCAGTATGTTGGATTGATTCATGTAGAAACTCAACTACAAAAACTTCAAATGCCCCATGGCTGTGCCTTACTTTACAAAATCTCAAAAACACTAAATTCTGAACTTAGGGGATCAATGACTTAAGAAGTGAACTTTATAAATGGATTTCTCACTTTCCCAAATGGTTCTGCAGAGACTGGCTTTAAACTGCAGCTTCAAAATTTATAAAACACAGAGACACAATATATGAGGTACTTTTCAGGAATGCAGCCACAGTTGTCTTGCATGGTATATGGATTTAAAATCACCTCTGATTCCTTTGTGATGAGCAACAAAATCAAAAAGTAAGGCATGCAAATGATGTTATTAACCCATGCATTATCCAGACTTCCCTTGCTTTCTGCCCAGGAAAGGGGAGGGGAGACAGAACCCCATTGTATTCTTCCTTTACTCTCTGTACTCCTCACTCTCAAGCTTTCCTTTCTTTATAAAGCACTGCAAAGACCCAGAAGCCCAGGCCTTTCTTACATGAACACTCTTAGGTGCTATGTAGAAAACAGTAATCATACAGTCCCAAGACTGCTCTCCATAGAAAGGCCTCCTACAGAGTTGACCCTGTCTGGTGTCTGGGAATGTGGATTTCAGAAGAATTCCCTTTATTCCCTAATTGCTAAGAATAGCTCACTGTTCCTGAACTGTATGAAAATTATGATTTGTAGCAAACACCTAATTTCCTTCTAAGAGTCTGAAATCTTCGTATATCCCAAACTAGTGTCTATATGACCTGCTCCCTATAGAATCCTTGGGAGCTGTGTCTTTAATGAGCTTTCCAGGTAGACAACAATTCAACATGTTATCACAACTCATTCTGGGAAAACTAAGTGTGTCCCATATGACTCCATTGGGAGAGGACTGTTGGATGCTTGCATCTGGTTTTCTCTGGACTTTGCCCAAAGTGTCTTTCCCCTTTGTTAATTTTCTTTTGTATGCCTTTGTTGTAATAAATCATAGCCATGAGTACAACTATATGTTGAGTCCTGTGTGTGCTCTCAGTGGATCACCAAACCTGGGGGTGTCTTTGGGAGTTCCAACAGAAGTATCTGTGATAAAAAATGTAATTGTATAATAAATAATGCTTTCAACCAAATGAAGGTAATTAGGCTCAAAGTGCAAAAGCTTCAAGACTGTGTCTCTAGTCATTGGCATTAACTGCCCCAATAATTCAAGATATACATACTCAAAATTCATTATGAATATATAAGGCATTTTAATATATTGTAGAGTCAAATGACTGAAACCAAATATGAAGAAACAATAAGTCATGGGTTAAGTACACCCTATGTGCTAGGAGCTACACAATGAAAATAAGATGCAATCTTTGATCTTGAGGAGGAACATGCAGTTGAGTATATAACAAGATACCACAAAACTACAAATATATGGAATATATTGGAGCTTAATTCAGTGCTGTTGTCAACTTTGAATGAAAGAAATGTTTAAAAATGCAGCGTTAAAGCTGAGTGAATCAGACAGGGCTAGACATTGCTTCTATCCATTCTCTTTTCTTCCTCACTAACAGAACACCAATTTTAATTGGGAAGCAATGTGTCTACAGAAAATATCCCATCATCTGGACTTTTTGCCATTAGAGATGGTCATATGACACAATGGCAAACAATGAGCTACAAGTGATAATCTGCTGGGTAGAATTTTCAGGTGCACTACTGTTTTCCTAATTAAAATGGAAGAGTAGGAGGAACAGACTCATTCAAATGTGCTTTTCCTCCTTCAGCCATTCCCTTCTTTGTGAAGGCAAGGAAAGTGGGGTGTCTGGAGGTATGGTGGCCATCGTTAAGCATGGGAAAACCACAGATTAACATGACAGCCAAAACTAGAAGAAGGCTTAAATTGGACTGCCTACTTCTAAAGTTTGTCTTGTTGAAAAAAACAAAACAGAACAAAACAAAACACAAGAAAAGCACTTATTTGCTTAAGTCACTATGGTCCATATGAAGCTGGAAACTAAAGCTAAATCATACCCCCAATGGTTCTCCTGCATGTAATCCTTTGCTTCATTCAAATTGCTATTCTGAGAATGTCCCTCCTTAAAGCCATTTTAGAGTCACTCCTACACATTATAAGTTAAGTATTTGTGGGTGTTTCTGTGATGCTTCTATACAATGAAGAATCTAGACAGCATGCCATGCAGAGGATTCTGCTGATTCAGTACCCACTGCAGAGATCCCACTTTCCAAACAGGATAAAGTGACAAGAAGATGGGAAGGGTGGGGTGGAAATTCACAAGCTGACACAATAGTTGGGTTCCTTGTGTGAACTTCACATTTGTCTCAAATATGACCATGTCACTGGTCTGCTCATGGCTTTAGCTTTGTGCCAGGTATGATTTGAGGTGTTTTCTCTTGCAAGTAAATGAGAAAATAAAAACGCAACTTGTGACTGTAGATAAAGACAAGTTTTTAGCAAACACACTGGGATTTATACATGCAAATGATTCTTGGCCTTTAATGAGACAACCATGAAAAACTGCTCTCTGATTTTGATGACACTAACAGAATCTTTTGATAAATTACCCTTTTGAAATGGTCTGAAAAGCCAGTTTATAACCCAAGGAGGAAATCCATCTTACTTCATAGTCACACTCAAGGAAAAACAAACAAACAAACAAACAAAACCAATCCTCTCGCAAATTCAACTATGGACTATATATATATACAACATGCTATATATATATATATATATATATATATATATACACACACATATACATATTTTTATATATATATGGTCTATATATATAAAAATATGTATATGTGTGTGTATATATAGCATTTCTTAAGTTTGTCAGAGATAGCTTACATTTTTACATCAGGAGAATGAAACATATCAAATAAATTGTATAAAAAATATTTTTAAAGAACAGTTAACACTCTTGAAAGAATTCCACATCTTGGCCTCTGCAAATCTTGCAAGAAACATTTCTAGGTAGTTGTCTTATTTAGTTATTCCACATTTTTATTCTTATAGAGTGCTTTAGACTGTTTAAGAACATTTCCATGTGTTACTGTTAATTTTCATATCTAGTATCATTTTTACAGAGAAGAAAAGTGAAGCTCAAAGACATTTATGTAAATTTACCAGGGTCCCAAAACTAATAGTAGTCACTAAACTAAGCCTAAAATGTTGATCTGCTGCATCCAAATCCACTGTTTTTTTAACCAATATTCTTTTATTTTCTCACATCCCCTAAAATAATTTTGAGCAATTCTGTAACACCCCTGCACATTTTTAATTGAAATCTAGAATTTTTTCATCATAACTTTAATTACTGTAGCTATAGATATTATAATTTCCAATATGCTGCAAATATAGATATTTTAAAATGAAATGTGTTTCATCCCTCTTTTAAATATATGAAGTTGAATCTAACTGCTGTAGCAAATTGATACCCATCATGCATCCATTATTTTTCTTAAGAGGTAGAAATGCTTATCTTTTTTCTTTACTTTTTCTGGAGACATTTATCTAAATATAACACGTACATTTTTTATGGTTGAAAGACTTTTATTCATCATGCTATGATATTTCTCTGAAGAAAAATATGTATATGAAATGCAATTTTGTTTTAAATTTTTTTCAACAGTTTAGTTGAATAACAATCATTAAGAGTATTGATCAAAATAATTTATTTAAAAATGTAAAAGTAATTAAAACAAAAGAACAAAATTTTCTTGGAGTGCTGTCTCTTGGTTCACATATCTATGGAAGACCCATACTAAATACGCGAATAAGAAAGGACTCATTATCAATCATAGTCCCCCTTTACATTCTTACAGATGGATGTAAGGTGCTAAAAATTTTGCTCGTAAATAGTAATGACACCTCAACTCATATAGTGCTTATTACTAGGCATAGGTCCAAATGCTTGCTGTTTTGTTTAACCCATTTGGTCTTTACTACATAGCTCTATGAAATGTCATACTCTTTCTGTTTCCTTTATATAATTTTTAAATTTTGTAATTTTAAAATACTTATGTTTATGCTTATCATTTTGATCTCTCTGATCTTCGATTTCTTAATGTAAACTGAGATAATAACATTACCTACCTCACAGAGTTATTGTAAAGGTTATATGAATTGATATATCTGAAGTGTCTAGATATTAGTGCTAGCTATTAGAGTTTAAAATCTAGGCATATAGAAGGTGATAAACTGCCCATGGTCACACAAGTAAGTAAGCAGCTGAGTCAGAATTCAGCCAGAGTCTGGCTCTATATGGCCCCTTTAAAGTGCAGCAAGTAGATTGGACAGGAATGAGTTTTGTTGAAATCATGTTATACTTGTTGGAACTCCAATTTATTTGCCAAAAATCACCTAATGATTCATCATAAAAATCAGTTTTGATGATTCTATCAGCTGACAATTTAGTTATATCCTCTATTAATTTTGTTGAAATGAAGAATTAAAAATTGACTTTGAAATGATGTGTTACCCTAGGAATTAGCATCCAATGGGGAATCATACAGTAAAACCTTGGATTATGAGTAACTTGTTTTGTGAGTGTTCCAAGATGAGCAAACATTTCTAATAAATTTTAACTTGATAAGTGAGCAGTGTCTTGAAATATGAATAGTACCTCATGCCAAACATCACATGATCACAACTGAACCAATGGTTCTTGAAATTTGCTTTGATATATGAGTGCTTTGGATTACAAATTTGTTACTGGAATAAATTATGCTTGCAAACCAAGGTTTTACTGTATATGATACTATCTCTTTAATTGACATTCCAGAGGACTTTACACCCCAGTCATACACCATAGTAAGTTTCTGGAATGGCCAAGAAAATGACTTATTTGTTTTTCAATGGGAAAATGGTTTATGAAGGGGAAGGCATGCAAGGAAAATCAAAACAACTGATTCTTTTAATACTATATGCGCTCCCTAGGACATGTTTGTGTTCATCTCCTCACTCTAAACAACTATACAGTTTTCTGTTATGGCAATCAATGAGATAGAATATAAATAACATGACATGGTTGCCTGCACCTTATTTATTCCAGGTTGTGCCTTTCAGTGGAACAAATGTAACTAACTGGTTAGTACTGCATTTCCAGTACTGTCCTTGCATGGACAGAAGAACCCTTAAATTAAAAGTAGCCTATGTTTTACATAGATTAGTAAATGTTTTGAGGGGTCCTAAAGAGGAGTTCACTATTTTCCCAGGATATTTCTAACAGAATTTATTGGGGGAAAAAAAAGGAGAAAGTGTCATTCTTCTCTAGGTTAAAGATAACCAAAATTATCATTGAGAGAGCAAAAGAATATTCTAAATATGGCATAAAACCAGATTTCCTCTAAAAGAAAACACAGTTGTATAAGAGCCAGAATACATAGGGCAATGATCTATGTATCATCATTTGTCTCTAGAAGAAGTGTCTACTCTAACTCTACTACATATCCACAACTATTTGTTCCTTAAAATTACCACCTGAAGTCAAGACATCTGGTAGGTACATAACAATATTTAAAAGACATATTCTTTGCAGATATCAATATTATAGACAACTAACCTGGATTATTGAGAATTCCAGTGGGTTAAGTTATAAGGATCTCTCCACTGTTACTCACTAAATTGATTATCTTACCACTGTGCTCTTATAAACTTGGAAAGTACTCAAATGAAAAGCCATAAATTTCAAATACTACTTTGAGGGTGTCAAAGGGAAAGTTTTGGAGAATATCAAAATATTACCTAGATACACAGTCCAGGAAAATTAATTATGTGTCAAAGCAAGGTTATAGCAAAAGATACTTCATTTTGATTAAATCATGTTGGGTTTTGCCATAAAATTCTAGTTTAATAATTAGAAGATTAACAGATCATTATTCTAATAGTTGAAAATTAAGGGAATAGAATAAGATGTTTTTCAATACTTCCTTTTCAAATGGATAATGTTAAATATGTAGTTTGAATATAAATATGTCAAAAGATAAACTTTTTTAGCAGAACTATTCACTGATGACTCAGGGGAAATGGTGGTAACTGTCTTTGGTAAAGGTCTGGCATCCATTTATTGATAATGTAACTGATAAGGTAATTTATTGATAATGTAATATTGATATCTCCTGTCCCAAAGAGATATCAAAAGTTCCATAAAACAAATGTGGTAGAGATAACCATTCATTAATTTTAAATTTGTTAACATAACCACATGAACTTATCAACAGTTGTTTCTAGAAATTAATTGTCATTTTTATTTCAGACATATAATATGTTTCACAAGGACCATACACACACAAAATATTGTGCAATTGTAATCACAGTTTTTTATCATTTCAATCCCACAATTCCACTTTCTAAAACCAAATAGTGAATACGAAGAATTCAAATATTTCCTATGTGTTGTGATTCCAAGTAGTTTTATTTATAAATATGACTTTCTCTATTTCACTGGATGTATTTAATAAAAAGGAACATGATATAGTAAACACATACATCTTCCACTTATTATCAGGTGACCTTGCCAAGTAAATTGACTTCTCTGAGCCTTTGTTTCCTTATCTACATAGCTACCTATTTCACAGGATTATTGTGTGGCTCTAATAAAGAAATGTACTTGAAATTACTTTGAACAATTTAAAGCACTACAGAAGTCTATACATTTAAATACTGGTCATCACAAATTCATACTGCATCTCTTTTCGTTCAAAAATTGCAAAATTTGTTTTAAAATGGCAGCTAAAACAACCTTATTTATATCATTCTCTATCATGTCTTTCAAGTGTTTAACACTTGGTGTTATCTGAGATTCTTCTCCCTCCAGTCTTGTCAATTTTGCCTCAGGAGCACCTCTTGAATCTAGTATCTTTCTATATTCCCAATACCAATGCCTAGTTTACCTTTTCATCCACTCTTGCCTTGTCTGTAGATACAACCCCTTGTCTACTGTTCCTATTGCAATGATTTTTCATACTCAAATTCTTCCTGCACCCTGCTGCAAAGGTTATCTTCTTAAAAATGCAAATAGATCATTTTTATTCTTACTGACTATTTTCCACAGGAAGTAAGACCTGACTCTTCCATGTATCATTTATGTTCATCGAAATCTACCAAATTTAATCTTAGGCACACTTTGCCTCTCCTACTGGGTATCCTTTGCCCCAGCCATTTTGAAATTTACAATTCCACAAACTATGCCTTTTTATGATTTTCAACTTATGCTAGGTTATCCTTTCTATGTAGAATGTTCTCAATGTGACAGGATTGTATAAAGATCGAAATGAAAGCATTTCAATTTGAAAAGTACTGTAATATGAAATTATTATTAATGTTATTGTACAAATCTTAATAATTTCAAAAATCTTAGCCCACACATACAATGACAATTTTTTCCCCTAATCTCTATCTGTAGGACTGCGCAGGAATAGTCTAGCAAGTCACTTAGTTCACCGGAATTTAACAATCTTATAAAATGAATAGTTTTAAAACTGAATAGCTTTGGCAAAATAGAATATTCAAATAGGCTTCTCCCTCATATCTCTTGAAAATTGCATATAATTGCATATAATTTGATGTTATAAATTTCAGTGCATGAAAATTACATTCTGAAATAATTTAATTAGTTAAGAATGGTATAATGATACTATGCTTTTCATTTTTTATAATCCCTTTATTTAAAATGGCCTAAGGTCCTTTAATAAACATTTCTATGATAGAAATATGGAGGCAGCAGTTCCTCTTCAGACTTCAAAGCAAGGTCCTAGGAAACGAAGATGAGACTTTACTACACATACAGAGTGATGTACAAGATTGAAATTGAGTTTCTGAGGCCAGTTTCACAAATGATGAGTGATGGAGGAATGGAGCCAGGGATAATGATAATGCTTTAGGAAACATTCATTGAGCATCACCCATGCACTAGGGTCGTGAGAGTCATTTGACCCTCAAAACAATGCTAAGACATACGTATTTATATTCCTTTAAAAAAAAAAAAATGAGAGTAAAAAAACGATGAGGGACCCAGCCCTGAAGCAAGAGAACAAGGAATTCTCTTTTCATTCAGAACCATCCATTGTATGGCTGCCATGCTCCAGTTAGTGCTGTGGCCTGGAATACAAATGACAGGTACCCCAGAGACCTTGCTCTCCAAGCACAAATGTCTATTGCCTTGACACTCAGGACTGCTTGGCTCCTTTTTCTTACATGGAATAAGGCATGTCAAATTGTAAAATATGATAGATCTGTTATTGTTATTTTTATTACTATTATTATTTTTTTCTCATTCATCTACCCTGCTGTTAATCCTGATGAACTTTACTTTCTTGAACATTTTCTGAAATAGAGTAAAAAAGAAAGTAGATAGAAAATAGAGAGGTTTTTCCTATTATTGGACCTTTACACCTGGCTGCCTTCTCTGAGCACCTTTGTATGACAGGACCTTGGCAAAAGAGAACATTAGCCGACAATATCTGCACTCCAGATTGTATCTTATTATACTTGGCCTACTTTCCACTGACCTTTTTTCTTACAGATTTGGTTTTCCCACTGTTTAGACTTCCCTTGTAGATTTTTTGGATTGAGCCTGGACTCAGTTATATACTCCCTGGTTTTGATGCAAAGTGCATTTTTGATAAGGGACTACCTTCTCCAATTCTAAACCATGAAATCTAAGAAGGAAGATTCAAGTGAGTGGAAGGGAGAACAGAAGAAAGAAAAGGAGGCAAGATGAGATGACTCTGGCTAGACTGCAAGCTTCAGGAGGGTGGGGAACGTGGCTGTTGTGTTTACTACTGAATTCCCAGTTCCTAGCACAGCATCTGAATCCATAGGAATTCAATAAATATGTGTTGAAAACAAAAGGCAAATCCAGAAGAGCCAATGGAAGGTTCAGGATTACAGAATACTTTTCATATTCTCAGAGGAAATACTATGAAAATCCATGCCTCCTCCCAAAAAATTTTGAAAGAGAAAAAATGAAAATGGATAGACTTGGTTCAGCATCAATCCATGCCACATACAGCTTGATATACTACTATATCTGATAGCCACGAATTCTTTAATATCAGAGAAGCCAATTTCTACCAAGCATATGAAGGGTTTCTTCATGTGTACTTAAAGAGTAATATAGACTTAGAGTACAAAAAAGAAGTAAGCTGGCTAATAACTTCCTGGTTGAGAGGTTATGAAACCCTGGAACATTTTACAAAGGAAGCTTCTGTCAGACTAGCACCCCATCTCTTTGATGGTTTGGCAGAGTTGTCCTGTCTAGAGGCAACAGTGGAGGTGAGCTTGCTCAACATCACTTTCAACTCTGTGGCTTAGTGATTTTTGAACAATTCATCCTAACATAAATAATTCACGGAGGAGAAAACTTGCACCAAAAGTGTTTCAGTACTTTTGCCTTTCATAATGCCTGAGGTCTTTCTTGGAAAAAAAAGAACATGAAAACTAAAAAGGATTACCTGCAGACAATTATAGCTGTGTCAGTGAAAATTAGCCCCAATCCAGAGAGCAGGCCAAGTTGGCTATGTTAAAACAAAAGGGTTCCAACATGGTAGTCTTTTTGACATACTTAAGTCAGTTGGCTGACTAAAAGAGTTTTTTTCATAGGAGAATCATACTTTAACTCTCTCTTTCTATAATTTATTCAAGATTGCTTGAATTTAGGGAGATGATCTGTTGAGCAGAGAACTCCCAAAATTCTTAAGTGGATATTGCAAGTTTTCTCTTGCCTAAGAGAAAGCAAGATGGAGTTCTACAATAAAGCATATTTTTTTATATAGCCATCAAGTATTTCTGAGTTGTTACTACTACACGTACTATGCTGGGTTTTAAGGGGAAGAGACCAAAGCATGATTTCTGTCCTCCAGAAGTAACTAGTCTAAGAAAAGAGATACCCAAATAAATATCAGTTCATTCTGAGACAAATATCTTTTTGGTTCATGGAAGGTAATTGTTATAAAACTGTCTTCATTTCTATAGGCTGTAGAAAAAAGCAATTAACATTCAGAATTAATATTATGAGATGTTTTTAGTGATTTCAAATCAAAGCCCCAGTGTTCCTTCATGTTAACAAAATTCCCACCTAGGAACATTCTTTGTGTCCCTCAAGTAGTTGAAAGATTGGTGTCAACATGGCTTATTATCCCTAGACTTTCCAGTACTTTCTCATAAGTCTCAAATAATAATTAAAAATCAACTCCCAAACCATCAGCAACAACAACAATGATATTTATTTAGCATCTTCTGCATGCTAAACATTGTACTGGTACTTTCAAGTACTGTTTCAAATTATGACAAGAAATCTACCAAATGAGCATTACTTCTTGTTGAATACAGACTCAGAGAAATTATATATCATCTCTGAAGTCATATATCTCAAAAGTATCAGTGCCAGAATTCAAATTCCAACTTACTTGGAATGTGCTCACACTGCACTGGGCCATTCTACCTTTTCAGAATCTTCAACTTTTTTTTTAAGACCTGCTTTCCTCTTTTTCTTCTCTTATGCCCTGCTGTAGAATAGGCCCTCACTAGCCCCTTTAAGTAACAGAGGCATAAATAGAAAGAAGGAACAAGCTGCTTACTGATTTGAAAGCAGATCATTCCACAAAGAAGTCAGAGCAGGTGCTATACCTGTGTCAGTAGGGTAGATAGAGGATCCAATAACTTGAAAGAGTGCTAAAGAGATTTCCATATAAAATAAGGAGGGCTTGGTACAAGAGAACCTTTAACAATAAACAGAGTATGATTACTATCTCAAGAGCAATGGAAAAACACTGAAAGGGTTGGATTGAATTTGGGATGAGAATGAGTTTTAATCAGATTTGTCTTTCAAACATGACCTAATCAGCCCGGAGATGCCATTTGAGGCTTTAGACTATCTCCCAAAGTCCCAATCCTGGTTCATTTCATTCTTATTCTTTCTCAGAAACCCTTATTTCCTTTCTTTCAGAACAATGTCTCCTATGTGGTTTTATAAACATTAATGTGCATAAGTCACCTGCTCCTACTAGACCAGAGCTGGTCTTGATCACCTCTGCATTCTAGGGCAAGGCACAGAGGGTACTCAATGCATGTTTCTTAAAACAATGTGGAGAAAATTTTAAAACTACAGGTATGCACTCTCTGGAGAAACGAGTTGAAGAGTCCTTTGACAACTATAAATGATAAATAGAAGATAGTTAGTGGCAGAACCCTCCTCCCAACCCCACAATTAGAAGGAAAAGAAAAAGGAAGAAAAGGGAAGGGAAAATAAAAAAATGACTGGGGCTCAGCAAAAACAGTTTAGCTCAGGACATTGGAAAAGATAATCATATCAGACGATATTAGAAAAGGGGTAGTCCATTATGGATTGGGCTTAAGTGTTGCTGCAGGACAGTTAAGACTCAGAACAAAAGGCTTTGATAACTGAACAGCCATGCTTTCTATGAGCAAGACTTTGCTCCAAGGGTTGGGGCAGCAAAGAGGAATTTTAAACTAGATTTCCATTTAGCTAACATAAACCGCATCCAGAACATGCTGTGATTGTAAGTACTGTTATTTCTGATTTTTTGAGTGGATGCTAAGGGCTACCAATTAAACTGAACTTCTGAAATTCTTTTGAACTCATCTATTCATGGAAAATTCATTTTCCCTTCCCCACTGTGTCTCTCTTCTATTTTATAGTACTATTTCCTCCCCTCATCCTTGGATTGCACACAGAAACCACATATGTATTTTCTATTAGTGGGTGAATCTACTGAAGCTCTCCTGAGAGAAACAGGCAACATCACGACAATGTTACGGGACGAACCAAGTGTACCATGACAACCACAGAAAGATAAACACTTCTAAAAAGCCACTCTGGGGGCATCTAGACAGGAAATGTTAGTGGAGGTCAGAGAAAAGAGATCTTTGGGGCAGGAATAATCAAAAGAGCCTGAGGGAGTGGAGAGAACATATTATAAGAGAGGTGATTCTGAACGGAGGTGGACAGAGCTGGTTGTGGTAGGACCACAAAGAAGCTTGATGGATGGTAGGACCAGGGGAACACTGCAAATTGAACTCATTTGTCCTGTGCCCTAAACTCTCTCCCTCAGGAATGAACTCAAGAATATATATTTGGGAGCCTAACAAAATGTCTTCCCCTTATCCAATTATGTGATAAAAGAATCTAAAAGAGGAAATTTTAAAATTCAGTTTGAAAAGGCTTTTCAACACCTGTTTGCCCAGAGAAATTTTTTTCTTGCATTAAATAAATTCAATCTCATTCATTCCTTGCAATGTTAAACTCAGGGAAAACACTTTATCAAGCTTCTGTATAAAGGAGACAAGATTAGAGTGATTTCACAATGACAAGTCTCTTCTAAATATTACATCTAAAGTCATAAAATCTTTACTTCTTCACTGATTAGTAGGATTAAATACTATTGTGTTTCAAATCCTATATGTGTGTGTGTACCCATACATACTTCTTTTTTATTCTACATTAGACAACACCAACTCCCTTATTTGACAGAGAAGAAACTTTATTTCCCTGAGTGGCTTGAAGCTTATTTTAGTGAAATGCTGTTTTAGAAAAACCTACCAACTATATAGGTGTTTCCTTCACTTTGCAGAAAGAAAATTCATTTGTTGTATTCACTGATATATTTTTAGTATGCTCTCTGTAGAGCTTACATAAATAGCAATTTCTTCTTTGTTTCTTTTTGCCCAATCTGAAAATATATACCTCAAAGCAAATATTTTCATGGTTTTAATTTTCTTTCTGGAACTCATCCTCCCTAAAAATAAGTAATGAGCCATTTTCTCATCTTGCTTTGCACTCCTGCTGGGTAGATCTGAGGGTGAACTTCAAAGAGCATTGCTATGACTCAGTTGTAAGAACTGGTGCATAGGACAGCAAACTGAACTCATTTGAGTGTAATATTTTCTTTCCTGGGGCACATAAGAGAAATATTCATGTTGAGAATGAACAACATTTGTTGGCACTTCAAAAAATATATGTCATGCTGGAAGATTATAAACTGATGAGTAAGAGTCATTTGAAGAAAGAAAACTACAGGATAGGGAATACCAGCTATCATAGAACTTTTTTTCTCCCTAGACTCTGTCGCTGCAAGGGTGTGTAAGCAATCTTTCAGGGATATAAAAGGTCCAGGACTTCTCAGGGAATTATTATCTCTCAGAGCTTTCTGTTAATTCCCCAAAACTCTAGTATAAAGGCAAGTTTGTTTCTTTCTACACTCACATAAGCAAATGCATTTCTTAGAAGAAGCAGATTACAACATGCTGGGTGTATCATCCAACCAAAAGGGCTGGTCACCGTTTTGACCATTTCTATACTATTTGGCAAAACATGTTGTTACCAGACTACATTTGAACTGTTGACTCCTTAAGAGGCATGCTATGACTCCCATTAGACCCTGGGGCCGGTCATTTGGAAACAACAAATACCTAAGTGCCTATAGTGATGGAATATAGGATACAATGCCAAAGAGATATAGCTGATAATAATAATTAATGATAATTACAATAAAATGTAATATGATACTATTGCCTTATGAACAACAATTAATTTATTACTTACTTATTAACTACCTGGTCTGTTCAGAGAGCTTTGAAAAGAACTAACTCAGAAAATCCTCACAATAACTTTATGAGCTGAGTATACCGTTATCACCATTTTACAGATGAGGAGACCGAGGCCCAGTGAGATTAAGTAACTTGCCCACAATCATTCACCTCGAGAGGAATCACCTAGGAAGGCACTGTCTCTACATCTCTACCACTCCACTAAATTGCCTGTAAATTGCCCCGTACCCATGATCAGTCACTCCCCATTCTCCCCTCCCCTCAGCTCCTGGTTACCACAAATCTACTGTCTGTCTTTATGGATTCGCCTACTCTGGACATTTCGTAAAAATGGACTCATGTGTGGCATTTTGTGTCTGGCTTCTTTCGGCTGGCATGATGTTTTCAAGATCCATCCATGTTGTAGCATGAATCGCTATTTCATCCCATGGCGTGATATTCAACTATATGAATTTACCACATTTTGTTTACCCATTTATCAACTGATGAACGCTTTGGTTGTTGACACTTTTTGACTACTATGAATAATGCTGCCATGAATATTCATGCACAAGTTTTTATATGAACATATGTTTTCAATTCTCTTGGGTATATACATAGGATTGGTATTGCTGGGCCATATGGTAACTCTATGTTTAACTTTTTAAGGAACTTTTAAACTGTTTCCCAAAGTGGCTGCACCATTTTACATTTCCACCAGTAGAAATGAGGGTTCCAATATCTCTGTATCTTCCCTAACAATCATTACTGTCTACCTTTTTTACCATAGCTATGCTAGAGAATATAAAATAGTATCTTACTGTGGTTTTTAAGTGAATTTCCCCAATGACTAATGATTCTGTACATCTTTTCATTTGCATACTGACTGTATATCTCCTTTCAGAAAATATCTATCTATTCAAATCCCTTTTCTGTTTTAAAAAATTAGTTTGTCTTTTTATTACTGAGATATAAGTGTTCTTTATACATTCTGGATACTCGGTCCTTACCAGATATATGATTTGCAAAACTATCCTCCCATTTTGTGAGTTATCTTTTTTGTTTTTTCTGTTTTTTTTTTTTTTTGATGGTATCATTTGAAACACCAAAGATTTTTTTTATGGCATTCAATTTATTGATTGCTTTTTCTTTAGTTGCTTGTGCTTTAGGTGTTATATGTAAGAAACCTAACCCAATGTCAAGAAGGTTTACACCCGTATTTTCTTTAACGAGTTTCATCATTTTAGCTCACATATTTAGGTTTTTGAGTTAACTTTGGCATATGATGTTGGTTATGGGTCCAAATTCATTCTTTTGTATATGGATATATGGGTCATCCCAAGATCACTTGTCAAAAGAAATTCTTTTCCCATTAAATTATTTTGGTATCCTTATAAAAAGAAAATTAAAAAACAAAAACAAAAGCAACTAAATGTAAGTGTATGGAGTTTCTTCTGGACCCTGGCTTCTATTCCACTCACTTATATGTCTGTCCTCTGGCCAATACCACACAGCCTTGATGTCTATAGCTTTACCAAGTTTTAAAACCCAGACTTGTGAGTCTTCCAACTTTGTACTTATTTTTGAAGATGTTTTAAAGGTATCTTGGGTTCCTCACATTTTCAGTTCAATTTTATGAGCTGCTTGTCAATATGTATAAAAAGCCAGCTGGGAATTTGACAGGGATTGTATTGAGTCTACAGATCAGTTTGGAGGTATTACCATCTTGGAAATAGTGTCTTCTACTCCATAAATATGAAGTATCACTTCAGTTATTTAGGTCTATGATTTCTTTCAACAACATTTTATAATTTTCAGTGTAAGTCTTTGACTTCTGCTGTTAAACCTATTCCTAAGCATGATATTCTTTTCATAAAGAATATGTTTATTCTATAAATGGAATTCTTTTCTTGATTTTATTTTTGAATTGTTCATTGCTACTGTAGAGAAATACAATTACATTTTGTATAGTGGCTTTGCATGCTGTGACCTTGTTGCACTCATTTATTAACTATAATTGTTTTTTGGTGGATTCTTCCATATTTTCTATACAGCAGATAATGCCATCTGAAAATAGAGATAATTTACATTATCCTTTCCATTACTGAT
Organism: Herpailurus yagouaroundi; assembly: GCF_014898765.1. Taxonomy (NCBI): domain Eukaryota; kingdom Metazoa; phylum Chordata; class Mammalia; order Carnivora; family Felidae; genus Herpailurus; species Herpailurus yagouaroundi. The sequence goes on from NW_024412376.1 coordinate 152,309,715, forward strand.
TAATCTGAGATTTGAAACATATGTAGAACTTACCCTGGAAGATAGGCAGAGAAGTAATTCTAATGAGAGTCACAAAAATATAAAATAATCTGCTTTCTTATAACTGTACTGCCAGGTTATGAAGACCCTAATTTAGAGAAGTGTGTAGCAGAAGATGAGAGTTACTAAGAACTAAGGGATAAAGTTAGGGAGGACCTTATTATGGAACAGAGGAGTGGTGAGGAGACACTGATGCGTTGTGATCTGGGTTAGGGTGTGACCAGATTACTGCTTTGGAAAACTCAATCTGGTGTCCACATGGATAATTATTTGAAGGCAAAAATCTTTCCTGTCATGATTCCAGTTTTCTGGTTTCTGCAATGGAGGGGATAACAGAGTCATTCACAAATTTGTCTGATAGGCTTACAACCTTATTTATAAATACCTGAAATGAAAAAACTGTTAGGATTTATTTTCTGAGTCAAAGAATAAGGTGAATCCAATAAGTGAAGGCCATTTCTATATTTATTTATTTTTAATAGAGAAAAGGAAAAGTCCTTCCTAGGAGCAAAGCCTCAGTTAATCACTGCCAGGCTAGGTCATTAAGATGTCAAGAAGATAGCAGCGCAATGCAATCTAGCTTCACTGCACTCATCTTTTAAAATGAGTCACGGGATTAGACAACACTGAAATTGTGAACTATTACCAGAAATTTACCTGCCCTCCTCTCCTTCAGACGTGATCTTTTAAAACTAATATAACCCATCTTAAGGCAGCAGACATAAGATAAAGTCAACTCTTTTTTTTTTTTTTTTTTTTTTGGAGAGAGAGAGATTGAGAGTGAGCAGGGAAGGGGCAGAGAAAGAGGGGGATAGAGGATCCAAAGCAGCTCCATGCTGACAGAAGTGATCCCGATCCGATGGAGGGCTCGAACTCACAAACCGTGAGATCATGACCTGAGCCAAAGGCAGGCACTCAACTGGCCACCCAAGTGCCACAAAGTCAACCTATTTTTACTCACACTGGATTAGGGGGTCCCTTTATTCTATACAGTGTTTAAGCCAAAAGTGCATGGCTTTTGAATAATGAACCACGGAAACTGAACACCATGAGTAGAGTTAGTGCTGTAAGCAAACAAAATTTATGTTACAGTTAAGTGGACACTTATTTAATATTATCCATAATGGTCATTGTGCTTTATTATAAATTTGGTCATAAAATGAGGTCATTTCTACAAACAGGAATAATTTGTAGGTTTCAGAGTCAAACAAGTCAAACTAAAGAAAAATTGCTTAGTAAGAGGAAAGGGTAACCCTGCAAAAAAAATGGACAGAAAACCTCTGCTACAACGAATGCAGATTTCTGTTCCCTCTTTTTCCTAATCTAAGTTTATTAAAAATAGAGTTAGAAGGTTAGAAATAGGGGTTGTGCTCAAATTTACTCATTTTTCCTCTTTTTGAGTAAAAGTCTTCATCGTGAGGTTTCCAGAGTATTAAGAGTTCAGATGCTTTTCATTCATTTTTCCAGAGGGGAAAAAATCAAATACTCAACTGCAGCGAGAGGCAAGGCTTCTCTTACCTGGGTCTAAATGCTGGCCCAGGAGGTCTGTCACACCCAGAAGGGGCTGAGTGGAGCAAGAGGCTCAAGACAAGAACAAACAACTGTATCTTCAAGGTGGTGTAATCAGATTGCTTTCCAATCCATAAGAGGAGCAGAGCTTTATAAGAGAGGTGGGATTGGAAGAGATAATTATGTTGGAATAAAGAGCTATATGCGGGTATGAATAAGCTGGGCAAGATACTGCAGGTTTTAGTGAATCCAAGGCTTCCATTAGATCACTGAACTTGTGGAGGGAAGGACCAGAGTTTTATAAGAATTGGGGAGTGGGAAACAGAAGGGAAAAACGTCCTGACATTTTCTTGAGTCTTGTTTTGCTTCATTTTCCTTTGAGACCTAAATTAGGGTCATGATTCTTGCCAGACTTGGCCCCATGTCCTAACCCTGGCATGATGCAGAAGGAGGGTAGGTGGAAGGGGAGGAAGAAGTGAAGTTGACCTAGTGAAGTAGATCTGAAAGGTGATGGTGCTTGAAAGGGGCTGGTTTCACCTGGACAAATGCTGTTGACAAAACGTGTACGTGATGATCAAAAGGTCACTCCCTGCTCTTTTTTTTTTTTTTTTTTTTAATTTATTGTCAAGTTAGCTAACATACACTATAAACAGTGTGCCCTTGGTTTGGGGGGTAGATTCCCATAATTCATCATTTACATACATCACCCAGTGCTCATCCCAACAAGTGCCCTCCTCAATGCCCATCACCCATTTTCCCCTCTCCCCCGCACCCCAATCAACCCTCAGTTTGTTCTCTGTATTTAAGAATCTCTTATGGTTTGCCTCCCTCTCTGTTTCAAACTATGTTTTCCCCTTCCCTTCCCCCAGACTTCTGTTAAGTTTCTCAAGTTCCACATACGAGTGAAAATATATGATTTCTGTCTGTGACTGACTTATGTGTACACACTTAAGACACACATGTGCTCCTTCTCTCCCTCTCTAAGTAGGAAATTCGTCTTTTGGAGGCCATGTTTAGTACTCTGAAGTGAAGTGAACCAATAAGGAAAATTCAAGTCAATTAGAGAGGAAATAAAACATGATTATAACAAAACACTAGAAAAAGAAACCCAATAAGGTCTGGTTCCCAGCTGGATTAGGTAAGAATGATGTGCTGATTACAAATATTTGGGAGCTACAATAACTGGAAAAACTGTCTAGTGGCTGCTTAAACCTATGGGACTTTACTTTCCTTACTTCATGAGAAGACTGTTAGTAGGAAGTTTTTATCGGCATTGATTTTGTAGCTCTATAATATCAGGGCTGGCATCTCTGGGAATCCTTTGGCCTTTTGCTCATAGCCATAACTGCAATGGCTCAGTGGTATCCATTCTCAGGCAAGTGGGAAGGAGAGATATGCTGGCCATAGTAGCCATTTTATCATGAAGCACAAGCCTCCCCCCCACCCAGGAAAACAACACCATAGACATTGACAAATGTCTCATTGCCCCAATGCTATCACTTCAACAATTATGAATGGAAAGAGGACAAATGATATTAGTATTAACTTCTTTTCAGTCTTTATAGTAGAAGCAGGCAAGAAGAAAGAAAGTTGGAATAGGGAGGTATAAATATGGCCAAACTAAAATGTTCCAAATGACAGAGTGACTAAGGGGAACAGGGGAGCAAGTTTGTTTCTGGCGTGCACATGCCCCAACTTCCCTAACAGAAGTGTCACTGGACCATTTAAAGGGGATGATAATCTGTGTTCTGTATGTTTGTATTTAAGCAACTTAGTGGGAGTTGTGTGTACATTATAAAATCTCAAGCTGCTATGGTAGTGAGACAAGGGTGATACACATAGCCAATTCAATCATTGTGTGGATGTCTAATAATAGGAAGATTATATGCTGAGTGACAAGGGCTATACCTTTCTTATAAATAGGTTTTCTTAATAAAATAAACAGCAGTCTTTGAAAACCATTGAAGAAAGCAGGAAAACACAAAGGTAAAATAAATAACAACAAAAAGGTCCCCAAATCTAAAGGTAGTGTGATTAGTCACATTTTGGTGTATGTTTTTCCAGTCCATTCCATGACTGAACTGTTTGTAGCCTACTTTCTTCACTTAGCAACAGACCTAAAGTATTTTTCAATGTCCACATCTATTCTTCTATAACATTATTTCACGGCTGCATATCATTTCTGTCATCTGGAGTTACCATAATTAATTCTCCCATGGTCTGATTGTGGACATGAGGCTGTTTCCACTTGTCAGTTGTCACAGTTTGCTGTGGTTAAAGCTGTTATCCCAAGAAGAATAACGAATATTTATGAGCTGTTTACGAAGCAATAGTCGCTGTGCCAAGAACTTTACATTAATTATTTCACTTAAGCTCTGAATGAACTCTATAAGAACTAAATGAGGCAAATACTATTATAATCCTTGCTCAACCCATGGTGAAACCGAGCCTTATAGCTTAAGTAACTTGCCCAAGCAATACAGCTGTATGTGCCCAGCACGTGTATGTTACAAGCTCCACAAATGGCAGCTATTCCAGTAATGATCAGCTAATGATTACATGGGAAGAGGAGTGTTAGGGAGGACTTCACTGGGGAGATGTCACTAGAACCTGGGTCATGGCTGCAAAATTGCCCCTGACCTGTTTTCTATTCAAAATGGCAGAATATACACGATTCAATATACATTTTAATCCATTCCTCTGAGATAAATTCTCACCAGCTTTTACAAAGAAATATTAGAAGACGGCTTCGGACCCTTTGAGGAAACAAACCTAAAGCAATTTTCAGTGCAATTAGTAGGCTGGGAAACCTGTAATAACAATAGATAGTATTCAAAGTATTAGGCTTTAAGAAAGAATGATGAGTGGACTCCCAAAAGAGATAAGAGAACAGTTATATCTGATTTGGTTAATTAGATTAATACTCTGCAGCACGTACTCAGGGATTTTACAAAAATGTACAGTGTTCTAAATCAGGAATCTCTTTTTATCAGAATCAGTTATTATGAGTAAGTAAATGTCCATGAAAATTAGCTTTAAAATGTTGATCATTTGATAACAATCCAAGGAAATTTGATTTTTTTTTAAAAATTCCTTCAATTCTCACAACAGCACCAAGAGAAAAACCAGAGTAAATAATTAATTATATCCCTTAATTATCAAACTACCATTCTCTCAAATTCCCATTGAAAATGCTTTTAAATAAATTCTATATTTTCTATCTGAATTTATCAAAAGCTATTCAGCAAAACAGTTACCTTTGTCATCATGATTACCTGTAATATACAATGATTTTAGTTTTTAATGGTTTTCCATATTTATTTATTTCATTTAAATTTTCATAATCAAAAATCACATGAGGTAAGATTATGTGTCTAGGTTTTATATAGATTTAAAGAGATCTGGTTAGTAGCCAAAGTTGCAAAACTAGTGACCAACAGAGCTAAAATTAGGGCTTTCTAATTTTTGGTCAAAATTCTTAGACTACTATATGTTAATTCACCCAAAATTAATATTAAAGATTATCTTAATTTACATAACACCATACTCAATCTCCTTAGTTCTAACCTATGTTAGTATTTACAACTCAGTTTCCATTATAATGAACCCCAAGGATGAAATTATTCCTTTTGTGGTGCTGAGACATTGTTATATTTGTGTGTCTTTTAAATAAATGGGTGCTTACTGACTCTCTGATTTCTGACATAGCATCATTTCTTTGTTTATCAAGGACAACAAGCATATACTTATTAAACCAAATGAGTATTACTGTATGGCAGGAACTGTTGAGGGCACTAAATGTTCAGCAATAAAAAAATTAGAGGAATGTGATTCCACGGGGCCTCCAAAACTGAACTCAACCCAACCTCAGATATCATACTTGTCTCTCATGTTTCTATGTCTCCATTGAGTGGTTCCTTCCTCACTCCTCCCAGACACTCAATGTAGAAACGTTTAAAATGTATCCTTCTCCTTATTTCCAAAAAGTCTCACTACAGTGTGCCATGGTAGAGATCTAAAAATGGAATGAAAGAATACATAGGTGAGGGAGCAGATGGAAAGCCTGAGAGAGATTAGGGTCTATTGGCTGTAAAATGCAAACTATATTTTGAAGATGAAAAATTGCCCTATATGAATACAGTAATAGGGACATTTAAGGAAGGGACACTGAAAAGTGGGTAAGCTGTAAGTACTGAATGCCCTTGAATGCCACGTTAAGAATTTTGGATTTTATCTGTCAGGCAATGGAATCAATGGAAAGTTTTGTCTGCTCTCTCTTGGATTTCCTGTGCCTAGTAGAGTTCTTGGCATGGGCACACTTAGAAGTATGCATTGCCTGAATTAGTGAGTGTTAACTGACTTGTTATGTTGGAACTGTGCTTCAGAAAGGTCAATCACATGGAAGTGCGAGACATAGATGAGAATGGGTAGCCAGTTATAGTATTATTATCATTCAATCAAGAGGGACTATGGGAATGACTGGGAAGGGGCAACATGACCTTCAGAACCAGAAGAACATTGACGCTTCCCATTTGCCACCACCTCATTGGATAATGTTGAAAGGAGCTCTCAGGATCATTTCTGTTTCTCAGTAGACAGTCATTTGCCCCTCAGCAATTAGCAAGCACTTACTGAAAGCCTCCAGGTGTGGGCTACATTGTGACTCCTGCGAAATTTATAGGTTGAAGCCCTAATCCCATCTCCTCAAAATGTGATTGTATATGGAGATGAGACATTTTAAGATGGGATTAAGTTAACATGAGGTGATAAGGGTGAGACCCTCACCCAGTATGATTTGTGTCCTTGAAGAAGAAGAGACATCAGGGATTCTGGAGAACAAAAGAAAGGCCAGATGAGGACACTGTGAGAAACCTTCTACAAGCACAGGAGAGAGGCTCAGAAAAGAAAAAAACCTGCTTGATCTTAGACTTGTAGCCTCCAAGACTGTAAGGAAATACATTGCTGCTCTTTAAGCCATCCTGTCTGTGGTATTTTGTTATGATAGCCCTAGCACATCAATACACCATCTATATGTAGAATGACTCTTCACAAAAGAAAACATTTTTACTTTTTTTAAACATTTATTTACTTTTGAGAGACAGAGTGAGGCAGAGCACGAGTGGCGAGGGGCAGAGAGAGAGGGAGACATGGAATCCGAAGCCGGCTGAGCTATTAGCACAGAGCCCCATGCCAGGCTCAAACTCGGGGACTGCGAGGTCCTGACCTGAGCCAAAGTCCAACGCTCAACGGACTGCACCACCCAGGCGTCCCTAAAACATTTTTACTCTTTAATTCTAATAACATTATCTCATGTTTGAGTTGGGCCGAAAATGCCTTCCTTAAACCCCTTCCTCTAAAACAACTTCTTTTTCTCCTTCTTTCTCTTCTCCCTCTGTCCCTCTTCTCCGTCTTCATCCTCTTCTTCCTCCTTCTTCCAAAAGCACCTTCTTACTACTGTCTCTCTACTGCTCAGTCCTCAGATGACTAAGGATAAACATGACTAGAATTACATCCTCATGGATTTGTTTAGACAGAAAAGAAATTTAATTTGAAGCAAGTGTTCTTGCATGAAATTCGTAAATTTTAAAATATTAATATTTAAGATTATATGATTAGTTTAACAATTTCTAATCAGGATGTAGGAAAAAAAGTTAAGGTTTAATTAAACAAGCTTTTTGTTAAGTACTCTGCAATCAAGGATACTAGTAAAAAATAGATGAGTTATTTCCATGCTATGCATTTAGCTAGATACGCTCTGTGTTAATTTTAAAAATCTATAAAGTCCATCCATGTTATATTTAAGCACTTACTTAAAAAAATAATATGAAAATCACAGTGCTATGCAATTATTTTTGTTGAGAAAATTCTGAATCATCAATGCATAATTGACAAATAGCTCTAATATGAAGCCTTGACACATACAAGACTTTGCTAGGGTTCAAATAGTGTTTAGTTTTAAACCATTGTTACTAAATCAACATTCTATAAAATCAAGCATATAGGAGAACTTTTTTTTATTTTTATTTTTTGATTCTTGAATCTTAACTCTGTGAGAATAGCTTAACTATGGGAACAGAGAGTTATTCCTCTAGACAAAGGTAACATATATACATAAATATAGAAAGTTCTATGTTTAGCTGATTAAGTTCTCCATTTACTTTTTACTCTTTGGACTAGAATGATGGAATTCTAACTGAGAAGGAAATTAGCTCAGTGGGTAAATGTGATTTTTTAAAATACTGCTTCCATAAATCTTTGGCAAACTGAGAGGAGCCCATCCAAGGAGAGTCAGCCACCACCTGCTGTGTTTGATTTAAAATTGATAATCTAATAGAGTGGGATAGCAAGGACTGCCTCAGGGCAGGGAAGGGCTGATGACAGTCTGCTCAAAGTAATCAGCTCGGGCAATTAAAGGTATTGCCAGTTGGTCATGAATTTTCTAGATAAGCTCCAGGCTTTTCTTTCTTAGTTTAGCTTGCCTGCATAGATTTATGAGGTCGCATATCTTTGGTGTGTCTTAGGTAGTCATTGCCTGACAGTCTGTTTAGAGATATCCTCCCCATGGTATCTGCCTCTTATTAACCAGTTGGTACATGATATGCCAGACATTGGGCAAATGATTGCTAAGGGCCCTGGATCTGGTGATAGATTACAAGGGTTCAAGTCTTGGCTGTACCAGTTTACTAACTCAGTGACCCAGGCAGGCCGCTTAATATCACCCCAGGTCTCAATGTCCTCATCTATAGGTTGGGGTGATATTTTGAAGGGTTATTGGGAAGATTTAGTTACTGCATGGAAGTCCTCAGGAGAGAGTCTGACACACAGTACTAGTAAATTGCTGTTTTTGTCAATAGACTCATATAATCCTTAATAATCATTATAAATCATTATTATCTTTTATAGGTTTTTAAGTGCCCCCTATGAGCCAGGTAATGGAGAGCCAATGAGAGCAAAAAAGGCTTGAGCCACCTCTCTCATGGAGGAAAAATAAACAAGAGAAAGTTCCACCCAGACACAAGCACTCTTGTTCAGATCAAAGTTTCTAGGCCAGATGCCACTTTTATGATCACTCTTCCTGCCGACCATTGTGAATTTAGAATTAAAACTAAATATAACACTCAACAGAAGAAAATTAGCTTAAAATCTTGTAAGATGATAAAAATTGAGTTATAGATGTTAATATTTCCAAAATAAAAAGGCTTTTAAAATCTAAAAGAACAAAAAACAAAAAACTGAAACAATCAAAAACTCAATTAAAATGAGAGCAACTTAAGTTACTAAAAGCCTGGTCTTACTAAGAACAGTAAATATAAGGTAGAAATAAGAAATATGGATGATACATAAGCTATGAAAACCAAAAAAGGAAAAATAGTGAGGCAAAACTTTTAAAATAGAATAAAATATGTTGAAAAATGATTAGAAACCGGACCAAAATAAATAAATAAATAAATAGACCCAAGTAAAGCAGTAAAAGGATAAAATTAAACTTGATGTGATAAAACATAGTAATTTTTCAGTTAAAAATAAGCAACCAAAGGCACACTATAAAAAAAAATAAAATCTCAATAAGGTGAAAGGTAAAAATGAATTCTTAAAGATTTTTAAAAATGAAGGAAGATACTTCAAATTCAGCTAAGAAAGAAGCCACAACTAAAAGAGCATGCAGGTGAAACTATGTATTGACCAATTTATAATGATTTGAAGATGGCTCTCAGCTCTTTAAAAATATGGAGACAGGGGCACCTGGGTGATCTCAGGGTTCATGAGTTTGAGCCCCACTTTGGGCTCTCTGCTGTCAGTCCAGAGCCTACCTGGGATCCTTTGTGCCCCCCTCTCTCTGGCCTTCCCCAGCTCATGCTCTCTCTCTCTCTCTCAAAATAACATAAACATTAAAAAATGTAGAAAAAATAAATAAAATATACGGAGACATACATATTTAAAATTTGAATCTGTTTTACTTCATTTTTCAAGAAATAACTCTTTTCCAACTAAAAATAAAAACTTCATCTTTGAAGACTTAGAAAAAATCTGTGACATCATTTTTTACTCACATTCTTAAAGTTCATGATGAAGAAAAAAAGACTGCTTTCCTTTCCTTTGGCTCATGAAACCACAAAGTCCTCCAGTAGGAGGAAGGCACCGGGCTGTGTCGGAATGAGCAAACCAGGAAGAGGAGGAAGATGGGCTTTAAATTCCTGCCATGGCACTCATCCCCTCTGTTAATATTTGTCCAGTGAAAATCAGCAGGAAATTGGGAGTGCCAGATCAAGTAATGATGCAAAACAAAAACCCACAGAAAGATACGGTATTGTTGTTCAGTAGGAAGAACAAGAAGAAGAATTAAGATACTCCACTTACATTTCATTTTGCATTGTTAAGTTCATTGCATACCTTTGACAGTTCCTAGTGTTTTCAGATCCTTCTCCCAACCTTGTGAGGATTTGCTAGCACTATAAAGAGTAATGATTCTGTATCCAGTAACAGCATATTGGTATTAGCCTCCTATGTTTTTACCCTAGTCATTTCTGATATTTAATTTTAAATAGCACACCACACATTTTGAGATTATGAAATTCCTTCCACATGAGAAAAAGCACACAATTTTAATTAATAATGACTCATCCTGCTAAGCACATTTTAGTAAGGCATTTTCCATGTTTCTTGTCTCATGTGGAATAAAAGTTCTTCATACTACCTCTGCATGTACTAGAGACGACACAGCCAGTTGGTTTATTCTTAGTACCTTTACTATAAAATACCCTGATGCACCAGCAGAATGGAGCTGGGGGACTGAGTTGAGGACCCCATGGTTCCTAGTTATCAGCTAACTCTGCTGTGATCAGCTCCTTTCCTAGAATTCAATCCCTATAGTGTCCCTGGATCTCTGAGCACTCCAGCATAGACAAACCCTCCTCTATCCTCTTATGTCCAGACCCCATAGAGAATTTATCCAAATTTCTTCTCAGTTATTCCATGGATTTTAAGAATAATTTTTTAAAGTTTATGAAACCCTAGAAGGGCCAGATTTTCAGGTCCCAAAAAGGAAGAACTCACATTACCCCATTATATAAAATTTTGGCTTGTTAGAATGTGGACAAAAATGAACAATCCCTGGGATGAAAAGACTAGAAAATGTGCAAGGGTTCCTTCTGGGGCAATTCACTGGAAACCACGATGAACTTGTGCCTCTTGGCAGAATTCCATAGATCAGAGTCAATGGGAAGGGAGTCTCCTTGATAGTGTGCAAAGGATTGACTTAATGAAAAACCAAGAGAAACTCTTTGGAAGTTCTTTCCTTGGTAAGATTGACAGCTAGAGTGAATCTCTGTTGTGTACCGTGCTTAAAATAATGAGCATTACTGTGTACTCCTCAAGTATCAGCTCTGAAGACTCATATGATGATGTTCACAACAACCTCATGAGGTTGGTGTGCTTGTTACCCTCACTTCCAGAGGAGGAACTGAAGCTTCAAGAGTTAAAAAATGTTGCCAAAGCTTCACAGTAAATGGCAAAAGCAGTGTTCAGAGTCTCTAATCTTAACCCATACTATATTAATATCACTGGTGCCATCAATATTTAAATCTGATTATGTTTTGAGAAGATTCAGAGATCGGTCACTTATTCTTATGATTTTGTGCCTTCACTTACCCTCCTTCGTAACAAATTGAGATAAGATTCCCAAACTAGAGGCATTCCGGATGAGTAATACAGCATAATGTATAAGATGTCTTTCACGATATAAAGTGCATACCAATCACCTGAGAATCTTATTAAAATGCAAATTTTGACTCAGTAGCTCAGGGATGGGTCGGAAGACTGTGCATTTCTAACATGCTCCCAGATGATGCTGAGATTCTGAATACATTTTAAGTAGCAAGAACATACTGGAAAAGAGCAACCCTGTTTGAGAGGATCTGGAACAGAATCTCAGCCAGGCAGCTGTTGAGCTGTACATTTTCTAAGCTTCCTGAAATTTCTCATTTGTAAATTATAGGCTATAGTACCAAACAAGCTTATCTCACACAACTGTTTTTGATGATCAAATTAGATAGAGCTTTTTAAAGTGCCCAAAAAATAATGGAGAGCTTGGTAGCATCTGACTTCGGCTCAGGTCATGATCTCACTGTTCGTGAGTTGGAGCCCCGCATGGGGCTCTGTGCTGACAGCTCAGAGCCTGGAGCCTGCTTCAGAATCTGTGTTTCCCTTCCTCTCTGCCCCTCCCCTGCTTGCGCTCTCTTTGTCTCTCTCAAAAAGAAATAAACATTGAAAAATGTGTTTAAGTGCTCAAAAAATAAACAAAAAGGCAGCCGTTACTATCATTATTAACATGAAGCTCAAATCTGATTAGTTCAATGTTCTCCCCAAAGCCTACCTGAACCTCAGATCTATCTTGCCTATTAAAACATTTATCAGACAAATTTTTCTGCTCGGTTCTGTACACATGTGATCCTGAGGTCACATTGAATTCAATGGCTTTAATCACTCAAAGAATAAGATAGGACCCATAATTCCTTATCCACAAAGCTGTTTTTACAAGCTTCCTATGAAATTGTAGCCTGAGAGGACAGTATTACACACACTCCCTATGGATCTTATCTTAATTTCATGACTCTGGTCTGTTCCTGGGAGTGATCTGAGTGTGTTTTAACAGTGTTGTTATCTGAAGTTATTCAAGTTTGTTGACAATGTGGGTTTCCTACCATCAGCACCTCCCCTTGCTTCCCCCCTAATTCCATCAATCACAGCCTAACACCGAGGGCCACCAAGTAAGGGCAGTCTCTGCAAAGTCTCAAGACTCAGCTTTCTAAACACCCTTGACTACGAGTGACAAGTTTGCCAGGATCTGGCATCTCAGATTGTCCCTATGAAAATGCTAATTGTGAAAATGCCAATTGTTTTTTGGAAACCTTGAAAAAGTCATGATTTACTCATAAATAAAGGAGTTCCCTTTTTCCTGCGGAACTCAACCAGCATCTATTCATTCATTTAACAAATATGTGTTGAACAGCTGATGCTGGGCTTCGTGCGTGACTTGTGGGAGACAAAGATGAATGAATCATAAATAGTAAATGTGTGACCTTAGTATTCAGACAGTCCAGGTTCATACACCCATTCCATTAGTTTTTAGGCTTCTGATCTTGGGCAAACCTAAAAAGTTATTGAGTTCAGTTTCTTCCTTGGTAAATGATTTGGATGAAGCTTATATAAAACAGTATTTATAATGACTTTATAATATTTGGCCATAGCCAATTTCTAAAATATGATGGTTTGGGGTTACTAAGCAGTCCTATATGGAGTCCATGGAGATCTGGAAGATCCAGAGAATCTAATACATTCAATACAGTGTCAGGAGTTCTGAATCATAGAGAGAGGCACAAGATCGGCCTCCAGAGTAAAGTGATTTTTCTAAATTATTTTACTTTTATCTATCAAAATTTACCTTCTTTTCAATAAAATCCTATGATCCCTAGGAAGAGAAAGCATCAAGGAGCATTTAATAAAACTAAAGCAGGAACAGACATTTGTAGAATTAAATTAAGTGCTGCTAGGATTTTCAGGATTAAAATTTTTGTCCTACTGTATTTGGGATGCATATTTGGTTAATGTGAATTACAGAGGGATTATACTTCATTTTAAGAACATGTTCTTGAGGACCTCAAGCAATTTAAAGTCTTAATTAGATGTTTCCATACGGCTAAAAAGAATGACCAGGGTTTCTATTACAAGCATTAAAGAATATTGCCTTATCCTGCTAGCTCACCATTCATTCAGCCTGCCAGCTTTGAAGTTATGAAATTCTTAACAAGTGTAACAAAAATTTGAGTATTGCCTTACTTTAAAATTTCACATAGTGTGAGACTTTATTACTTATACAGTATTATTTCAAATTTGCATGCAAAATGTGACTACACTTTATGGAAGGGTAACTCAAAGCATTCTCTTAGGTAAGTAACATTTTGATGTGGTCAAGATGGTTACTTACAAAAAGGTATCAGACAACATCTGCCAAATTGGCATACAATTAATTTTCTTTAGCAGGGCATAGCCCCTCAGCTGCGGTGATAAATTTTAACATCAGATTTTCCTGGCTCCGTTTCTAATAAATAAAAATCCTAAGCATCAGACAAAGCTGCCTGTTTTCAAGGACAGTATTTTACATGGTGTGTCAATCTAAAGCATTAGTTACTAAAAATAAATTAGCAGGGAGAGCTCCTCATATCCATCTTAGGGACATTGATTTGTTGCTCTTGATTTTTCTGTAGTGCTGATAGAGAATTTAGGATTAAAGTATTAGGGAATCTTTCCACTTACACAGTTTAATTCCACATGACTTACTCTGAACCCACATTGATATAATTTGTAGATATCACTTCTACCTCGACATGTACAATATTGTGACTCATGCATATTGACCATTTCAATGGACTTGTTGAGTTGGAAATCTGCATCTGTGTTCTTTTCTAACTGCTGAGAATGTGCAAATATCTTTTCTGTATTAGGAGATGCAGACCTGAGTTTAAATCCTTACCTACTTGCTGAGGGATAGAGAAGTGACCTAAAATCTCTGATATATTTAGGTTTTGGAGTATAAAATAGGGATCAAACCTAGCTTACAAAATCCTTACAAAAAAGGATGAGGGATAACATATATAAGATGCCTAGCACTCAGCCTAGCATGTAGCAGATACAAAATAATTGGTAATCACACTACGATCTTGTGTATAAAGTCTTACATACAGATCCGTGGGCATCAGCCACTCAACTACAGTTTACATTTATTTATTCAGCCTATTTTTAATTGAGAATCAACCATATGCCATACACTTAGGTACTGGGAATAAAGCAGTAAAAACAGAAAACCCATGCCATCAAGGAATTTACTATCTAGTGGAGTCAGGCAGACAATAAACATATAACTAAAGTGCATTGTATATTAACAGTGACAGGCACTATGGATAGGGCTACGAACGTGCTGCTGTACCTGGAAAGTCACTGTTTATGTCAATTGTCCTGGTATCATTATCATAATGCCCCCTTTTATTTTCAGTGGTGTTCCAGGTTAGACAATAGATTTTTATGATTAACTGTAATAGTTTCCCAGGGCTGCCATAACCAAAGACTGGGTGGCTTAAACAACAGAAATTTATTTTCTCATAGCTCTGGAGGCTAGAAGTTCAAGATCAAAGTGTCAACAGTTTGCTTTCTCCCAAGGCCTCTCTCCTGAGCTTGCAGATGAATGCCTTCTCTCTGTATACTCACATGCCCTTTCCTCTGTGCTCAACACATCCCTGAAGTCTCTTCCTTTTCTTCTAAGGACACCAGTCAGCCTGGATTAAGGCCCACCCCAAAGGCCTCATTTTAACTTAATTCTTTCTTTCAAGGCTCTGTCTCTAATACAGTCACATTCTGAGATACTGGGAGTTATGTCCTCAACATCTGAATTTGTGGGAGACACAAATCAGCCCATGTAATAAACCAATCGGTGGGGTAAAGTAAAGCAGGAAAGAGGAATAGGGAGTTGCGTGGCAGTTCTGGTTTCAATAGGACGGCCAAGGAGGTCTCACTGTGTTGGCTGCGTTGGGAGTAGAGACTTGGAGGTGAGGGAGTGATCGTGAAGATATTTGAGGTGAGATATTACAGGAGCAGAGACCAGTCAGTGGCAAGTTCAGAATGAGAAGAGTGAAATAGGAGATAAGATAGACAAATAAACTTTGGTGGGAGGACTGTGCACACTTTGTAGGTCGTTGTAAGGAGTCTGGCTATTGGTCTAGATGATATGGAAAATCATGTGATATTCAGTACATATCTCATTAGTTAATTAACTTGAGAAGGAAGCAGAGATCCTCACTTCTAGTTTAGGTCTCTGTAAATGCTTATCCTCAGCAGAGATTTACCCAAAACCCTGACTGCAGAATATAGAACATATCATCTCCAAAAGGGAGAAATCCACTCAATCATAGTGTGTCATAAATTAATTCACCTAGGATAAACATGCTTAGTGGGAGTTTGCAAAAACATATCAGTACTATTAAGAAGTACTATTAATCAGTGCTATTAAGAGCACCATGTCTTATATTTTGAAGAACTCCATAGACAAAGGAAGTGTCCTAGAGGATGAATATATGGCCATGATACCATATGATTTTTTCTGACATTCTTGAAAATTTGTTAATTGACTTCTGTATTAGTTTCTTATGGCTTCTGTAATTAATTACTACAAATAGTGGGGGTGCCTGAGTGTCTCAGTCATTAAGCATCTGACTTCAGCTCAGATCATGATCTCAGTTCATGAGTTCGAGTCCCACAGTGGGTGAGCTCGAGCCCTGCTTCAGGTAAAACACAAGCCCTGGGTGAGCCCCACTTCTCTCTCTCTCCCTCTGTCTCTGTCTCTGCCTCTCTGTCTCCCCCTCCCTCTATCTCTCTCCCTCTCCCTCTTTCTCTGACCCTCACTCACTGGTGCCCTCCACCTCTCTCTCTCTCTCTCAAAAAAAAAAAAAAAATACTATAAATAATGAAAAGGTATTCTCTCACAGTTTAGGAAACCAAAAATCTGAAATTAAGGTGGCAGCAAATGTGGTTCCTCCTGGAGTTTCTGAGGAAGAATCTATTTCATGCCTGTCTTTTAGTTTCTGGTGGTTGATGGCAATCACTAGCATTCCTCGGCTTGTAGCTACAGTAATCCAGTCTCTACCTCCATCTTCATATGGCCTTCTTTCTTAGGGCCCATTTGAGTTAGCCGATTCACTTGGTCAGGAGTGATCAGGCATAGCTAATGTTTAAGCCACCCTGGCGATTCTAATGGGTAGCCAGGGCCAATTAATTGGTATTCACAAAATCGTAAACACCTGAGCTTTAATGCATATTATATCTGATTATCATCCCAAGTGCCTAACACAGGGTCTGCCTTATAATATATTCAATAGATATCTATTGGTTAGATTAAAGAACAAATAATTTTACAGAATAAATGCAGTTTTGAATGAAGATTACATACAGTGACCCAAAAGAATAGGAAAGTAGTGTTTCACATTGGAAGTCATAACAGATTATATGTTATTTCTTCTAGCATTTGAAGGTTTTGCAGAAACAATTACTTCATCCATCTCCTAACTTCCTTGAGATTAGTAAATGTCACATATTATTAGCCCCATTTTTCAGATGAAGAAATTGGATCTCCTCGTGCAGCTTTCTCTTCAACTGCATTATTATTTTTTAATACCACAAGGAGTTTGATAGATGTCCTAAAGCAAATAGAATTAGAGGCAGCATTTCTAGTAAAGGAACATAGGTCACCAAGTTTTCAGTACTATATTCAAGATGGGATGATTTAAGAAGCCTAACTGAGGGGATGGGGGGAGGAAATAGAAAACCATTCCACAAAGTGAAACAAATATGCTATAGCAGAAGGTTTCACAGACCCAGTAAGTGAAATAGCCCAATGATCTATTAGAGCCATTATTAGTGTAGTAGAGAAGTCAGAATGTCTGACCCAGATTCAGACAGATGGACATGTGGACATCCTGGGCTGCCACTTAAAAGCTGCAGGCATGTCCCTACCGTTAATTCCCTTGGCTGTCATCTGGCTATCATGTTATTATCTGCCACATGGAGTTCTTGTGCAGGTTAAATGATACAATGCTTGTAAAGTGCTTGGCACATAGAAAGTCCTTCTTATTGTTGGGTTATAACACTGCATTTTAGGCATCATTTATCTCCTTCTTTCCTAAGGGCATGATCGAGTTCAAGTGAAATTCAGAGAACTTTCCTGTTTTACTGTTAATCCTGGCATTATTCTGCGCGTGACCCAGGTGAGGTCAAAGAGGCTCAGTGAGCTTAGATTACTTGTCCGAAGTCTCACAAACAAAAGTGGCAGAGCTTAGATTCGAATTACTTCTTTCTGGTTCCAAAGCAGCATGTCTTTCTGCTACAAATGTTATAATCAATTTGTCCCAAATTGTTTACATTTTTTTTATGTTGGTAAAAATGCTTAACATGAAATCTACCCCTTAAAAATTTTTAAATGCAAAATGCAGTATTGCTGACCAGAGACATTGTCACACAGAACATGAGCAGAAGTTATTCCTCTAGCACAACGGAAACTTTATACCCATCGGAAAACATCTCCCGATTTCCACCTTCCCTGAGCCCTGGCAAACACCAATCTCCTTTCAGCTTTTAATCTATTTTATAAGTTGAAATCATGCAGTATTTGTCCTTCTGTGACAAATTATTTCACTTAGCCTAATGTCCTCAAGGCTCATCCATGTTGTCATGTATGACAGGATTTTCTTCCATTTGAAAGCTGAAAAATACTATATAGTATTACAATAAGATTGCATTGTATCCAAATAATTTCATTTTAGATCCCTGTTTCATTTTTCCTGCTAATTATAGCTATTTTTAAAGTGAATTTCCATGTTTGCATTATTTACCATGTAATGAAGTGGCCATTTTGTCAATAACTGCACATTATTCTACAGGAACAGACCTCACTGGTTGTTGCTAATATAATTTATCATCTTAAATTGGAACACTTTGGATACGAAGAGGGGTTGCTAACAGATGGAATGTTAGGACCATTGTCATAAATTGGTGCTGTCCTGGGCAAGCCCTACCCACAGAGAATTCCAGATAATTTCCCAACTCCCACACAAAAGATCTCACCACATAAGCAGTTTTGGTAATTTGTGCAAAGGAACAAAGGAAAATTGGGTTTCAATGATGAATGTTATTTTTTTTTAATTTTTTTT
This sequence comes from Herpailurus yagouaroundi, assembly GCF_014898765.1. NCBI lineage: Eukaryota > Metazoa > Chordata > Mammalia > Carnivora > Felidae > Herpailurus > Herpailurus yagouaroundi. The sequence goes on from NW_024412376.1 coordinate 152,328,014, forward strand.
TTAATGTTTGTTTATTTCTGAGACAGAGAGAGACAGAGCATGAGTGGGGAAGGGGCACAGAGAGAGGAAGACACAGAATGTGAAGCAGGCTCCAGGCTCCGAGCTGTCAGCACAGAGCCCGACGCGGGGCTCAAACCACAAACCGTGAGATCATGACCTGAGCCGAGGTCGGTCATGCAACTGACTGAGCCACCCAGGCGCCCCTCAGTGATGAATTTTAAAGGAACCCAAAGAAAACTGACACCTTTTCCGTGCTGTTTTCTGCTAGCATTCTCTGACTAGTTCTGCCAAAAGAATAGGGCAGTCATGTGGACAACGGCAAGCACTTAGTACTCATTTAGGAAACATCACAGCTCAGGACGCCTGGGTGGCTCAGTCTGTTAAGCACCCGACTCTTGACCTCAGATCAGGTCATAATCTCACTGTTGGTGAGATTGAGCCCAGCATCAGGCTCTGTACTGACAGCATGGAGCCTGCTTGGGATTCTCCCTTTCCCTCTCTTCTCTCTGTCCCTTCCCCGGCTCTCTCTCTTTCTCTCAAAATAAATAAACTTAAAAAAAAAAAAAGCATTGTAGCTCTTGACCATCCAGTTGTTTACCAATATTTGCCTATGATAATGTACAATAATTATCCTGTACTCAGATAAAGCTTTCTCTAAATTTTTCATGAGGCATGCAGTCAACACAAAGGTTAAGATTCAGTGGGACCCTGTTTTGATTGAGAGACTGAGCCAGAGGCAGAGAGAGAGACAGAGACAGAGATAGAGCAGAGAAAGATAAAGGAGAGGTGCAAATACAGACATTGAAGGACAAAGAGAGAGAAACCTGGGGCCAGAGAAACACGGAGGTGGAGAGTACATGGGAGACAGAGAGGTAAGGAAGTGACCAAGGCTAAGGAAGAGACAGAGAGGGGGAGCTGGAGAAAACAGAGGCAGAGAGAGACACGGAAGAGACCCCCAACAGCTGACAGACAGATTGGCATTCACTTTATGAGAAACAGGTGTCTTCAAGTAGCAGCCCTAAATAGAGGCAAATTTACTCTATTTGCGTTGAGACTCTGTAGATTATTTCCAGCAAATTCAGGCACCTTGTAGCTTCTTTCTTCTGGATTAACTGATAGATAAAATGTAACTCTTTTACAGTCAGGGAAAAGAAAACAGGTCAATTAAGAAGGTCAGTGCTCTGCCTCCAAAAGTCATAAAGTTCCAAATTAAATGTAGCTATTTCCTCCTCATTTTCAGTCATTAACCCTGATGCTGCCCTTCTTAAAGGTGAACAATTACATTCCGGGGTGACTGCGGGATCATTAACAATCGGTATGGATGGCAGCAATTTTCAGTAAGAATTATCACCAGAGTATGAACCCCAAATTATCTGGTCCCTGTTTTTTTCAGGAATAAATTTGGAAATACAAAATGAACTGCATGTGTGTGTATTTATAAGCTTTAAAGTTATTTAAAAATAACTTATTTAAAAAATAAACACACTGGCAGAATAGTTCGCATTTGCAGCTAGTCAAGAAAATAGTCTGTCGCCTCAACATCAAGTCAATGTTCATACATCAGCTTGTCACTGATTCAAAGGAGGGAGACACAGATGGGATCACAGTACCACTGGAACTCCTGGTGATTTGGTCATAGTTCTTGATTCCTGGGAAGACACCATGTCTATGGAAACATCATTAGCTATTTTTCTCCACCTGCCACCCACAGGCTGAGGATCTAGGAAGAAAAATACTGTCCATAATTCAAAAGCACAAGATAGAAGCTGATCAGGGCTGTGAATTATGGAGTAGGAACCTTTATTCCCATGCAAAGCCACAGAAAATACTCATTTTTGCTACAGGAAGAAGAAAGATAAGCATAATTCTCATTGTGGTGAAATTACCACTTCTATTACCAACATCATTACTTGTTGAATTCATAAATCATGATCCATCACTCACCGCTGAAACCTGACATTTACATGTAGTGGTATTTCTTGTGGAACAGGAAAAGCAGTCAGTGAAAAATGACCACTGGCACATAGCTCTCCTGAAATCTGGAGGGTCACAAATACAGGGCAACCCGCCTGGTACTGGGCTGATTGATTTTCAGTAATGTCAGGCTTTGTAAGATGAAACCTTTCCCACCAGGAAAAATGAATGCATTTCATCCAGTTATATCACAATTTGAAGTGGCCTATGTATTGGCACACTTACTTTTTATTCTTTTTGCATTACTTTGTTTCGGGATTTTTGAAGTGCTGGAACTCTAGTTTGGTTTGACTTCTCAGTGCAAGAATAAGGGAGTTGACTTAATTTTGATTTCTAAGGCAATGAATTTATGAATAGATCATTGGACTCGAGGTTTATATAGCCAATTAATTTAAGGTATTAATCTGCCTATTGTAGGTGCCCATAAGTATTAATTGAATAAACTAATGAATAAAGTTAATCACTCAACAAATATATATTAGTGCCTAATATATGTAATACATTGCACTAGTTGATAATAATGCTAGTAATCAAAACAGAGTAAGAAACTGTCTCATCTCATTAGATATGTTTTCTCAAATACCGCTCCACTTAATCCTTCCCTGGCAACCACATTGAAAAGTACCAGTTTACCCCACCCACCTCCCAACCCATCCAACAGAAGTCTCTGCTTTCTATCTGACAAACCTTATATTTTGCTATTTATTTTTATTATTTTTCCCTGACTATAATGTGTGATGAAAAAAAGCGGGAATTTTGTCTGTTTTGTTCACTACATTATTCCCAGCACCCAGAACAGTGTCTGGCACATTGTAGGCACTCAATGAATGATTTTTGAATAAACGAATTAATGAATGAACAGAATTCTCTCTTCGGTGCATTTGAGATTTAGTGAAAGAAACGTACAAATCAATCATGCAATGCAATAGGTCTTACAATTGATGTAGATGGTTAGAATCTGGAGAGCAGGGACTTTTTCTCGTATGACTGCTATATATCCACAGATCTACGATACACGTTATTTAAATGTTTATAGCACAAGTGCTATGATAAATGCTTTTTAAATAAATGAATAAATATTTATGTGATGTCAGGTTTTTAATCTATCAAAGAGTATTTATGGGGGTAAAATGTCTTGCATACTAAGGCTCTCTGCCTGATGACCTGCCTTCATGCTTAATTTTCTTTTAGTGCTATCGGCTGGGGAATGCAGCCAGAATCATCCTGAGTGGAGAGCCTTCTTTTTTTTTTTTTTAATTTTTTTTTTCAACGTTTATTTATTTTTAGGGCAGAGAGAGACAGAGCATGAACGGGCGAGGGGCAGAGAGAGAGGGAGACACAGAATCGGAAACAGGCTCCAGGCTCTGAGCCATCAGCCCAGAGCCCGACGCGGGGCTCGAACTCACGGACCGTGAGATCGTGACCTGGTTGAAGTCGGACGCTTAACCGACTGCACCACCCAGGCGCCCCCTGAGTGGAGAGCCTTCTTACACAGACGTCTGCTTAGGGTGTGGGGAAGAGACTCTTCACACACTGTGAGGAAATACACCATGCAGATTTTAAACGCATCTGCTAAGTATAGACGTGCAGCTAATCTGTTTGAGACCTTCATATAACACAGATAGTCTGGTTTATTCTTTGAGCAGATATTGATTAAACACTTTTTACATAATAAGCATTATGCAAGGTAATTAGGATACAGTAGTAGATAAGACAGACTTGGTTTCTGATTTCATGATACAGTTGAATGTAGCCCGCTGTGTTAGTATGCTCTCTCTATGCTTTTCTGTTCCTCTGTCCCTGACTTCTTTGGGGCTAACTGAATATTTTTTGTATTCCATTTTAATTCCTCAATTGGCTTTTTAACTGTACCTCCTTTTACTATTATTTACTTGTTTCCCTAGCATCTAGAGTTTGTAATATGTCTCCTTCACTTAATCAGACTACTTATCATGAATATTGTACCACTTAGTGTAAAATGTACTATCAGTAAAAGTTCCATTTACCTTCTCCTATGTCTTCTGCTATTGTCAGAAATTTTATATCCACAAGTGTAACGAACTCCACAATACCTATTTTTGTTTTATACGAAGGAAATAAGAGGAAATAAGATACTATTTTATATTTGTTCACATATTTTCAGTTTTTCCTTTATTTTGCTCTTTACTTATTTCTACCTGTAGATGTTCATACCACGTCATTTCCTTTAAGCCTGAAGAAATTCCTTTAGTACTTCTGGTAATGCAGCTCTGGTAGCTATAGCTTTTCTCAGCTTTACTGTATCTGAAAATGTCTTTATTTCACTGTCCTTCTCAAAAGATTATTTTCACTGAATATAGAATTCTGAGTTGAAAGTCTTTGTAGTCCCTCAGCACTCATTCCATTGTTTTCTGGCTTCTATTGTTTCTGATGAGAAACCATTCTCATATATTATTTTACCTCTGTATGTAATATGTCCTTTTCTTCTAGGTTTGGGGTTTTTTTTAAGTTTTTTTTTTTTTTTTTTTCTAATTTTTTTTACCAGTTTGTGATATGCCTATGCATGAGTCATCTTGTATTTAGATCATGGCTCAAAAAGTTTTCTGGATCTGTACATTAATGTTCATAACTAAATTTGGAATATTTGGGACACTTTTTTCAAACTCCTCTCTTTTTATCTTATTTTTTATCTTATTCAAGCTCATAAATCTTTTTTCAGTAGTCCCTGTCTGATGTTGTCCATCTAAAGAAGTGTTTATATTTTTGATATTTTACTTCTCATTTTTAGAATCTTCATTTATTTCCTTTCTATAGTTTTAATGTTATTGCCAAATGTTTTCAACTATTTACTGATTATGACCATCTTTTTTGCTAATGTCATTTTGACATCTGTGTCATCCCAGAGTCTATTTCTATCGATTGTTTTTCTTAAAATCTTGATTATGGGTCACATTTTTCTGCTCCTTTACATGTTTGTTCATTTTTGGTAGCATGACGGACATTATTACAATACATTGTAAGGAATTTGGAATTTGTTATGTTCTTTTCAAATGTGTCAAATATTTTCTGGAAGGTATTCCATAGTTACTAGCACTTCCTTTTGGTCTTACCAACTTTCGTTCTACTGTTTGTTAGGATAGGTTAATTTTGGTTTTATATGTAGTCATGGGGTGTGGCCTTTACCCTGGGAAATGATCCTTACTCCAAGAACATAGTCTCTGAGCTCTCCAGTGAATGCCAGTGGTATTTAATGCAGCACCGCACTTTACTCCTTCATTCCTTCCTTTCCTTTTGTTTTCCTTTTCCTTTTCCTTTTTCTTTTCTTTTCTTTTTTTTTTAATGAAGTCAGAATTTCGATATTTCCCAGCATGACATGACTTCTGGTATTTCCATTCAATTCTCAGCCCTTTAGCAGCTTCTGCCTCCTAAGTATCATGGAGTCTGATCCTGAACATGCATCACTCAGGCCTTGATCAGTGACTATATTAGGCAGGCTTCTCTAGAGAAACAGAATCCATTGGAGATAGATAAATAGGTAGATAGATAGATAGATAGAGATACAAAGAAAGAGATTGATTATGAAAGAATGTCTCACACAATTATGGAGGCTAAGAAGTCCCCCAATCTGCCATCTGCAAGCTGGAGGTCCAGGAAAATTGGTGGTATAGTTCCAGTCCAAACCCAAAGGCCTGAGAACCAGGAGCCCCAATGTTTGGGAGCAGTGGAAGATGGATGTTCCAAATGAGGCAAAGGACAAATTCACCCCTCCTATGCCTTTTGTTCTATTCAAACCTTCAACTTACTGGATGATGACCACTATCATTGGTAAAGGTGATTTTCTTCACTCAGTCTACCAATTTGAATGCTAATTTCTTCCAGAAACATCCTCACAGATACCCTCAGAAATGATGCTTTACCAGCTATCTGGGCATCTATTAGCTTAGCCAAGTTGAACACAAAATTAACCATCACAATGACCCACATTTAATCTTCACACAAATCCTCCCCTCTGACACACATAGCAGAATCTCTCTTTTCCTACACCCTCTCCTGAAAATTCCAGTCCCTTTAGGAGTCCAGAATTCTGATGTCTGCCATCTCATCTCAGTAAGCATGGTCTCCACCTCTCGGAACTATGGAAAGGACAAGCCACTTGGCAGAGAGAGACAGGGCATTTGTGGAACTCAACTCTTGGGTTTCTTTTCTCTCTTGCACTACAGTTCTACATTGCTTGTTTTTCAGTACTTGAGAACAGTTGCCTCATGTGGCTTGACCAGTATTATGGATGCTTATAGTGGGATAACACATTCATCAACATTTACTCTCTAAAGCTGGAAGTAGACATCTTCAATCTTACACTGCAGTAAGGAAGACATATGTCAAATATATAATTGAGTCATCAATTGTTTTAATTATATTCATGATAATGCCATGAAAGAGAAATATAGGAAACTCTAGGAGCATGTAATAGAGCTGTTCATAATCTAGTTCCGTTCATCATGCAGGGTTTTTCAGAAAGTGATTATTGACCTGAAATCTCAAAGATGACAAGAGGTATCAAAGCCACAAGGAGGTAAAACAAAAGTTCAGTGAGAGGTAATAGCACCTGGAAAGGACCTGTGGTAGGAGGACCCAAAGAACTGGAAAAAAAAAATTAATATCTAGCATCTATTGAAAGTACATTGTGAACAATCACTGTGTTAGATGCTTTATATTATATCATTAGATTCTAATAGAGACTATTACTAATCGATTCTGTTGGTGAGGAAACTGAGATTCAGAGAAATTCAGTAACCTTACCCAGTGCCATAAAGTACTGAGATCTGAATCCAGGTTGTTTTAATACAGTGCTTGAACATTCAACCACTACACTTTAAGGGAAAAAGAGCAGAATGATCTTTAGCAGAGAAGGGGGTGGAGATAGGGGAAGTTTTATGATGTCTGCATCCGACTTACAGAAGCTAAAGTTCTCATTGAGGAGAAAACACTGTAAAAATAAGGTAGATTAAGGAGTGCACTTGTTGCGATGAGCACTGGGTGACATATGGAATTGTTGAATCACTGTATTGTACACCTGAAATTAATATAACACTGTATTTTTACTACACTGGAAATAAAATTAAATTAAATTAATTAAATTAAATTAAACTAAATTAAATTAAGTTAAATTAAAATGTTTGCCTTTCCACGTATTTTGGGAAATTTTATGTTATTTTTAACATTTATGATAAATCATTTTCCTATTTATTTGGACGGTAAAGCCCCTAGAGAATTTGAATAATGTCTGTAGTCAAATAAAAGTTGATTTATCCATCTACCAGGGGTAAACAAAAAAGTTAGAAATTATACACAATTTCTATTTAAATATACTTCAAAACGGGATCTTTAAACTGTGTTCTCACAACCAAGATCCTTTAGTATAAATCCTTTTGTTTCACAAAGAAAAGACAAAAACCCAAAGAAGTTTAATTATCTGTCCAAGGTCACTCAACTTGAAATAGTAAAACAGGGACTGAAGTCTGGGACGTCTGACTCCTGATTAGAAACAGCAACCTGTCTACCTTGTAGTTCCAAGAGAATTTCAAAAGATGTTCCAAGGAAGAACATCATTAATTAGCAAATTGGGGTAGAGTCAGGGAGTGACCAGTAATAGTTGTGAATGTTTAGGAAACAGGTAGATCCCTCCATACACCCAGAGCTGAGGGTCCAGCAGCTGTCACATAGAGTGAGCTTGGCAGGTATCGGAACCTAAGGGAAAAAGAGGAAATCGAGCAAATGGCAAATATTTCTTGAGTGTTTGCCTCAATTTCAGGGATGATTGTGGAGTTTGGCTGGACATCAAGAAATCAAACTTGAAGTATAGGAGCTGGGTAAGAGGTACAACTACAGTCTCTCTTCTGCTGATAACTGGTAGAACCTTTGCTAATTCCTGATCATAATAGGGTCTCACTCTATAATAGGATGTGGTACCCAGAATAGTAGAGTGTCAGCACAGGAGCAACAGAGAAGATGGAACAGAGGATGGAAAAGTCCTTTCCTTCAGGAAGGTTGGAGATACAACAAAGAAAGTTTACCGGAAGCAAGTGTGTTTGAATTGAGTTTTAAAGGCTGGATGGGCCTATTGAAGTTGATAGTTGGTGGAGGGCCACTGGACTGTACATACAATGGCAAGGGGGGTTGGAAATGGCACATAGAAAGAGAAGCACAATATTCTACTTGGGAAACTAAAATCAAGCAAAATCCTACTGACCCAGAGAAGTTTACAAAGGAGACAGCACTTAGATGAATGTGTCCCTCTTAAATGTAGAAGGAAGAAGCCACCTAAATGGTCTGCTTTATGTAAATCAGATTTATTTTACAAGTTTAAAAGCTTACTTATATACTAATCAAGGAAATGAAATCAGGTCTTGTTTTGATATTGAAAGTAAATTTATTCACTCGTTTGTCAGACATTTATTGATCTCCACTTACGTGCCAGGCCATCAATTAGCACTTGGGATATCAAGGAAACAAGACATTTCACACCTTATAAGTGTCAAGGGCAGAGGAGAGATTTGTTTTGTGTGTTCCAACAAAGGCAAGAACAGCCTGGTTATTGGTTGATGGTCCAGTGCAAGAGGGTGGTGGAAATCTTGCCAAAGAGGGAGACAGAGCCAGCAGAGCCAGACTGGGGTCCACGGTAGGAAGTGTGTTTTGTTCCTAAGGATAATGTGAAGGTTGTAGAGGGCTTCTAAGCAGAGAAATGATATGATTTGATTTATGTATCTACTGGTTCACTGTCATCCCCCATCACAAAAGATCTATCAGGTTTTTACCCGGTTCCCACTGATGATGGGGTCGCACATCTCCAAAGGGAAATAAATTAGTAGACTTGTGGTCAGAGCTCTACAATTCCATTGGAAGACGGTCTAGCCTAGATTTAAATGGATTCTCTTGTTATTGCTTTATGTTCAACACCTTCTGAACTAATTTGGAGGGGGGACAATATATATGCATCGACAGGCAAACTCAGGCTCTGGGCACTCCGAGTGGGCAAGCTGATGCTGAGCAGGGCAGCTGTGGCTCCTGACACCCAGAGTTGTTTCAAGCATTTCCCAACTTGACCATCCAAGTGCTGTGGATCTTCCTTGATTCCTCCCCAACCATCGGAAGTGCTCCGTCTATTCCTGGGTTAACATTTTGAGAACACACCTTGCTTCTTTTGGAATTACTCCGCTTGAGTAATTCTGTCCATTAATGTCCACACGTGAAAAATGTGAAGGACTGTTGCATCCCTGGGCATGGCAGCTTATGCTAATGAATCTGCATATCAAGGACATCTATTTTCTCATTTTCAGGGAAGGCAAAGGTACTAACAGGTGATTGCAGTGTGAATGATTTATTCAGAGCATCTATCTCCTCTGTAATCAAAGATGGGGAGCAATGAGAACAGAAAATTGTCACGCAGGCCCTTAACTCTCGTTTGAATATAGAAATTTCAATCCAGTTAACTCTTTCAGTGCTTTTCCCAATCTAAGGCCAAAAAAAAAAAAAAAAGAAGAAGAAGAAGAAAAAGCCAGGAGATTTTCCCTTTACTACTGGAAAGACATACTGGCGAGATTCTATTCCCACTTGCTAACACACCATACACTTTAATGCAACAGACGGAAAGTTTTGAACATAAAACCTAAAAAATAAGAAAAACGGAGGGAAAAAAAAGGGATTGATTGATTTTTTTTCCTTCCGGGGTCCCAACCCACTGCCTGTGATTGCCTGAGCAGATGGCTGCCTCCATACCCTGCCTGCCCAGCTTCCTGTGCTCAGCCGTGCGGCATGCCCGTTTCTCTCCGCAGACAGCATTAACAGCACCGATCGCCTGTGTTCTAGGTTTCCTCTACGCCCAGAACAGCACCAAGCGCAGCATTAAAGAGCGACTCATGAAGCTCTTGCCCTGCTCAGCTGCCAAAACGTCGTCTCCTGCTGTTCAAAGCAAGTTTATTTGTTTGTTTTCTCCCCCTCCAAACTGTTTGTTTCCTTCATGTAGGTCTGCATGCGCTGCAGTTCTCACTTCTTAAAAAAAAAAAAAAATCAGTATGTTATATTATGCAAAACCAAGTGTATTGATGTACTCTTGTTTACCTAAAGACCCAGGGGATCTTTTGTGCAGTTAGGAGGCGCACATGCTGGAAGACGAACAGCACAGTGTTAGTGACAAGAGCCTGGGCTTCAAAACACTTGGAAATCTGTGTGCGAACAGAGGGTGTGAGTAGACTCGGAGGGCTCTTGGGATTCCTATCCCCTGACTTGTTGACAGAGCGCACTTCAACCTGCATTACCTAATAGATTTCCTGATGCCCGTGTATGCTTTTGGTGTGTAATTTAGATAATGCCAAACCTCAGAAACATCACAACATTAGAAAAACTACTACACAGTGGAAACCGTTGACACAGACACAAGTTATTTTCTTTGTCCACTCTCTCTGTGTCAGTCAGGGTTCTGTCGAAAAATAGAATCAATATATACCATGCATACACACACACATACATATACATATGTGTATACACATATACGTATATGTATGCACATATATACATATACACAGAAACATGTATATAAAAGTGTTTATTAAAAAATTTTAGTATTTATTTGTTTTTGAGAGCAAGAGATAGAGACAGAGTGCAAGTGGGGGAGGGGCAGAGAGAGGGAGACACAGAACCCGAAGCAGGCTCCAGGCTCCAAGCTGTCAGCAAGGAGCTTGATGCGGGGCTTGAACTCACGAACCAAGAGATCATGACCTGAGCTGAAGTCAACACTTAACCAAATGAGCCATCTAGGTGCTCCCTAAAAACGTTAGTTTTAAAGAATTGTTTCAGACGCCTGTTTTAGGTGCCCCTAAAAGTATTTACTTTAAAGAATTGGTTCACATGTGGCCTGGCGTGTCTGAAATGCATAGGGCAGCCTGGCAGCCTGGAAACTCGGACCGGATATCCTGCCCACGTTATCTAGGGCAACCTCCTTTATGTAGAGTCAACTGATTGCAAATGGTAAACAGGTCTGCAAAACACCTTGACAGCAATATTGAGATTAGTGTTGATTAACTAACTGGGTGCCTAACCTAGCCGAGTTTACACAGAAGGCTCACTTTCACTGTCTCCGTCTTCTCTTTCTCTCCAGTTTTGTGACATTCTTAAGGAGTAGAAAGTAGGAGCTAGCCAAAAGTAAATGCTTTATTTATTTTGTAAGGTTACCATATATAATTTATAATAAACCTTTACAAATATTCTGTTTACCAACATTCTTTCATGCACAATTTTTTTCAAACATCAAACAACTGTTAGAATGAGACAGAGAAGGCGGTGTTCTTTGATAGCTAGGAAACACAATATGAAGCAGCTGACTAAAACTTTTTCTAGGTGTGGGGCTATTATCCCTATCTTCGCTGGCTCTCTTTATATCCTGATGCACCATTTTATAGGAACTAATGGACTTAGTGATGTGAAAAATGAGAACACCCTAAAATGACATTAGTCTCTACAACACAAATGGAGAAAATATAGTAAGCACCTCAAACGACCAAATACATCCAGTCAAAAATCTCAGGATGAAAAAAACCAAAAAAACAAAACAAAACAAAACAAAACCCATCTTATTTCAGTGGCATTGGTTAAACACAATATATCATGATAATAAGATTTAATTCACTTATTCATTCAACATAAATGTATTATATGGCAGTTCCTATTCTGGTCCTGGGAGATATAGCAGCTTTAAAATAGCCCTACCCTACTAGAACATTCTGTGGAGAACAAGGGCAAGACAAAATGACTTTTATTAGGGACAATCTGATGTACATTTAAATTATGTATATTTAAATTATGGTTGAGATCCATTGTTTTGATCATTTTCCCCCTCATTGCACACATTACACACACCATCTAACAAACAAAAACACAACGTGTCATCAGCAACCTAGAAGGCCATAATCCCAGAATAATGCCAAAGCCCTAATCCTCCACAATATTGAAGCTGCGGGCATTTTTATTGCCACCGTTTGTCAGCAAATGTTTATTAGAACCATTGCTTTTCTCATATCAACTTGGAATCAAAATTGCCAATTTACCAGAAATTCACTGCAAACGTAGTCATTTGTACACAGTAGACAGGTAAAATATAACTTTAGGATGGGTTCCAGTACTCACTTGGGAAGAACAAAATCGCCATGCCCTAATTGGTCTTCCTGCACCAATCCCTCGTAAAGCCATACCCCAAATAAACGTTCATGGAAAATGCAATGAACGTTTTAACTAAGCATGAAGGAAAAGTCAAGATGTTTCCTGAAAGGAAAAAATAAAAAATATAAAAGATTCCAAATAATGAGCAGAATAATTCTAAAAGCTGATATTTTTATTAAAAAAAAATGGGATTTCAGGGGTGCCTGGGTGGCTCAGTTGGTTGAACACCCCACTTCAGCTCAGGTCATGATCTCATGGTTTGAGTTTGAGCCCATGTCAGGCTCTGTGCTGACAGCTTAGAGCCTGGAGCCTGCTAGGATTCTGTCTTCCTCTCCCTCTGCCCCTCCCCTGCTCATGCTCTATCTCTCTCTCTCTCCATCAAAAATATATAAACATCAAAAAAATAAAAAAATAAAATAAAATAAAAGGGATTTCATAAAACTGGCTGATATTGAACCCATGCTAGACTTGGATTGAGACCCAAAATTCTGCAGACATATCTCCCTTTCCCACTAGCCACCCTCTCCCCACTAACCACCTGTCACAAGAAAGCTTCAACATGTGGGAGTAGATTAGTTGGAAAGGAGATCACATTAATTGCATTGCTATATCAAAAGGGTGGTATTCATGGATCCCTACCCATCATCGGACCCTAAGCAGTTGGGCACAGACTGAAAAGATGATATGAAAACACAAGGCAGATGGTGAGAGCCAGGTGCCCGGAGTGCCAGAGGACCCTTAGGCCACCAGGATGAAAAGCATGGGCACCAAATGTCTGCATGCCAGACCACAGAGAACCCTATGATGAGGTTTGACAATGCTAGTTCTAGGCTTGAATGAGCTGCACTGTGGCTGAGGGAATGAATATTCGCCATCAGATCCCATGCATCTTCAAAGCTAAGGGGCTGAAAGGTAGTTAACAAAGGGCCAATACTCGTTCAAAATTCCGTTTTATTTTCCACAAAGGCAGGTAAGAAAGAGTCTTCATTCCTCAGGGCAGGAAAGTGAGATTTATCAATATTATGCAAATAACAAAAGAAAAAAATTTCCTACAGAAAGGGCCCTAAACTCGTGCTGAGTTATGGAGCACTTGGATCTCTATTTAAAGAACCTGAGAGTTTGGAGCGGGTCTAGGAAGACTTGTAGCATCATCTCACATCTGGGTTCCAGACAGACTCCTCTGTCATCATCGGGGAGCAACGCTGCTTCTTCAAGGAGACACCCATTTGGTGGTTGCCAACTTTGAAGAGCATTCTTCCTCACACTGTGCCCAAATCAGCCTCCTTTTTAACTTCCAACCATGTTGGTTCCAGTCCAATGCTTGAGAGTAATCTGTAGCACCTGCTCCTTCCTCCACAGGATGACCTTCCTCCTCTCCCCCCTTCTCCTTCAGAACTGGGAGGGTGAGTGGTTGATTCACAAAAGTCACTCCTGTTCATGGCAGTAGATTTATAAAGTATAAAAAAAGATATCACACACACACACACACACACACACACACACACAACACATTCCTAATCCTAGTATACCCCTCTGCCTTGAAGTAACTGCAAATAATAAATAATATCTTTTTCCATTGATGTGTGTGCATTAATGATATCATCTATACCAAATTTTATCCTTCTCTTACATTGCATACTTCCAAAATACTAACCTTGTTATTAAAACTATATTGTCATTCTTAATGGCAACACATTATTACATTGAAAAGTGACTATATACTATCTTTGACCACATTCCCTGGCTTCTGAATATTTAGATTTTTTTCCCTTTTCCCTTTTTATCCCATAATATAAATAGCACTGAGATAAACATCTCTGTGTATACATCCATGTATGTCTTTTAGATTATTTTTCTCCTGGATTTTGGAATTATTGGAGAAAAGCATTAAATTATGTGAATGCGAGCTTCCTCATGTATATTAGTAAATTGTTTTTTGCATTAGCCTTTTAAATATTTAGACACATTATGCATATTATTTGTTGAGGGGTTTTTTTGTTACATGGATATATCATCAATATTTGGAAACTATAGTAATTTTTTAAATGCAGACTTGAAATATTTGTTCTGCTGTTTGCCCTTCAAATGAAAGCATTAAAAGAAGTAGCACATGACACAGAGTTTCTACATGAAACATTATTATAGACATTATTAAATTTTTGAAAATCAAACATATTACTCATCTTTAACAAAAGGCAAAAATAATAAGCCCCAACCTTTTTGTGTGAAAGCACACATCTTGACTTTGATGCTTGTCAGGCAGATATCAAATTCTAAGTGCCTTGGAAAGAGGTTGGGGAACAACAAACGTGCCTCTGAGAAGGAGGTGGCAGATTGAATCAGGACAGGAACTGAGGCTGGGGACACCTGGGCTGTGCGTTAAGGATTAGCTTTCAAGTTTTGGCCCTGTGCCCAATTTCAAGCCAAACTGTCCACTGCTCTTTGAGCACCCATCTCTAGATGCAGATAAGAGCCCTAGCCAGCTATTGGTGGCCTGGTCACCTGCACCCAATCCCCCTCCCCGACTTTCTTGTATCATTCATTGGAAGCTGTCCACTTGCTGAAATTAAAATCAGCTTTCTTTCACCTTATGCTCCCCACCCACCATCTTACTAGCCACTAAAGTCTGGCCAATTTTCTCTTTGAAATAGCTTTTAAGTGGACTTCTATTTTGTGCTAGGGCTCTTGCTCAGACCCTCGTTATGCCTTCCAAGAACTACTGAAAGAGGCAGATGGAGGCAGGGTGGGCTTTAATGTCCTTGTGGCATATATTTGAATTCCTGTTGTGCCTTCTACTAACAAAAATGGCTGGAGTTATTTAATTAAATTATTTGGCCCCTTAGTTTCCTTACTTGGTCATTTGTTTCACATTATTATTATTATTATTATTATTATTTTGAGAGACCATGTTTTGCCCACACAATTCTAGGGACTGGCTTTATATTGGAGGACTAAGACACATTAATTCACTGCCTTCATGGAGAGTATATGGGAAGAAAGATGATAAACATGAAAACAAAGATAATCTTAGATGGTGATGTATATTATAAAGTAAACCTGTGGCAAAATGATGGAAACTGAATGTTGGTAGAAGAGCTACTTTGAGTCAAGGAAAGCTTCTTTGATGGGGTTACTTTTGAGACCCAAAAACAAGAGGAGGCCAGTAGCATAAAGGTCTGGAGAGAAAGTTCCAAGGAAGAGACTACAGCAAGAGCAGAGGCTCTAAGGACGAAAGGAGCATAACTCATTTGTGGTACAAGAAAGACCATTGTGATCATCAGAGAAATGGGTTGTTATGGGATGAAACAAGATAATTCATACAAAGTAGTTAATACATGAAACATCACCAGTATGAATATACAACAAGTATTAACTCAGTTGACAGTCCCAATCGCCTTCTGAGGCAGATGTACGGTTTTACTCTGATGCACTATTTTCCTCTAATGGCTGAGAAAACTGAGGCACAGAGAAGTTAGATAATTTTTCCAATCAACAGAGTTGGGATTCTGACTCCAGAGCCTGCTGTCTTCATCACTTTATCAAGCTGAGATTCACCAGCTACCCCTGATACTGATTGTGGAAGCCTCTTTAGGTGTGTAATTATAGCTCGGTTTCCTATTTTGAATTACAAATCTTCAAATAGGAAGGAATGGTGGGAAAGCATTAGGTCTGGCCCTGTACACCCAGAAACGCAGGTCGTACATCCCCATTTCACAATTGAGACCCCTGTGTCCTGAAAGGGTTTTAATGACTTGTGAAGAATCTATAACTAAGAAGTTGGAATAAACGCACACCCTAAATCCTCTTAGTCTCATGATACAGATGCACTTATTGAATGGCTGCAAGATATAGGACTGTCATAGCAACAGAAGAACTCTTCTGGAAAAAATTCAAGGAGAGAGTGAAGGGGAATTTCTGTCTAAGCAAAAGTTCATCTTATTTTACATGTTTTAAGTATTTATTATAACAATAGCAACAGCAACAATAGCCTATTACAAGGAGTGTAGCCTATTTTATATATGAGGAAACTGAGATCTATATAAAAGAAAGAATTTTCTCAAAATAACAGAGCTATTAAAGAAATCTAAGAGGAGAGACTTGACTCAGGTCCAGTACTTTCCAACACTGAAATTCTGTGATTTAGTATCAATCAGAGTCCAGGCAGGAAACATAAGGCACACTTTAATAGGGCCATCAAAGGGAATTTAATGAAGGGATTATTTGCAAAGTTACGGGCAGGAATTGACCCAACGAGGCTGGTGAAACACCCAAGTCTAGTAGGAGTGAAGTCATCATTTCTGTACTGTTACCAGAGAGGAAGAAAGCCATAGCTACAGCTATAACAAGCAGAGAGGGTTTCACAATAGGGATTCTGGCCCTTGGAAGAGGAAAGCAGCCACTATAGCCCAATCTCCACCAAGGAGGGATCCCAGAGGGATTCCTCCTCTCTGATCTCCTGTTTGTGCTTCCCTTTGGCCAGAGGGTGAGAAGTTGAGATGATATCCATAGAGGCCAGTTTCCCAGACCTAGGAGAGCATGTAGAAGGATAGAGAGTGGCTCCAGAGGCCAAATGGAGATTTTCCAGACTCTATGTATCTTGGAAGCCACGGATTGGTGATCGACAGGACCAGTATCAATTCTCAGTCATGCTGCTCTTCTCAGAAGTTTTGTTCCCAATTCCATGATAGTCTGACAACTGGCTGATAAAAATCTGCTGGTATTCAGTAGACAATTTTAGGTTTAAGGACTTCAACTAGCTATTTCATGAACAGCTTAGTATCAAGAAATCCCTAGCTCCTATACTCTGGGTGAGCACAGATACTTTTTTCTTAAAAAAAAAAAAAAAATGCTGTCAAGTCTTTGACTATATCTCTGTATCTCCTTATCAGATAACTCTGGGTAATTTTCTTTGTCTCTCTATGCCCCAGTTTTGTTTTTGTAAAGTAATCATTTTCCCTATTTATTCAAAGGACATTATGGTGACCAAAAGATTACTTACTAGACAATAATCAGGAACCAATGCAAAGATAAAATATTAAGCACTTGATTTTATGTATTTATATTTATATACATGTTTTTATTTAAGTTCATTTCATAATATCTTCCCAATAAACCTGGGCACCCCCATTCAATCAAAATGACTGATTCACTAAATGAAAGCTTCATTCCAGTGGCTTTTGTTGTTGGTTTGAACACAGGAGAGGGGATGCAACAAAATAATTTTGGGGCTAGACTACTCATAACCCAGAAGCCATAATCAGCATATTACCTTGCATAATTGCAAAACATAATTTCCTAACTTTTACTTCAGATTTCGGTATCAAAGACAGCACAATATTTCAGTGTGTTTTGTTTTGCCTGGTGGCATATTGATGATCGTGGAAAGTTTTAGATGTCTCTCTTGGCAGAAAAACCATCAACACTTGGCTGTTGGAGAATTTGTTTTCAAAAAGTGACTTAAACTGCTAACATGCTGCCAATTAAAAATACAACAGTAACCTCCAGGAATTTTTTTTTTTTCAACGTTTTTTTTTTTATTTATTTATTTTTGGGACAGAGAGAGACAGAGCATGAACGGGGGAGGGGCAGAGAGAGAGAGGGAGACACAGAATCAGAAACAGGCTCCAGGCTCTGAGCCATCAGCCCAGAGCCCGACGCGGGGCTCGAACTCGCGGACCGCGAGATCGTGACTCCAGGAATTTTTTTTAATGTGTAACTTCCTCACGATTAATTAACCTCCTGTTAATTCTTTAGTGACTTTAAGTAAAAACTCTGACTGGACATATAGTCGGGAAAATTTTTGGAGGAACAAAAGTATAACTCATGAAGTTTTGTAAACTTAAGTTGCAAGGAGAAAGCAAGGTCCTTTAATTTTGTTTTATGTATGAGCCTTAAAAATGTTATGTTCAAATACTCAGATGTTATTTGTATTTATTTAACAAGCATCTAGTACTTACTATGTGGTTGGTACAGTTCTAAGCGCTTTGCACTGTTTAACTCATTGTAACTTAAAATAGTCCTGTAAGACAGACTCCCTTTATTAGTCCCATTTTACAGAGTAGGAAAATGAAGGCTGAGAATCACATTATCAGTAAGTGGTGTGGGGGTGGGGGAAAAGGTTGACCCAGAAGTTGAGCTCCAGAGTCTGTACTTTACTAGTTCTCTAGTTATGTTCAATGTTTTGATTGGCTTTAGAGGTTTGTTTTTTCCCACTTATCTGCTCCAACATAAGTTAAACCTTGTGCACCCCAGATTGTCCAGAGAAATGGTGGTAGCCCCTTGAATGAGTTCTTTCCGCTCTCTGGACCTTAGTCTCACCATCTACAAAGGAAAAGCACAGACTGTGCCTCAAGTCTCCTTCCAGTTCTAGCATTGCAGGAGCCAATGAGATGGCTCCTTTTATTCCTGGCTGTGACAAATGGTGGATGCTTCAAAGGTAGCGTAAAATTTCCTCCTTTCGTGGCATTTCACCACCAATGAGAAGCAGGAAGTGGGAAAACTTAGAAACTCCACATAACCCAGATTTCATACCAGTTGGCACTATCATTTACTTGCTGTAAATTATGTGTTTTGCTAATCTGAATATTTGTCCCTTTTTTCTTTATTTTTTTTAATATTTATTTATTTTTAAGAGGGAGAGAGAGACAGAGTGTGAGTGGGGGAGGGGTAGGGAGAGAGAGAGAGAGAGAGAGAGAGAGAGAGAATCTGAAGTAGGCTCCAGGCTCTGAGCTGTCAGCACACAGACCAACATGGGGCTCGAACCCATGAGCTGTGAGATCATGACTTGAGCCGAGCAGAAGTTGGACACTTAACCGACGGAGCCACCCAGGAACCCCTGCCCCTGTCTTTTTTATGGTCTTTAATAGTTTCTAAAATTCTGTATCCTGATTATATCATTCCATCTTCATAAAACTCCTGGGAGAATGACAGATCACAAGGTTATACTCTCCATGTTGCAAACTAAAACATGGAGAGATAAAGTGGCTTATCCAAAGTCACATGAGGTATTTAGTAACAAATAGAAAGATGAGCATTCTTTTTCCTGGTCAATCATATATTTACCAAGAATCTTCATTAAACCATGAATGACTCTTCGTATAAGAAAGACAGAGACAGGAGTCCCAGCACAGCTGGTTTACTGGATTTCCTGTCAACATGGCATACATTTATGGAGCACTATTTGAAAAGCAATACTTCCAGGAACAGGAGAAACTAGTATTACACTTATGTTAACTAACCAGAATTTAAATAAACACTTTAAGCAAGCAAACAAACAAACAGAATCAGACTTGTGAATTTGGAGAACAAACTGATGGTTGCCAGAGTGAAGGGGGAGAGGATGGGCAAAACAGGTTAAGGGGGGTGGGAGACACAGGCTTTCACTTATGAAATTATGGAAGGAATAAGTCACAGGACTAAAAGGCACAGCATAGGGAATATAGTCAATGGTGTTTTAATAGCGATGTATGGTGACAGATGGTAGCTACACTTGTGGGGAGCAGAGCATCATGTATAAACTTGTCAAATCACTGTGTTGTACACCTGAAAGTAATGTGACACAATGTGTCTACTATACTCAGAAAGATTACTAAAATTAGTAGTGGAAGGGAGAGGATCGATGTGGGACACATGGTGGAGATACAGATGGACACACTGGGAAACAGTTGGTACCACTGAGGTAAGACAGGAAAGGGGCAAAGAGATTCTACCAAAAGGATAATTGGGGGCATTAAGCAAGATGAGGAACAGAGAAGGTCACAAAAATGGGTTAAGATGATGATTTTATTTTCTACAAATTGGCTTCAAGTGTCTGAAGAACAAAAACCATTCTTGAAACAAGCTTTATTTTTAACTGGTGTATCTTTTCTTTCCAGGTTACTTATATGATTAAGTCTGTTGCTTCCCACTGGATTTTTCTACTATTTTCTTACTGTTAATGTGGGCCAAAGGGGTAGAGTTATAACTATTTATAAGAAGTTACATAGAAGCTTAGATAACCAAAAGCCTTCTCTATTTTTTCTTTTATTAATAATTTTAGGATTGGTCACTCATGCACTTTCTAATAGGAGTTATAAATACCTATTTTCCATTAGCGTTGACCTAAGAAGTAATATTTGGGCTGAACATGAATCCAGTCAATGCCAGTTTCTGCTTGTTTCGTTTAAAAAGTGAAATGGGAGCCTAACACTTCAGACTCAATTTTACACTCCACCAGGTCTATAAAATACAAAGCATTGCTATGTTAGCTGTTTAGATTGCAGGTTAAAGTTTAACTTTCTTACTTTCGAATTGCCTTCTGCCAGTGGATATAGAGCAGCAAGTGTGATAGGCAGAAGTACTTTACAAGAGCATTGGTCCGTCTTCGCTTCCATGCTTCCAGAAAAAAAAAAAAAAAAAAAAGAACAATAAGACAAGTTCTGGGGCTAAATAGGCAGAGGAACTTATTCACCTTTCAGCAAAGAGTTTGAGCCTTTGGGTAGAAAAAACAATTCCATGGTACATCGTAGTGTTCTCTGAATCTGCTCGACGGTAGACATTCTCCAGTGAGTGTTCCTGGAAGTAATAAAATCACATTTAATTTATCTCAGTGACAGTGAAAAATTAATGAACACTTTAGGTGAACAGATGTTAGAAGGATGAGTGGCGAAATCATCATCATAATAACAGAAAGCATGCATGTAGACTCCTATGATGCACCTTATGCTATGCAAATCCTTTGTATGTATTATTATATTTAATCTTTAGTTATTTTTCATTCAGTAGGAGATAGAATTATTTTGTTGTTGTTGTTGGCATTTACTCCCTTAGTGATATCACTGAGTTTCAGGGTCTTGTGTATGATTTATATGGTGATGACTCTGACATTTACATCTTTAGCCCTGACCATGATTCTCAACTCCGGACCCATATATCCATCCAGTCAGCTGACAACTCCACTTGGATGTCCAATTAGTGACTCTTCCATTAGAAGGAAGGTCTACATGAGCAAGGATTTTGTTGTTGTTGGTGGTGGTGGTGGTGGTCATTCTAGTGTCCATAGTGCCTTGAACAGTGCACCTGGCTCATAATAGGCACTCAATAAATAATTAAATGAATGAAAGAATGGACAAATTGTCTCTAATATCCAGAACTATGCTAGACATTAGTGGTAACAACATAACCGGGATAGATCTCTTGTCTCCAGATGGTCACATCACAGAAGAAATGACAGATATCCAAGCAGGTCAATGATCTGAAGCACTCAGAGCTGAAAATAGACAACCATGCATGCTGCGTGGGAGTCTGAGAATGCCTTTGCTCTCGAAAGCCTCATCCACGTTGAGATGATCCTTAAAGAGAATAGAGGGAGAAGAGGAGAAAGAAAGGCAGATCCATGTAGAAAGAGATGGTGTAAGCTAGAGGGTTAAAGTTGACAATGCAGGCTTCGTTCAGAGAAGAGCAAATTGTCCAAGAGATGATGTCATAACGTGTGTGGGGAAAAATGACAGGCAGTAAAGAGAAATTATTGTCTCAAATTCCACTCCAAAAACTGGTCCTTATTCCTTTGTTAAGACCAAACTGAAAGAGTATAAAAAGTCTATTTTATTTATTTTTTAAAAATTTTTTAAATGTTTATTTATTTTTGAGGGAGACAGAGTGTAAGCAGGGGAGGGGCAGAGAGAGAGGGAGGCACAGCATCCGAAGCAGGCTCCCGGCTCTGAGCTGTCAGCACAGAGCCTGATGCAGGGCTCGAACTCCTGAGCCGAAGTCAGATGCTTAACCGACTGAGCCAACAAGGCACCCCTAAAAGGTCTATTTTAAATGCTTTCTACACATTATTTCATTTCAATCTCTTGACAGCCCTTTGCAGTAAGTCCTATTATTGTCCTCCTTTATGGATGAAGAAACTGAGGCATAGAGAGGCTAAGGCACTTTGCCCAAGGTTACAGAGCTAACAAAAGTCAGCAAAGGGATTCAAACTCAAGAAGTATAATAACAGACTCCTCACTCCTGAAGATTCTAGAACAATGCTTCACTAGTAAGTGTGCAATAATTATTAATAATCATAATTGCTTCCCTTTATTGATCACTGTATGTAATTCAAACAGTCTCTCAAAACAACTTCATGAAATTTATATGAATATTATTCCCAGTTTATAGATTTTAAAATTGAGGTTTGGGGAGGTCAAACACATCATCCAGGATCAGAATTGATAAATAGACTCAGGAGAGAGAAATTGGAGCAACTGAATAATTTGCTAGAACGAGTGCTCCCAGGCACCTTTCTTTTTATTGTAAGGGTGGCAACAGATGTTTCTGTCATTAACACTCATAGTTCTACAAACAAGAACGATACTATGATTGTTTACTATGTGCAAGTCACACGTACGAGCTCATTTAATGCCCAAGGTCCCCCTACACTATACTATCAGGTTAGATTTTATGCTCACCTTTATACCATTGAACGTATGGCAGATGTAAGGCACAGAGAATCTTGCTAACTTATCCTAGTCACACATAAATGCCCAGATGACATGTGGACTAAGCAATTGGCCTTTCTCTAAACCAAGAACTAGCTTAAACCTAGAAGGAACATAGCATAACCTAGATCACTGCTCAGTTTTCCTAATGCTCTGTTTTAAATAGGACCATGACAGATAAATGCTTTGTAGCAAAGAGTTACTGGCATCCCTGATATCAGCCCCAAAACATCCCCCCGATACACCACAAGATATGCAGCAATTTATTATTACTAACCTTACCCAAACTCTTTTTTTTTTTTTTCAACGTTTTATTTATTTTTGGGACAGAGAGAGACAGAGCATGAACGGGGGAGGGGCAGAGAGAGAGGGAGACACAGAATCGGAAACAGGCTCCAGGCTCTGAGCCATCAGCCCAGAGCCTGACGCGGGGCTCGAACTCACGGACCGCGAGATCGTGACCTGGCTGAAGTCGGACGCTTAACCGACTGCGCCACCCAGGCGCCCCCAAACTCTTTTTAACTCCCTAGGTAATAGACTCCAGCTGTTTATTCTCTACTTACTAAAGCAACACAAAACCCAGTAACATCTTATGAATTGAACATTATATTTGACGTAAATAAAGTTTCTGTCTAGTTCATACCTGATAGTGAGTGTTAACTAGACTTATTGTGGTGATCATTTTGCAAAATATGCAAATGTTGAGTCATTATGTTCTATAGCTAAAACTAGTATAATGTTATATATCAATTATACCTAAATAAACAAATGAATACATAAAATTTCCATATGTTTATTCTTCTACAATGGGTTTTAAATTAATGTTTTAAAAATGTATCACTTGTATATTACCTTCTGAAAAAAAGTAAAGAGAATAAAGCCTTTTCCTAATGACCAAGATCAAAATTTGGTCATTGACTGATTTCCTGTTATTATTACTTACTATAATATGTGCCTTTCCAACTTTATGTTTCCTCCTCTGTTGTCAGGCAATCAGCTGTCACTTCTAGACTTTAGAGTCATTAAACTTGGGTTTAAGTCCTCACTTACAGCTTCCAACTTCTATGTCCTTTGTAAGTTGCAACATTTCTTCCAATACTGATTTCCCTCATCCATAAAAGCAGGGTGACAATATTTGTGCATAGGGTAACCGTGAGGTTTAGCTGTAATAATGAAACTGAAAATAATTTTGTTTACTACAAAGTACCAGCTGTCAAATGTTAGGTATTATTATTGTGACTCTGGGCTTCTTTTAGTTTGCACTCCCCCATCCTATCCCCAGCTGCTTCCAATGTGGAGTTAGAAGCGTATTCAAGGGGCGCCTGGGTGGCGCAGTCGGTTAAGCGTCCGACTTCAGCCAGGTCACGATCTCGCGGTCCGTGAGTTCGAGCCCCGCGTCGGGCTCTGGGCTGAATGCTCAGAGCCTGGAGCCTGTTTCCGATTCTGTGTCTCCCTCTCTCTCTGCCCCTTCCCCGTTCATGCTCTGTCTCTCTCTGTCCCAAAAAATAAATTAAAAACGTTGAAAAAAAAAAATTAAAAAAAAAAAAAAAGAAGCGTATTCAAATTGTGGCTATAATAAGCATGGGGACATCCTTAATGAGATAGGACTTGTGACAGGCATGTGGCAAATTGCTGTACGAGGAGTCAAGGAGAGCGGGATCTAGGTCCAGATCTGCTGCCAATGTGCCCAAAGGCCTTTGACATACAACCAGTAGTGCTAACACTCTATATTTTAATATAAATTTACAAAGTCAAGGGGCCGTATTCAAAAGCTGTTCAATGCGAGGGTGGCTAGGTGGCTCAGTTGAGTGTCAGACTCTTGATTTTGGCTCAGGTCATATCTTGCCTCAGGTCATGATCTCACGGTTCCTGAGATCCTGCACTGTCAGTGTGGAACCTGCTTGGGATGTTCTCCCTCTCTCTCTCTGCCCCTCCCAGCTCACGCTCTCTCTCTCTCTCTCAAAATAAATAAACAGTAAAAAAAAAAAAAGAACTTCAATTCTAAGGTAACTCTATTTTCTGCCTAGAGCCCCTTTGCTACTAATTTTCTGATTCTAGGTTGGGTGTGTGATTTCCAGATAAGTGAAGGATCATTCTCCTTCCTTTTCTTTGGCAGGCGGAACAACACAATAGTTATTTACGTGAATCCTTGCACCGGACTATCCAGAGTTCATGCTCTGGCCATGTAACCTTGGGCAAGTTACTTCATCTCTCTGTGCCAGTGTCTTCATCTGTAGAACAGAATTTAGTGTCCGTGGTGTGCTGATGGGGATTTTAGGAGTTAATATAAGTAAAGTGCTTACACAGAGCAAACACAGAGCATAAAAAATGCTATGTTATTGTTATTTGATTTTAGAGACAAACTAGAGAAAGTCTGTCAAACTTGAAGAGAAAATTTTTTGTTAGGCCATTTTTAATTTGGTGAGCTATTATGGGCTTTCTTCATCTCTCTCCATGTTTCACTGTTTTTTAAATTTTCTCTTTGATCGTATTTCCTCTCAGCTGTTGACTTTCCTGGCTAGAATATCAATCTGTTGGGTCTATCTTTATGTGTAAGTTCAATCACATCCCTTGTTTCCTTCTTCCCAAACCCCAGCATTTCTACTGTAGATTTTCTCTCTGTGTATGACGACTTACAATATAATTTTTACATTGCTCATTTACCAAAGAGCAAGTAAGACCCACCATCTAGGAAATCAGAGCTCCTATCATAGGGAGTCACGCATGGCTTGCTGCAGTAATAATATGGTTAACACTAATAACAAGTGTTCCAATTAGGTGATTCTATTTTAAAATCTAAGCTTGTGTGAAGAGTTATTATTTATGTTTCTAAATAAGGTAGACACAATCCATTCATAAGTTCTGTGAAAAATATCTCCAGCCATTTACCTCTGAGTAGTTATATTTTATAAGTGCTTGAATTCGGTCATGAAATTGGAGAGTGATTCAAGCTCTCCTGCAACGGAGATTTCAGTGTCATTGCCCACAACCACCTCTAACAGAAGACATTCAAACTAATTGGCCATTTTGAAAATACTTTTCATTTCCTATCTGATACATATTTATGTAAATGTTGAATAGTATAAAGTACTAATTATAAAGGGCTTTCTTGGTCCCAACATCTTTTCAGGGCCAGAACTGAATAAATACATGTCTGACTAACACAAATTGGGGGGATTCTAGTTGTTCAGGGTGGTCTGGGATGTGCTAGGCCTCCCACAGTGTTTTGGGTGGATTGATTGCTTTCTACTCCTGGTCTGTGCTCCATTAGCTTGGAGTTAATTGCTCATGTACTCTGCATGTGCAACTGAAAATAGCTCTGGGTGGGTGGATAGGTGTGTGGTCATGAACACAGCAAGAGTCAAGAGGCTCCCATATCTTCCTTTTTTTGAGATAAAGCATTTAATGTTGGCAAGGTTTAAACAGTTGCTTACAGCACTTATCCCAGGTTTGAACTCCCCATCTGGAGAAGTCAAATGATTGAACAGAAAATAGGAAGACAGGTTTGTGTCAGATCTCACCTCCCCTACTTATCAGCTCTGCGAACTTCAGCAAATTCCTTAATCCTGAAAACCAGTTTCCTCAACTGAGTACAACGCCGGCCCCTCTGATACTGTGAAGGTTGGAGTTAAGGAATGGAGCGCTGGTGTATATGGCATCCTATTAATGCCTGTTCAAAGTTTCAAAATTGGAAGAAAGAGAGGAAAGAAACTCCATCGGTGCCATGTGCAATAGCTTTTGAAATCTTCACATGGACAGCTTTATCTCTGTCCTGCTGGGTCAGATGTGAACATTAACGAAACAATAGCTAACATCTTCTTATTCTAGCAGGTCTCACAAATAGTTTCCAATATGTAATAGTCAAGAATCTTCAAGCACTGGGGCGCCTGGGTGGCGCAGTCGGTTAAGCGTCCGACTTCAGCCAGGTCACGATCTCGCGGTCTGTGAGTTCGAGCCCCGCGTCAGGCTCTGGGCTGATGGCTCAGAGCCTGGAGCCTGTTTCCGATTCTGTGTCTCCCTCTCTCTCTGCCCCTCGCCCGTTCATGCTCTGTCTCTCTCTGTCCCAAAAATAAATAAATGTTGAAAAAAAATTAAAAAAAAAAAAAAGAATCTTCAAGCACTATTTAGCATAAATCTAAAACCTGGAGTAAAAATCACCCCACCTCCAATAACTGCCACCGAACCAAGCTTCTGTAAATCATTTGTAACATTATCATTAGGAGGTGATCACCCTCATCATGATTTTATTGCCACACTGATTAAGTCACAATTAAACCAATTTAATAAAGGGTAAACATTGGGAATAAAGACTCAAAGGTTACTTTTATAGATGAGATAAAGCAATATAAGTCAAGCCAGCTGAATCTTTGGCTAGCCAAATCAATTTCAGCTCAAATAGAATTAAAATAATTTTTTAATGTTTACTTATTTTTGAGCAAGAGACAGAGTGGGAGTCAGGGAGGGGCAGAGAGAGAGAGAGAGAGGGAGACAGAATATGAAGCAGGCTCCAGGCTCTGAGCTGTCAGCACAGAGCCCCACAAGGGGTCAGAACCCATGAACCGTGAGATCGTGACCTGAGCCGAAGTCAGATGCTTAACCGACTGAGCCACCTAGGAGCCCCTCAAATAGAACTTAAAAGTCATGGTATTTATGATTCATTTTATAATAAAAAATGGATACATTATGTAAAGAAGGGTCATGTTGTATTAAGAAATGGACCTCCTATAGATACATCTACTATGTTTGGGAGGCTTATTCATTGATTTCCCTTTTTTTTTTTTTTTTTTTTATTTGAGCATCTTTAGTGTGCCTAACTAGATACTGTCAGACTCATGTAGCCAGTGGTCTGGCAGGACCTAGGTAGAAGGAGGCAGTAGCCTCCCAGTGTCCATGCTATGATGAAGCAAGTCTCCTCTCTATGTGCCCAGCCTGGGTTCTAAACCAACTTTCCGAATGGAGTGACATTGTTCATAAAATGGTTTTATATCAGCATTACAGCCTTTGTTTCCAAAAACCTGTTTTAGGGAGGCAGACCTCACACTCATATTTGTTTGTAAAGCAAGATGTTCTGTAGTTATGTTCTGGAGGGTATGGTTTGATCTCGGGTAGAGTCAGGTTTGCATAAGTGTAGGTCGGGCAGTAATCTTCTACTGTACTGTAAGAGAAGTTGCGAGAAGGAGGAGAAAGACGCCTATTTTTAAAACTCATTCTGTAAATTCCAATTTCCAGCCCACCTGAGTCACGACCTGAAGGGACTATTTACTCAGACGTAAGACAACCTTGGCTCTGAGAGAGTTAAATCTAGGAAACAAATAACAAAAAGAGACAGCTGGGAAGCTCAAGGATGTCTGGGTTTGGGAATTAGTTGTCTGATTAAAATTAAATCTGTTAGAAGATTCATGAATTAAAATGCTGTTTGTATTCAGCTTGTCTCGGGATGCAAAAGCTGCACAGAATTAGCAACTCAGCAAGATGCCTGCCTACTTAAATCTTGGCAGAGGCCTGAACATGATTCAGGTGGCCAGGGTCCCACCTGGTTCTGGTTTTAATCTCGGACAAACCACCCAGCCTTCTTGAACCTCCATTTCTGGGCAGCCAAATGTGTCAAAGCAAACAGACTTTTTGGTGTTTTTCCACCTCTGAGACAGCATCCCTTCCACACCTATTCTCTTTGTTTCTAAATCAGTACAGTTTCAACAGCCACCATGGTGATCTCTCAAAGGCGCTCAGACATGTTTCCCCTGAGGTATGGGGGGTTCACTGGCAGCCTGAAACATTTTTCTGCTAGGATTTTAGACCAAAATATATAACTGTTGCCATCTCTAAAACCAGGGATCAAATCCCAGCTCTGTCCCTTACTAGCTATGTGACCCTGAGTAAGTTACTTAAGCTCCGTAAGTCCCAGTTTATTCCTTGTAAAATAAGGGCAAGAATAGGTCTCCCACAGCATTTTTATCAGTATTAAAATGAGATGATACACAGCCAGACTCAGAGCAGAAGCTCTCTGTAGAGTCATTATTTTTATTAACAATCTCAGCAGAATGCTTAAAAAGTTGGACTTTAAGGTGCTAAAGACACCTGTGTGCCTCATGACTAACCAGTGATTTGACCTTGAACAAGTTAGACCTTCCAAACCATAGTTTTCTCATCTATAAAATGGGGATGCAGATCCCTCTTTTGAAGGGTGTTGCAAAGATTAGATGATATCATTGGCTTCCTGACCGTCTCGTGCTCACTGAGCAAACTTTGCGGGTAACAAGACCCACTTTTATTAGTGTTGTGGATCATTTGAATATATGTGGGTGTATCCGTTTCTTAGGACTAGCATAACAGAACGCCACTGACTGGAGGGCTTGAACAGCAAACTTATGTTCTCACAGTGCTGGAGGCTGCAAGTCCAAAATCAAGATGCCTGCAGAGTTGGTTTCTCCTGACACCTCCCCCACTGGCTTGCAGATGGCTGCTTCCTTGCTGTGCTCACACACGGCCTTTCCTGTGTGTGTGTGTTTATTCCTGGTGTCTCTCTCTCTTCTTATAAAGACACCAGTTACATTGGATCAGGGTCCCTATGACCCCATTTAATGTTAATACTGCCTTAAAAGCTATATCTCTAGGGGCACCTGGGTGGCTCAGTCGGCTGAGTGTCCGACTTTGGCTCAGGTCATGATCTGTCACCGTTCGTGAGTTCAAGGCCCACGTCAGACTTTGCCCTGATGTTGGGGAGCCTGCTTCAGATTCTGTCTCCCTATCTCTCTGTCCCTCTGCTAGCTCACACCCACTATCTCAAAATTAAATAAACATTAAAAAAAAAACTTTTAAAAGCTGTATCTGTACACACAGCCATATTGGAGGTTAAGCCTTCAACATACAAATTTTAAGGGGACACAATTCAACCCACAATGGGGCCAGAAGTCAGAATGCTGGGATTAAGGAGAAAGCAGGAGGTAGAAAATGGGCCCAGTGGACCCATTTTCTGAGACATTTGACAGTGCAGAAAGGAGAGGAGAAAAAAAAGGTTATTTTTATCATTGTTACTTCTGTGTTGAGAGAGAATATGACAAAGTAGAAAGAACATTTGACATCATGGATTTGGATGTAAGCCCTGTGTCTATATTTCTCCTGTGTGACATCTGGTCACTCATTTTTTCACCTCTATAAGACTGAGTATCATATGTGTAAAAAAAAAATGGACAATTATGGGGTGCCTAGGTTAAGTGACCAACTTCAGCTCAGGTCATGATCTCATGGTTCATGGGTTCGAGTCCCGCATCGGGCTCTGTGCTGAACGCTTGCTTAGAGCCTGGAGCCTGCTTTGGATTCTATGTCTCCTCTCTCTACCCCTCCCCTGCTTGTGCTCTGTCTCACTCCATCTCTCAAAAATAAATAAATGTATAAAAAATGTTTTTAATGGACAATTATATTTGAGGTTATTTTGAGGACTTGAATTATATCAATGGAGCACCTAGCCCATCTCCTAGCACATAACAAAGGCTCAATAAATGTTAAGCACTGTATTAAAATCCTCCCAAATGCATGGTCTTAAATTGAACTCTGGAGAGCACGGCATGATTCTGCACAGGAGGGTGAGGAGGCTGGAAGGTTCCACAGGTTTCACAGTCCTGTGCAGAATCATGCTGTGCTCTCCAGTTTGCCTGCAGGAATCAGCCATGAGGGAGTGAGGCGGTGTTGCTCTTTCAACTTATGCTGGTGATTGCTGATGATTTCAGGTATGTTTTCAGAGCCTGTCAGCCTTCTAGATATAGAAACAGCCCTTTGGCAGGTAAGAGTCATTAAGAAGTAAGGCACCAGTCAGCTGGGAGAACAAGAGTCCGCAGGCAGTTGCTTCAAGTGTGGTGCTTTGAATACTGCGTGTGATGCCCATCCTATCACACACTTAATTCAATTACACTGACCCTCCGGCTCTGGGTTTTTTGTCTCAGTCTCAGCATCAGCAAGTCTGTGACAGCTGGAGGGAAACACTGTGTTGGTGACGCGGTTCAGATTGCTGTGTGGTTACAGAAGCCAAGGAGTGAATGCACTGTTTTGTTTCTTTCCGGTGGAAGGGTCAGTGGGTCTAGAGAAGGTTATGCTATGCTTAAACGACTACTCTGAAAATATGATTAAAAATGCCCCTGCTTTTGCCTATACTGTGTTTCTCAGAACAATGTGTGGTGAACACAGTAATTCCAAAGAAGGCATTTAAGGTCTACCAATGGTCCACAAATCTCAGTTTGAGAAATGATTTTTCTAGAGGGCAGCTAAGGTTCAAGAGGTTCCAGGGGGATAGAAACTTCAGTAGTAACATCATTTGCTTACTGATTCATTGATTCACCATACAATTCTTGAGTGACTATGGGGCATCCGACTCTGTTGGGTCCAGAGGATATACAGATCTGTAAGGCTTTGCCCCTGTCTTCAAGGGACTCACAATGCATAAGACAGGCATGAACAGGTCATAATGTCATGTTTTCAATGCTGCATGAGAAATACGTATGGTGTGAGAAGTCTGCCTAGGGAGCTACCAGTTCTGCATGGTGCAGCAATCTGGAAAGGCTTGAGAGGAGGGAGTAGTATTTGAATTAGATCAGTATACACACACACACACATGCACACACACACAATATAATTATACAAATTATATTGTAAATGACACAAAGGAAGCTTACCTGAGAATATTTTTCAAGAAAGCAGAGCCTATCTACTATCTATTTACATTACGTCTGCTCCACAGCTTTTATTCCTGCATTACAATATTTATTTATTTACTTACTTATTTATTCTGCAACTACAATAACAACAACACCGTCTAATTCATTGGATCAACAGAAATCTTAGGGAGCACCTCCTCGCTGAGCTCAGGACTTCTTGAGTAGAATCAACGCATTCCACTCAAATGTTCCAGTGAATGAAGGAGAAAATTGAAGGAGCCCCACTTGGGCTTTTTTGATTTTCCCCATAAAGCCCAATCTGCGGTCAATTTGTTAATGCCTAGCTGCCATTTCCCCACTACTTTCAGACCTTTGCACATCCTTCAGGTGCGTATCTCGCTTACTTTCTCATCGATTTTATGCTTGTCAGCTCAAGTTTATTCTTGGGCTTTCCATCTTTTCATGTCCCATTTATTATTCTTATCCATCCGTCACTATTCTGCAGCTTTTCCATCTCACTGCTCCAAAATAATCTATTATAATATGAAAAGTACAAAGCACATGTCTGATTTTATCCCCTCTTCCTCATTTTGACAAACACATCCATTC
>NW_024412376.1:152359905-152552040 GCF_014898765.1 Herpailurus yagouaroundi
TGTCTGATTTTATCCCCTCTTCCTCATTTTGACAAACACATCCATTCCAAGTATTTGTTTGATCACAATTATTGGTCTTTTGCAAACTTGAGGGAAGTCATTAGGACATCCCAACATTAGAGTTCTGCTGAAACTAACTTTTCCCTGCTGTGTGATAGCTCTGCCCCAACACTGCACTTAGTGAGACAGGGCAGGAAGTAGGTACAGGTGTTGGCGAGAGGCAGCATTAAGTATCAAAATGGTGGGACTTTTAACAACAATGACATTTCCAACTGACACATGAGACCTGGAATTGGAGCGCTAGTGGCCTGGGTGCAGAGCTAATGAAAAGGAGCTCTTCTCCTGAACCTCACTTGTCTGAGTTAGGAATCCATAGCTAAGAGGAAGGAATATAATGGAGGCTAGCAAGTCATGGTGTCAGAGCTGGTCCTGGATACTTCTGTACGTGGTGAGTTATTTAGCTAACGTGTCGATTGGACTATGGCAAGAAGAATTTATTAGGCCTCCATTGGGCCCCACTGCAAAGAAGGTAAAATTAATCAAGGATGGTATACTTTAAGAACTGAGCACCCAGATCCTAGTATATTCCATCACCTCCCATCTTGTGTTCTACATAACTCTAGGGCAAATATGTAGAGGTTACCAGATGTGACTTGTGGGGAAAAGGAAAATGGAAAAATACCCTTTGGGGTCAATTGGGTTAAACAAAGTTAACCAGAATTGTTTATTGCAGGTCCTCTGGAAAATTAATTTCCACTGTTTTGGTCTCAAACTATGTTAATATTTACAGCATTTCCAAAATTTATATGGACACAAAATTGTTTTTACATCAAAGAGCATCTTTGAAAAACTATAGTGTAAATATAACTCACAAAGCAAAGTTCAGTATTTTAGAGTTTATTTCTAGCTATAGACTCCCCTGGCTGCAGAATACAGTCTAGCCAGCAGTTCCCCCCAGTCCAGTCCAACCAGCACCCATGAAGACTGCTTTTATGCCAGTCAAATTGGGGGCTGGTTACTTTATTCACTTCAGCACCCGACCTGACTATTTGTATCCCCAAGCCAAATATTTGATTTCAGTGGAATCCTCAGAGAGTATTGCAGAGTCCCACCTCATAGTTGTGTGACACATAGGGTGGAACTAATTGTTATTGAACTGAAATTCCATTTTATAACCAGTATTTGTTATATGCACAAATTTCTGGTTTTAAGGTTATTTGTGACTTTGTGCACTTTTCAAATTGTAGTATAAAAATGCTAGTCTCGTAATACCTAATGATTAGAGTTTGTGGGGAAGAAAGATTATGTGGTATTGTCTTAGCTTCATTCTGTAAGTTATGGGAAATGTAAAGACTACTATTAGCCATATGAGAATCCTTCCTCTGGAAAAATCACAGACGTCCAGTAAATGTTTCATTGTTTTCCTGTGTTGTTGTGTATAAGTATTGGTGAGCCATGACTGTTCTTCAGACTCTTTTTGGTTCTTCTCCACAGACAGCGTGGAAGATGAACTGGAGATGGCCACCGTCCGGCATCGGCCTGAGGCTCTGGAGCTTCTGGAAGCCCAGAGCAAATTTACCAAGAAGGAGCTCCAGATTCTTTACAGAGGATTTAAGAATGTAAGGACTTTCTTTTTGACTTTATTTTCACACTATTCTCACCAAATATATGCTTCTGTGAGAGCCCCATAATATGCACATTTCGAATGGATCTTTCCTAGATATGAATATTGTCAATATCCATTTGGACTTTGAGTCATTTTGGCACAAGAATGCTCTACAATGTGGGTAGACATTCTTACTCAATTCAATTCTAAGTAGTTTTTTTTTTTTTTTGGCTATAATTACATCATTCCAATAAGCTTCAATTATTTCTACATTACTGAACTATAGTCTCATGTTTGACTTGAATCTTGACTATAGATTAAGGCCCATCAAACAACACCATTCCTAGCATTGGAGAAGAGTCACTGTAAGTTTCTAAAAGACCATGCTACCAATGACTCTAGACCACAGGTGTCTGTAGGTCATCCCTGCATCTGGTTCTTTGTGATCCAGGTACACCCATGATTCTCCTTTCTGAGTGAATCATCTTCAAAAGCGGTGATAGTCCATACATACCAGAGGGTGAGGGTGAGAGACAATGAATGGTCTGGACAATTGTTCAGGGACATACTCTCATTGAATACTTGGTATGTTGTGTTCAGTATTAACCTAGACACTGTAGGTTATTCAAAAGTCAGAAAAGATATTCTTCTGTTCTCAAGCTCATGGTCTATAGGGAGAGAAGTCTTATCATGAATTTATGAATTTATTTATGAAAGCATTTCATCCTTAAAAGTATCAAATTGTTGTATATCAAATGGCATACATAGGCCGACATGTATTATGTACTTACACATATATAAACCATAGTAGCTACAGGTACCCTTTGAGATCCAAATTAAATTACATTGATGCTTCCTCAAGTCTTCCCCCTAACAGCACCATTACATGGCCTGTGGGCTCTATAGTGTCCAAAGAGTTCTGCTAATTCCATCCTCTTCCAATCTGACTGCCTCAGTTGCTACCTCTGTCCATCCTCATGCAGACCAGATGAGAAACTCCACCTCTTCTATGGTATCTACACAAAAATTTCCCCAGGGAATTGGTACCACTGGTCGACTTTTCAGAATATTTTTATAGGGTGCCATCATGCATATTGCACACATACTTCCAGAATCTCGCTGACTCCGCTGGGTCTCTGTCCACCCCATTTCTGCTCCTCACTACTTTCCTTGCCTGGGCATTCTAAATCTGTCTCCCCATTACTAATTTGAAGCCTGGTTCTCTGCTAACACCCAGGCTTTTGTGGGGGTAGGCTGAGTGGGAAGCGGAGGAGATGTCATGGAGGTAGGCACTTGCTCCACACAGACGGGACTCTCACTAAAAGAATCTTGATGTACGGTCTCTCAAGATGACGCATGTAAATCAACATGCATAAAGAGAAAGGGGCTTTGAAAATGAGGCTAGAGAATTATTAGTCACATCTATGCTGCACAGTTTGCAGAGAGAGCAAACACAAAAAGCAGCTGCGAAGACTACTGGCCACAGCAATCAGATACAGAATGGTTGTCAAATAAAGGAAAACTTAATCCAACCCCTCAGAATCCCTGCTACATTATCGCTCCACTGCTGTGACTATAGGTCTCTCCATTTGGGGTCAGGCTGCCTTTCATCCCGTTTGTTGCAAATTGAAATCATGATTATTGCCATTGTTAACCTCCAGAGGCAGCATCTCTGCGGGTTGGTCTTCTCCAAGTGGCACTTCACAGAAATTGTCCAGGCTCTGACGTCTGCAGTCTTTTATTTTTGTTTTTTATTTTATTTTTATTGCTCTCTTTTATTTTTGTTTTTGCCTACTTATCCTCTTTTCTTCCTCTTCTCCTCTCCTCCTTTTCCAAACACCTTTTCTTTCCCCATTTCCCATCCTTCTGATCTTTGCTCTATTTCTTTTTCCTGTGTTCACTCCTTCCTACCTCCTTTGTCTCTTCTCCTTGTTATTTCACTTTATTTCCTTTATTTCACTTCTCCCCTTTCCTTCTTCTTTTCCTATTTTTCTCTTCTCTCTTCATCCAGTTATCTGCTCCCCACCCCCATTTTGCCCCATAAGAAATTTCCATTGGACCTGAATGTGCCCAAAGCATATTCACATACTTCTTTACAACAAAGGACTCCACGATTTGCTCAGAAAATATTAATTGATGTCTCTGATAAATAAAACACAGTTGTTCTTTACACAGTTGTTCTGTACATTTAGTCAAATGTACAACTCTAATAAATATACCCTGGAATATATCAAGAGAGGCATGAAAGCAGAGAAGTGGCTCATGTTTTACAGGATGGCAGCAATCTGAACCAGCTTAGCATCAGAGAAAGCAAACCGACTACTCTTGGTTTCCTGAACACCAATTATCTTAAGCGCATAAAATCAAAAACTCATTTCCATGGAACAAATAGGGTTATTTATTTTTATTTATTTTTAATTTTTTTAAGTTTATTTATTTTTTGAGAGACAGAGAGAGACAGAGCATGAGCAGGGGAGGGGCAGAGAGAGAGGGAGTCACAGAATCCAAAGCAGGCTCCAGGCTCTGAGCTGGCAGCACAGAGCCCGATATGGGTCTCAAACTTGTGAACCACGAGATCATGCGCTGAGCCAAAGTCACATGCTTAACCAACTGAGCCACCCAGGCACCCCCCAACATAGACTGTTACTAAAAATTGGGAATGGGAGGAAGGAAAGATAGTAAGAGAACATTTCTCAGCCTGTCACTCTGTCTTACCCACTCAATCACCCCTTCATTTTTAGTTCTCTTACTACCTGCTGAACTGAGTCTCAAATCTAAGCAGCTGATAGAAATGGAGAATGTAGTACAGTGTTTTTCAGCCTTTTGAGTGCCTTGCAATCAAATAAAGGTTTTCTAAAACACAGATTGCTGAGCCCCAGCCTCAAAGATTCTGATTTAGTAGGTCTGTGATTGGGTTGAAGAATTTGTATTTCCCATATTTCCCAGGTGATGTAATGCTGCTGGTTTGGGGACCACACTTTAAGAAGCACTGTGAAGCTATCATAAGCTTTGGGGATACTCAGACTCAGGTCCATATCTAACTTGTTTAGGCAGCTCTCTCTGAATTGGTGGCCTGTGTCCCTTATCTCTACAAATTGGGATAACAATATGTGCATTGCCTGAGGTTTCTTTCATTTTGGCTTTTTTTTTAATTTTCTTTTTGAGAAATTCAGATAATAAAAATGAAGTTCAATAAAAAATAAGTATTATAATATGTCTTCAAATAGTCAACCTCAGTTTTGTGTTCCATCAAAGTGGGGCAGTCATGGTTGGCCTACATACTCCCCCACAGTGTTTTGGGTTTTGAGCTACATAACTATGTGTTAGAAAGCATGCTGAAAGATACAAGGTATTCTCTC
Organism: Herpailurus yagouaroundi; assembly: GCF_014898765.1. Lineage (NCBI taxonomy): Eukaryota > Metazoa > Chordata > Mammalia > Carnivora > Felidae > Herpailurus > Herpailurus yagouaroundi. The sequence goes on from NW_024412376.1 coordinate 152,364,871, forward strand.
CATTCAGCATCTTCAAACTTAACTGAAAGTTGAAATCATGCCAGGACCTTTAAAAATTACAAATAGTTTGGTACCATGCTTGGTGATTCTGATATAATTGCTCTGGGAAGAAGCTTGAGCATCAGGATTTATAAAGCTCTCCAGGTAATTATAATGTGCAGCCAAGATTCAGAAACAAGGAACTAGAAGATCCTCGTCATGAGGTGCTTCTGTGATGTGACCTAATTGTGATGAGTCCTATAATGCCAAATAACAATGGTTAGACTAGCTACATTGGAACCTTATGATGTCCTTGGTGGGTTTCCACCCCTCGATGGGATGTATGTGTAGGTAGGTAACAGGTCTTGCCCCTGATTATTCTGACTCAATTAAATCTGAGGTAATACCCAGTAATTTTTTCTAAACTTCTTAATTTAAAAAAAATCCCATGTAATATATAACTAACATAAAGCCACATTTGATAACCACTGACACAGCAGATCATAGGAGTATCTAGATACATGATTCACAAACTTGATTTGCTGTTCTCTTTCAAAAGCAGGCGTAACTTCAGTTCAGTTTTAGGTGATCATGAATGGTCTTTTGGGGCATTAAGTTTTAATATAGCTATGCCTCTTTGACATTTACTTTCATTAATTAATAACTTACAGCATATTCTTCCCATTGTTCAAGGCATGGGGTGAAAATTACAAGAAGTTAGACCTAATGGTTTGGACACCTGGGTCTTTCCTGTCCCACATCATTTCCTGCTTCTTTTTCTTTTACTACTTTGAACTATAATAGATCAATGTATCCATTAGATTCAAATATATCTTTAAGGTATCACTTTAATTCTTGTTAATGTCTTTTTTCCCTAAAAATGCTAATTTCCTTTCTACCCAAAGATGAAGGATGTTTGTATTAGTTTTTTATTGTATGTAACAAATTACCACATATTTACTGACTTAAAAAACATGCATTTGTCATCTCACAGTTTTGAGGGTAAGGAGTCCAAAAGCAACTTAACTGGACTCTATGTTTAGAGTCTCACAAAGCTGCAATCAAGGTGTTGATTAGGCAACACTTCTTTCTGGATCCTCGATCCTCTTCCCAGCACACATAGTTGTTGGCCAAATTCATTTCCCTGTGATTGTATTTTTGAGAGCCCCACTCTCCTGCTAGATGTCATCCTGGAGCCACTCACCATTCATCTCCTGGCGGCTGCCTCTGATCCCTTGCTGATGGCCTTCCTGCAGACTGTCTCAAAACATGGCAGCTCACTTCTTCAAAGCCAGCAACAGAGAGTCTCTGTAGTCTGCTAAAGCAGAGTCTTATATGATACAACATAGTCATGGGCAGGACATCTTATTCCACCACTTTTGTATATTCCAGCACTCAAGACAAGGAGATTAAAAAGAATGTGACTTACTAAAAGTCACCATAGAGTGTGTCTATCACAGCAGTGTTCCGGAGGAGACAGCAACCCCAGGAGCCAGCAGCTGAAGCAGCTGATTAAATCTGAAGTCACATCTCAAGCATGGTTAATCCCCAACCTCGGTGTTGTACCTAAAATCCTGCCACCTCCTTGGGGATTTTGCCAATAGTGGCACCAAACTTTTCCTTGATTTCTGCAAGAAGTTTGATGTTGTGGCCAAAGGAACCAGCAGGAGATAAATGTGTTTTGACGGGTTTTTTTCCTACACCACTTGAAGACTTTGAGAACTCATTGCATCTTTAAAAATAGATGAAGAGAACTGAGGATGAAATTATAGGGGTCTACATTTTTTACAAAGTACCTTTATATAAAAAGCACTGAGTCCCACTTATGGTGGAAAGGGAGGCAGGAGGAGTTTAGCACATGCTTGAAAAAGAGCGGGATATGGTGTTTAGGATAGAGAAATAAGCTGCTAATTGCATAAGGCAATTGCTCTTTTGTCATGAGCCCTTGGAGTTATTCTGGAGGCTTCACAGACTGATTGTGTAACCTTCAGTAAATCACTTCATCCCTGGCAGCTTCTGTCTCCCTGTCAGCAAATTAGGGATTAAGATCTTTTCTTCCAATCATGAAGGGGGGTGGGTAGTAATTGGTTTTGTTCTGCTCTTGAAAGACTCAGATAAAAGATCTTCCTTAAGTGCAAAGTATTACTCATGTACTTTAGAATCAAGGTATAAGAACAGAGTTAAAATGTTATTTTTCTTTGCCCTAGCAGAATTTTCTGTCAGACTTCCAGGAAGCAAGGCTTTCTGAGAAGTTTGTTTACCAGTCTCAGCAGATAAACATGGCTGCCCTTCTGACTTCCAAAGACTGGCATGGTACAAGTGCTTTACTGGACTCAAACCTTTCAACTGACATTTTCTACATTGGGCAGGTAGTTTAGCTTCTCTGAACATCAAATTCTCCTTCCAAGATTCAGGCTATTAATACCCGTGCAAATGAGAAGATGATGAAAAATATTTTGCATAATTTCTTTCATTGAGAGTGTGCTCAGTAGATATTAGAGCCCTTTAGCTCTTTCCTACTTATCCCACTAAGTACAAAAGCAACTAAAATCAAAATGAACATCCCAAGATGTCATCTTGAAGTATATTACCTTACACAAGAGTTTATATTAAATATATTCTGTGACATTTGGATGCTTCTTGCTTTATTTGTTTTTGTTTGTTTGTTTTGTTTTGCTTTCTTGAAACTAATTAGTGTCATGCTAAACTTTTGAAACCATGTGAGGGACGTAAATTGAAATATGTACGTGTCTCATCTACAGTCAATTCCACCTTGTTGGAGATAAGTACACTTAGCTTTCTTCTTTATTCCTTGACATATTTTTATGTGCATGCATTTCATTGTTTGCATAAGGATTCTTTTGACACAAATGGTTTTGACAATACCTGTATCCTACAGATTGATTATTTTTACTTAACAATGAGCAATTGTGAATATTTATTTTCAAGCAACCATTATGTCCATGTGGTCAGGAGGTCCCTGTTCAGGGACACTTTCAGCCTGACCTGGCAGATGGTCTAGTGGATCAGCACACCAGTTCTCAGCCTCCTCTTTGTTTGCCTGGGGAGTCCCATAGGAGAGGCAGCAGTTTGGGCACTGCCCTTCTACCTTATCCCTGTCCAGGGATTTGCCATTTTAAGGGCTGAACCAACCCTTCGCCACACCAGTACCCACAGCTGTGCCTCTCCCCACCGCCACGCCCCAAAAAAGGAGAGAGAAATGAAAGTGGACAAAGGACCTTATTTCTGTTCAACCTATGAGTTTCCTAAAAACCATGTCCTGAGCCTGATTCATCTTGATTTACTCTACTGCTAATGCCAAGTGTCTGGCCTCTTGTATCACTCAGTATCTGATTTTAGTATGAAAGTACTAGATCCTGGTAACAGATAAAAGTCAGTTTGCATCATCCATATAATGCCTAACTTTGGAGTGCCTGGATGGCTCAGTTGGTTAAGCATCCAACTTCGGCTCAGGTCATGATCTTATAGTTCATAGGTTTGAGCCCCGCGACAGGCTCTGTGCTGAAAGCTCAGAGCCTGGAGCCTGCTTTGGATTCTGTGTCTCGTTCTCTCTCTGCCCCTTCCCTCCTTGTGTTCTGTCTCTCTCTCTCTCTCTCAAAAATAAATAAACATTATTTTTTTTAATTAAAAAAATAATAAAATAAAATACCCTGATTATTCATTAAATGAATAATCAGGATACATTCATTAAATATATATGCAGGATATTTAACTCTTGTTTGTTGAGAAAACCTGTATTTTCTCAATAAGTGTTACCTTTCCATGTATCTAGTCACCTAGAAACTCAAGATATCTTTCTGGATTCTTTCCTCAGAACCTGTTGCCTCTAATTAATCTCCAAGTTCAGTCAATTTTTTAGTCTACCCCTTCCTTTTCCTACACACAGCCCATGTCTCTGTTATTTCTCATCTGCATTGCCATAATGAGCTCCCAGTCTCCTGGAGTCCAGTCTTATCTTCCTCTGAAACAGTCTTCACAGTGTCACTGAAGGCATCTTTCTAAAGATCTTGTTGATTCCTACTTACAACCAATTAATGTCTGTCCATTACCATTAGGAGATAGACTCAAGTGTCTTATGCACTCATCCAACATATATTTGTTGAGTATCTACTATAAGTCCAACCCTGAGTTAGATTCTCTCTGTACTACAGTGACCCAAGTAGCCTTTGCTTACTTTTCCAGTCTTGTCTCTCACTATCTCTTACTCACTCTGCTCGAGTCATAAAGAACTGTTTGCAGTTGATGTGATTCCCTCTGAGGAGTCTTGACCTTCATTTTTCCTCCTGGAGGGAATGCTATTCTTCATGACTCCTTTACCTTTCATGAGACAAACTCTTATACCTTCTCCACATCTTGGCTTAGATATTTTCTCTACGTAAGTTCTTCCATCATTCATTCTGTGAGTGCTGAACATGAGCCCACCACTCAACTAGGTATTTAGGATATATTGACTAAAAAGATGGGTAAGTTCTCTTGGAGCTTACATTCCAGTGGGAGTTGGAGGGAGGTGGTTAAGGGGAGGAAGAAGAAAATAAGCAAACAAGGAAATTCCTGGTGTGATCAGAACTGTGAGGAAATACAGAAAGGCATAACAGAGAGCTTCTTTTGATGGGGTGGTTAAAGAAGAGTTCCCTGAGAAGATGGCATTTAATTGAGTCTAGAATGTCAAGAAGGACACAGCCACATGAAGGACATTCCAGGCAGAGAGATTAACCACAAATCCTGAGGCAGCAGTGAGGCAAGAGTGTATGTAACCTAAAATATTAACTTATTTTACTATTCCTAAAGATATTGAGAAATTACTGGTTTTAAAAGGGTCAGATATAATATATAGTAATTATTTTTAAAAGATGACTCTGGCAGGCTACTCTAAGAAGAATGGAGTGCAGGGAGCCAATGTAAAACAGGGAGCTCCTTGAGAAAGAAGTTTCAGGAGAATAAGGAAAGAAATATTGCTTAGACCAGGATGGTGGCAAAATATGGAATGTGGTGGAAGCTACACTGATTGGACATTTTGATGGTTTGGATTGAAAAAGTGAGAAGAATCGAGGACTCAAATTAACTCACAAGTTTATGGTTCAAAAGGATTGTATGTGGGAAAACTTTATTTGACACCCTTGTAGAGTGGATTTGGAGACCCTCTTTTAAGTGCTCCTTACCATTGTACTGACATAAGGATCCCTACCCTTTTCTATAGACTCCCTGAGGGTGGATACTGTATTTTCTTTATCTCCATATCTTTCACTCTTCAGACTATCCCTTGTATATAACATATAATCAATAAATGTTTATGAATGAGTGATCTCAATCAAAAAGTGCAGGGATTCATCCCAGATAAAAATTTTATCTTCTCTCATTTTCTTTTTAGTTCCCTCCACATCTACCTAGTAAGATTGAAGAGCTATTTATTGATTTGCTCTTGGGGAAAAAAAATCCACTGATAAGGAAAGTGAAAGAGCATGACTTTTCTTATAAAAGACCTATAAAAATAGCTTGACACACTTACTGGGTTTATCAAGTGCTCCTCACAAATGTTAAGGGCAGTCTCATATGGTAACAAAGAACTACTAGTTCTATTACAAGTGTGTCCATAGTTTTCATCCAGTAGATTCTCATGTCTTATAATGTTCATCAAATATACTATTAAGTGAATAATATAATCTCTGTAGCTCAAGAATCCTTCTCATCTTAACAACATATTTGAAAAATTAAAAGATATTACATTTCCATATATATTAGAGTAGTTTCACTGCTATAACACACAGCCCATTATTTCAGGGGGTTAATCCAACAGAAATTTGTTCCTCTCTCATCTCCCAATTCCAGATGGGTCATTAAAAGTTGTGTTCAAGTTGAGGGCTCTGCTTCCCCTGTTCATTGAGGATACTCCTTCCACCTAGTGATTCCACAAATGTCTATGGCCTCAGCACCCTCCATTGGCCAACCGTGTCTGGTCCTTGGTCAAGAGAAATGACAGAAAGTAAAGAATACCTGGAACATGTTGGAGCTGTCTTGGAGTGGCAGACATTCCTTCTGCCATATTCCACAGGTCAAAACTCAGTTATAGGTCTCCACCCATCTTCAAGAGAGGCTAGGAAATATGTATTTAGGAAGACAGTAAAATTAAATTTCCTCCTAATTAGAGAATGGAATGGGGAAAAGTTATGTTAGAGTCTCCCAAGATCACCCCCAAGCTCAAAGATTTGCTAGGAGGACTCACAGGATTCAGTATGTAGTCATATTTAATGCTACCATCTATTATGGCAAAAGGATACAAAACAATATCAACAAAGGAAAAAAGGTACATGGGATAATTCTTGGAAGAAACCAGATGTGAACTTCCAAGAGTGCTTTCCTAGTGAATCACACAGAATGTGTCCAATGTTCTTAGCAATCAGTAGTGACAACATAGGTGAAATGCTGTTTACCAGAGAAAGTCATTAGGTACTCAGTCTCCAAGGCTTTTATTGGGGCTGGTCATATAGGCACCCTCTGTCTAACATATACTGAAATTCTAGACCTCCAGAAGCAAAACAGATGTCCAAAATAAACCATATTGTTTGCACAGTGTAGACACAGTGAGCAATTCTTACCAGGGTGGAAACTGTCCCAAACTCCAATTTCCCAGATTCCAGCTGTTATAGACTGAATTATATGTCTCTAAAATTTATATATTATGGCAGTAACCTCAATGTGAGTGTATTTGGTGGTAGGGCCTTTAAATTCAAGTTAAATGAGGTCATAAGGATGAGGCACTAGTCCCATAGGACTGGAGTTCTTATAAGAAGAGGAAGACACACCAAGGATACAGAGCACAGAGGAAAGGCCACAGCGAGAAGACAGCTACAAACCAAATAAGGGAAGCCTCAGGAGAAGCCAACTCTGTGAGCACCTTGATCTTGGACCGCCAGGCTCCAGACCTGTGAGAAAATAAATTCTTGTTTAAACCACCTGTCTGTGGTACTTCGTGATAGTGTTCCTAGCAGACTAGTAGACCAGTTAAGGGTCAACCTTGCAAGTAGACTTTATTTTTTAATTTTTTAAATGTTTATTTATTTTGAGAGAGAGAGAGACAGAGCGTGAACAGGGGAGGGGCAGAGAGAGAGGGAGACACAGAATCTGAAGTGGGCTCCAGACTCTGAGCTGTCAGCACAGAGCCTGACGTAGGGCTCAAACCCACGAACGGTGAGATCATGACCTGAACTAAAGTCAAACACTTACTGACTGAGCCACCCAGGTGCCCTGCACGTAGACCTTTCTAAGTCCAACAGTCTCAGTCCTGCAATAACTCACTTCTATACAAAAGTGTACACATTTTGGAGTAAATATGATAATGTAATTGGATTCCAGTTCTGGCTAGTGTTGGGCAAGATCCTTGGTCTCTCTGGGCTACACTTACCTAATCTGCAAAATTGGAGAAATAGCATCTCACAGATGATTTTCAAAGATCATGAATGTGAAGCACAGAGCACAGAACCTGTCTTATGATAACACTCAAAATGTACCTATCATTATTATTATTCCTATCATCATTATCATCATTAATAACATTGTCTTCATGCTGCTTCTCTGAACGCTATTACTGTCTGGAAGCTCTTTAAATGTCTTTGCCCCACACCCTAGCCTGAGGACAAATTTGGAAATAGTGCACTTCTATTTTGGTTTCATTTTACTCTGTCCTTTGAATTCTTGGAGCAACCGATACAGTATTTCTTGTAATAAATTCCTCGCTGGGATTTTGTGGAAATCAAAAAAGATAACATAATTTGTGATGTTTTGAACACAAAAGGCAGTGTAGAGATGTAGATAATTTTTAAAAACAACTTACATAAAAGCAACCCTTATATAAAGCAAAAATTCACTAGAAGCATTTCTAAAATCTTTGAGATTTTTAGCCATTTAAACACAACAATCCTGTAAGATCAAATTTTTTCTTTCAAGTCACAGGTGAGTGGGTCCAGAGTGATGGGGAGGTTAGGTTCCATCAGTGCATTCAGAGATGCAGATTTCTTCCCACACACTGCCCCACACTATCCCTTTGCTTGGCTGCTGTCCCCATCTGCATTGTGTTAATTAGGTCACTCCCTCATGTCCGTGTCCTGAGGGAAGGTGAAAGAGCCATAAACCAGAGGTGACTTGTCTCAGTTTAGAGATAACACAAAAGTTATACATACCACTTCCGCTTACATCCCATAGACTCATTGGTCTCATGAACCACCCAGCTCCAGGGGAGGTTAGGAAACGTAGTCTCTTGCTGGACAGCAGTGTGTATATGTAGAAGGAGAAAAAAAAATTGGGAGAACAGCTAGCGCTCTGCCAAAGTCAATAAAACCTCCTTCCACTGAAATTTTCTGGAGAATATCCTAAAGGTTTCTGAAGTTAGTTCAGTTAATCCTTCTAAGACAAATTTCTCAGTCTGAGAGCAGTGTGTCGACTGATAGATACTTCAAACTCCTATATCTGTTGAAGGATCAAGATTTTTAAAATAATAATAATAATAATAATAATAATAAATCTCTGTCTTCTGAATGCTTTGAGGTTTCCTACTTCCTCAGCACTGTACATCAGCATTGAATCCATAACAAGTTCATAAGCAGTTTCATCCAAGGAAGTTGCTGATACGTTTCTTTGTGCAAAGAACCCAGTCTTCACAGCACAGAACCCAAGCAGTGGGAGGTGGTAAGACTTCTGTGTGCATCAACTTTTAACAGTATTACTCTTTCTCACTCTTTTTGGAAGAACTAACTTGTTCACACAAATGTGTCACTGGAAGTCTAGTAAATAATTTTTCAAATTCACTATGTGCTCTTCTAAGAGCCTGCTGTGCAACTTTGGATGTTTTGTGGCTAATAGTAAAACCAAATCTGGGTACCATTCATCACTGCAAGCGGCTGGCAGTGGCCCTACCTCATAAAGTCAGATCATTTTCCATTTTTTTTTTTACAATTCCCACTTAAATGTGTTCATTAATACAAGCCTAACTGGCAATTATTCTAGTGATCCTGGCAGACATTCAAGTCCTCATTAATATAAAATAAATTATGAAAACTTTGGAAGTCTTTTCAATGCTACATTTGAGTTGAGTATGTTAGGCTCTTGAGTACGTTAGACTCTTAAATCTGTGTTGATTAATTTAATTGGAGGAAAATTCATTTTTAATTTTTTTCATTTTATATATTATAGAGAGGGGGGAGAGAGAGAGAGAGAGAGAGAGAGAGAGAGAATGAAAGTGGGGGAGGGGCAGAGGGAGAGAGAATCTTAAGCAGGCTCCACACTCAGTGCAAAGCCTGACACTGAGCTAGATCCCATGACCCTGGGATCGTGACCTGAGCCGAAACCTGGTCATGATCAGATGCTCATGACTGATCATGACCAGACACTCAACCTAATGAGCCACCCACACATTCCTAATTGGAGGGAAATTCAAAGAAATGTGTCAAAGGAAATTAGCTAGGATCTGTAATGTTTTTTATCTATGCACATTCTAATGAATTATGCCTAGTGACATTTCAACTCCCACAGAATTTTAGGAGTTTGAGTCACAACTTGTCATCTCAAGCTCTTCCTGGTTGCTAATCCTTTCCACAAACATATAGAACATCTCTCATTTACTGAGTACTTACTGTACTCCAGGTACTTTGCTAGTACTGGATATATATTAATGAGTAAAAGAGAATTGTCCTCAACTTATAAACACTGGAGTCTAGTGCAGGAAGTGTGAAATTAATAAGCAAGAAACAAATTAAGTGCAAATTGTGGTACATTCAAGGGAAAAAATAGAACAGGACTCTGTGAGAGACACTCATGTGGGCACAGGGGACCTAGAAGGTATGATGGTTAAATTCTATTTGTTGACTGGGTTAGGCTTTGGTACCCAGTTGTTTGGACCAACAGAAGTCCAACAGAAGTTGCTGTGAAGGAATTTTGTAGATGTGATTAACATCTACATTCAGTTGACTTTAGGTAAAGATTACCCTTGATAACCTGGTCTGTGTCATCCAATCAGTTGAATGCCTTAAAAACAAAAGCTGAGGTTTTCCAGAAAAGAAGGAATTCTGCCTCAATATTGTGACATAGAAATCCTGCCTGAGTTTCCAGCTTGCCAGCCTGCCCTACAGATTTCAGATTTTCCAGTGCCCACAATCCTGTGCCAATTCCTTAACATCGCTTGCGGATTCCTCTCTCCCTCCCTCTCTGCCTCCCTACCTCCTCTGTCTCTCCCCCCTCTCCTTTCCCTCCTTCTCTCTCCTTCTCTGTCTCCATCTCTCTCTCCCTCCCTCTCCCTTCCCCCACTTCCTTTTTTCTCCTCTCTGTCTCTCCCTTCCTCTCTCTCTCCTCTCTTTCTTTTTCCCTCTCTTGGTTCTGTTTCTCCATAGAATCCTGACTGATACAGAAGGCTTTCCTTAAGTCCAGGCTTTTTATGCCAGACCTAAAGAGAGAACCACTCTTCATGAGCAAGGAGAAAGTTATCCCCAGTGGAAGATAACAGCAAGTGCAAAAGCCCTAATGCACAAAGGGTTTATAACATCGAGGGAAGTAGTGAAAGTTTTTGTGGCTGTGGTTGAAGGAGAAGGGATGTCAGATGAGACCGTCCAGGAGGACATGGAGGTGGGCAAGCAGCAGGTCAGAGAGTTAGACTTGATTCTGTGTAGTACGAAGCCACTGATGGTTTAAGTAGGGTAGTGCTATGACCTATATTGTTTAAAAATTGTTTGGCAGGTAATGGGTTTGGTCAGGGAGGAAGAACAATGAAGAAGAAAGTAGTAAGGAAGTTATTACAGTAGTCTGGCCAAAATGTGATGGTGAATTGGACTAAAAATTGTGGTGTCTGAGATGTAGAGATAAGGTCAGAGAGATACCTGTATCTTTAGAGCTTTTTGATGGGCAGCAGAAACCTAGCCTGATTGACAGGAAAAGAAAGAGAAGTGCTTGGAAAGATCTAGGGCATCTTAGCACAGAGTGAAAACAGGAGCACCCAGGCCTTGCAAGAGAGCAGGGTCTGGAAAGCTCCAGGTAAACAGAGGTAAACCAATGGTGAAGGGCACAATATTGAAAGGGAGCTACATCTATGTCTAACATTCCTGGATATCTGCTTTGCCCATGCTGGGCTTCTTTCACTTTACAAAGCACAAGTTCTTTTCAGAGAAGTAACCAAACTGTAACACCTGCAGGGGGTAATCTGGAGGCGGAGCCTATGTGCTGGGAGAGTCAGACCCTACCTACAGGGAACTCCTGGTGGCTAATTCTTCCTTTAGGACCTGCTTCCCATGATATGTTATCTCTGGTCTCCCTCTTGTTTCTTTGTCCTGAGTTCTTTTCCATCCTTTTGTGAACACTCTGTGGGGGTCTAGACTCTGGATCCCCCACCAGCTATCTTCCAGGTATTCTGGGATTCTGGGACCTGCAGTCCTTAGCAGGACCCCCCTCCCCCCCCCCCCCCCCCCCTTACCACAAACCTTGTTTTGGGGTGTGTCTGTGGTTTCTTTCTTTCTTGTATTCTAAAAAAAAAAAAAAAAACTGGAACAAGAATATACAAAGAATAAGGAAATGATGGTTCTGTTTTCAAGTGCTTTCCAAACTAATTACAAAATAAACATTATTGGGGCGCCTGGGTGGCGCAGTCGGTTAAGCGTCCGACTTCAGCCAGGTCACGATCTCGCGGTCCGTGAGTTCGAACCCCGCGTCGGGCTCTGGGCTGATGTCTCAGAGCCTGGAGCCTGTTTCCGATTCTGTGTCTCCCTCTCTCTCTGCCCCTCGCCCGTTCATGCTCTGTCTCTCTCTGTCCCAAAAATAAATAAACGTTGAACAAAATAAACATTACTAACGGAATTACTGAAGTAAAAATGAGTCTAAAAATTTGACGGCAAAGCCCTAAGAAACCCTTTAAAAGCAGTGTTTTTGAGCTTATTTGCCTCATTGTGAGTGGGATAAGAGGCTAGCAATTCAAGAAAAGAGTCAATATTTGAGCCAATTTGGTTAAGTAACTACCATATAAGTTATTTTGCATAAGTGACCAATTTACATGGTACCAAAGATCATGTTAGAGAAATGGACAGAAATGTATTAGAGTTAATAACTTACGGCAAAGTGCAGGATTGGAAAGGCAAAACTGCAGAACAGCAGGGGGCAGTTAGGACTCCTAAAGGTTTTGAGAATCATCACTGAGCTATTAAAAAATAAAAAGAACCATGTCATCACATGTAGTATATTATTAATATGTTAATGAAGCTTGAAGTATAGTATGTACTATACATTATCATAAAATGCTTTCACATACATTGGTTCGTATCACCGTAAAGCCAAATCAAGAGAAATATTGACATTTTGTGGAAGAGGAAATAAGGGGCAGTACATTTATTTCTAAGACTCTCCCAGAATGACAAGCTACTTGTTGACAGTACTAGGACTCAAACAGTTTTGTTTTGTTTTGTTTTGTTTTTCTCCAGTTCCATTTTGCCATAGAAGCCTCTACTCACCATGCACAAAATTTTAAACACTCTAATCTATAAATAATACAAGAAAGAGTGCCTTTAAAACCACAGAGGAGGGGCGCCTGGGTGGCGCAGTCGGTTAACCGTCCGACTTCAGCCAGGTCACGATCTCGCGCTCCGTGAGTTCGAGCCCCGCGTCGGGCTCTGGGCTGATGGCTCAGAGCCTGGAGCCTGTTTCCGATTCTGTGTCTCCCTCTCTCTCTGCCCCTCCCCCGTTCATGCTCTGTCTCTCTCTGTCCCAAAAATAAATAAAAAACGTTGAAAAAATAAAAAATAAAAAAATAAAACCACAGAGGAACAGCAAAGGAAGCTTAATTCATGGTCTTCTTAAACCCCTTCCTTCTATTGTTCAAAAATCCTTGGTTGACAAAGAGAAATGTTTAGACTGAGCTAAAATATCACTTACCAACTCCTTCATCCTGGGGGAACTTTTTTTTAAGCATCCAAGTAAGCCAACAAGGAAATTAAAAAAATCATTTTTTGCCAACGTGAATTTTAAACCACTGTAAGTAGTCTAGTGTACAACCTAGTTTCTATTTTCATTTCTAATATATCACCTATTGATCACCAAAAAATTCTGAAATTTGCATATGACACACATACAATATGACATCATGGATTCCACAACATTGAGAAAGGAGAAAATTTAATTTTCAAAAATGTACGTCAAGAGACTTACTGCAACTTGGTGTCATATTTAGTCCTTAACTTTTCAGAAGCCAAGTATTCCCTCCCTTTTTAAAATATTTATTTATTTATTTATTGCACTGGCTTTGCATAAATGGGTCAATGATACTGTTTCTTATTTTTTTAAAAAATTCTTTTCAGGTCCTTGAGCATAGTTCCTAATTACATCACTATATCTATAAACCGTTATCTGGTTATTTTGTCTAGTTTGCTTTCTAAATCATTGTAGCCCTTCTTGTTTCATAAAGAGACATAAAAAATTATTTGTTGAAAGGTCTAGACAAAGGAGGAACAAAAAATATTTCACCCAGAAAATAGCATAATTCCTGCAGTTAAAATCCAAGTTGTATCTTCTTACCAGAAATGTAGTCCAATGGAGAGCTCTTCATGGAAAAGAAAGAAAGAAAGAAAGAAAAACATTAAACATTATTTAAATAAACAAATTCCGGGAAAAGATATGATTAAGTTGCTTTGTGATTTACTGCTAAAGCTTGTGGTCTGTAATTATTTTAGGACACATAGTCCCCATATGTCATCCATGGTGATCAGAAGTGGGGTGAGAAATATAATTTTTCGCGGAACTAATAGTAGATTAAACACATTTTAATGCACCATATACAACTGAGTATTTTATTGCTTGTCATCAACAGAATCAAGGCACCATGTAATCTGCAGTGTAATCTGCAATGAAGCAAATGCTAGTGATGCCTACTTGGTTTCTTCTGGAACTCCAAATAAAACCCCGTATTAATTCCCTAATGGAAGGCAAGCCTATTAGTGAACACACTTTTAATCTATTATCATTAATAAATGCTACTTATTTGTTAGATTACATTTATTGAAAACAGAATGGGAGCATACAGTTAATTACCAATTTTCCCTAATTAATTAGTGTTTTATGTGACTAGAATATTCTTCAGTTGATCATAGCACTTGCTGCTAGAGTTTTATAAATGTGAAGTTTAAGAGAGCCAATCTCGGGGCGCCTGGGTGGCTCAGTTGGTTGGGCGGCCGACTTCAGCTCAGGTCATGATCTCGCGGTCCGTGAATTCGAGCCCCGCGTCTGGCTCTGTGCTGACAGCTCAGAGCCTGGAGCCTGTTTCAGATTCTGTGTCTCCCTCTCTCTGACCCTCCCCCATTCATGCTCTGTCTCTCTCTCTATCTCAAAAATAAATAAACATTAAAAAAAAATTAAAAAAAAAAGAGAGCCAATCTCTAGCAGTTCCCTGAACTGCCCTTTTTCCTTCATCACTAGTACTGGAGAGGTAAGGAGAATCCATGGGTCAGTGCAAAGGTGAGGAATTAAGAGACATCCAACCCTGTACTGAAATCCTAGCTTTGATACTTAGTCATTTTACCCTGAGAAACCTCCCTGAATCTCACCTTCCTTATTTGTAAATGGGAACAATATTATCTACTCTAGAATACAGTAGTTATTCTAACATTGGTGAGACATCTAAAAGAAATAATTTGTAAGTGGAGATGTTGATATGTAATAGATACTGATGCTGAGTTCGTAAGCCCTTCCATGAATACATCCAACAGAAAAAAAATTTTCCACGTGCACACTCTGGGTATTGTGGTGAAGGTAAATTATACAGCCAGGTCTCTGTTAACATACCTTTGAGAAAACCAATCCCACCGCCTCCAAGGTTTGCAGAGACAAATCAGGAGATGTGACCTATGTGATGGTTATTCGTCCTGAAGTCAAATAACCAATGAAAGAGTCAATGAAATAATGAAATATCTGCTTCTTTGCCTTCAGGCCTTGTCTTCTGCCTCTCAGTTCTGGAACTGCCTCTGGAATTCTCAGGCATCTTGTCCATACTACATACCATATCATGAATTCAACCAGTCATTTGCACAAATTTGTTGAGTTTCTGCAGAAGGTAGAATTGCAATAAACACTTGAGAAACCAGTAGTAAGCAAATAGACGTGATTCTTGCCCTCAAGAAGTTAAGGGACCTTGTAACTTGAGTTATTTTTTTTAACTACATTATTACTGTAGAGCTTGGACCATCTACTGCATGCATAGCAATTTTTGGCAGAGTGAGCATAATATCCAGAGGTTTAGAAACTTCCCAAGGTTATACAGCTAATTAGTAGCTGAAACAGAATGATAAAAGACACATCTGAGTTTCCATCTCAAAATCCCAGCCTAGTATCCCAATAAGAACACACAGAATGTCTGAAAAAATAGAGTGCAAATAATTAAGAAAAAAATCTTGGTCCTAAACAAGTAGAATTTTCAGCTCTTTTGTCTGTCAGCTAGGTAGAACCAGAATTTATAGTTCTGATTTGATTTAGCAAGCCACCTCTGAGGTACACAGTGGATATTTGTTATGCAGATGCCATATGAAGTTCAAGATTACATGAAAAGGGGTTAATAAGGTAGTACAGCACAGGTAAGGAGTGTAGACTCTGGAGTCAGACTACCTGGGTTCCCATCCTGATTCTGCTACTTACTTATTTGTAGATGTCACTGAGCCTCTCTGTATCTCGGTTCCTACTTGTAGATAACTCTGACCCTTTTGTCTAAGCAATCAGAAGAATGGGTTGACATTCAGAAAAATTGAAGGAGGGCCACATTTGGAGAAGAAGGTCAGGAACCCCCCCTGTTTCCTTGTTTGGGGATTTAGGATGCCTCGTAGACATCCATGCCCACTTATGCCATAGGTAGTAATAGCAAAAGTGTGTGTGTGTGTGTGTGTGTGTGTGTGTGTGTGTGTTTAGAGTTTAAGGGGAGAAATCTAGGCTGAAAAAGAAGTATCGGTGACCTTGATATCTAAATCATATTTATCTCCATAAGACTGGATGAGATCACTAAGAGAATAAGCACAAATATGTCAGATTTATGTTTTAGAAACATCCCTCTGACAGAGCCGAGTAAGAGGAAACAGAGCAGAGGCTCTTAGGCCAGCTTGAAACCTATTGCAGTAGTTCAAGCTTGAGATTAGCCAAGGATGATAACAACAGACGTAACCATGGTAATAACAAAAATGAATTGTAATGCAATGTAACTGTAATGAAAAATGAATACGATACCAGTTACAATTAAAAAAAAAAAAAATACAGCAAGACTGATACAAAGGCCGGGACTCTCCACTTATTTTTGTGATCTGAAGCCAAAGAAGGCAGAGATTAGTTTGCTTCTTTGAATCTCTGTGGCTGGCCCCACGAGGAAAGAATGGACTCTCATCTTAAACTAACTCAGAAATGACAAATTTCACAATGTTTTAAAGAAGGACTCCCACCCATTTTTAGAATATATACTCTAACCTGTTATTGATTTTATCTTCCCTCACCCCTGCCATCACCAGCACAAACACCTACAGACAGTATAAAAGAGGCAGTGAGGGAAGTTTCTGATATTTACATTGTCTAGGGTATTGTCTACTGTCCAGAAAATTTGGACATTAGAAAAACCTATTTCTCCTATTTCTGAGCCCTCTCTTCTTTCAAATGCTTAATTATAATTGTTTATTCCTGTGTTCAGCAATCATGCATCAAAAATCTTTTTACAAAATTTTTTAGCATTTATTTTATTTTTGAGAGAAAGAGAGGCAGAGCGTGAGCAGGGGAGGGGCAGAGAGAGAGGGAGACACAGAACCTGAGGCAGGCTCCGAGCTGTCAGCACAGAGCCTGATGTGGGGCTCAAACCCACGAACCGCGAGATCATGACCTGAGCCAAAGTCGGACCCTTAACAGACTGAGCCACCCAGGTGCCCCATGCATCAAAAAATCTTATAGGTGTGGAGAGGTGGGAGTAGAGGTATGCATGTTTGTGTGTATACATTAAAATTCAATGAACAAGGTGCATAAGAAAATAAAGAATGGAATAGAAGAAACTGGAACCCATTGCTTAGAAAACAAAAGGAATAAAAGGGAGAGAACGGGTGATTCCGCTTTGGGGAATGTTTTGGAGTTCCAATTACAATGCAGGGAAACGGATAAAGAGGACAATTTTGTCAAGTCTTCCACCCTTCCATGTAGATGATCCTGCTTTTATTTGAAAATTAGACCCCTCTCTCTGTACTTGAGATTAGTTGCATACAACAAGGTGGATCTATTCACGCAATTACTTAAACTGGCAACATTTGACTTTCTGTAGATTGTAAAGTTTCAGATTTGTGAACTTTCCAAAGGATGAACAGAACCTATTATAAAGGTGTGGGAAAATTAGTTTGCAATTACCTTTATCGCCCAAATTATTTGAAGTAAATCCGGGGAAAAACAGACATACAGAGTGGGCGCTGACTATACATTATATAGACAATAGTATCAGAAGCCAGTGATGTTAGCAGGTTATTACTTTTATATATAGTAGCATAATCTCACGAGCTAGGCATTAAAAAAAAAATAATTTCACATGTCAAATTTAGTTCCATTAAGAGATGTAAATGTGTGTGTGTGTGTGTGTGTGTGTGTGTGAATTCCAGATAAAAGGGTGTTCCTGAAGCAGGAAAATGGTGATAGTGTTGGCACTGCTTTACCCCATATGCAGGAATGACCTTACGTGAAGGGCGATTTTCTTTGTGAAGATACAAAGCTCTGAATAAAAACTGATGGATCTCCACATTGTCAGTTCTGTGACTTTCTTGGTCAACTCCGATTAGCTTCAGTACTTGTTTAACTTTTCTATTGTTGCACGGAGACGAGAGTAACATTCAGGTGCTCCAGATTTGGACTGTGGATTCTCACAATGTTTCAAATGGGACAGGGCCCAAGCAGAAGTTCTGCACCTGGTGTTTGAGAAGCCAGAATCTCTGAGATGGCTTCTTCACTCACAAATCCATTCCTTGGCTGGGAAGATTGGAACAACTGGGGACTGGTTGAGAATCTCTCTCTGTCTCTGTCTCTCTCTCTAATGACCTCCGTGCATGACTAGTATTATGGGCTGAATTGTGCCCTCCTCCCAAACCTCAAAAAAATTGAAGTTCCAAACCCCAGAACTTCAGAATGTAACTGTATTTAGAGAGAAGGTCTTTAAAGAGGAGATTAAGTTAGAATGATGGGAACTTAATCTAATATGATTGGATTCCTCCCCCATAAGAAGAGAAAGAGGAAGAGAAATGAGGGTCATGTGTGCCCAGAAAACAACCATGTGAAGAGGTAGCAAGAGAGTAGTCATCCGCAAGTCAGGGAGAAAGGCTTCAGAGGAGGAAACAAACTCTGCCAACACCTTGAACATGACCTCTCTGGCCTCTGGAATTTTGAGAAAATAAATTTCTGTTGTTTAAGCCACCAAGCCTGTGGTATTTTGTTATTGCAGACATGGCAAAGTAATAAGCCAGATTGGATTTTCTCACAGTGTGGTGATTTCAGAAGAGGTGAACTTCTTTAAAAATGGTAGCTGACTTCCAAGAGAGAAGAAAGGGAAATCCAAAAGTGCTCATAAAAACTAGACCAGGAACTGGCATAACATTATTTCTGTTGTAGTCTGTGGGACAAAGTCATGAGTCCTGTCCATTTTCAAAGGGAGGGAAAATGGATTCCACCTCTTGATGAGTGGAGAAGAAATTGATGGTAGCCATCAGTGGAGATTGTATGCCAAGGGCTCTATCAAAACTTCACAATTCTCTTTAGCCCCTCTATTTAGGCATCTGTCCTGCTCACTTTAAGAAGATCTTGTTTCCTACTTCAGTTGGAACCTTGACACCATCTAGTGTTAAAACTCACAGTTTTTATCCTCTACTAAAAATATATGGTAGCATCCATTGTTTCTTTTGCTCCTTTCTTCCAGCCCCTGACAGGAAAGAATTTTTTTCCTGCCTGAAGATAAATCATGCAGAGCACATGGGTGGTTCAGTCAGTTGAGTGTCTGACTCAACACCTGATTTTGGCTCACGTCATGATCTCATGTTGATTTCGGCTCAAGTCATCATCTCATGATCGTCAGTTGGAGACCCACATCAGGCTCTACCCTGAGTGTGGAGACTACTTAAGACTCTCTTCCTCCCTCTCCCTCTGCCACTCTCCCCTTTCAAGATAAAAATAAATAAAATAAAATTTAAAAATAAAAAAATATATAAATCATGCATCTGAGCCCCCAAATGTCCTTCATTCCAAGATGTTTTTCTGCAGTCATCACTCTCTTTCTAATCTTAAACTGGCCACTCTATCCACTCCTTCCACTTAGGCAAATATCTTTCCTGGTCCCAAAGTATGTTCCACCTTGGCTCAAAATTTTTCAAAGTATACTCTTCCATAATATTACTCTTTTCCTGTTTTTATCAGAATTGTTAGAAGTGGAGCTTTATTTCCCTATCTCCACATTATGTCCTAGGATTAGTTTCTCAACCCTCTATAATATTGCTTCTATCTCTAACATTCCACTGAAACTGTCCTCAAGGAATTTAAAGTGATAAATGAATAAATCAGCATAGTGTAGTTTGAGTGCTATCTCTGTCACTTATTAACAGTGTACCTTTGTTGTCTCAATTGTAAAATCAGGTAACAGTGCCTTCTATTGTAATATTTTGTGGAAGATTAAGTGAGATTATATATATACATGTATAGATAGATATATAGATAGATACATATATGTTATACCATATATACACACATTTTATGTGTATATCTGTATAATATATACACACCTGTGTGTGTATATATTAAACAGATACACACATATATTACACATGTGTGTATATATTGTATATATATATACACATAATATATGTGTGTGTATATATATATATAATATATATATATATATAATATATATAATTATTAAGAGGGTGCCTGACATGTAGTAAATAGCCCAAAAATATGAGATTGCCTTCTTATTATTATTCTGGGTCATTTACCACCATAGTTTTCATGAAAATGTCATGCATACTGTTGCAATAATCCCATTTTGTACCTATTGTAGATTGGGTTTAATTTCCCAAACAGTGAACTAACTCCAGCCTATTGGACTGATGTTATAACTGGAAGGAAAACTAGTAGAGTTCTCCCAGATGCGAGCAGCAACAAATTCCCTCACTGCAGCACTTCTGCCCAGACTCTGTGCTTGGGATACTCCTGAGAAACAGCCCTTAGCACTCAGAGAAGTGATGCTGTCACTGGTCAGCTACCTAAGTCAAGAGGATTTTAGCTTTCAAGAATTGTGCCTCCAAGAGATGGCAGTATCGTGAGAGTTGAGCCAACCCGCTGGCAAGCTACACCAGAGGCTAGAGTTGGCTGCTTCTGAAAAGGATAGCGTTTCTTCTGGTAACTTGGGGCAGGAATTTCATAAAATTTATTTCCTAAAATAGTCTTAGTGCTACCTTTGTTTCATAGACTTCCATATTGGCTTAAAAGTTTTGGAATCGATACTACCACTATTGCCAACGCACCAGCTTAGTCTTCTGGCATTGCTGGTACTAGGATGTTATGGACTGAGCGTTTGTGTCCCCCTCCACACTTATATGTTGAAATCCCAATTCCAATGTAATTATATTAGGAGGTGAGTCTTTGGGAGGTAAGTAGATCTTGGGAGTGGAGTGACATGAGAAGTGGAGTGACATTATAAGAAGTGACATGAGAGAGCTTGCTACCTCTTTCTGCTCTTCACCATGGGATAAGAAGACAGTCTACAAAACAAGAATCAGGACCTCACCAGATATAGTATCTGTTGACACCTTGATCTCAGACTTCCCAGCCTCCAGAGATGTGAGAAATAAATTTCTGTTGTTTAAGCTGCCCAGTCTATGATATTCTCTTATAGCAGCCTGAACTGATTAAGAAATCCATTTTTGAGGAACTCCCCTTTAGTTTAGCTATTATTTGGTTATAAATAACCATTATTTAGCTATTTGACACTCAAAACATCATTTGAACACCTCTGAAACTCAGATTCCCCATCTCCAAAACTGGACTAGTAATGTCTCATATGCAGCATTCTGACCATTAGATATCATATTCATAAGCATCCTGTGCTGAGGAAGCCATATAACTTGTGCCCAATCCGTGGTGCTAACAGTATCATTAATTTTCAGTTAATCCTGTGAATGTTAACTCATCATGAATGTGTGTACATGGAAATAAAGAGTCATTTAGGGTTTTTGTGGGTTTTTTTTCACAATTCAAATGATTGACCATTTGGGGGACTCAGCTTTTAGTTTAAGTATTACCCGTTTTTCCCATCACCTGTCACCATTGGTTGGAATGAGCCACTGGATGGAAGAAGAATAACTTTTCAAAAAGACAGCATCCGATTATATAGCAAATGTAAGAATTTTATTTTAGATTTTAAAATCTACAGCAATTGAATAGTTATAATGACATGCTCATCCAATCATTCAGTAAATATTGGACATTGGGCAGGCAGATTAAAAAACGGCCCTGGGGCACCTGGATGGCTCAGTCAGTTAAGCTTCCAACTCCTGCTCAGGTCATAATCTCATGGTTTGTGGGTTTGATCTGCATGGTCAGGCTCTGAGCTAACAGCAAGGAGCCTGCTTCAGATCTTCTGTCTCCCTCTCTCTCTGCCCCTCCCCCACGCTCTCTCTATCTATCTCACATGTGTGCAGTCTCTCTCTCTCTCTCTCTACCTCTCAAAAATAAACAAATATTTTAAAAAATGTCCCTTGTAAAAATGTCCCTTGTAAAAAAGAGCTTGTAATCAAGAGGGAGAGACAAATGGTAAAACAAGCTACTACGATAAACCACAATAAGGTAATAGTAAAGGTACAAGGCAAAGGTGAAAACAGTTAAGCTCGCCAAGCAGGACGAGAGGAATGAAAAGGGCACCTGGAGAAGATGATATCCGACTCAGGACTAAAATGATCACTGAGCATTCCCTTGCCAGGAAAGGGGAATTGCAGCCATTGGAATGACCAGGAAGGCAGGGCAGGGGCAGGATGGAGTTGGGTGTATGTCAAGTGGGGCTCATGGTGAAGAGTCATCCAGTAGCAGCTAGGGATATTGGAGCCAGAATATCATCGGGTGTATGTTCATAAGAAAGTTTAGGAATTTGTCCTAAAGGTAGAAATTAAGAATCTGGCTTCAGGTAAAAGACACTTTGGGCTAATCCACAGGTTCCATGGTCTCTCCAGAATTACAAGTATTAAAATTCTGACTGGCTCATATAAATAATGTCATCTTTTATGGACCCTCCATCCTCTCCTAGTGACGATTGAGCCTTGATGACATTATTTTCTCAGCAGAAAATATTCCTGACCTAATGGTGTTGGTTCATGTTTGGAATGAATAAAGTATTGACTTATTTCCTTCTCCCCTTAAACTACTTTGAATGCCTCTAAATTACTACTCTCTAGGAAACTGGCCTGAACATCTGATGAGCATGAATTTTTGTTTCTGCATGGAATTATTTAGACAACCAATGTGTAAGTCCCCAGGCCAATGCAAATTTCAATTTCCAAAAGAAATGAATGTCTAGGAGAGCCCCAGAACTGACTCTCTCCCAAGAAAATATGAATTCATTCTAGAGTCTAGGATTTGAAAAATCCAAATGTTTTATGTAATCGCCACAGTCCTTTCAGTTTTGCTTAAAACTTTCAAGTAGAGAAAACTCCAATTACTTCCAAAATGAAAATCTGCCCTTTCTTGGATGCAAAAGGACAAAGTTACCAAGTCCTCAAGATGAGAGTTTGCTGAAGGGCCTTCCACTCTTCATCCAAGAACTAGTCAGTCTTCTTTGAAAATAATTCCCCAGCTCAATGCACTAGAAAATCATAATGATGTTGAGTTATGCTTGGCAATCAGGCACTGCCAGAGGTGAGGAAATTTCATTCCATGGCATCTGGAGAGGATTTTATCACCCTGGATCTGTTCTTGCAGGGCTTGATTTGCTGGGAAGTGTCCCCAGTGTCTTTCACCCTTTTACCAGTCACAGCTCTGAAGAAGGGACAGTTTCCCCTAAAGCATTTTCCCCACCTCTTAGGAAAGAAGCATATGGAATTTCAATCGAGTGGCATCTTGAGAAAGTCCTTGCTTCTACTTAAAGATTTGTTGCTAAAAGCATCTCCAAGTGTTTTTGCTAAACAGAACTATCCGTATTTGTCAGAGTGGTGGGCTGCAAACCTTAGGAAAGGTACCTCCTCTCTCAAATGTCCCTCATGTCAGTACTAAAACATAGGATATGATGACACATGTTGTACTTTAAAAAGCAGCTTGGTAAGCCTTGCCATCCAAATGGTGGTTATTATTATTTATCTTTAATGCTGATAATAAATATCTTCCACTGAACAATGTTGAGTATTTTACACATTCAATGATCAATCCTTTGATGAAAAGAGTTTGGAGTTTTCAAGAAGTCAGTGTCTCAAGAAGGATTCAGATGAGTGTGACCAGTAGGTCTCTGGGGTTGTCTGCCGGCTGAGGTAAGGGTCTGCAGACTATGTTATAGGAGACCATGGCGGCAAGTGGGACCTAGAATTCTTCATTTTATAACTTGTTATTTTTGTTACCTGAGTCACTGAGTTGACCTTTCTGACTTTAGTTAGGACTCGTGTAAAATCTGAGTAGCAGTTTGGTACATTACAGTCCTGAAGCGTGAGGTAGTCCCTTCTCTCCCTGGTGCCGCAGTTAACGTACACGACCTGTTCTTATGCGGCAGCTGCTGTTTGTGGTTAGCAATTGTAGGCATCATCAATTCTTCAGTTAATTCTTTGAACAGCAATCCATCAGTGAATATATACATGGTTGAAGACAGTATTTCTTTATTTTTGGTCATGATGCAGGTGATTGGTTTTCTTACAGCTTTGAGAATTAATTATTAGCTACTAAATTTGAATGAAAATATAGCCTGGGGTAGGAGGTATTACAATAATAATAATGATGTTGGTTGTCCAGTAGTAATAATAAAAATAATCATAACCACCATTCACTTAAAATGTATTGTGTGATCAGGACTGTGTGGATTTAAGGAATTTAAGCTAATGTAAGCAGTTCAATTACCAAATGAGTAAAAGGTATTTTAAGGAACTCATCAGCAGCCAAGTACAAGTGAACTTCAGTAGACATAAGAATCCCAAATTGGAAAACTATCAGGAATTAAGGTTCCTATTTCCAGAGTCATAGGGTTTCTGCTTTTTTTTTCAATTTTTTAAATTTTTAAATTTATTTTGCATCTCTGAGCCCCTAGCTCAGAAATAATTTCCCCAAGTGTTCGACAACTCCTCTTTGCTTAAATACCGAGAGAGACAACTAGTGTCTCTGATTTCCCAATCCAGATGCTCCAGGGACTAGAGCTGACTGACCAATCTTGTTTTAGGTGCTCTCCCATAATGCCCCCTAGTGTCCTCCTCTGTTCCACTCAGTGATGGGCATCAAGAAAGAGTTAGCAGTCAAAAATAGGGCTGCAGAGTCTTGCTTGTGAATTGGGATAGAGGAGGCGCAAACACAGAATTTAGTTAATTTGTCCCAGGTCAATTACCAACATGAAGCAGAATGTGGAATAAACCCACTTTCAGACTATTTCTTTGGGCTTTCTTGCTGTCCAATCACAGTATTAGATCACTGGTGCTCACTGGTGACTCAGGGTTGATTTCAGTGGGTCACAACAGTGAGGGACTTTGTGAAGCTGGGCCTCACCTGAGAACATACATCCCATGTCATGAAAGGATGACAAGGAAGTGAGAGGGCCTTTGGGGAAGTGGTGAGTCATTGCCTATCGCACAAGATGGCTTCAGACAAGTCTTTAAGATCAGTGCCTCTAGAACATTAATGTGCACACAACTCGCCAGAAAGTCTTATTAAAAGGCAGATTCTGCTTCAGTTCTCCTTCAGTGGGGCCTGAAAGTCTGCATTTTTAGCGAATTCTTAGGTGGTACCAATGCTGTGGGTCCTGCTCCAGGAACACACTATGTGGAAAAGAACAAAAGAATCTGAAGCAGCGAGAATTCTACAGTTCCCTGGACCTAACCCACAGCTGTTCAGATAGCTGGGTACTTGGCAAGCTCGCTCCTCTGTGTTTGCCTTTCCACCCCATCCAGTGACAGGATGAGCAACGACACCTTCAGCAGCTTGCTGGCCCAGCTAAATAAAGAGCATGTGCTGGCTAAAAAAACTGTTGGCAAATAATCAGTGGGTGCTGCAGCAGCCCATTTATTTGAAGTTTGTCTTGTTAAGATACACAGGCTATTTTGTGCCAGAATCTTTTTTCTTTTTCCCTTAATTCAACTTTGGAAAAACTTACTAATATGCATGGTGAGTGGAATTTTTGCACATTTTGTTGATTAAAAAAATATATGGAGTGCACTCAGAAGTCATTATTTGACATTATTTTGATGTGCGTGTGGGCTTTTCGGTGCTCCCCTTCCTGGTTCTGACAGGAGCTCAAGGCCTAATTATTGCTATATATTTACTGATGCTTAAAATATGTTACATAAAATGGAAAATCAATTGCACATATTATCTCATTTTGTCCTCACAAAAACCTAGGAGCGATGTGCTATTTTTATTCCCATTTTAGCGATAATGAAACTGAGGGCAAACCATGTCATAGGAGGTGACCAGGAACAATTTTAATACTATTTAACGCTCATTTGACTTTCACGAAACATTTCCACACTGCCCTTGCTCTCCCATGGACACCATCCCCTTGGCTTTCAGTTGATGTTGCATTCCAATGCCCACCTCAACTCATCTTCAATCCAGATTCTCTCCCCTTTTGCCCCCTCGTAGAGTGGTTGGAAATGTTGGGAAGCCATTTTGGCTGCATCCAGTCACCGTTTACTTTGGGTATGCTTTATTTCTGCCTTCATTTGATTTATTTCATTAGCTACCATTCGCAGCATACTCAATGGTAGCCCCTGATATTTTCCACATGTCCCAAACCCGATTCCCAGATGTGAAAAAAATGGACGCAAACTTTCCTAGAGTCACTTACATATAGTTTTTACTGTGAATATTAGAAAAATGCAAATTATTATTATTTCAACATTAAGAATACAAATCTCTCTCCAAACAGGAAACTGGAGGTAAGTAGTTTCTCAGATAACACACTTGGTTAATGTTGTCATTAGACTCAGATTTATTTTCCTCCATCCTGAGCATCTAACTCTTTGTCCTTGGCTTCTACCTCATAGTTACAAGATGGCTCCCTCAGTCTAAGCATCATGACTTCATACGACCAAGTTCAAGGGAGGAAATTTATTTATTATGAAGCAAAGTAATTCCCCAAAGCATCCTCAGTAGAGATCTCTGTAATGTACATTTGGCCCAAACTTTGTCGTTTGCCAAACCTCTGCCACCAACAGAGGGGAATGGGATAACCATGCTGAGTTTGGATCAAACATGGTTCATTCTCTGGGACTTGGAGAGGAATCCACCTTCCCTAAGCACATTGCCACAGGAACAAAACTTATACGGTTGGCTTCTACAAACTGAGAAAGAAGGTGTAGTATGGCTACTGAACAACAACCTATAGTGTCTAAATCACTTCCCTCATCCCTTTTCTCCTTCTCCTGCTGCTTCCTGCCTACCTCAGAAGTGCCATGCAGAGTCACCTGTTCTCTTCAGCTTTCTGGTCTCTTCCTTTCCAAGTCCAGATTCTTCACCTCTCCTCCCCTCTCAGTCCCATTTCTTCTCTCATTTTCTTTGCCCTACCAATGATTGCTTCTCCAGTTTTCAACTTCTCTTTCTCATTTTCTTTCAAATACATTCCAGTATCTTCTATAAGAATGAAAAAAAATTAAATTAAAAATTTAAAGAATTAAAGCAAAACTAAACAAAAAGTAGCCTTTTTCTTATCCCTGTGGTGTCTTTAAGCAGCTATTTTGGCTCTGACTTTTTTTTCATTAACAAAATCTCCAAGAAGAAATTAATACTCTACGCTTTTATTTTCTCTTCATTTGCTCATATAAGTCTGCAACCCTGCTTTTTTTGCCACACCAGTGAAAAGAGCACAGTGCCATCAACTCTGATCCAGTTTAACCTTTCTCTCAGGATCTATCCTGGTCTGGGAACCTTAGTCTTCCCTTGGTCTCTGTAGCTCTGCAAAAGTCCGCAACTATCCATCTCCAATCTGTGCACCCAGCCAGCCACTTCTTTGACTTGCTCATCTGTGTCTCATGTATTGGATCTTCTTTTACTAGGTTTGTAAGCAACTTGAGGAAACAGAACTCAAGTTTCCTCAAGGAAATAAGTCTTACTCATCATTATGACCTGCACAATGTGTGGGACAGAAGTTTAGATCAAGCCCTCCTCTCTTGCAAAACTACCTGTTTCCTTGACTCCTCCTTTTGCCTTCTCCAAACCATCCTATCAGAGTTACATGTCTAAAAGTACAAATCTGATCACAGTAGTTCCTTATTGAAAAACATGGACTCCATAGCATGTCAGCCAAATTCCTTCACAAAACAACCCAAACCAACTTTTTAACTAGAAGTCCTTCCGCTATGTTTCCCCATGAGACACACACACACACACACACACACACACACACCATGAGTACATTGTAAGACACTGTTTCTCAAAGAATGGTCCATGGATCACCTTCATTAGAATCATCTGGGAAATTTCCTTAAAACAAAATTTCTGGGCTATACTAGGGATCAACTTAATCAGAATCATTAGGATTGACTTAGGCTGGGTAAGTACATTTTCAATATGCATTCAAGGCAATCCTAAATACACACTAAAGTCTGAAGCCATGGCTTTATATTGTACTTAATAAGCAAAAACTGACAGTTAAATATGAATTGCCCCATTTTTTCTAATTCCTAAGCATATATTATACCCAATTTAATTTTTTTTTTCAATTTTTCTCTGTGAGGATGGAAAAAGGAAGTCTCTAAGGAAGAGCTGAGAACTAGATCAAGTATCACTGGGTCAACAGGCTTATTAAAAACTTGTTTCTGTTAACAATTTAATTCACCTGAAGGAGAGTTCTGCATCATTGCTTTGGTTATCTTTGAACAAAGTACACCAGATCATTTGCCTTTCTGTCTGAATATTTTGGTAGTGATAGAATTTGAATACCTAATTTTTGAGAAGACTTATGATCTGTGATTTACTTTCCTTCTGTAAATTAAGGGAAGGTTCTGTCCTTCTGGGTTGGTTGGTGGCATCAATAGTAACACCAGCCATGAGTAGCGACTTGGCGTATTCTCCCATGTGTTGAGTTCATCTTCTTTATGCACTTTGTATGCACCAACCATTTCTACTGATGCTCCAGTTCCAGCATGATGACTTTTCATATCCCTGGAAGAATCAAATGCAATGGCATTTAATAAGCACATAGCTGTTTTTAATGAAAGCACTCCAAGTTTCCAACTGAAATTCAAATGGAAAGTTTTTTTGAAATTTTACAAATGGCGAATCCAGAAGTTTTGTGAAAACTTATTTATCTCATATACTTACTGTAAAAACTCACTATTCAATGGCAAAAGACAATTTCTCTTCTTCTTTTTTTTTTTTTTTTTTTTTGCTGTTGGTTCTCTCCCCATTCTTCGTCCCAGATCCAACCTTCTCCATTCATCTTGGTAACCATGAATATGGGATAAAATATTAACGGATTGTGAAAACTGTGTTCATGTTAAAGATTGAAGCTGATTGTTACAGTGTAAACAGCATCAGGATTAGTAAGGAAAATGGTCAGAATTCCAGATCCAACTGTAGTTATGTTTCCTTTTCACACAGACATAGCTTTAGTCTCAGTTGGTCTCTCTTTCTCTCTCTGCCCCTCCCCCTTCCATTTCCGTTGGCTTTCTCTTCTTCCATTGACTCAGATAAATAAACCCACCAAAACACATTGCTTTTGATATTGTCTCTGACCTGAGGTCATAGAGAAAAGACTCAAAATGAAAATAGAAATCAAATCAGATCCATAAATGGATGCCAGAGGGGACGATAAAATAAAGGACAAAGAGACTGGTCCAAGCATCTCATTTTCTCCACCAAATGACTTTCAGCTTGAACAATGGTTTGCTTTTGCAGTCTTTGCTCGCCAACAAAACAACAAAGAAGAAAATTGTTTCAAGTGATGAACTGTCCATGCTGGGAGCTAGAGAAAAGCAGATTGGCCCCAGTTGCCAAAGAGGGGCAAATATTTTCGAGTGCTGCAGTTGGACACAGACATCAGTGTTCACCTTGGTCTAAGTGAGTCATGCAGAGTTCACATAAGTTTATGTCCAGTGGAGTGCTGCTGAGGAAATCAGATTTCTCCAACTTAGCTTCTGAGTTCCTGCCCTAAACACCATGCTTGCCAGCACTCCAACAGGCAGTAGCTTCTGGATTTTAGGAACCAGGGCAGGGTTTCAACCTGTTTTGGAATAGGAAGGTTAGAAGGAACAGTGTAGATACAAGCAGCCTCCTGAGATGAGCAGAATTTGCATGCCACCTCCGTGGGGCAAGCCCAAATGTGAAGGAAAATTTTGTATGAAATTGGAGGAGAGTGAGTTTGTTACTCAAACATTCCTGATCTAGGAAAGCAGATGCTGCACACTATGACTAACAGAGTGACAGTGATTGAAACTAATCCTGATAATGCACTTGATGGCCGAGAAAGGCAGAAAGTATATAACCAGGTCATTGAAAATGTATAAATTCATTGTAGGAATGGAAAGAGAGAAGACAAAGAAAGTGAGAGATATTGAGAGAGAAACAGAAAGAAAGGCAGAGAGAGATCAGTAGCTTCCAAATCTAGACAGAAGTTCCAGAGCCTCCAATGTTAACTTTGCACTGTGTAGCTTGTACTGTGTGGCCTCTCAACATGTGAAGGGATTTAAGCAGGTCAAACGACAACAACAATAACAACAACAACAACAATGTATTCTCTAAAGGCCCCAGGTGTTTCTCCATCCCAGCTTTAACACCCTCTAACCAGTCCATTCAACTGCTGAATGGCACAAAGTCACGCATGCACTTTCCAGTTCTTTGTTTTCTTCTCCTAACAAAATTCCTAGGTCACATTGTGTCAGAGTGGTTCCCAATTCCCAACGATTTGCAGAGTATAGCCTACTACTGCCACTGAAGGGGACAGACTACTAAATACACAAATGTGAGCTTGCCACCTCTGAAGGACTATAATAGTAAAGACATAAGTTGTTTTTGCTCAAGGTGTCCTGGGTATAGAAGGTGTGGAGGGGACGGATGCAGCTTTATTCCATTGCGGGGATGGCTGCGGGAAGACAGATGCCAGCCTCTGACCCTAAAGAGCTAATTTTGCTTAGGCAGGAAACAGTCGATGCTGGGTAGATTATTGACAGCTGATTTTAAAATCAAAATTGAATGGAGCTTCCAGAAAAAAACTATTGGATGCCATGGTGGAGATGAGGGTGAATGGCTCCAAATAGTGATCTGAAATCTTCTCATAACTAGTGCACCCTTATTAACTCTGCACGTGGACCTGTTTGACAGAATAGAGAGTATAGTTGACTTTTAATCAATGATGACACAAACATCAACCCATCCAGCATATTAGAACAGCTACTCCTTCAATAAACAGCAAGGTGGGGGTTATCAGGACATTTTCCAAGCTGTAGGGGCTCTGATTTCATCATATTGACTGAACTAGCATAAAATATGACAAGACAGGGGTGCCTGGGTGAGTCAGTTGGTAAATGCCCAACTTTGGCTCAGGTCATGATCTCACAGTTTGTCAGTTTGAGCCCCGCGTCGGGCTTAGTGCAGACAGCTTGGAGCCTGGAGCCTGCTTCAGATTCTGTGTGTCCCTCTCTCTCTGCTCCTCCCCCACTCGCACTCTGTCTCTCTCTCTCTCAAAAATAAACGTTAAAAAAATAAAAATAAAATAAAATATGACAAGACAGGTGACTAAACAGTTACAAATAAAATATAAATGATTGTTTATAAATAAATGAATATGAATAATTACATTGTTTTAAAGTACAGGAATTAAAACATACAAAGATTTGTCTCTTGAGAGAGCTGCATCAAGTTGCCTCTAAATGGAGGCAGAGATTTCATCTCAGCACTTACTGACATGGATGCCACTGCTGGGTCGTGGTCTCTGATGTGTCCTCTGTCATTCTTGCAATATATGAACAGAGGAGTTGTAGATCTGTTGCTTTCATGGCCACAGTAAGTGTTTTATTTATGTGTTTCATCTTATCCCCAGAACTTTGCATTGCCATGCTCCCAGGAATACGCTGTGTTCTTTATGGGAAAAACATAAAATGGGTATGAAATTAACCTGGCAACATAGACAAGCTGACCTCCCATTGTGTGGCAGGGTGTTTACTCCTGTGTTCAACGCTCATCCAAGATAAAGTTTACTAAGAGAGATTTGCCCCATGGGCATCCAGTCTCTCCTCACTTCCAGGTCTACAATCTAATCTTACATTGAACCAGATCAATAAAAAGCTGAATACCTGACCCACAAAGTCCTTGGAAAATTGCCTTTACCAAATCAGATTTGGGCATGATGTCATCAGGCTATTTGTAGGATTGCTACATAAAATGGCTCTGTAAAACTTGCTGTCACACACCAGAGAGACATCATTACATCCCATAGTGTCCTCTCCATGACAATCCTGGGAGTAATTCTGTCTGGTCTCAATACCAAGAACAGCTATGCTTCTCCTGGGCAAAGGTGTGTTTGTGCTTTTATCTCACGAATATCGGACAGTGAGTAACTGACCACATTTTCCAGTAAGTCGCAATGTGGTTTCCTCCCTGGTTTCCAGAAATGTACCCCTGGGGGTCCTGAAGCTTTCTAAAATACACTTTCCACATGATAATCTTTTTAAAAATTACATAAATACAAGAATCAGGAGACATTTTCTATAAATGAGCCAGATAGTAAATATGTTAGACTTCACTGGCCTCATGCATCTCTGTCGTATATTCTTTTTCCAACCATTTAAAATGGTGGAAACCGTTCTTAACTCAGGGAACTTGCAAAAATAAGGGTGCCTGGATTTTGCTCCCAAGCCATAGTTGACTGACTCATGTTGGAGGATCACTGGATGGCTTATTTTTGAAAACTGACATGTGATTGCAAGGCCTTCACAATTGTGTTTGTATTAACGTTGGTGTTGGTGCCAATTTGTACTGTTAGCACTGACATGAGGTAGTAAGAAAATAAAGAAGGTTAACAGTACCTGTAAACGACAGCTTGGTCTAAGTGAAGGCCACTGTCATAAAGGCAACTGTACAAATGAAGATGTCACGTCATCCAAGGTTGGAAGAGAGCTAACTTAGCACACAGCTTGCTGCCATGGCAGAGTCATGCAAACTCATAGGATGTGAGTTTGTTCCGCATGGAATGGAATTCTATTCCATACTCACCCTGTGTGGGGCAATTTCCTGAAAGCAAATTAGCAGGATTCATCTATGAAGTAAATGTTAGCTTGAAGTCAGTTAGCTTTTTAATTTTGTTTATGCTTAGCTTATTAATCTGGTTTGGTCTTACATCTGTGTAAGAATATTGCACAACATCCACAACCACACTCTTTGGTTCAAAACCCAGCCCTGCAACTTCCTAATTAAGATTAATGTATTACATATTACATAAAGCTCTTAGAATGGATCATGCTACCATTTTCTTGTACCTGTCCATTTATACACGTTTAAATAAGGAATAATAAAAATAATTTGAAAATAAGGAAGAGAATCAAGAGAAAAGTATACTTTTAGAAGAATTCCGTATATTTCTCAAACTGGAGGGAAAACTTGAGTAGTCATGAATATGTGCATTTTATCCTCTCCCTATTTAAGACTTGAGCTGGGGGGCACTGGGAGGCTTAGTTGGTTAAGTGTCCAACTTCAGCTCATGTCATGATGTCACAGTTTGTGAGTTTGAGCCCTGCATCAGGCTGTCTGCTGTCAGTACAGAGCCCCCTTTCTCTCAGCCCCTCCCCAACACGCGCTCTCTCTCAAAACAACGTAAACATTAAAAAAAAAAAATACTTGCTTTGTTCTTTTATGCAGTCTCTTACCCTGTAACACCCTTGTCTCCCTCCTACACACATGTGTACCCTGCAACTAAAGTATTTTAATTTTTAAATTTATTTTTAGGTAGTAAAAACAAAGCACGATTATGGTAACAATTCAA
Source organism: Herpailurus yagouaroundi (assembly GCF_014898765.1). Taxonomy (NCBI): domain Eukaryota; kingdom Metazoa; phylum Chordata; class Mammalia; order Carnivora; family Felidae; genus Herpailurus; species Herpailurus yagouaroundi. The sequence continues at coordinate 152,398,016 of NW_024412376.1, forward strand.
GAGTATAGGTGATAGATCTTTCTCCCAATATAATCCTACTTCTTGGTCCCTTCTCCAAAGGAAACCACCATGAATATTTTCTTGAATTTCCTTCCAGATCTTTGAATTGTGTTCCATTTGCAAAAATACTATCTTTTTACATTTCAAAATTACATCTTTCAAGAAACCGAAAGGGCTAATTTAAAAATACAATGATTTTTGGTGTGGCACAGGGGACAGAGAGTTCTAAGAAACCCATACCTGATGTAGGAAGATGAAGGAGACCAAATTGCTTTCTGAAAGGCCCCAGAGATCCATGAGAGCATGAACACTCAAGAAATACACACCTGTACTTATTGCCAGAGTGTGGGATGAGCTTGTGTTCTAAGGGGTGGGAGACTGGAGGTGAACATAAGAAGAAGCTAGAGGAGACAAGAGCCAAATCCCCGGTGGTTTTGAAGTCATGCCTTTTTATTCTACCCAGAAAACCTTGGGCAACCAGTATCCAATTTTAAGCAGGAGAATGATACCTTGGAACTGCACTTTTGAGAGAGATATAATTCCAGAAGCCGAGAGATGGATTCAGATGTCTGAGATATGATGGGACCACAGGTCACAGCCCCACCTCCAGAACTTTGGACTCGGGTTTGGTGTGAAGTCTGAGCGTTTGCATCTCTAACAAGTTCCAGGGATGTGGATGCTACTGGTCCAGGGACCATGCTTTGAAAAACAATGGGTTAGAGAGATGTAGTAAAAATGGAAGGAAAAAAAAGCAAAAACCAAAAAGTAGGTTTGGATGCCAAGTAGCTAGGACAAGAGGGAAGAAAGAGAGTTGGAAAGATTCAAGGCTCAGGCCAAGTTCTGATTGTAACATGCAGTCACTGAGGCAGGGAAGGGAGGAAGAGAAAGAATGTTTGCCAAAGACAAGATAATTACCTTAGGGAACAAGATAATGCTTTACCTTACTTATAACATGATTATGATGTATGAAGGGGGAATTACTAAGTTGGCAGATAATTGTATTTGTAGGTAAGAAGAGATGTCTAAACTAATAAAGTTTAAGGAATCATTATAATATAAGGGACAGCAATCACACTGGTTAATGAGAGAGAAATTGTAAAAATGAGAAGAAGGCCCAGAATAGATCATAGGTAACACTAACACAGATATTTTGAATAAGGTAATCCTATTTTTTAAAACTCTACTCATAAAAGAGATTCTGTGGCCTTCTTTTCTCTGCTCAAAATAGAAGGAAGTAGAATCTAATGTGTTTACAAAATCAATTAGCTAATTACTAAAGTGCTACATAGTTCATATTCATAATTTTCAAAAGAAGAAACTGAATCAAAGAAAAACTAGCTTAAGTGACTGACAGAAGTCATTGCCGGGCCTCAGGAAGAACTTGTTACTTAAAAAAAATTTTTTCATCAATACCTTGGGGCACCTGGGTGGCTCAGTTGGTTGACTGACTCTTGATTTTGGCTCAAGTCATGATCCCCGGGTTGTGGGATTAAGCCCTGCATCAGGCACCACTCTGGGCATGGAGCCTGCTTGAAATTCATTCTCTCTCTCTCTCTCCTCCCTCCCTTTGCACCTCTCTCCAACTCATGTTCACTCAGTCTCTCTCTCTCCCTCTCTCTAAAATAAATAAAATGAAAAAAAAATCATATTAAAAGAAAGATACCTTCAAATTTGTGATCGGGAAAAATCAGGACATTGGGAATGTCCATGAATAGGGAAATGGATTAACGAGTACACAACCTAAAAAGTGATCCAAAAGTTTTGGTTACAAATAGCAAGTTTCAGAATATGTGCATTATGATAATTCATGAGGAAATCACCAAAACAAAATATGTATTTTATTTGAGATTCTTTGCCAATTTGTTTTCTTCCCTCATTCTTTTATTATGAAATATATCATGCCTTACAAAGAGTGACTATAACATGTGTACGATTTAGTGAATGGTAGTAATAGAACAAATGCCCCTATACCCAGCATCCAGCTTAGGAAAGAAAGCACCACCTTGACTGGCCCTTCTCCAGGCCCATCCCCAACCTCACACCAGAGGTAAACACTGTGCTGGGATGTGTGATGACTATTCCCTCCATTTGCTTTATTCCCTCCATTCTCAATATGTCTAGTTGAATCATTATGGAAACAGAATCATGTTGTTTATATTCTTTTTTTTTTAAATAATGTTTATTTATTTTGAGAGAGCATGAGCAGTGGAGGGGCAGAGAGAGAGGGAGAGATAGAATCCCAAGCAGGCTTCACCCTGTCAGCGCAGAGCCCAACACATGGCTTGAATTCATGAATCACGAGATGAGGACCTGAGCCAAAACCGAGAGTCAAATGCTTAACTGACTGAGCCACCCGGGCGCCCCTATGTTGTTTATAGTCTTATGTGATTTTCACTTTTTTGCTTAATATTATACTTGTGTATTGATGCATACACATGCATTGTTACAAGTTGAATTGTGCCCCCACCTTGCAATTCATTTAATCAAGTCCTAACCGAGGCATCACAATCCCAGACTTTAGCCTCTACTACAAAGCTGTAATCATCAAGACAGCATGGTAGTGGCACAAAGACACATAGACCAAAGGAATAGAATAGAAACCCCAGAACTAGACCCACAAACATATGGCCAACTAATCTTTGACAGAGCAGGAAAGAACATCCAATGGAAAAAAGACAGTCTCTTTAACAAATGGTGCTGGGAGAACTGGACAGCAACATGCAGAAGGTTGAAACTAGACCACTTTCTCACACCATTCACAAAAATAAACTCAAAATGGATAAAGGACCTGAATGTGAGACAGGAAACCATCAAAACCCTAGAGGAGAAAGGAAACGACCTCTCTGACCTCAGCCGCAGCAATTTCTTACTTGACACATCCCCAAAGGCAAGGGAATTAAAAGCAAAAATGAACTATTGGGACCTCATGAAGATAAACAGCTTCGGCACAGCCAAGGAAACAACCAACAAAACTAGAAGGCAACCAACAGAATGGGAAAAGATATTTGCAAATGACATATTGGACAAAGGGCTGGTATCCAAAACCTATAAAGAGCTCACCAAATTCCACACCTGAAAAACAAATAATCCAGTGAAGAAATGGGCAGAAAACATAAATAGACACTTGTCTAAAGAAGACATCCAGATGGCCAACAGGTACATGAAAAGATGCTCAATGTCACTCCTCATCAGGGAAATACAAATCAAAACCACACTGAGATACCACCTCACGCCAGTCAGAGTGGCCAAAATGAACAAATCAGGAGACTATGGATGCTGGAGAGGATGTGGAGAAACAGGAACCCTCTTGCACTGTTGGTGGGAATGCAAACTGGTGCAGCCACTCTGGAAAACAGTGTGGAGGTCCCTCAGAAAATTAAAAATAGACCTACCCTATGACCCAGAAGTAGCACTGCTAGGAATTTACCCAAGGGATACAGGAGTACTGATGCATAGGGGCACTTGTACCCCAATGTTTATAGTAGCATTCTCAACAATAGCCAAATTGTGGAAAGAGCCTAAATGTCCATCAACTGATGAATGAATAAAGAAATTGTGGTTTATATACACAATGGAGTACTACGTGGCAATGAGAAAGAATGAAATATGGCCCTTTGTAGCAACGTGGATGGAACTGGAGAGTGTGATGCTAAGTGAAATAAGCCATACAGAGAAAGACAGATACCATGTGTTTTCACTCTTATGTGGATCCTGAGAAACTTAACAGAAACCCATGGGGGAGGGGAAGGAAAAAAAAAAAAAAAAAAGAGAGAGAGGTTAGAGTGGGAGAGAGCCAAAGCATAAAAGACTCTTAAAAAATGAGAACAAGGGGCGCCTGGGTGGCTCAGTTGGTTAAGCGGCCGACTTCGGCTCAGGTCATGATCTCATGGTCCATGGGTTCAAGCCCCATGTCGGGCTCTGTGCTGACAGCTCAGAGCCTGGAGCCTGTTTCAGATTCTGTGTCTCCCTCTCTCTGACCCTCCCCCGTTCATGCTCTGTCTCTCTCTGTCTCAAAAATAAATAAACGTTAAAAAAAATTTAAAAAAAAATGAGAACAAACTGAGGGCTGATGGGGGGTGGGAGGGAGGAGAGGGTGGGTGATGGGTATTGAAGAGGGCATCTTTTGGGATGAGCACTGGGTGTTGTATGGAAACCAATTTGACAGTAAATTTCATATATAAATAAAAAATAAAAATAAAAAAATAAAAAAAATAAAAATAAATAAAAATTTAAAAATAAATAAATAAATAAATAAACGTTAAAAAAATTTAAAAAAAAATGAGAACAAACTGAGGGTTGATGGGGGGTGGGAGGGAGGAGAGGGTGGGTGATGGGTATTGAAGAGGGCGTCTTTTGGGATGAGCACTGGGTGTTGTATGGAAACCAATTTGACAGTAAATTTCATATACTTAAAAATAAATAAAAATAATAAAAATAAATTTAAAAAATAATAATCAAGTCCTAACCACAAGTGCTGTAGAAGGTGACCTTGTTTAGAAATAGGGTCATGTTAAAATAAGGACCAATGTTCTCATATAAAAGCAACATTTGGACACAGAGACAGACACATACACAGGGAACAGTCCATGGAGAAAAGACAACACAGGGAGAAGAGAACAAGCTGTGAGTTAAGTAGTATCTGAGGCTGACAGAAGCTCAGAGACTCAGTTAGAGTTCCCTCCCCACTACCTCTAGAGCAGGCATAGCCCTTGATTTTGGACTTCCCAACGACGGCAGAACTTACTTTATTTGAAGCTACCCAGTTCTTGTCACCTCGTTACAGGAGCCCTAGGAAACGAATGCATGTGTGAAAGCCAGTGCTCATCTTCACTGCTTGTAGGGTATTCTGTCAAATCCACAGACCACCATTGTGTAGGCGCCGTTGTGTCAATGCAAATGTGAGTTGTTTCCAGTTTTTGCTTTATGACTTAGGCTGCTTTGGAAATTCCTGTACATCTCTCCTGTCGCACCTAAGTTAGACTACATCTAGAATACCTCCCTAGCAAGAAAGATATTACGGCTATTGGGGTTTGTACATTTTACATGGTAAATTGGAGTACCTTCCACAATGGCGGCAGTATATAACCCAGTAGCAGAGCATAAATGCTGGTCTACAGCCTACCCAACACTATTGTTGCCTGCAACTCTTTGCATTTTCTACGGGAATATATAAATTAAATGGTATTAAATTAGTAATCTGGAAGGATACATAGCAAACACAAAATGTTGGTTACCTCTGAAGAAGGGAGGAGAGCATAACCGGAAATTGGGAAAATTAAAAGCGAATACAGAAATGAGAAAGAAGGGGCACCTGCGTGCCTCAGTGGATTAAGCATCTGACTTCAGCTCAGGTCACGATCTCACAGTCTGTGGGTTCAAGCCCCACGTCAGGCTCTGTACTGACAGCTCAGAGCCTGAAGCCTGCTTCAGATTCTGTGTCTCCCTCTCTCTCTCTGTCCCCCTCCCCCCTCACACTCTGTCTCTGTCTCTCTCTCTCAAAAATAAATAAACATTAAAAAAATTGTTTTTAAAAAAATGAGAAAGAAAGAGATGGGGAAAGGAAGAGGTAGTCAAGAGGGAGGGAGGGAGGGAGGCATAGAGGAAGATTTAAGGGTGAAGGAAGGAGGAAAGGAAGGAAAGAAGGAAGGGGAGAAGGAGGGAGGAAGGGAAGGAAGGAAGGAAAGAGGAAGAGGAGGCAGGGAGGGGGAGGGAAGCAAAGATAGGAGGAAGGGAGCAAGGGGGGAATAAAGAATGCAAAAGAGAAAGGAGGAAGAGAGAGAGCTGGCAAAGAGAGAAAGTGAAAGAGGAGACATTCCACATTTTCCAGAAAAGCCAGGGTACAAACTGATTAGCAATGTGTAAGTGCAGGAATCAATCTGTACCCTGTCTTTTCAGCTACCTGCAGATGCCATGGAATATCTGGCCTTGGGCCGCCTAAGTTTTTCTGTCGCTCAGGAACAAGGCTTTACGTTGAGCTGAGGTGTGTTAATTTGCTCTCCTTAGTCTAATAAGCAAAACCCAGCATAGGCCAGGGAGTTCCTTTCCCCAAAGGCATGTGATTTGCCTAACGGATGGAGTGGACATCAGCACAGCTGGGAAGAAGGGTCTGACAGCAATCCCTAGGCAGGCTCCTATTTGCTTCCCCACCACTGTGGAAAAAAATAGTGATAATAATTAATTGGTCTAGGGCACTGTGTTTGGAACTTCCAGGCATGATAATCATTGGATATCTGGAAAAGTACGAGGCAATTTCAGTAAATATGTGAAGACAGCCAAAATAATTAGGCCGAAATAGTGCCATCTACTGCCTTCTCTTACAAATGATCGATACTTGCAGCTTTCATTAGGCCCACCGAACTTTCTAAGTGAGCCACAAAACTAGATATTGAATTGTTTTCAGGTTTCCCTAGCTGCAAAGTGTCTGCATTATCTGTATTTGATCATGTTTGGAGACAGTAGATGATATTACATTCCAGTATCCTAATAAGGTAGTTTTCAGAATTTGGGTCATGCAATTGCCTTGTAAGTTTGAAACTCCTGATTAAGCTTAGAGCCTGGCACTAGGCTGGCACTTAAGGAACGTACTCACAAATGAAGGAACAGGTGAACAAATGAATTAATGAATATAAAGTAATAAAAACACTTTGGGTAAGATCCAAATCATGTGCATTCATTTTCTATTACTGCATAACAAATTATCACAAGTTTAAGGGCTAAAAACAACACTCACTTATTAACTGACAGTTGTGAGCCTTAGGAGTCCAGCATAACACGTCTGTGCTCTCTGCTAAGGAAATCACAAAGCCAAACTCCAGGTATCAGCCAGGCTGAGTTATTTTCTCTAGGCAAAATCCACTTCCAGGCTAATTCTTGTTGATTTCAGTTCCTTGCGGCTCTTTCCATGAGTTTCTACCTCCTTGCTGACAAGGAGGGGCTCTCAGCAGCTGGAAGACTGCAGACATTCCCTGCCATGTAGCCCCCTTTTCCTTTAAGCCAAAAATGGTGAGTCAAACTTTTTCTGCTTCCCGTTTCTGGCTTGTTTTTCCTCAGTCAGCCAGAGAAAGCTCTTTGCTTTTAAAAGGGCTCATGTGGGGGCGCCTGGGTGGCGCAGTCAGTTAGGTGTCTGACTTCAACCAGGTCATGATCTCACGGTCCGTGAGTTCGAGCACCGCGTCAGGCTCTGGGCTGATGGCTCTGGGCTGATGGCTCGGAGCCTGGAGCCTGTTTCGGATTCTATGTCTCCCTCTCTCTCTGCCCCTCCCCCATTCCTGCTCTGTCTCTCTCTGTCCCAAAAATAAATAAAAAACATTGAAAAAAAAATTTTTTTTAAATAAAAGGGCTCATGTGATTAGGTCAGGCCCACCCAGATAGGCTCCCGATTTTATGGTTAACTGGTCAACTGTGCCATATAACATTTCCTATCACAGAGTAAAGTCCATCAAATTCACATATGGCTTGCACACACACGGGCAGGAAATCGTGGGGCCACCTTGGAATGCTTTCTCCCACACCATAGAAGACTGCTGCGGTCGACTCCAGGCCACAGCACTGGACTTCTCTGAAGGCACCATTTGATGTTCCCAGGCAGGCTTGACTGTTATGTTGGAATACCTTAGGATTCAAAACCGAAAGATCACTTTATTTTCCTTTTGTGGTCTTTTAAAACATATTTTCTAACTTTGCATCTTTGTACCTCTGAAAGAGCTTCTATAGCAAATAGAAAAATCCTATTACCTCCATTAAATGAGTGGAATACAGATGTAGGCAAAACCAGAAAATATCCTCCTAGAAAAATCCAGTGACACTGGAACCCTTTACAGTTTGTAGCACTAAAGTTGAATTTCTATGTTCATTGTAAGTGTTGGCAAGAGGAAACATTATTATAGAACAGAGCCAGCTAGGGTGGGAGGGCTTGCCCTCATCTCTTTGATATTACAGCAATGGAGGTCATCTTATGGCTTGGTCATGAGAAATGGAAAATATAGAACATTCGTAAAAGTTTTGTATTCTTTGAACACAAATGTTATTAAAATAGCTATTTATTGAAAAGTTTGCTATTTGGTAAACCAGCCTATGATGCAACATAGATTACTCCCATCTACTACTACTCACTGTACTTCTTCTCTCCCCCCCCTCCCCCCCCCCCCCCCCCCCCCCCCCCCGGGCGCCCCCCCATTTATAAGTTGTTTCCATCTTTCTTGTTTACTTTGCATCACAAACTTTTCTCAAATTTGAGAAATTAGACACACTGGCTTGAGTCACTTGGGTCAAGAATACAAAGGCTATGACTCAAAGACTGCATTATTGAGAATAATCATAAGGAAATGAGTAAATTTTAAAAATTAGAATCAAAACTGGACATAGTTATTGTTAGTAATGAAAAAATATTTTTAAGAATTGCTACACTATTTAGTGCTAAGGACCTTAATCATTTTAACAGATCTGTATGACTTGATTTTCATAGCCACACTATAATTACTGATGCTCATTTCACAGAAGATATAAGGATATCTCTGTTTTTATGACTTTTTTGTATTAATTTAGTAATTGTTGTTATTTAATTTGTCTTTTTTTTTTAATTTTTTTTTCAACGTTTATTTATTTTTGGGACAGAGAGAGACAGAGCATGAGCGGGGGAGGGGCAGAGAGAGAGGGAGACACAGAATCGGAAACAGGCTCCAGGCTCTGAGCCATCAGCCCAGAGCCCGACGCGGGGCTCGAACTCACGGACCGCGAGATCGTGACCTGGCTGAAGTCGGACGTTTAACCGACTGCGCCACCCAGGCGCCCCTGTCTTTCTTTTTTTGGCTTATTACTTGTATTAGTCAGGGATCTTTAGAAAAACAGAACCAATAGGATGTGTGTGTGTGTGTGTGTGTGTGTGTGTGTGTACCTGTATATGTGTATGTGGGTATACAGAGAGACAGACAGACAGAAACAGAAAGAGAGACAAATATTTCAAGAAATGCTCACACAACTGTGGAGGCTACCAAGTCCAAATTCTGCAGGGTGGGCTGGCAAGGTAGAGACCCAGGTAAGAGTTAAGTTCAAGTCCAAAGACAGTTTGCTAACAGAATCCCCTTAATCACAAGGGCAGTCAGACTTTTTCTTAATGCCTTCAACTGATTAGATGAGACAATCTGCTTTACTCAAAGTCCACTTATTTAAATGTTAATCCCATTCAAAAAATAAAACAAAAAAAACTTTCAAAGGAACATCTAGAACAGTTATCTGGGTGTGGTGGCCTAGCCAAATTGACACATAAAATTAACCATCCCATTAGTTATCAAGTTTTCTTGTGTTGTTAGTAGTTCTATGGTTCAGTGGTTGCTTTAAGGTTTATAGCACACATCTTTCATTTATCACAGCCTATCCTCAAGTGGTACTATTTTTTTTCACATATAGTTTGAAAATCTTATAATACTATACTTTCATTTCTCCACTCCTGGCTTCCTTGTTGTTTTCAAGCATTTCACGTTTATATAAGATACAACTTTATTTTTTTTTAATTTTTTTTTTCAACGTTTATTTATTTTTGGGACAGAGAGAGACAGAGCATGAACGGGCGATGGGCAGAGAGAGAGGGAGACACAGAATTGGAAACAGGCTCCAGGCTCTGATCCATCAGCCCAGAGCCCGACGCGGGGCTCGAACTCACGGACCGTGAGATCGTGACCTGGCTGAAGTCGGACGCCCAACCGACTGTGCCACCCAGGCGCCCCTAAGATACAACTTTAAACAGTTGTGAAAGGGACTTCCCAAAGGCATCGGTTTAGGAGAAGAGGGATTCGTGTCCCTTTTTGCAATCTGGTACATAGGTTTAGTGCTCCTTTGGAGTTATGAAGATGTTGTCCTACATTACCTTAAAAAAGTTTGTTCTGCCTTTCCTCTATATGGAATATCTTTTTTTTTTTTTTTTGAGTCTGTAAGGGTGTTTACTTTCCTTGTTTCTCTTACATTTGTTATCTAAGACAAATTTTAAATATATAAACTCTAGATCTGTCAGAGACTTCTTACACTATAGAAATGGTACAAACATAACAAAAGCTTATTAATATTTATTGAGCAATGTGGTTCTTGAGCTAGTGTAGCAGTGTCCCAGCAAAAGATTTTTAACAAGAGGAGATAGCCCCTTTTAAATCATTCTTGAAATATGGGGGTCAGAGGAAGGGAAACTTCTTTCCCTCCTTTTTTTTTTTTTCACTCTGAGCAACAGCTTTGCAGTTGCAATAGAATCTGTCTACCTCGTCAAAGTAGAAAACTCTAATAACACATAGAGAAGGTGTGTTTGCTTGTTTAACTTGGGCACCTTTGAGGGCTAGATGCACACTATGGAAGGAAGCCTTAATGCATGGCTCCTTACTCATTAACTGAAGTCTTCATAGAAACAAACTATTTTACTCAATGGTAAAGGAATGGTCATATCAACTTCCTCTTCCTTCTCATTGTGGAACTCTGAATTTAAATCCCTAGAAATCCTTTATTTTGTGTGGCTGAGAAAATATATTTTTCCATTTCCATTTGCTCTGAATTCACTAAATACTTACTGAATTATTTTCTGGATATCTCTTCTTCCTCTTCTTGGTAATCATAATGGGTTATTTTTTTTTTAATTGGAACCTTATAACATTTGCTGAAGATCCATAGTCTTTGTTTATGCCCATGGTTAAAGTTCTTTTTGAGCATAGCTATAACTACATTGTTTGGAGTCTCTGCGTTCTTTCAGTATCCTCTATGAGGTGCCGAATTCCAACAAGATCAACTATGCTGGACGACCTTCTCTCTCTGTTTTCTCAGAGCTGAATTTCCCTCAGATGATGCAAGCTCTGGGTTCTCTGCTCATCTTTCACCATTCACAACAGTAATAGGTTAGGCTAAATTCTGCTCTTTTTGATGAAAAGACTGGTTTTCTAATTAGGGTCCAAGGTATTCTTCATTACATAGAAAAACAGCAATCAGGAATGTTCTAAACAATATTTTAAAATATTTTGTCCGATGTATTTCAGGGTTTTATTTTTTAACATAACATTTCATGTGGATTTTCATGGTATTATAGCTTCATGTATTAAATGCCTATGTTTTCCCTTGTCTCTTGCAGCTTATGGCTCATTCATTCATTCATTCAACATGTTTACTAGTATGTTATTTATTAGCCACTTTGCTACATGTGGGAATAGAGCAGTGGACATGTGATATGAGAAAACTTCCTTTCCCCCACAGAGCTTACAATCCAGTGATATGTGTGTATGTATATGTAAATGAGCTATCACAATACTGAATAAAAAGTGTTTAAGGGAAGAATAAAATACTTTGGAGGAAGCATGTAGTAAAATCTGTATAAATAAGGGGGAAAATGATCATTTTATAGACTAGCCCAGATATTAAAAGCTTCTTAAGAAAGCATAATCAGACACTCAGACAATTATATCACAGTTGCTTTTTAATGAAAAAAAAAATCCCAAATGTGAATTTCCATTAAAAAAAATTATGCTGAGAGAAAAAGTAAATGATTTTAAACAGTTTTAACATTTAAAATTAAAGGTGAATTATGGATAACATTCATTGAACTATTAATGACAAAAATGCTCAAAAATCAATAAAACATGCTTACTGATTCAACATGATTTAGAATTTCAGCAGCAAATTAGTATTTACGAAGTATCCTACACTAAATTTAAGTGCATTCTAAAAATGTCTGTACCTATAGATATGCCCTTATCTACCTTCATTTCAAAAGGGTTTCCCCTGGCACTTCTTTAATGATGCTACAAAATAAAAGCAATATGAGAAGAGCAGGAGAAAAATTCTAAAATTAAAATTAAATTATAGGCAGAAAAGGAAATCTTCAAAGTGCATCAGAAGTATAATACGGGTTTAATACTCTTATATAACATTCTCAGGCAGAAACTCCAAAGTGTTCAAATAAACTATTGTCCTCTGAGTAAAACTGTCTAAAAATTAAACTGCTGATAGCAAATCTTTTGGGAGATGTGAACATTTGAAGTGGAATTTATAGATGTAAATGTCATTATGAAACATGAAAACTGCCTTTCCAGATATTAAATGTGGGGAAGGATAGATATTACAGTTGGACCATTTCCAGTTATATATGTATCTAAACTACCCACTCATACGCTAACAAAATTTCAGAAAGACCTCTTTACCAATTGCACAACAAGTATATCTCTAGAACAAGGCCCCTTATGTTGAGTCTCTAAACAGTATTTAAGACTATGAATAATTGTTCTTAAAAACAACTTATTTGTGTATGACATCTTGCAGCTTGCAAAATATTTTTACCTCCTTCTAGCCACACTGTCTGGTAGATGGGGGATGTAATATCAGGCCCACCTTAGGTTGAGAAAACAGATGCTACAATAGTAAAAGACTTGTTTAGGGCCATATAATGGACAGGGAAAGAAAAGAACCATAATCTACACCCCCTGACTTCTAGTCCCATATTTGTCCCTCCTCATCATATCACCCCTCTTCTTGCAACTCATCCACTCTATCCCCAGGCTAAAAAACACTTGCAAGAAATTGCCAATGACCACACATACTAGAATCCCACAGTGTAAGTTCCAAATGAGCAAGAAATAGCCTCTTTTTTTTTTTCACCTTTCATAAGAGAACATGATGGAAACTTACCGAGGTAAATTTGTTGATGCAGTGATGATTTTATTCTTTTTATAATAATACTCTTATCTGTTTCTAACTATAAAAGTAATTCGTGTTCATTACAGAAAGATGGAAAAATATAAAGACTATAATGAAGAAAATTTAAAAATTACTAATTACATTCTATCCTTTATTGTTATTTTCTTTGAAAGATCAGCCAAAGCCTTGTCATTTTTTCCCCAAATTCATCCAAAAATCACATTAAATAAATAAAACATATTACCCTCATTGTGCTCTGAAATTGTCTCACTCAACTTAGAACCAGGGTATCTTGAGAATTCTACATGTTATCAAATCAACTTCTGATGATCTGAATTAATTGCCAGATTATCAGCAGAGATCATCCCAGATAAATGGTTTTGGATAGCATTGCCCTTCCCTCTGAGAGCACTGATACCACCTTTTAAAGTGATTTCTACATAGCTGTTTGAGAAGCAAGTAAATCATGAATCCATTTCCAACATTGAGAGCAATGGTCAAAGAAGCGTGGTATCAGAAAAACCAAAGAAGGAAAGTGCTAGTCACTAATCCATAGAGGAAGCAGTATGCATTTACATAGCTACCAGGTGGTTCTATGTCTCCAAATTCATGAAATCATAGTAATAGCCTGGCTCATTCACTCTGTTTTATTTCTACTTCTTCTGCCATCGTTTCTTTTTTTTTTTTTAATGTTTATTTATTTATTTATTTTACATTTATTTATATTTGAAAGACAGAGAGACAGAGTACACGTGGGAAGGGGCAGAGAGAGAAGGAAACAGAATCCAAAGCAGGCTCAAGGCTCTGAGCTGTCAGCACAGAGTCCGAAGCAGGGTTCGCACCCACAAGCCGTGAGATCATGACCTGAGCCAAAGTGGGAAGCTTAACCAACTGAGCCACCCAGGTGCCCCAAATGTTCATTTATTTTTCAGAGAGAGAGAGACAGACAGAGAGACAGAGTGGGACAGAGGATCTGAAGCAGGTTCCGCTCTGACAGCAGGGAACCCCACGTCAGGCTCGAACTCACGAACCTCAAGATCATGACTTGAGCCCAAGCTGGACGCTCAACTGACTGAACCACCTAGGTGCCCCTACCTCTTCCACTATCTTAATCCTTTGTTGATTAAGGTGATTTGTTAGCCCCACCTTACAGTTGAGAAACAGATGCTAGAATAGTCCAATGGTGTTTTCTGTCTACCAAGCATATCTTTTTCTAATTATATATCACTAGATACTGTGGAGCAGGAGGAAGGGAAACCAGCAGAAAATACTATTTGCCTTTACAAGTGGTAGTTCTTCATCCTGGAATGCCATTTCTTTCAAAATCTGGTAAATCCGTAACTACTCTGCAGGCATTTTCTCTCCACAAATCCTTCCCAGCCTCCCAGCCCTTAAACCTCTCCTCTCCGGAAAACAGTTCCACAATGGATGATAACATTCACAACACACTGTTTTATAATTACCCATTTACACATCTTTCCCTTCCACTTGATTGTGAGCCCTGGAGAACGGGGAGTGTGCTTACTTATGTTTGCTTGTATCCCTTTTGCCCAGCACACACGCCCCACATGTCAAATAACTTTGTGAATTAATGATTGTGTAATGAAAGAATCAGAGAAAGAATGGAAGAAAGTAGGAAAAACTGAAGGAGAGAAGGAAGATAAAAAGAAAAGAAAGGATGAATTTGTCTTTTATTGTTTGAAGTTCTTCTATAATGAGAGTTCTAATCGTATAGAGCAAATCATCCTAAATTTGACTATTCAGGTAACCTAATAACCACAAACATAAAAAATGTATTTCCCATTATGGCTTGTATATTTGAGGAAGAAAGGAAGAGGGTTTTAAACTTGGCAACCTTATATGTGCATCTTCTACAACACGGTTCAGGGGAACAAACATGAGCTCAGAATAAGAGAATTTTATTCCTCCTTGAGCAGATCATTCAACACTCCTTGCCTCAATTTCCCCAGATTGAAAATGACACACTTGAACGTGTTGAGTCTTTATAACTTAAGCGAACTCGTGTTCTGGAAATAATTATCAGTTATTTAAGCATCAAACTGGACAAGGATTAGAAATTCTATTTGGGATGAGTAAAATAAAAACAAATGAGGCCATTTGAGAGACCCTTGTAGTGTTTTAGGACGCTCATGTTTGAATGTGAGTTTTGTCACTTACTAAATATAAAAAGTGACATGGGTAATCTTTATGACGCCTCAAAGGGTCCCCCGATGTGCACTAAGGGACAAGGGCCAGGAGCCAGACCTGCCTTTTTCTCAATGTATTCCTAGTGTGTAGCCCATTGTCAGACATACAGACAGGGACTCCAAAGTGTTAATGGAATAGATCTTTGTATTTTCCAAATAATAGCATATGGACTCTTCTAATTAGCAGATAATGTAAGGAATTAAGAGGCATCTGAACTGCACTTACTACAGAATCTTATTTTTACATTATCCTCAATAGTTATTCATATATTTCAGACTATATTTCACTATGCCTAACCTAGTGCTTCTAGTTCAGTGTTTTACCACATCTTGTGTCTCAAATAAATTCATCATATTATGTAATCATTAGGTCACAATGAAAAGTCATTGCAAATTGCTCATCTTATTCATTTTATATGTGCCTGGCTTACAGTAAGGGTTTAGTGGAGATTTGTTGAATAGATTTGACCTAAATAAGAACAACTGTGAAATTAACATTTCTTGAAATTCCAAATGTTCTTGCAGATTAATTTGTTTCATTTGTTGTATACGTGTGCTTTTTTTCTTTCTCCACATCATTTCAGCTTCCTGCTGGTCTTTAAAATGATTCTCTGGAGCTCAAACCTCCTGGTTGTAAAAATGAAGTTCATAAAATAGACTAATATATCATTTCTTGTGCCTGGGGTCAGAGATTAAAACAATAACCAAGAAAAATATGAACTCTCCCTCATTCGTCTGACCGTTATCTCCTGAAGAATTGATACACACCAACAAGAGAAACAGGGGACTACGTTTATTCTTTGTAGCCAATCCGGTAAAAAACAAAAAGCTGGGAAAAATATACAACCTGATATGGATTAGGATATTTTGAAATACATGTAATAAAAACCTAATTCAAAGTATTCTGAAGACTTAATTTTTTAGAGGAATTATAGATCCACAACAAAATTGAAAGAAAGTTACCAATATTTGCATATGCCTTCTATCCCGACACACGCGCTATCTCCCTCCTTAGCAGCTTCACTCACATGAATGGTGCATTTGTTAGCAAAGATGTACCTACATGAACACATCATAATTACCCAAAGTCCATCATCAATTTTAAGGTTCATTTTGGTGTTGTACATCCTATGGGCTTGGTACATTCTATGAGTTTTGTCAAATATATTTTAATGACATAGCCATCATTAAAATACAATACAAACTATTTTCACTGTCTTCTGTGCTCCATTTTTCATCTGTCCCCAACCTAATGTCTGCCAATCCCTGATTTGTTACTGCTTCCATAGTTCTTCCTTTTCCAGAATGATGTAGATTTGGAGTCGTAAGATATGTAGTCTTCTCAGAATGGCTTCTTTCACTTGATAATATGGATTTAAGTTTCCTCCATGTCTTTTCATGGCTTGGTAGCTCATTTCTTTTTAGTTCTGAATAATAAAATTTTATTGTCTGGATGTATCACAATTTACTTGTCCATTCACCTACCAAAGAACTTCTTAGTTACTCTCAAATTTTGGCAATTATGAATAAGCTTGCTATAAATACTTTTGTGCAAGTTTCTACACGCACATAAATTTTCAAATCCTTTGGGTAAATACCAAGGAGTATGAC
This sequence comes from Herpailurus yagouaroundi, assembly GCF_014898765.1. Taxonomy (NCBI): domain Eukaryota; kingdom Metazoa; phylum Chordata; class Mammalia; order Carnivora; family Felidae; genus Herpailurus; species Herpailurus yagouaroundi. The sequence continues at coordinate 152,414,491 of NW_024412376.1, forward strand.
TGCTGGATGGTATGGTCAGAGTATATTTCGTTTTGTAAGAAACTACTAGACTGTCTTTCAAAGTGGCTGTATGGTTTTGCATTCCCGCCAGCTATTTAGAGAGTTCCTGATGTTCTACATCCTTGCCAGAATTTGGTATTGTCAGCGTTCCAGATTTTGGCCATTCTAATAGGTGAATAACAGTATCTCATTGCCATTTTATTTGCATTTCCCTGGTGACATATGATTTGGGGCATCATCTCATATGCTTATTTGCCATATGTATATATCCTCTTTGGCGAAAAGCCCATTACAGTCTTTGACTCATTTTTTAAATCAGATTATTTCCTTACTGTCGAATTTTAAGGGTTCTTTGTACATTTTGTTTTGTTTTGTTTTAATTTTTTTTTTCAACATTTATTTATTTTTTTGGGGACAGAGGGAGACAGAGCATGAAAGGGGGAGGGGCAGAGAGAGAGGGAGACACAGAATCAGAAACAGGCTCCAGGCTCTGAGCCATCAGCCCAGAGCCTGACGCGGGGCTCGAACTCACGGACCGCGAGATCGTGACCTGGCTGAAGTCCGACGCTCAACCGACTGTGCCACCCAGGCGCCCCTCTTTGTACATTTTGGATAATGGACTTCTTTAGATGTGTCTTTTGCAAATACTTTCCCCTGATCCATGGTTTATTTTCTAACTCTGTTGACATTACTTTTTGCAGAGCAGATATTTTTAATGTTAGTGATTCTAGCTTATCAATTACTTCTTTTATGGATCATGTCTTTGGTGTTCTATTTAAAAAGATATCACCATACCCAAGGTCATCTAGGTTTTCTCCTATACTTTCCTATGAGTTTTACAGTTTTGTGCTTTAAATTTAGGTCTATGATAATTTTTGAGTTAGTTTTTGTGGAAGTTGTAAAGTGTATGTCTAGATTCTTTTTTTGTTTGTTTGTTTGCAGATGAATGTCCAGTTGTTCCAACACTATTTGTTAAAATTTTTTTAACGTTTATTCATTTTTGTGAGACAGAGAGAGACAGAGCATGAATGGGGGAAGGTCAGAGAGAGAGGGAGACACAGAATCTGAAACAGGCTCCAGGCTCTGAGCTGTCAGCACAGAGCCCGACGCGGGGCTCAAACTCACAGACCACGAGATCATGACCTGAGCCGAAGTCGGAGGCCCAACCGACTGAGCCACCCAGACGCCCCTCTAACACTATTTGTTAAAGAAACTATCTTTGTTCCAGTTGTATTGCCTTTGCACCTTGTCAGAGATCAGTCCGCTGTATTTATGTGGGTCTACTTCTGGCTCTTTATTCTGCTTCATTGGCCTATTTGTGTGTTCTTTCATCAATATCATACTATCTTGATTACTGTAACTTTATATTAAGTCAGGTAGAATCGACCCTCCAACTTTATTCTTCTCCCTCCTGTTGGCTATTCTGGGTCTGTTGTCTCTCCGTATAAATTTTGGAATCAGTTTGTCATGATCCATAAAATGACTTGATGGGATTTTGACTAGGATGCCTTGGATTTATAGATGAAGCTGGGAAGAACTGACATTTTGGGACTACTGAGTCTTCCTATCCATGAACTAGGAATGTCTCCCCATTTGTTTAGTTATTTTTTATTTCAACCATCAGAGTTTACAATTTTTCTCATTTAGAACTGATACGTATTTTATTAGATTTGTACCTAAATATTTCATTTGGGGGTGTGCCAATGTAAATGATATTGTGCTTTTAATCTCAAATTCCACTTTTTTTAAATGTTTATTTTATTTCTGAGAGAGAGAGAGAGATAGCATTGGTAGAAGAGGTGCAGAGAGAAAGTGGGAGACAGAGAATCTGAAACAGCCTCCAAGCTCTGAGCTATCAGCACAGAGTCCAACGCAGGGCTCAAACTCATGAACCGTGAGATCATGATCTGAGCCAAAGTCAGATGCTTAACCAACTGAGCCACCCAAGCACCACATCAAATTCTACTTTTTCATTGTTGCTATATAGGAAAGCAATTAACTTTTGTGTATTAACCTTATAACCTTGCTATAATTGCTTTTTGCTTGTTTGGTTGATTCTTGCATTGACAATCATATACTCTGAGAACAAAGACAGTTTTATGTCCTCTTTCACAATCTGTATTTCCTTTTCATGCCTTATTGTACAATTTTTAGTCCTCATGGCATAATTCAAAAAAATTTTTTTTAATTTTATTGACTCATATGACTTAGAGAAAGAAATACTTATAGCATCAGGCACAGCTGGATCGGGGCTCCAATAATATCATCATCAGGATTCTCTTTCCCCTGTCTTCCCTGAGAAAACCCAGGTAGCTCCAGCAAGAAAAGATTGGGTTTAGTCATATGACATACTTGAATCAATCACTGTGACCAGGGTAATAGAGAATTATTCTTGAACAAGCCTGCAACTTTGACCTAGCCCTGTGATCTGAGAAAACAGAGGGTTTTGGGATTGGGAGCCCCACCAATATCATGTAAATGGCGGAACTTCCTAAGGAAAACAAGAGTAGAACAGAACAGAGCCAGGGAGAATCAGAATCAATGGATCTTACACTGTCATTCAACAGTCACCATTTCATAATCATTCAAGATTTTTATCTCTGACTTAAAAACCTTTTTGATTTCTTGGCCTGAAAGCAACATTTATGAAGCTGACCTAACAGAAACCAACCTGAACTTCAGTGTTTGTTGACTTTTTGAATGCCATTATTTTCTTTTCCACTCCACTTTTCACTCAGATGGGCATAACATAGACTTCATAATTACCTGAAAGCGTGCAACTCCACAAATCTTAAAATCAGTCTCCCCCTTTCAACCGCAACCTTCCCTTTGTTCAACTGACTTGGACCCTGTCTCCCACTACATCCTATGTATTGACTGTACAGCCAGAGAATTGTCAACACCAGCCCCTCTGTAGTCTCACTGTAATCCAGACCATATGGCTTTGATCACCTGAAACACCTCTCGAGCATTCCTGCTCCTTGACTCTTGTTCTATGATCTATGATCTATGAACCAACCTGTGTTGGTTTCTTATGACTGCCTTCACAAACTATCACAACAAATAAGGTGGCTTAGAACAACAGAAGTTGTTCTTCCACAGTCTGGAGGCCAAAAGTCTAAAACCAAAAACACTGGGCCCAAACCAAGATGTTGACAGGCCTATGTTCTCTCCAGAGGCTCTAGGGAAAATCTGTGTCTTGACTTTTCCAACATTGGGTGAGTGCCAGCATTAATTTGTTGGCTTGTACCTGCATCACTCCAATGTTTAAGACCAGCATCTTCAAAGCTGTCTCTGCTTCATCTTCACATCACCTGCCCCTCTGCATGTGAATCAAATCTATCTGCCTCTGTCTGATAAGCACACTTGTGATGGCGTTTAGAGCCTACCTGGGTAATCCAGGAAACTCTCCCCATCTCAAGATTCTTAAATTAATCACATCTTTAAAATATAAGATAATATACAAAGTTTCCAGGATTTAGAGTGAAGATATCTTTTGGGGTGTCATTTTTTAGCCCATTACAAAGTACATATGGCAAAAAGCCAACTCTGAGGTCAACAAATAATTTCTCTTTACTCCTTTATTGCTTGCTTGAAAGGAGAAAATCAGAGAGGGGCGCCTGGGTGGCTCAGTCGATCAAGCACCCAACTTTTGATTTGGGTTCCGGTCATGATCTCAGTTTGTGAGATAGAGCCTTGCATCAGGCTGTGCACTGATGGTGCAAGGCCTGCGTGGAATTCTCTCTCTGCCCCTCTCCCATTCTCTCTGTCTCTCAAAATAACTAACTAACCAAATAAATAAATAAATAAATATGTTTAAAAACAAGAAAACCAGAGACTTAACAGTCACCACTAATTCACAAGTTTTATGCCCAATTTGATATTTCCTTTATTTCTCCATAATCAAATGTCTCTCCATCTACACTTAGCTAAAATTAGATACCTTTACATCACTCAAAATTCTCCTGATTTTATCAATAAATGCATCTACAAAAACATCTGTTCTTTCACAGAGAATTTTGACAATTACCACCACATCCTCAACTCCAAGAAAAGGGTCTAGTACATAGCTGGCACTTGATTTATATTTATTTACTGTCTTATTCTTTCCAGTGCAAAATAAAAGAACATTCCCTTTCCCCTGTATTCTTAATCTTATTCCTTCTGATATCTTGTTCCCTCTTTACTCTATACCTCTAATTTCTCTCCACATCCTCTCTCTCCTGGCTGCTTTCTTATCTCCTCTAAACCTACTCAAGTCTCTTTTACACTTAAAAAAATGCATAGGAGTACATACTCTAAACCATCACAAACAATATTCACCTACAGAGTCCTCTCTATGTGTTGGCAATTTTTATTCTTATGCTGTTCTTATACAATTCCTAAAAGAATGGTCTAAATTCAATCTATAGTCTCTCACCTCCAACTTTTCCTCAGCTATAAACTTGTTCCTGCCATGTCATTTAAACTGCCCTTCCCCAAGTCAAGTTTGAAATTAGAAGTCATGAGCTCTTTAAATGTCCTTAGTTTCACTGGCATTATTATCTGTTGCTTCTCCTTGAACCTCTGTGACTACTCCTTTTTGGACTACTGCTCTTATTCCCATCTTCTAATTGTTGCTGTTCCCCAAGACTGCATATTGAGCTCCCTGATATGTTTCACTCTATAGTTTCTTTGAGAGATCTCTATGCCTATCTGGTAAAGGCACACAAATCCATAGATTTGTGTGCATCTTCCCCTAGATGTCCACCAGACACTTCAAACTTCAGTTTGTCAAAAACACCACTAATCCATTTTTCCATCTTTTTCCCATAACCCACTTCCCCCCACATCCCCCACCAAAGAAAGTCTATTTCTTTGACAGCATTCTGAGCTTAAAGAATAACGCCTCCACTTATTCAAAACTAGTCTATAATTGCCAAGGTCCAGCCCCAGCAGGTCCAGGGGTTCCTGAAGGATGAACGGCGATGGCGAAAATAACAAATGGACACAGACAATAGCAGTGGGTTGAACTGGCCGCTTTATTGTGGCAAATGTGGCATTATATTTGTTAGCAATTTGCTTGTAGCGTGCATCATTTATGTTTCTTGGCATTACCTAATTCTAAAAATGTTCCTTTGTGTAATCACCCATTAAGGAACATCATGATTATTTTCTTGTAACGTTGCCTCCTGCCCTCTGCTTATTGATTAATTTCTTCATACTACTTTCATTATGTATCTACGCTTATGTACAGTCTGTAAAGCATTTGCTTTGCTGTTTTCCTGAAAGGTCATCTAGCTTTCTACACCTCAAGTGGAACGTTTACAGGAACATGACTTCTTAATTGTTCCTTTGAGCCATTTGTGGTACAAAGAACAAAAGTATTCACTTTGGTCTGGGGTGCCAGGAGGGAGCCAAGAGGGCCCTGGGAACCCACACCTTATGCGCCCCCAGAGAGACAATGTATACCTAGGAACTAATGAACCATTCTGTACCTTAACCCACCAGGTCCAGCTACCATCTGGAATGCTTCCTGGGGGCCAACTGGGCCTAGGGGTTGGAGTAACTTGTATCCATAGATACATTCCTTTGTTGCCGGAGTGGAGATTTTGAACCCATTCATCCCCTCCTTGGCTGGGAAATATATGGGGCTATCCTTCTGTTAGGTAGAGGGGTCTTTATAGGGGGTGGCAAGGGCTAGATGTAGGGTTGCATAATTTCCCTGCAGAATCTTCTTTCTTTCCCCAGTGGTTCTTTTCCCAGGGGCCTGTCGTGGGCAATTCCCCAACCAACAAATCCCCAGGTACTTTCATTGGTAGGGGGGCTGCCCTGACCAATGCAAAGGCCAAAGTACATCAAAGCAGGAGTACAAGAAGCTTCACTGTCGGTTGGCCACCATGCAGTCCAGATCCATCCACCGCCCAGGCCCTGCCGTCAGGCTGGTTGGAGAGCTCGGCTTCCGGCATATAATAGTCACAAAATGGAGAAATCATAATATAGGTAATAACTGTGCTCTTGGTGATTAATTTGTATTCTACAATAACATTTGGTTCATATTTTATTCTGAAGTGATGAGCTGGATGAGTTTGCTTATAGTGCCTGACACAGACATAAAATGGAAAAATGCAAAAATCAAACACTTAAGGAAAGATGTGACAAATCATCTTCTGATGGTACAATCAAGGAAATAGTTCTTAAAGAAGGACGATACTAGTTGTGAGAATGAAAGTATAATTCAAAAAAATAGGTAAAATATAGTTGTTCCAATTGTCTGTGGGGAAAATTGTTCTTTTTCAATAGTGCATTGCAACCACCAGAGGAAATATTCTTTATCTTACTAGGTATGTTAGGTTATGAAAAAGCAAGAATGTTTGGATTATTTTGAGAGGTTATATAGAAAACAAATCCCCCAGGCTTCTCATCTCCCAACAAAAATAGCAACAACAACACCACCAGCAAAAACGAAATAGAGAAGACGTGTGGGAAAGCCCTCATAATTTAAGTCCAAACACTAATCTCTCTTTGGGAAGCAGTAAGGTTAACAGCTGATGAGCAAGAAAATGAAAATACCTGTTAAGATACTAAAGAAAATATGTATTGTTTTCATTTCATTATGTGTCAGGAATATAAAACCTGTAGTTTTATGTCTTGCTAGAGAGAATAGAAATTGTTATCACAAACTTATATAACATGGGTTTTGAAAAAGGAAGTCTTACTGATTGAAATAATGCCTTCACCATACTTGCAAAATGAATGTCTTAAATAGCGATGAGCTCTAAAAATGAAATGGGTATAGATGTAAATGAAGAGTAAAAGTGGTCGTTTTTATGATTTGGTGATTCTTTTCTACGTCTGGAACACTTTTGAAAAGTCAAGATTTTTCTATGTTAAATAAATAAAGGAATATGTAAGAATATATTAAATATAATAAGAGTTAGACTACTTCAGTCATTGAGGTAAATGTATCCATATAGCTACATCTAATAGGGTGCTAGACTTCCAGCCCTCTACAAGGATGCTAGGTCCCAGGCGCCTGGGTGGCTCAATTGGTTAAGCGTCCAACTCTTGGTTTCGGCTTAGGTCATGATCTCACAGTTTGTGAGTTCGAGCCCCAGGTTTGTCTCTGTGCCGACAGCATGGTTGGGATTCTCTCTCTCTCTCTCTCTCTCTCTCTCTCCCTCCCTCTCTCTCACTCTGTCCATCCACTGCTCATACACTCTCTCTCTCTTTCAAAATAAATAAATAAAGTTAAAAAAATTAGAAGGATATTAGCTCCTAAAATAGTACTATTGCAACCTCATTAGCACTTATAATAGTATCAAGATCCACCCTAATCAGCATTCCCATGTACAAGTATGAATTGTAGACATTATCATCATCATTATTATTAATTATTGTCAAAAGCAAAGAAAGATGCAGAAGTAACTCCTAATTACAAAGTAATAATCCTAAATTATTTACATTGTAATCTATGCAATGTGAGTTTATTCTGTGTTTGTTTCTTTTCTTTTCTTTTTTTTTTTTTTTCTCTTTTTTTTCCAGTTTTTGGAGATGGGAGCAAGAGACTTTAATCCTCAGCTATGTTGAAACTCTTGTTTGGGTGAAATAAATCTACCCACACACAAAGAACATAGTAGCTGATCAGTGGAAAACCTCCACCAGGGCAAGACCATATCTGGTTTTTCTTTCCTGTTTGTTCGGTTTATAGCAGAAAGCCTGGTACAGAATAGATGTTAAAGAATGATGCATTGTAGAAATACCACACCAGAGTTAGAATTCAGCTCTGGTAGGACAAAAAGAAAACAGAGCAATGTGACTTGCCCTTTTGCTGGGGACTTTGCATAAAGGACCACTTAATTCTCTCCAGATGCCTATAAAACAGTATATTACCTCTATTACATGAATGGTAAAGAACTCGATTCTTAACATATCTAGCAGGCCTGAGATTAACTAACTGGCTCTGAGACTATCACTCCCGGACTTTTGCCATCTCTTCAGTCCTTGAAGTCTCGCCCGGTTTTGCACATGCCCTTGACCTCTCCCCCAGCTCTTGCTAACTCCTTCTCATCCTTCAGGTCTCTGCTTAAAAGTCACTTACGCCTGACGTCCTCAGGGAGGTCTTCCCTGTAACCCTTCCTGGATTAGATTTGTCTCCCACACTTCCTCTGGAACACTCATCACTACCCTAGCTAAATGATTATCTGTGCAGCTCCTTGATTTGTGCATGCCTTCTCTGATGGATTCCAAACACCCCAGAGAGCTTCATCTGTCCTGGTGATTGTTTTATCCCCAACACTTACTACATTCTCTGACATGTATTTTCAAAAATATTTGATGAATAAATGAATGATGGGAAAACTCAGGCTTGCAGAAGTTAAACAACCTCTTCTCAGTCCCCAAAGTAGTGATTTGAGTAGATTTTAAGCCAGGGGCTATCAAATTCCAAAGGTTACAATTTAGAACAATAAATAACTAAGAAAAAGGAAGATGGGTTTAAGATTATAAAAACCCTCTGAGAGTAAATAAACAGAAGGCATCTGATAAGGATAAATACAATATTCTCCATTAAGGGAAAAAGTAACAAATCTGAACAGGTTCATAGTGATCACCCCACCATTACAGAAATCATGCTCATCAGAATTAATGCCAGCTATGGGCACTAAACATTGTATATGGGTTATCTTTATTCAAAACTCATAATAATCCCAAGATAGGTATCATCATTATTTCTGTTTTAAAGATTTAAAACTTTCCCCAGTAATATAGCCAAACAAACCCAAGCAGTCTGACTTCAGAACCCACATGCACTTAACAGCAAATTTATTCGAATTTCAGACTTGGAATTTTTGTTGTCTTGCTTATTTATTTGCTTCCTTAGACCTACAACCTACAGATCTTTGATGACTAAAATTAAGGGTGACTCAACTTCCAAAAAAGAGATTGCAATTTTATTCCAACTGTAATATCCAGAACGGAGGAGATTAATAGTCTCTGGGCCCCTTTCCCTGAAATAATGTTTATATATATTCCTAATTTGGGAACAGGAGCTCACAGTCACCTTTCATAAAGGGCAAATAGCTTTCTGGAAAGAAATCTATCCAGACTTGCACCAAGTTTAGGGAAAGAACTCTCAGAGCATGAACTAGAAATCAGGTTTCCAGCTATCACGGAGGACACTGCTGCCCCCTTGTGTTTCCATATTGTAATAAAACATGCAGAACTTTTGAAACCCGCTGTCTGAATGGCACATCATCTGAGCTCCGGAGACCCCTTTGAAACACTCTGGGCAGCTGCCCGACAGTAACCAGCACCCAGGTCTGCTTCTGGGCCACTCCGCCCACAACAGGGAGCCTAGAAGCATTGCAGGTCATGGCAGGGCTGTCCTCCCAGGCAGTGACCCTTTCTAATTGTCCCCTTTAGAGAAGAACCTCTGAAGAATCACAAGAGGCAAAGAAGGGTAAAAGTTCTTATGTATTTGCAGCAAACAGAATTTAATTACACAGAGTAAATATTCCTCTGACTTGTAGCCAAGCTTCAGAGACTCAGGGCTGCTCCTGGAACCTGTAGCTTGCTAAGATGCAAATACCTGAGAGAAGGACAAAAAGTTCCTTTCTTGGAATTAGTAATAAGAAAGTAGAGGTAAAGAAATATACGATAAAATATGTTTAAAGCTGGGATTGACCGTGTGCTATACCTTACTCAGGAAATCAAATAGAATAGCTATCCTGTGTCTCCTCACCTGTGACATTTGAATTAATTTATGAAAAGTAGTTTGATTTTTCATGCTGTTTTGCCCTCATGGGTTTTAATATGACACTTATTTGGGTGAATATTTGAATAATGCCTTACTTCTCCATAGACTGTAAGCTCCAAATGGGTGGAGACTATACAGGCTACTTTAGGAATATTTGTTGAATAAATGATTGATGATGTTTCTTTTTTGAGTGCGAATAAATAGATTTGAAAAATATTGGATAAAAGTTCCCCATGAGTTTATTTTTCTTTTCTATCATTACACTTGCCTTTCACAGAGGCAGCTTAGTAAGATACAAAGGCTTTATAGTCAAACACCGGTTCAAATCCCAGTCCCAGGACTGAATATCTGCCTAAACTTATGAAAGTTGCTTAAACCTCTCTGAACTCATTTCTTTCAGACCATGTAAGAAAATGTCTACTTCCTTTACTTGTTATGAGGACTTAATGAGAACACACATCTACTATGCAACCTGGCTCAGTGCCCAGCAGACCAAAGGTGATTGTGAAAGGCTACTTTTGTTCGTCTTGCAAACTCTGCAGTGTCTCAAAGCTGAATATATCTTAAAACAGGTTTTTCTAAAATCTAGACTAGACAAATCTAATCAACAGCACATGCACACATATACACACGTCTATGCAATCTCTAGGTTACACTTCTTTGTCCCGTAGAACTTCTACCAAATTTGCCAGCCAACAATAAAGTGCATTTTCATTTTCATTTTCCCATTCTGTAAACAGATATAATAAAATGACAACAGTGTCATTACTTAGGTTGTTTTTGACAAGTAACTGCAAACCAATGCAGCAAAATGGTTTACACAATGAGGAAAACGTGTGATCTCACAAAGGAAGCCAAGAGATGATAGGCATTATGAAATCATCAAAGAGCCAGAATCTAGCCAATTTGGTAGGTGAGGACAATGAGACTAAGATTGTTGCAAAGCTCCAGAAAATCCGTCCTCTTGCGACCATACATATCTGTCTGTATGTTTACATGTATGTCATCATCTTAGTTTTTTATTCTTTCCAGTTGAAACATTGCACATTTCTTTTAAGTAGAATTTTCTTTTATTCAGTTGTGTTTCTTTTTTCAATATCATTAGGCTGATGTCATGCCAATTTGAAAGTGATCTAATCAATTCATAAAATCTGCCTAATGACCTTGGTGATATAGAGCAGAAATAAATAAGGGCAGGGCACCCCCTCAGCAGATGGAATGTTATTCACAACATTCATAAAAAGAATATTCAATTTTGCAGTCACTGCTGGTCCTCTACACTGCTGAACACAGCCTACACAGGGTAGATTCCTTTCCAGTGTTGTTAAACCAGGGTTCCAAGTAGTGAGTTCTCCTGTAGAAAAGACTGTTAGGCAGAAACTGCTGTGAAACCACATTGAGAAGAAGCAGACTGTGATTGGCAGACCTCTAAAGATGTCTCTGCTCATGATACCTGTCTCCTGGTTATTCAACTAAACACTAAGCAAGTTATTGCCCTGAAGAGATTTTACAGGTGTAATTAAGATCCCCTATCAGTCAAACTTAAGATACAGAGATCATCCTTGTGGGTCTGATCTATTCACATGAGCCCCTTTCAAAGATAAGGGAAATTTGAACTCAGGAGAAAGAAGCCAAGCAAGTCACCCAGCGAATAGCTCACAAGATAAAGGGGACCTCAGTCCTACAACCCAAAGAAACAGAATTCTGCCAACAATCTGCATGGGCTGAGAGGAGCCCCGCAAGGCCCAGAGGAGAACCAGGCAGCCGACATGTGGAGCGTGAGACCCTGAGTAAAGAACACAGCTGAGCCATGACAGACTCTTGTCCCACACAACTGAGATCATAAACATGTGTTGTTTTAAGTCACTAAGTTTCTGGAAATTTTCATACAGCAATAGAAAACTAATACTCAGGACTTCTCTCCATGCACTGTCATCTCCTCCCCCACAATGGTTTTAGATACCTGCAGAACTTAACTGTGTCAGAATTGACAAAATGAGCCTTGCCCAAAGGAACTCTCTCTTTGCATATAATTGAGGAAATCCTTTTCTGAAGACTCCTAAATCAAATAACTTCATGCATTCTAATAAACGTTTAAAACTTGGGCCTGATCCCAGAAAGCCTTTTCTTGCAAAATTTGGGCAACTTAATTTTTGCAAAATGAGCATAAGTGACTTCGGGAATGTTAAAAGATACCAATATTTGCAGTTTCTAGAGTAGTGCTAGGATCTTTATATACACAATGCCAATGAGTTATCATTTCCTCACTATAAGATTCTATTACTTTCTACATTTCATTGACTGACACTTAGAGGCTGGGATATTTCAGTGAAATCTTTATTGGCAGAATTGGAACTTGAACTGTTTTGTTTGTTTGCTTGTTTTGTTTGGTTTTTTTTTTTTGGTTTTTTGTTTTGTTTTGTTTTGTTTTGTTTTAAACTGTAAATCTGTAAATCTGTCTTTTCCCTCTTCCTTAGAGAAGAGAGTTTGAGGTATGGAGAAAATTTGCCTTGTGCCTGGGATTTCTCCTTCACCCTGGGTGACTGGAACATCACTGGGCTCAGAATGTACCTATATCCGTATACTCAAGTAGCTGAATTGAATCTCTTTTTTTTAAATATACTTTTTTATTTCTGAGAGAGAGAGAGAGAGACTCAGCGTGAGCAAGGTAAAGGCAGAGAAAGAGGAAGACACAGAATCTGAAGCAGGCTCCAGGTTCTGAACTGTCAGCACAGAGCCCGACATGGGGCTTGAACTCGTGAACCACAAGATCATGACCTGAGCAGAAGTCGGACGCTTAACCTACTAAGACACCCAGTCATCCCCTGAATTGAATCTTTGCTCTCACCCAGCACTTATCTCTTTTCCAGTATTATGGAGAGAAGTCTTTCTCCACCTTTTTTTTTTTCCGATATGAAATTTATATTTAACCCAAAGAGTGTATTCGGAGACTACAGAAGGTTCTTAATGCAAATTTTGAAAGCAGCAAAACATACCCATCATGTTGGTTGTATCCTAATGTTCTTTCTTTTTTTATACAGTGTCTATTTTAATTTTCAGTTGTTTTTTTACATGTGATGTCAGTATTTCTTAGAGGTCATTTCACAAGTGAGGAAACTTCGATTGGGAGAAAATAAATGACATTAGAACAGAAATTTAAAACCAGTTCTAGTTCTTAGTGATCAACTTTTATCAACTGAAGGGCCAACCTATTATTTTAAGTGAGCTTTTTGCAGCCCGATGGTTGACTACGGTAAGGATTTTACAATTCTTGTTGAAATAAGGTTGGTGTTTTTTTTTTTCCCTGACCCTAGTGGTCTCCTCTTAATTTCTGTGAACATGTTTATGATAAGCAGTAATGAGGGTTGGGCAGTGGAAACAAGATTTTGATCTCAAAAATTCTTCACAACCATTTAATTGTCCATAGTGGTGGTTAGAGACGGATGTGTGCATAAAAGAAAGAGATGACTTAGCATAACACAGCACAAGAGGTCAAAAGTGTTCCTCAGCAAACCGGACACAGAAGAACAGGCAAATTACAGGGGACAAAATGTTGGGGAGTGCATGGGGTTCCAAAAATTTGCACTCAAGTTTTTCAAGGAAACTCCCAGAGCAAATGCATTTTCTAATTTCCTAAAAGCTAAGAGCTGGTTGAGTCAGTAGAGCATGGGATTCCTGATCTTCGGGTCATGAGTTTAAGCCCTACTTTGGGCATAGAGCCTACTTAAAGAAAAAAACTAGGAGCTGGTTGAGTGTTTATCCATTTCAGGTAAACATTTTTAATACTCTCTGTTCTAAACATTGCTGGGTTGTATAAAGATCAATCCTTGCCTCCACGGTATTTACCAAGTCTCAGGGGAGCAGAGAAGTCCACATATAGAATCTGGGGCTATCAACAGTACAAGTCATGACATAACACCATTTAAATTTTGAAATTCCCCTATCGTTGTGAAATGCCAGGGCATGTTTAAATTGTCATGCTACTCAGAGAATGACTTTTCAGAGCAACCCCATTCCTCATGAGGGAAGTGGGGAGTGAAATTTAATTTTTTTAATTTTTTTAAGGTTTATTAATTTTCGAGAAAGAGAGAGAGGGAGAGAGAGAGAGAGAGAGAGAGAGAGAGAGAGAGAGACTGAGCAGGGGAGGAGCAGAGAGAGAGGAGACACAGAATCCAAAGCAGGCTCCAGGCTCCGAGCTGTCAGCACAGAACTCAACACAGGGCTCGAACCCACGAACCATGAGATCATGACCTGAGACGAAGTTGGACGCTTGACTGAGCCACTCAGACGCCCCGGGAGTGGAATTTAATTTAAAAGAACATATGCTTTCCCATTTGGATTAGGAATTTAACAGGGCACAAGAATATGTAAAGAGTCATGCTTTCCTATTGCCGATCTCTGAAAATGAAACGTTCCATCCTTCATACTTATTGTATCAGTGAGTTCATTCTGTCTTGTGAAAGTAATCCCTACGGGAGGTGGTGTGGTGTTTTCTTTCAACAGTTTAGTCAACTAATCAATGGGAAATCCAAAAGAAAATCTCAAAGGATAAACAGTTTTCTTGGCTATGAAACAATTATACTATAACTCAGCTTGAGATGTTCACATCTTGAAAATGAAGAAAATAAAAAGCTAGTATATCATTCCCAAATGTTATGATATATCTGTAGCATAGAACACAGCTGGACAAAAATACACTTGTTAAAGCATCCTCTGTAAGGAGTCTTCTTATCTGATTCGGGAGCACTGCAGGCACCAGAATCTTAACTGTAATAACTGGATAGAGTCCATGTGGTAAACATAGTGGTCATTTGAAAGTAGTTTTAAATTATGACTTTGTAAAATAGCAAATAATTAGTAAACTGTTGGATTCATACTCAAAATAAAAACTTCATAGTTTATTATTAAATTCACTGAGGTATAAACAAGTATATACACGTAAGTTCTCAGATGAATTTCAAATACCTCCTCACCATGTAACCAATAAAATTATTTAGCTATTATGGAAAAGGGAAGAATGCCTTTTCTGTCCTCTCCTCGTGTATCAGTCAGAATATTATTTAGTAACAGAATCTCAGTGACTACAAATGTTAAAAGATGTACTTCTCATTCATTTTCCATGTTCATCTCTGCTCAGCAGGGGTATTTTGCTCATAGATGTCCTTCAAGGACTTTTGTTAATGGAGCAGCCACCATCTTGCACATGATTGCCAAGGCAGAAAGAAAAGAGAGCTCTGGCACGTCTGGCATCTGCAATTATACGCTGTTTCCCAAAAGTGATATGTCTAAAATGGTCTGATCACAATTCTGACGTGATCAGGAATTGATCAGGAATTCCCCTATGGGAGACTCCCCACACTACCAGGCAATTCTCCAACACCATCTTGGTGTTCTACAATCCAACTTAATTCAAACAGCCAGGCAGAAGAGATGCATAGGACAGTTTCCATGCCAGCTCCAAGCATGCCACTCTCCCCAAATCTCCATATGCTCACTAACCCAGTTCTCTGATCTTTGCCCTTTGGGGGTTTTATGGAGGCTTCGTTACATAGGCACAATTGAAAAAATCATTGGTCATTGGTGATTATACCCAACCTTCAGCCCCTCTTCCTTCCCCAGATGTCAGACATGTGGAAGTGAAAGTTCCAACCTTCTAATCATATGGCTGGCTCCCAGGGCGACCAGCCCCCATTGTCAGGTGGGATCCAGAAGTCACCTCATTAACATAACAGGAGAGACTTTATCTCTCTCAACCTAGGAAAATCCAATGGTTTTAGCAGCTCTGTGCCAGGGACAAAGACCGAATATATATTTCTTATTATAAATTACAATATCACAGTGTCACTTCTCCTTTCCATTCATTGGACAGAATGTGTCATGTGGTCCCACCCAACCATTAGGGGCCCATCAAATGCGATCTTCCCACATGTTCCGAAGCAGGAAGAACTTGTTGATCAATCGCCCTGGAGTCTACCACACGTGAAATCCTGTCCGCCTTGCTTTATCTGCTTCAGCTGTTCCCTTTCTGTGTCTCTCCTGAGTTGTTGCCCCGAATCCTTCTACGAGTCCCGATGCTTGCTGGTCTCTGCTTCTGACCTTGCACACAGTCGCGTTAAGTGTGGTAACAGGAAGTGTACTGCTTAAGAAGGTAACTTCCTCTAAGAAGTGCCAACTTAACTGCCAGCTCTCTTTACCAGAGGAATGGATGGATGGAGACTCACCTGATTTGGGTAGTGAGACGAGCCCTCCTCTTTCTTTTCTCTGATCTGAGTGTCCGGTGTCCAGCGTTTGTGTTCTGTTTGTGTAATTCTGTCCACAGTCTGCTGGTGCTACTTCTCAAACAGGTGTCCGTCGACTTCCTCCGGAGAATAACTGAAAGAACAGCTGTCGGAAAAAACGGGGATGCCATGACATTTCTGTTGGTAGAAACTGAGGATTTTCAGTGGACGCACCTCACAGCCGCCACCAACTATACTCTACTTAGCAGCAGAAGTAGTTGTGAGAGTTGATGAAACATATGGATGCTTAGGGGTGCCTGGGTGGCTCAGCCGGTTAAGTGTCTGATTTTACCTCAAGTCACGATCTCACGGTTTGTGAGTTGGAGCCCCGCATTGGGCTCTGTGCTGACAGCTGGGAGCCTGGAGCCTGCTTCAGATTCTGTGTCTTCCTCTCTCTCTGCCCCTCCCCTGCTCGCACTCTGCCTCTCAAAATAAATACACATTTTTAAAAATTTTTTTAAAAGAAAATAATTCCTTTAGCAATTTCCTATCCATGCATGGGTCTCTTTCCAAATCACCGTTCCCAACAAGTTTCGTGGACTGCTGTATTTCTAACATACTCGTCTAAGTATGTCTAGGGGCAACTTTTCTCTAAATCAATGAATAAAAGTTCCATGGGGTTCTACTAACATTTATTTCCAATATAGTGGCCTTTATTCTTCTCAGCTGTCATCTGCAGTTGCAGTATTTCCCTGCCCTTGAGGGTGAACCCTGATGATACTGGAGTTGGTTCAATTTATAGTGCTAGAAGAGGAAACATAACTCATATTTGCTGTAAGCTCGTTGCATTACATTTTTTAAATTTTTGTAATGTTTATTTAGTTTTGAGAGACAGAGACAGAGCATAAGCAGGCGAGGGGCCGAGACAGAGGGAGACACAGAATCCAAAGCAGGCTCCTGGCTCGGAGCTGTCAGCACAGAGCCCGACGCGGGGCTCGATCCCACAAACTGTGAGATCATGACCTGGGCTGAAGTCGGACACTTAACCAACTGAGCCACCCAGGAGCCCCTATAGGCTCATTGCATTATGTCAGACCTGAACTATACTAGGTTCAACTGCTTTGATGAATACCAATTAACTCTGGTATCTCCGCACTGATGCTACACTGACTGTGTGTAATGGAGTTCTGCTTACCAAGTTTGAGATTGTTACTACCATACTCACGACTCCTATTTAATGAGCAAATATACAAAGAGGGCGTCAAGATAATCACAGAACATACAGTATCTTATTAATTCTTTTAACAGCTCTCTGATGTCAATCGTTATCCCCATATTAGAAGGGAGGGCAGTAAGACTCAGACTAAACCATTTATCCGAAGTTATATAGCTTTGCAGTGGCAGAATAGGGGTTCAATCCAGTTATACTTAAGTTCAGAGCCCAGAAGCACAAGCATTTCACTAGATTATTCTAAATACTGCCAGGCAGAACATGCCAGCTATTGTTTCGACATGAAGGGGTTTCTGAAATCCATGCAGGAGCCTAGACCTCAGGAAACCCAGACACAAGAAGGCTCAGCAGCCCACCGTGTGCTAATGGACAATTCCTATAACCTCAGCCTCATCTCCTCACATTTAAAATGAAGCCATTGTGGGGCGCCTGGGTGGCGCAGTCGGTTAAGCGTCTGACTTCAGCCAGGTCACGATCTCGCCGTCCGTGGGTTCGAGCCCCGCGTCGGGCTCTGGGCTGATGGCTCAGAGACTGGAGCCTGTTTCCGATTCTGTGTCTCCCTCTCTCTCTGCCCCTCCCCCGTTCATGCTCTGTCTCTCTCTGTCCCAAAAATAAATAAAAAACGTTGAAAAAATGAAGCCATTGAGGGGCGCCTGGGTGGCTCAGTCGGTTAAGCGTCTGACTCTGGCTCAGGTCGTGATCTCACGGTTCATGAGTTCGAGCCTTGTGTCAGGTTCTATGCTGACAGCTCAGAGCCTGGAGCCTGCTTCGGATTCTATGTCTCCCTCTCTCTCTCTGGCCCTCCCCTGCTCACATTCGGTCTCTTCTTCTCTCTCAAAAATAAATAAACATTAAAAAATAATAATAATAAAATGAAGTCACTGAACTGGGTTTTCTCTAAAGTTGCCTAAACATTCACGTTTCTGGATTCTGATCAAGAGACTAATCTGCCATTTTCTAATGGTCACTTTGTATCGAAGGGTGTTTGCTTATCTGAAAAATGGAGGTATGCTAGCATCTATCGGCATAAAGCATTTAATACAATGCTTGGAACATAGAAAGGGCTCGGACGTATTTGCTTATCATCATCACCATCATCATCATGTTAATTGTTATCAAAATCACTACTTCATTAGCATTGACGTTAGCAGTAGCAAAATATTCATCATACATTTGCAACTGATTTGGGCCCTCACGTGAATCAGGACACTATCCAAAGGAATTGAAATGGATCATCAAGGAATGCATCTGGAAGGCCCCAAAAGGCAAGTGTCTTTTCACCAACTGACAAATGTATAGCGGTTATGTGCTAAGAAAATCTCAATCTACATTTATTGCATACTGATCATATCATAGTGAAGGGTTTAAGGAGCAATAAAGGAACATCTCGCTGGTCATAGCAGATTAATGTGGCAGCCAGAAACTGCCGGGACACTCTAGCTCCTTGACACTTGATGAAGTAGTTCATTTAACCTGTCCTAAACACTGGAACTTTTTCCAGAGCACTTTAGTGTCTAGCCATTCATAATTAGAGTAACTTGTATATGGTGAGGAGGAAGGTATACAGACCCTTGTTGGACTAAAGGCAATGATTTCTCAAAAAAAGAGAAACACAACATTTGCCACAAATCAAAGTGTAATTCACTATATACGTGTGTGTATGTGCGTGTGTACATGTGTGTATATATATATATATATATGTATGTATGTATATTTGTAACCAATGTCCCCAGTTTTGATTGAATGGCTTCCTTTTACATGGTATTGCCTTCAACACAACCATGATAGGTGGTCTCTGGGAACAGAAACCACTGTGCGTCTTCCCAAAGTAAGTGTTTACATGGATGGCTCACCAGAAGCCATTTCTTAAGTCCTGGTAGAAAAAAAAAGATAATAATCCAGAAGGCAAGACAACATCACAATTAAAGGTTAGGGAAGTATGAGTTTGATTCCACTGAACTTTAAATTCTATAAGAGCAAAACTGGAACTTTTTTAAACTCCTCAGTGCCTAGAACAGTGCCTGAGGCATAGAATGTTCTAAATAACTATTTGTTTAAAGAATAAACCAATGGATGAGTCTGTAAAACTGTGACTCCAACAAGTTACTTAATTGTTCAATTATTTCTCAACTTTCACTTTCCTCATCTCTAATCACCACCTTTCAGGGTTAGTGAAAATGTTAGAAGAAATAATGTATGTAAGAAGGCATTGAATATGTGCTCGATACATAGTTATGACTGCGGTAATGTGGTTCAGCAGATTGCCATTAAAGCATCCTCATCGGGGCGCCTGGGTGGCTCAGTCGGTTGAGCGTCCCATCTTCGGCTCAGGTCATGATCTCACAGTTCATGAGTTCGAGCCCCACGGCAGGCTCTGTGCTGACAGCTCAGAGCCTGGAGCCTGCTTGAATTCTGTGTCTCCCTTGCTCTCTCTGCCCCTCCCTGCCCTGTGCTCTGTCTCTGTCTCTCAAAAATAAATAAATGTTAAAAAAAATGAAAAATTATAATAAAAAAAACATTAATTTAAAAAAATGCATCCTCATCTGCACAAAAAACACACACATCCCTTTATCCCTCAGAGGGATCTGTATAAATGCCTGATGTCCTCTGGTATTTTCCAGAATGATGATTAGATTCACAAGGGAAGCAAATTATTGCTATTTGTCGTGGGATTTGGAGCATGTCAAATCCCCATGTGATTCTGGTCAGCAGCCTGTCTAGATGTGAAGCTTTCTCCTAAACCAGCAGTGGTGGTATATGTTGATGCAGTCTTTCTGGAAAGCAATATGGCTGTTCATACAAAAAGCCTTCAAATGGTTTAAACCTTTTGGTCTCATGATTCTCCCTCTGGATTATTCATAAAAAAAGAACCATAGGTGCAATCAGATGTATGTGCTAAAATATTAATTACATCATTATTCCTATATAGTTCCCCAATGCTAAAATCCCCTCAATATCCAACAATATGGGAAATTCAGTGGACACATAATTACGCAGCCATTAAAAATAATGACATGGAAAATGTTCTGGATGTTTTGTTAAGTTAAAAAAATAATGAGATTCAAAGTATATTCTTGTGTTATCCCAATTTTATTTGTATGGCGTATTAATATACATGTAGATAAATGACCAAAATAGCTTTACAGTAGTATAATTATGGGCAATTTTTATTTTATTTCCTTATTTTTTTCTGTGGAGAGCACATTTTGATAGAATAATCATTTTTTAAAGTTTATTTATGGGGCGCCTGGGTGGCGCAGTCGGTTAAGCGTCCGACTTCAGCCAGGTCACGATCTCGCGGTCCGTGAGTTCGAGCCCCGCGTCAGGCTCTGGGCTGATGGCTCAGAGCCTGGAGCCTGTTTCTGATTCTGTGTCTCCCTCTCTCTCTGCCCCTCCCCTGTTCATGCTCTGTCTCTCTCTGTCCCAAAAATAAATAAATGTTGAAAAAAAAAAAACTTTTAAAGTTTATTTATTTATTTTGAGAGAGAGTAGGGGTTGGGGGCAGGGAGAGAGGAAAGAGAGAGAATCCCAAGGAGGCTATGCACTGTCAGTGCAGAGCCTGATTTGGGGCTCAATCTCACCAATCGCGAGATCATGACCTGAGGTGAAATCAAGAGTCAGATGCTTAACCGACTGAGTCACCCAGGTGCCCCATGGAGCATCTTTCAAATAAGCTTCTGAGACAAACACTGCTAACCATTCACCAAATCTGTGAATGGGCACGTGAGATTTGTCTCGTTGTTTGGGGTAGACATTAAATGATTTCTACCAAAATGAGAGTGGAAATTATGCGTAGCACTCTGCACTTAGAGACCTAGTCCATAAACACTTCCCACAGACACTCCTCAATGATCGTTTTCTCTTTCTGGATGAGAAAATCACAGACTTTAGAAGCCACACGAAGATGGCCAAGATTCCATTAGTCTCTGTCCCTTAAAGATTCTGGAGAGAACCATCAAGTTAGATGGTTAGATGATCAAGAAATACACCACATTCTTTTAAACTTGTTATATTTGGGGGCTTGTTTGCCACAAAAGTTAACCTACTAATATAGCTGCATTGTTGATCATATATATTTAGTTGTATTCACCGCCTGATCAAATTTATTCTTGATGGAGAGGTGGAGATACTACTTCTGTGCAGAAACCATTCCACAAAAGAGATGAGGAAAAAGTTAGAGAATAGATCGTTTGCACCATTTTGTAAATCACTAAGGCCCTCTAGAAGTTAGTTGATCATTCTCACCTGAAGGTCGTAAAATGCATTGCTTTTCCATAAGAACTCTTTAGAACAAATACAAGATCCTGACTCTGTGGATTTCCTTTTATCTCTTTTGTCTTTTTTTTTTTTTTTTTTGATGTAGGCCCCATGAGGGCAAGACCTTTGACTTGTTTATACTGCTGCTTCCCCAATTCCTTGAGAACTGTGAGAATAATCAGCATACAATATGTATTGGTTAAAGATGTAAATTAATGTAATGAATGCAAGATAGGTAAAGACAAATTCACCTGGTGAGAATGACCACCCAAAAACTTGGCCAAGAGCTTTCAAAGGGCGGAGAGGGTTTTATCTGACTTATTCATGTGATGGAACATAAAACAAACAATCTGAGACAGCCAATTTCTAAATTTGATTTCATGTTATAAGATATATCTACTGAATGCATCTAGCAATCAAAGGCAGCTGACAAGTTTGCTGAGGGCAGATGGCCCTTTACTTTCCATCTTCATCTCTTGCAAGAGTCTACCTCCCAGGTAGGTTTCTAGCTGGACCTTCCACAAGTTGGCCACCTGGTGGCACAGCCATCTATTTGCTCTCTTCTTACCACCCCAAGCAGATGGCTCAGAGTTAAACAGCCAACAAATGACAATTTCCATGTGTCAGAGGACCCGACTGCAAGATGCTTATTTACTCTTAAAATTGGTTCTGTTGCTGCCAACTGAAAGTCATTGAATCAAAACTTTTGAGTGATTAGCTAGATACACGCCATTTTCTTTTTCCTTTTGTAGTTGTAGCCATTGATTGTTCATTCATTTATATCTTAGTTGGGATCCTCTAGAGAAGCTGAAGCAAGGGATGTGTATGTAAACAGTAAGAGATTTATTTTAAGTAATTGGCCCACATGATTGTGGTGGTTTAGCCAGTTCAGAATCTGATGGTGGAGGCAGACAAGCTGGAGGCTCAGGAAAAAGTTGTAGTTTGAGTCCAAAGGCAGTCTGCCATAGAACCTAGAAAAGCTGAAGTTGCAAATCAGGTCAGAAAGTAGTGTGCTGAAGGATTTCCTTTTGCTCAGAAGAGATTAGATTTTCTTCTTCTTCTTTTTAAGTTATTTATTTATTTATGTATTTATGTATTTATTTATTTATTTATTTTGAGAGAGAGAGAGAGAGTGCAGAGAGAGAAGAGAGCCCCCAATGTGGGTCTCAAACTCATGAACCATGAAATCATGACCTGAGCCAAAATCAAGAGTTGGATGCTCAACCAGCTGAGCCACCCAGGCATTCCAACTTTCTTCTATTTAGGCCTCAGCTGATTATATGGGGCCCACCCAGATTATGGAGGACAATCTGCTTCACTCAACGTTTGCTGATCTAACTGTAAATCTTATCCAAAATTCCCTCACAGAAATAACCAGAATAATGTTTGACCAAATACTTGGGCATCATGACCCAGACAAGGTGACACATAAAATTAACTATAATAGTTCACTTGCTTCTCTTCTCATTCGTTTTTGATTGTCTTTTCTTTGCTCAAATCCTCTTAGGGCCTTGGGGGGTGATTATTTTTAGAAGGGTCATCTAATCCCAAATCTTGTGGGAAAATCAGGAAAATCTCAAGCCCTCATTCCAGCTCCCCTATTGGCTAGCTGATTAAAAGGGAACTTGACCACAGAACCTCCAGTTCTGCTTCAGTGAATGTAGATACCTAAGTTATAGGTTTATTATAACGTTCAAATGGGAGAAATATGCATTGACAAGCTCTGTAAACACAAGTTCACATTGAAACCATTATTTTAAATTGTGTTCATATATCAAAGGCCCTACCTTTCAAACCAATGAATGAGAGAAAATAGAAAACTTCTCATGTAAAACCCGTTACAGCTGTAACTGGCTCATTGGAATAAAGAAAGATCAAGTTAATAAATCAAGTTTATTCATGAGGGGACAGTGATTTTAAGGGTTAAGAGAAGCTTTAAAACCACATCAGATGATTTTTGAGCATCCCAGGAACAATGTCAAATTTAAAGTACACAGAATATTCCTGTGTAAAGGCAGAGAAGTTAGCACACCTCTGATGCTCCCCCGTGAATCCTGGGGAGAGCCAGGCAGCATAGGAGCACCATGAGTCCAAAAGCAAGGGAGCTCAGATAATACAGGACTGTCCATGAGAAGCTGCTCAAAAAGATGGGACAGAGCTTCTCACTTCCACACATTCAATGTACAATTAACATCCCACATGTGACGTGATGTCAGATTATCACATGATTGTCAGTGTTCGCTGCTCGAGGGGTCGCTACACATTCCAGATTCCTGACCAGACCAACTTTAACTCCAGAGAGTGGAAGAAGTTTTGCCCTCATCTTTGTTTAAGATCTTTATTTAGTCCCCATTTTCAGCACAAACACAGATCTCTTCTAATATTTTAGATTTTAGTTCCTTTTGTAGAAAATGCCTAATCTACCCTGGGAGGGGTAGCCTTTTCCTCTGGTCCCACCAGGTCAGTGATCTGACATTAGTAGAGTTCCCAAGGTCAGTATCCATCAGTCTTGAATAACTCCACCCATGGGTCAAAAAAGGGAAATCTTTACATTGAGACCTCTTTTCAGACCCTCCTCTCCAGAAATTAAACATATCTTGAGGTCTTGTCTCACTCAAGGTCATTTGTTACAATCCATGTTATTATGCACTCCTGAACAAACTGTTGACAGAAATTAGGAACCATTCCTGCTTGGGTTATCTTAGAGCAAATGGAGCACACCATTTTCTCCCTGAACTACAGATTATGTGGGTCCAGCAAATTGCCAGAGGAACACAGCACCAAAATCCAACAAAGAGCATATCAAATCATCTTGCAATCATTGCTCTAGGAAAAACAATGTAATTTTCTCTTACCTTGTTGATAATAAGCATATGTGTTCTTAAAAGCAGCAGTGTGTTCTTTAATGTGTCAGACCAGCTTTAATATTTATAATATGCAAAGATTTTTACATCTGTAATTTTTTTTCACTCTGTGAGAACTGGAACAAAGAGAAATTTATTGTGTCCTTTTATCCTCTGAAGAAAATGGATGGGTGGTTAACTTCCTTGGTGCTGCTTTGCACAGCAAAGCAAAGAGAGTTCTGTTTCAAAATGTGCAAAAAATCAGTTTTATGAACACTTTGCTCATATTGCTTCTCTACGACTTTCTTTAGGAATGTCCCAGTGGTGTTGTTAATGAAGAAACCTTCAAAGAGATTTACTCACAGTTCTTTCCACAGGGAGGTAAGTGCAAATGTGGACTTGTTAACATACTCTCCATTAGAATTATGCTTGCAATCTTGAGTATGGTTTAAGCTTTTATGGCATGATTCTACATTTTTAATCGCTATGTAAAAGAGTTAATACACAGCATACGAGTGCGTATAATTTCCAATATATCATAAAAGTGAGCTACTTACAAGTTGTCAAATATCCAGGATTTCACTCTTCAGTTGCACGCAGAAAGTAGTATTACTGTGTGCCTCAGACTATGGCTATCAAATGCACAAGCACTTTTGGACTACGATGGCTTGGTCCTAGAAATGCCACAAAGCTCTTTAATGTGCATTATAGGTATCACTTGATTCTCTGCACACGGAAAATTAGGACAAATGTAATTATCATCCATTTTCACATGTGAAATCTGGGCTTTAGAGCAGCTAAATGGTTTGCTCAGGGTCACGCATTCACTAAGTGGCAGGTATGGCTTAGAATCTACATTTTTCTGTAACCTCACCTAGTGTTCTTTCTGCCCTTTCTCTTTTAGGACCTCTTACTATCACCTCTCTCCCTACATCTGAGAAAATTAATATCACCCTAAATAATAGTAATAATAACATTGTTGTTGTTATTATCATTATTAGAGAGGGCGGAGGGGCAAAGGGAGAGGGATAGAGAATCCCAAGCAGACTCCACACTCAGTGCAGAGACTTTGTGGGGATCCATCCCATGACCCGAGGTCATGACCCGAGCCAAGATCAGGAGTTGGATGTTCAACTGACTGAGCCACCCACGCACACCTCTAAATATTATTTTAAATGGAAAATAAACAAGGAAAGCATAATGATAACACATACGTGTTAGGGATGAGTGGGAAACTATTTGCCATTTGACCTTGCAGGTTCTCCTTTGGTCATTCAACAGGAGGCCTGGTCAAACTTGTTACACAGTCTCTTGTGTGCCCAGCTATGTGTTAGGTGCTGGTAATGTAAGAGGAATAAGGTGTGGTACCGGTCCAAAAGAATGTTCTAGTTTAATGGAGCAGATGGGAAATGTTGACGTAAGGTGTACAGGGAAGGTTAGGCTTCAAATCCTAGCATTACAAGAGCACCTTCAGGCACAACCACACCAGCTGATGGACAGGGAGGAAATAGAAAGGAATCTCTCCAGGTAAACCGACCTAGGCTGAAGTAGTTACCATCTGTGAGGCGTCGAACACGTGCCTGACCCTGGCATGCACTGCGCCCACCTCCCAACTCCCCTAGCTGTGACTCTGCCTTCTTGATAAATGTGGAAACCAAGGTGCAGAGAAGTTCATCCATTTCCTTGTCATCATCTTTTATTGCTTCCCGCTTAAAGGAGCTCCATCATCTCACACCAAGGTAACTGCAATAGTTTCTAAACTAGTCTCTGATTCTGACTCTTTCTGGCTCCCCCAGCAGCGGGGGTTCCTAACATGACCCGGAGTAATCCTGTTCAGCATAAGCCAGCTCTGGTCACTGCTCTACTCTGAA
Source organism: Herpailurus yagouaroundi (assembly GCF_014898765.1). Classification (NCBI taxonomy): domain Eukaryota; kingdom Metazoa; phylum Chordata; class Mammalia; order Carnivora; family Felidae; genus Herpailurus; species Herpailurus yagouaroundi. The sequence continues at coordinate 152,440,647 of NW_024412376.1, forward strand.
CCTTCCGTCGCATCAGAGCCTAAGCCGCAGCCTGCACAGTGGTCCACAAGTTGTCATCCCTGGTCTCCTGCTCCCTCTCTGCCTCATCCTTCATCCCACACCCCTTAAAGGACTCACTATGTTCCAGCCACACTGGCTTCCTTGCTGTCCCCGCCGCACACCAGTCATGCTGCTGCCTCAGGGTTTTTGAATTTGTTAGTCCCTCTGCCTGGGATTATTTTTCCATCTCAATGTCCCACCACCTTTGCTTTTATTCAAATGCAATCTTCTTGGGGCGCCTGGGGGGCTCAGTTGGTTAAGCATCCGACTTTGGCTCAGGTCATGATCTCCGGGTTCAGGACTTCAAGACCCAGGTGGGGCTCTGTGCTGACAGCTCGGAGCCCGGAGCCTGCTTCAGATTCTGTGTCTCCCTCTGTCTGTGCCCCTCACCTGCTCACGCTCTGTCTGCCTGTCTCCCTCTCTCTTTCTCTCAAAAAAAAAAAAAAAAAAAAAAAAAAAAACCATTAAAAAAAAATCAAATGCAACCTTCTCAGCAAGACTTTCCCTAGCCACCCTATCATAAACCACAACCCCTTAAATTCTCTCCATGCCGGCTTTATGTTTCTCTTTAGCACGCAAGAACACCTAATAATACATATTTTACCTATTCTTGTTGTTGTTTATTGTCTCTTTCCCCACTAGTAAGAGGGACCAAAGGGTTTTGTGTTTTATTTGCTGCCATATCCACGGGTGGTGGGACAGTGACTGACAAGTAATCACCCTTGACACATATAGTATAAATGAGAGAAAACGAGCAGGGATGATTGCACGAATGATGCATGCATGCATGAATGAATGAATGACGTGCATCTCAAACGGTGGTTGTAACGGGACAACGGAAGAATACTTGCAAAAGGCATTTTGAAAGTATAGAACACTTAAATATTAGCTCTTTTCAGACACAAATTAGACTCTCTTTTGGTTTTCGATATTTTAGGGGGTTAAAAACAATTTTACGCATGAGTTGTCAAAATAGACATTTTCATTTAAGACGGCCCTTTAAAAAGAATTAAATTAGAATTCTGAGAAAACACAAGGTGACCTGTTATTACATGAATTTGGATCTCTCATCGGGACCAGTCCCCTTACCCCCTCTCATTAGTAACAACCCACAGACAGCTACTGGTCATGGGGCTGGATGCCTAGATTGCAATGGGCCCATTGTCTGCATTAACAAAGAACTTGGAATATCATTTCATTAACATATTTCTAAGTTATTTAAAAACCATGGAGTTTTTGAAGAAAAATCATGTTTACATTATATCTAAGTGTCTGTCCGCATATTGATGAACAGTAATGTCAAAGCACCAAGCACAAAATGAATTCTTTACTTTTTATTATCTCAAATGAAAGTTACTACATGCTACAAATAGGATAGAGTTCCACATTAAAAATTTATCTTTATTTGAAAAATAGCATTTTGGCATTGGAGAACATCTACTTAAGCACAATCCTTTGCAAATGATTCTTCTTACCAAATCTAAAGGGATTTGAGGAAAAATCACTTTTGCTTTCTTAAAAATTCTTTGATTATTCATGTTAATTGAATGGATAAATCTAAAAGTACCAGCCATTACTGAAGGAAGTGACATATCTTGAAGAATCATGACTTACAATCTAAGAAATTAACACCGCAATGCAAATTGTATCTTGCAGCGCGGCTAGAAAAAGGGAAATGTCCCGAGGAAGAACATAATCTCTGACGGCAGACAAATTCGTGTTATGGCCATGCTCACGGTTCTATAGAGCCATGTATTTTGGTCTAAAAGCAGCAGGTTTCTCCTTATGAGCGCTAACAATGATGGGTCCATAAATCACAACGTCTCACCGTTTCCTCCAGGAAAATACTTTGTCTTATCCACAGAACCTGCTACAATTTGTATTGCGTCAGGCTCCCAGTTTTCTCTACTGCTTAGCCAGATGGCTTTCCAAGCACAACTGGTGTGGTGTTCTGGATGTCGGCACAACTGACCTGAACAGAAGCCGCTTGTTTGTGGGGAATAAAGTGGGCCCCCTATAAACCAAGCTGAGAGGAAACGAATGGCTGGTTGGAGCTGTTACTGGTCTTGTTACAGCAATGCCTTTTCGACTCCATGTACAGTGGAAGCTTTGGGAAGCTCTCCGCTCACAGAGCATTCTAAAAGCTCGTGAAAAGTTCAGTTTCCTGAGCTACTCCTCCTCATGTAGTGGAGATTTTGCACTTACTTTGCCTATACCAGGCATCTGATAGCTATGGAAGGAGCAAATGAATTAGTTCCAGTCTCAAGACTTCAGCCAATAAACACTTATTGAGCAGTCACTGTATACAAGGCTCTTGAGGCACTTAGATGGGGTCAAGAGGTATAAAGATTTTTTTTAATAACACCACTCACTGCAGATCCTTCTTGTACCTGGGACAATATTTCTAAGAATTTTCAGGGTGATTTACAGAGGCCTTATTAAACAGAAACTACTGTTCGTGTATACGAAGCTGCCTTACCTCAGTAACAGTGCATGAATCATATATTCAAATGCATTAAACTAATTTTGTACCTTATGCTTGAATTCAAGTGGGAGTAGCGATTTATAGTAGGAAGAAGAAAATCAACCAGATTGATTTCAATCCACAGACCTGGAACATGATAACCAACTGCATTTGTTCAAATTCTCTGAAATGTATGTGCATTGATGGCTTTTTTAATCAAGGGGTTAGTTGGTATTATCGGTGTGGTCTGGAAATAGTTGGGTTAAATTCACTAGACTAAGTTGAGTCCTGGGTTTGTGGATAGACTGAGTCACCACCAAGGCATATGACTCAAATGGTGTATTTCTCTGGGCCTCAGGTTGTTCCACTGTAAATTGTAGAACAATACTTTTAAGACATCTATAAAATGTGGAACAAAGGAGTCTTCAGTTTTCTTTCTAGCATCCTTTATTCTTCCTAACATCCTTTGTTTCTCAGAATTCGTGTTGGAATGTCTTGATGTCGTTACCAACTCTCTAGCATTAACTAACTAGGTGACCGTAGCTAAGTTACTAACGGTACCCGTTCCTACCTTTGTTAAATGTAGATAACTACATAGAATCCAGGATACCTTCTTATCCGAAGCATCCCTAAATTTTGTCCCCCAACTATAAAATTTCCGCATTTTTTCAACTTCACCAGTAAGATTGTAAAGAAACTGAGGCATTCTCAACATGTCAAACTCAGTAACAGTTTTTTTGTTATCTGTAAGGAAACGTGGCCAAAGAAAGCCCATCAGGTCATGTGGAGAGAAGAGAGATCAATGTTATATCTTTTGAGTCCCAAATTGCACTGAAATCTAGAATCGAGGATGCCAGTTATTCACCATCTTAGGAAATATTTACCCAAAAAGAACAATAATAAGGGGCGACTGAGTGGCTCAGTCAGTTAAGTGTCTGACTTTTGATTTCGGCTCAGGTCTTAATCTCAATGTTCGTGGGATCAGGCCCCGTGTGGGGCTCTGCACTGACAGCACAGAGCCTGCATGGGATTTTCTCTCTCCCTTTCTCTCTGCCTTCCCCTGCTTGCAAAATAAAGTAAAAAAAAAAAAAAAAAAAAATTTTTTTTTTTTAAATCTTAAAAAAAAATAAGATGAAAGTTGAGATAGAAGTTTTTGTGGACAGTGTTCCTTTTCTTCATTCATCCACCTCTGTACCCAGCCAGATGCTCCCAGTGCCTCAGATCCTTCCTCTTGTCTAGTCAAAGCTCAGAACATCACTCCCCTTCTTCAGAAACTTTCACAATCGCCAAATGCCTGTCAGAAAAAATCCAAACTCCATCAGAAGCTGCAACGCCCTTCATAACACATTTGCTTCTATTGGTCTTTATAGAGTGTGAAGTTGCATCAGATTAGAATGTCAGTCACCTAGACACGCAGTAGAGATTTCACAAGAACACAAGAACTTCTTCAGGTGGAAATGTACTATATCTGTAAAAAAATTACTCATATTTCTTTCAGGTGGCTTTGAAAGGATAATTATAACAGATACTATTTATTGAACATTTATTATGTGCCTGGGACAATTGTAAGCACTTTGCACGTGGTATCTCATTTAATCTTTTTATGATGGCCCTATGAAGTACATACTGGTGTGGTTATTCTGTAGATGAGGACCCTGAGTCCCAGAGAGGTTAAACAACTTTCCCAAAGCCGTGCGGTTAATATTTGGGAGACCTGAAATTCAAACCTGACTTCACTCTGACTTCACTACGGTAGTAATGACTGCTGTCTGCATGGTATATCTGAGCTGGAAAACCAGCCAAAGTTCATTTAGAGGAACAAGGAGTCCTCTGTACCACATCAGAGCAAACCTCGAGACTATATGTCCCACATGTCAGGCTTTAAAGCTAGAGTGATCCCATTTAAGAAGGCTAATAATTGTATGTTCATGATAGCTTCTTTTTTTAATTAAAAAAAAATTGCCAACATCATTTGTTTTGAACCATTATTCATGTTGACTTCTGCTTGCTAAGGTAAAGGCATTTACCCTGATTGTCTAAACAGGATATCAGGAGACCTGCTTAATGAAGCTCGTTATAAAATATACAGAACCTCTTTCTCTCTCCCCCGAAAGTAAGTTTAACACACCACCTGTCAACTTATGTCACCATAGGACACTAAATAGTTCAAGAAGTCTGTGTCAAAGAACCATGGAGAGCGAAACAACTTTGTAAATAAAAAATGGGCTGTCAGTTCTTGATAACTCTATCATGGAACTTCCTAGCAATGGCACTAAATTGATTAGAACCGAACCTTTGGTTATAATCCATATTTAAAAGGATTTCTTTCTGCAGCTCATCAATACTATGTGAACATCCACTCGAGATACAATGATGGGACATACTATTTAGAACCAATTTTTGGTCCTGGCTTAGTTCATAGAAAACTGTGTTGATGATTCATATGTTCTAAAATAAGTGGTTTTTCGTATTGTGTTTAAAGGTAAGAGGCAAAAGAAAATGCCACCATCATTTTGAGAAACTGAGGCAGTGTACCGTCTACCTTATGAAAGATATGAGCTTCCATAGCATTTACCGCTGGGTGAAGCATTCATGATAAATCATCCATAAGTGGGCCATGGGTGCTTGAGACCTGCTTTTAGAAAAGCAATTTATAAAGGAAAAGGTGAATAGAAGTTTTGTTCAAGCCCAGTAAAAATAAAGGTTAGAAGTTATAAAATAGAAAGAGTGGAGATTTTAAACAGAAGATAAAAAAGCTAGAGCCAATGAGCTTAAAGGTTACAACTTTTTTTTTTTTAATATAAAAAAGGTTAAGGGAAAAGCTAAAACAATAGATGAAACATTTAAAATAATCAAGTAAATTTGATCAAGGGTCAAACACAGAAGCACTGAAAAATTAAAACTGCACTAAGAAAAGAAAACAGTAAGAAAAAATATAATTTTACCATGAAAAGCAGAAAGCTCTGAAGGGAGACAACAGAGAAAAAGTAGAAGGGGAAGAAGGAAAAATTAGAGGGAAAACCCAGTAGAGGCAAGCTAAGTGGAAACGTTGGATTTCAGAGTACTTCAGAGTTGTCAGGCAGCCTTGTGAGGTGCTGGGGGGACTGTCCCAGAGCTGTGAATCCCACCCAGGGCCCAGGGACCCTCAGAACCACTCACTCCCACGGTGGCCACAGAAACTGCCTGGTTCATCAGGCCACTTCACTGGCCATGGGTTAGCCTGATTTTCCAGTCAGAAGGATTCAGTTGTGTCTCATGCTGCTCCTTAATCGACTGTGTGACGTTAGGCGAGTTTCTCAACCTCTCTGAGTCCCCGTCTTTATCTGAGTTGTAAAACTGATGAACACATTCACAATAACAACACTAAAAATACCAACTCACGTGCGTCTCACTATTAGTATCTTTATTATTTTACTTGTAGATGTAGCCCCTGACGAGCACTTAACAATTTTCAGACGCATCACCCTTCGCCCTCACACCACCTACTCATCTTAGTGCCGGGAATACACCCAAGACTCCCATGTGTTCAGAGCATTTCCAGCCAGAAACTTACAGAGAATGTGTATGATCAATGCCCTGGGTTGTGGAGAGCTGACTCCCATGAATCTCAAATCACAATCCGCTACTGGAAGAAGGTGGGCAGCTGGGAAGAAAGCACAAGTAGAGGAGACAGAGCAAATTTTTCCAAATAGAAGGAGCCTTGGGCATGCTAGGCCAGTCTTCTGTAGGTTATTGAAGTGCTTGCTGCATTAACGATACTCCCTTTTCAACATTTCAGACTCTACAACATACGCGCATTTTCTGTTTAATGCATTTGATACGGACCACAATGGAGCTGTGAGTTTTGAGGTAAGTCTTAGAATTTTTATATACATATATATATATACACACACACACACATATATATATGTGTATATATATAATGTATATGTGAATATATATATGTATATATATGTATATGATTTGACTTTAGACACACTGAAAGAAATTTGGTCTTATTTCCTGGGAAATTTTCAATTTGGTGGTTTAATAACTTGTTTTTGCTTTTTGAGACTTCTATTTATTATTATTATTATTATTATTATTATAAAATATTGAGCATGAGATCTATCCTCTGAACAAAATTTTAAGAGTATATTACATTATTGTTGACTATAGGTACAATGTTGTACAGCAGATCTCTAGAACTTATTCATTTTGCTTAACTGAAACTTTATGTCAGTCAGCAAGTAACTCCCCATTTCCCCCTGTCCTAGTCCCTGGCAACCACCACTCTTCCATTCTATGAATTTGACTACTTTAGATACCTCATATAAGTGGGTTCATATATTTATCTTTCTGTGATGGCTTCTTTCACTCAGCATGACCCCAGTTTCATCCATGTTGTTGCATACTACAGACTTTTTTTCTTTTTAAGGATAATACATTTCATTGCATGTATAAACCACATTTTCTTTATTCATTCATCTACGGACATGTATGTTGCTTCCACATCTTGGCTATCGTGAATAGAACCACAATGAATATGGGACTCTAGTATCTCTTCAAGATCTTGATTTCAATACTTTTGGGTAAATACCCAGAAGTGGGATCGCATGGCATTTATATTTTTAATTTTTTGAGGAATCACCATACTGGTTTCCATATAGTGGCTTCGCAGCTGTGCATTCCCACCAAGAGTGTGTAAGTGTTCCGATTTCTCTGCATCCTCATCAACACCTCTTGCCTTTCATTTGTTTGATAATAGCCATCCTGATAGGTGTGAGGTGATATCTCATTGTGTTTTTTATTCGCATTTCCCTGATGATTGGTGATGGTAGGCATTCTTTCACATACCTGGTGGCCATCTGTATATCTTCAGAGAAATGTATGTTCAAATCTTCAGCCCATTTTTTTACTGGGTTGTTAGATGCTTACTAGAGATGAAGGAATAGATTCTTATATATTTTGGAGATAACCCTTTATCAGATACATGGTTTCCAAATATTTTCTCTCATTGTGTATGTCGCTTTTTCAGTCCATTGATTGTTTCCTTTGAGGCTCAGAAGCTTTTAGTTTGATGTCATATCACTTGTTTATTTACTTTTTTTGCCTGTGCTTTTAGAATCATAGTCATGAAATCATTGCCAAGACCAATAACATGAAATCTTTCCACTGTGTTTATTACTTCTATGGGTTTTATGGTTTCAGGTCTTATGTTTAAGTCCTCAGTCCATTTTGAATTGATAATTGTGTATAGGATTGGGTAAGGATGGAATTTCATTTTTTTCAGTGTGGATATTCAGTTTTCCTAATACTATTTGTTGAAGAAACTACGCTTTCTTTTCCCCATTGTGTATTCTTCGCACCCTGTCAATTATCCGTTGACTGTGTACCCATGGATGTATTTCTAAGCTTCCTATTCTGTTCCTTGGTCTATATGTCTGTCTCTGTGCCAGTACCATACTGTTTTCATTAGTATAACTTTGTAACATACTTTGAAATCAGGAATTGTGATGCCTCCAGCCCTGTTCTTTCTTAGTATTGATTTGGATATTTATGGTCTTTTGTGGTCCCATATGAATTGTTTATTTCTATTTCTGTAAAAAGTACCACTTGGTATTTTGATAGGGTTGCATTGAATCTGCATATAACTTTGGGTAGTATGAATATTTTCACAAAATTAAGCTTATTTTATTATTTCCTATTTTTTATTATATTCTTTTTGATTCTTTTCGATGCTATTATAAATGAGATTGTTCCTAATTTCCTCCTCAGAAATTGTTGGTGTATAGAAACACAACTTATTTTTGTATGTGTTTTGTATCTTGCAACTTTACTGAATTTATTAGTTCTAAAAGTTTTTTAGTGTGATCTTTAGGATTTTCTTTATATAATATCAAGTCATCCAATTTTTTTTTTTTTTTTTTTTTGCCCAATTTCTGTGGCTAGGGCTTCCAATACTATACTGAATAGAAGTGTCAGTATTGGACATCCTTCCTTTGCTCCTGATCTCAGGAGGAAAGCTTTCAGTTTTTCATCATTGAGCGTTATGTTAGCTCTGGGCTTGTCATACATTTATTTATTATGTGGAGATACTTTCCTTCTATTCCTGGTTCATTGAGAGGTTTTTTTTTTTCTTTTTATGATGGAAGAGGGTTAAAATTTGTCAGATGCTTTTTCTGCATCTATTGAGATGATCATGTGATTTTCCTTTTTATTCCGTTACTGTGTTATATCACATTAACTGACTTTTATATGTTGAACCATCTTTCCATCCAAGGGATAAATATTATTTGGACATGTTGTATGATCCTTTTAATATGCTGTTAGATTCAGTTTGCTAGAATTTGTTGATGATTTTGCATGTATATTTATCAAGAATATTGGCCTGTAGTTTTCTTTTCTTGTGATATCTTTGTCCAGTTTTGGTTCCAGGGTACTGCTGGCCACATAAATGAGTTTGTAAATATTCCTTCCTCTTCAATTTTTTGGAAAGTTTGAAAAGTATTGGTATTAGTTCTTTAAATGTCTGGCAGAATTGACCAATTTAGCCATCTGGTCCTGGGTTTTTCTTTGTTGAGAGATTTTTGATTACTGATCAATCTCCTTGTTATAGGTCTGTTCAGACTTTCTATTTCTTATGATTCAGTCTTGGCAAGTTGTATGTTTCTAGGAGCTTATCCATTTTTTTCTAGGCCATCCAGTCTACTGTTCATAGTAGCCTCTTATGATTCTTTTCATTTCTATAGCATTCGTCGTAATATTTCCCCTTTCATTTCTGATTTTTTGTATTGAGTCTTTCTCTTTTTTTCTTAACCTGCTGTGAGTTTGTCAGTTTTGTTTATCTTTTCCAAACACCATCAGTCAGAAGCACAGATGACACCTGGACTTGCATTTAGCATCTGAACTGGGGGGAGGTCAGTCTTGTAGGACGGAGCCCTTAACCTGTGGGATCTGGTTATATCTCCAGGGAGAAAGGGTCAGAATTGAGTTAAGTAGTAGGACCCCCAGCTGGTGTTAAAGAATTGTTTGGTGGTATGGAGAAATTACACACACACACACACACACACACACACACACACCTACATTGGAATTGGATGGAAAATCATTAATATATATAACAGAAACAAGGGAATTGGGAGTGGTACACTTTTGGGGAGTCGAGGGCGGTGCATCTTACATATGAGCAGAAATCTCAGTGAGTGCCATGTTAAAGGAAAGCAGGTGATGAATGAAATCAACAAGGAAAGGTACTGATAAGGCTGTGTCAAGGAAGCCTGCCTGTGGACTTGATGAATCAGGTGTAAAGGACAAGCACAAGCTGGTTAATAGAATAAGGGCTCAGAATGGGAAGAAGCAGGGAGTAAGGCAGAGGCAGAGACAGAGGCCTGGGAATGAAGGGGAAGCAACTGTAAATCACCTAGAATTTAGAATACAAAGGAAAAGGCCCAAAAAGGAAAACTGGATGAGGAGGCAGAGGCAGGAGGCTAAGGAGGCTGGATTCTCTTGTGGGAGGTGAGGAGTCCCCGAGGAATTTTCAGCAGCGAAGTTACGGGATCAGGGCTATGTTCCCAGAAACAAGAAGTTCACTTAACAGCTCTATAATCCAAGAATCCTGGCTGGAGCTGATGTAAACCCAAACTACAATTAAGGCATTGGAGATAAGGAAGAGATGAGTTCAAGAGATACCAAAATAAAATTGGTAGACTTACATTTCAACAAAATCTGTCATGTTTAGAAGGGGGAAGTCAACGTGGGCATCGCCAGCTATCTGGGAGCAGGGACTTTGTGGAATCAGGATGAAAGAAGAAAGCACCGCCTTCAGAGATAGCACTCAGTCAATGGAGCCAGGGGCAGAGTTCTCAGGGGAGCAAAGTGCCTCCTCAAATATACTAGGTACTTGTGCTAAACTGAGTGCACCGAGAATGTAGGCCCTGGGCCAGGAAACTCAACATGTCATCTATTGTAACTTAACCAAGAAATATCACAACCAGGAGAAGAGTAGAAGACAGCAGTAGCTGAGCATGTGGGAGACATGTGACAATGTCATGGACAGCATCTGTAACATTTCTTCCGTGGATGGCAGCTTAGGATCACCCCATGATAATCTCGTGTTAGCATTTGCAACACTTCACCAAGATTCATTCTGGTGCAGCCTTAGTTTAGCGATAATATAGAAGGCAATGGCTCCCACTCACCTAATGAAATCAAAATGAGTTTGCAAAAACTGAGTAGGGCAAAAAATACTAACGATTTCATTACTCAAAGTTACTTACATATCAGAAATGTACGATCAATTACCTATAGCATGTTGTATCCAATTTCACATGTAAATTTAGTCTGGTGTTAATGATATGGGACTGTGCACAACATTGCTATTATAGTATTTATGTAAAATGCTGGTAATTGTGATGAATGTCGATTATAATTTGGAAATTAGTTGTAATGAATATATATTATAAGTGTGTTGGTAATAATGTCTTTTCCTTTAAGAACAAACTAATGGCTGAATTAATAAATGTTAAACCAAAATCAAATTTAACACCAGACTATTGTAATTATTTTTCTTCAATTGATCAGCTACCTGGAAAGTCTCTAGACAACAGAAATGATTCAGCAACGAATGTATTTTGAGTAGCAGTGGCATTCTGGGAAGCCTAGCAGAGGCCATTCTGATTCTGTAATAAAGAGAAAAGAAGTTTTCTCCTGAATTTGCTTAAACCCAAAGGACAGAGTGAATAAGATGTGGGGGGGGGATAGCATCTGGACCTAGCTGTGAATTGGTCCAATCCTCTTTTTGCCATTCAGTGGCTGTCAGATCCCAGGCTGAGTGTTTAAACTCTCTGGACCTTGGGGCACCTGGGTGGCTCAGTTGGTTACGTGTCCACCTCTCGGCTTCAGCTCAGGTCATGGTCTCAAGGTTTGTGAGTTTGAGCCCCTCATCAGGCTCTGTGCTGACAGCGTGCAGCTGGGATTCTCTGTCTCCTTCTCTCTCTACCCATTTCCCGCTTGTGCTCTCTCTCTCTCCCTCTCTCTTTCAAGATAAATAAATATTTTTAAAATAAATAAATAAGTAAAATAAACTCTGTAGGCCTTAGTGTTCATCTCTGTCAAATACCAGCAAGCAAAGCTACTTTATAGGGGAGTATGAACATGAAAAAGTAATAATGTCAGTAAAGGGCTTGGCTTAGTGCCTGGCACCAAATTCATGCTCTATATTTATTAGATGTTAGCCATAGCCGTTATTACACAGGACATTTTTCTAACAAAGCCAATTAATTAATAATTACACTGGTCATCTTGTTAAACAATAATCATGTCATTGAACATATTCAATCAAAAGTAGACGGTTGTTCTTTCCATGATGCTACGAAAGATCGTTCCGCAGCTAATTATATGATAAGCACTTACCGGGTGTCAGTTACTATACTATTTTAAAATGGCATTAACAATAATAATAGCTGCATATAGTAGTAATAACTGACTCTTGCTTAGAACTCATTTGAGCTTATATAAGTCAGGCAACTGTGCTGGCTGTGTTACATATACTAACTTCATTTTCATAGGTATTATTATTATCTCCTTTTTTAGCATATGAGGAAAGGGGATGAACAGAGAAGTTAAGCAGCCTGCCCAAGGTCACACAGCTAGAAAGTAGGAGAGCCAGGATTCAAAATCAAGGCAGTCTGGTCCCAGAAAGCATCTCTTAGCAACTATGCTGTCCTAGCAGAGAGGTATCATGTAGATCTCCAGTCCGTCATCTGAAATCCTCAAAGCCAGCTGAGTTTTATCATTCGGAGCCTTTCAGATTTAGGTAATGCCAGGCATATACTGTTCCATATTATTTAATGTCTCCAGCAGGGTCTGCAGGGTGCTATAATCACATGTGTAATGTTTGTGCAGCGAAAATATGATAAATGATAAACATGGCAGAGACTGCTACTGACGACCAATGTCCATGTGCTTCTGATCACACCAGTAGGCCACAATCCCAGGCTGCCCTCCAAGTAGGTGGAGCCATGACTGAGATTTTATCAATGGGATATGGGTGGAAGTGACCACATTGCCTTCCTCTTTTCCCATCTGTGGGGACTATGAGGTCACATATTTCAGTTGGCTTTGCAACAAAGGGGAAGGAGCTCAGATCTCAGAATGACTGCATGGAACAGAGCCCCCTCTCCTCTTTATTTCACTGTGTGTGAGTGACAAGTGAGATGATAAGGTGCTAAGCCACTAAGATTTGGAAGTACTGATATATCTGTTAGTGTCCTCTGATTAATATGATATAGACTGATTAGGTGATGGGTACATAGATTTTTCGATGATAGGTAGATAATTAGAAATAGATTAGAAATAGTTTTATGTCAGTTCACTTCAGGTTTTGTCACCAAATGAATTTTGGCACCAAAATTTACCACCTCCTTCTGTCTTTACAATATTTTTCTTTTTTAGTTTATAAAAAAAAATTTTGGAGGGAGGAGATGAATTGCAGGTGAAAAATAAAGGGCCAGTATTACTGACCACATGGTAGAGATGAGAAACCCCAAACTCAAAGACGTTAAGTGACTTGTCCAAATTCATTAATTTCCTAAATGGCAGGACCTAGATTGGACCGCAGATCTGCCTAAGTCTCTAAAACCTATGGTTTCAACCAGGGATCAGGCCCTTTGTAAAGGGCACATAGTAAATACTTTGGCTTTGCAGGCCATACAGTCTCTATTGTATCTACTCAAGTCTGCTGTTGTAGCACAAAAGCAGACATAGAAAAGTCCTACGTAAATGGGCATAGCTATGTTCCAATAAAACTTTATTTACAAAATCAGGTGGTGAGCCTATTTGACCTCCTGGGCCATAGTTCTCCAACCCCCATTCTTAACAATTATAATAGACTACTTCTCTTGACGTACTGAGCCAGAATGTCTGCTGGATGACATCTAAGATGGCATTTTATGATCTGATTACTGAATATTATCACCAACTTTTATAATTACCAGTCAATCCATCCCATTCACAAAAATCATTGATTACTGACACAATTGTTGACTACACAATCAACCCTGAGTCTTTACCACCATTTCAATAATTACCTTCTATCGAACATTATCACCATCAGGGCAATGCAATCCTCTGAGCATGCCCCAAATGGCAAGTTTACTTGAATTATTGAGGCTGGGTTAAACGATATGTTTCCTTTGGAACAATTCTGGAATAGCTTCCTGCAGGTGACTGATGATTTGACACCAGAGATACAGTTCAAAGCTTCAAGAAAATATCATTCACTGACAATCCAATTCATACTGAATAAAATATGAGTGACACCTTCCGTAGACATTATAAGCCTAAAAAGTAATCTTTGTCATTCACAGTGATGAGAAAAAAATATTTTCCCAATATATAATTTATGGTTATAGGAAAACTTTCATTCTGGGACGAGTCATTTTGTCAAAATTAAATAGCTAGGCTCTTTTGAGATGTCAGATGTCAGTGAGAATTATGTAGGCAGTGTTACCAAGAGGTATAGAATTCTGATTTCATCACATTAAGGTTTTATCCTTCATCTCTCAACACATACACACACACTTGCACAACCTGTACACATAATTCTGTTCTTGTCTATTGCCCATTCCAGGGAGCTATTAGAAGGGGAGGGAAAGGTGGCTTCGGAAGTTTTCTTATTTCATTTATTCATTTAACAGATATTTATTGAGCATTACTATGTGCCAAACACTCTTCAGGGTGCTGGAGACACAACAATGAACAGAAGACATGAATTTTTGTCCTCATGGTGCTTATACTCTCCATTTTCATAGAATCCAACTGTTCTTTTTCATTGCCAAGTAGCATTCCAGTGTGTGTGTGTGTGTGTGTGTGTGTGTGTGTGTACACACCACATCTTCTTTATCCTTTCATCAGTTGATGGGCATTTGGGCTCTTTCCACAACTTGGCTATTGTTGACAGCACTTCTATAAACATTGGGGGACATGTACCCTATAAATCATCAATCTTGTATCTTTTGGATAAATTCCTAGTAGTGCCATTGCTGGGTAATATGGTAATTCTATTTTTAAAGTTTTGAAAAACCTTCACACTATTTTCCATAATGGCTGCACTAGTTTGCATTCCCACCAACAGTGCAAGAGTGTTCCCCTTTCTCCATATCCTTGCTAACATCTGTTTTTTCCTGAGTTGTTAATTTTAGCCACTCTGACCGGTGCGAGGTAGTATCTCAGTGTGGTTTTGATTTGTATTTCCCTGATGATGAGCGATATTGAGCACCTTTTCATGTGTCTGTTAGCCATCTAGATGTCTTCTCTGGAAAAGTGTCTATTCGTGTCTTCTGCCCATTTCTTCACAAAAGAATGCAATCTTGACATTGGCAACAATGCGGATGGAACTGGATGGTCTTCTGCTAAATGAAATGAGTCAGTCAGACAAAGACAGATATCATATGTTTTCACCCATATGTGGAATTTGAGAAACTTAACAGAAGACCATAGGGGAAAGGAAAGAAAAATGAGTTACAGACAGGGAGGCAAACCATAAGAGACTCTTAAATACAGAGAACAAACTGAGGGTTGATGGGGGAGGGGCAGGAAAAATGGGTGATGGGCACTGAGGAGGGCACTTGTTGGGATGAGCACTGGGTGTATGTAAGGGATGAATCACAGGAATCTATTCCCAAAGCCAGACTACACTGTATACACTGTATGTTAGCTAACTTGACAATAAATTATTTAAATCAATCAATCAATCAATGGTATTTTTCTTTATATTTAAAGATGACATGACTGACAGTGAATACTCTATCTTTGTGTGTACTGAAGTGGCTAAGACAAGCATGTGACTATCACAGAGATAGTACATTTGGACAAGAATAAGAAGGCAGAAGATAAACAGGTTTTATCAATAATCTTTGTTACCAGATAATAACAGTGAGCCTTTACCTTCATTCTGTAGTGTCTACCTTGCAGGCACTTGCAAGAATGAAAGTTACAAGATAGAAAGGATTAAAATAAACATCAATATTGCACAGTAAAAAAAAAAAAAAATCCAACCATTCTCATTATGAGGGTCCACCCATACCTTTGACCTGGGCACCTTTGACCTATGCAACCTTTTTGTTGATTCCCAGGGAATGTGACCAGGCTGCATGTGTCCTAACTTTTGCTGGTCACCCATCATTCTGGCCTGCTCTTTCCCTTTAGTCTTGCCTAGGCTTTCTATGGGGTACCCAGCTCTTCATGTATTTGCTTACCACTCCCTGTGGGCCCCAAGGGCGTGTCCCTTAAACCCCTCATAGCACAGGCTTTAATGTTTAATGAAACCTGGGGTAACAGAAGATGCTTATAAGACAGGCAAGAAATGCATACAATAAATATCTTTATCTAACAGACTAGAGGTCAGGTCTCGTTCTTAAAATTCATTCTTTAAATAAACTTTCTTAGTTTAGACCAGTTTACATTTACAGAAAAATTGCAAAGAAAGTACAGAGAGTTCTCGTATACCTCACACCCAGTTTCCCCTATCATTAGTGTCATACATTAAAATGGTATACTTGCTACAATTATCTAATATTGATGCATTATTAACTAAAGTCCATGCTTTCTTCAGATGACTGTAGTTTTTACCTAATGCCCTTTTCTTGTTCCACCATCCTATGTAGAATACCATATTACATTTAGCCACTATGTCCCCTTAGGCTTCTCTTGGATGTGACAATTCCTCAGACAGTTCTTATTTTTGATCACCTTGACAGTTTTGAGGAGTATGCGTCAGGTGTTTTGTAGAGTATCAGATTTCCTTGATGTTTTTTCTCATAATTAGACTGGGGATGTCTGTTCTGGGCAAAAAGTCCACAGAAGTAAAGTGCCATACTTTATCACATAAAAGCAAGAGTGCCTAGTATCGACATGAGTTATGGCTGTTGACTTCCACCTTGACCACCTGGTTGAAGTAGGGCTGGTCATTCCCTACTGTAAAGTTACTCTTTCTTTTTTAAGTTTATTTATTTATTTTGAGGGAGGGGAGGGCCAAAGGGAAAGGGAGAGAATCCCATGCAGGCTGCTTCCTATCAGCTTGGAGCCAGATGCAGGGAAGACCTGAGCTGAAGTCAAGAGTCAGACATTAAACCAACTGAGTCACCCAGGCAACCCTAAAGTTACTCTTTTTTCCCTCTTTCCAAGCCATACTCTGGAAGAAAGTTATTATGCACAGCCCATATTTTAGGATGGGGAGTTATGCTCCACTTCCTTGAGGATAGAATTTCTACATAATTTACTTGGAATTCTTCATGAGATATTTATCTCTTCTTCTCCTTTTATGAATTTATTCAATAAGTCACTTATACCAATATGGAATATTTATTTTGTATCTTGGATATTTATTTTGGATTTTGAGTTATAATCCAGTGTAACCTATTTACTTTCTTGCTCAAGTTGTTACAGTTTGGCAACTGGGAGCTTTTTCAGTTGACTCCTGTGTCCCTTCGACATACTCCCATCATTGTGATTGTTTTTCTTTCTTGTTTCTTCCATCAAGTCCTTATTTTCTGGCACTATGAGATGCTCTGGGCTCATCTTACATCTTTCCTGCCCCAGTCCTGAATTTACCTCTAACTTTAACACTCCAACCACTATGGAAGCTCCAGAAATCTCTTCTCATCTAAAAAGAACAGTCAGTTAATGTTGGTGAACCCAGTTGACATCTAGTCAGTCTCTGAGAATTGATCTCTCTCAGTCTGTTTCAGTCACTCTTGGGCTTCTGGACTCCTGGACATGTCACTCTTGGGCTTCTTAGCTGATCTTCTTAGAGCTGCTCATAGTCACACACATGTATTTGTATCCTGACACACTTGTTTTATAAAAGAAGCTAAGGCTATTTTCTAATTCATTTATGCAGCAATTTTATAGTAAGAATTATGAATTCCTGGCACCTCCAAATGTTCTACAAATGTTATTAGTAAGCAATTGAATTGCAATCCGTATGAGTCACTATTTCACATCACCCCACAATTATATCATATAGTACCAAGAGATATGACATATGTTTATATCATACTGTTCTGTATAAACACAGCCTGTTGCTTCAGTTCTAGTCCAAATGAGGCCTGGGCATTGAGTCAGAGTTCTGGGTTTGATTTTCAGCTCCCTGCTCACTGGCTGTATGCCTTGGCTCAGTCACTTGTTTTCTCTGAGTCTCTGTCTCTAATTTAAAGACAATACCTACTCCCTGTGGTTGCATGAGGCTGACATGAAATAATGCACAGAAATTTCCGAACATAATATCCCGTACATATCAATAAACTGTAGTCATTATTACTATTGAATTTCAGTGTTCCCAGGACCCAGGACTTCTACTCCTTTCCTAAGGAAATACGTCAGAATGATGGGAAATAGTTACAGAACAATGCTTACATAGCATCATTTATAATAGAGAAAAAATTAATTAATTTACATAGCCAACAATAGAAAGTATGGGTAAGTAAATTATAATATATCCATATGACAAAGCAGTGTTTCAAACTCCAGATTGCAATCATTAGTAGGTGGTAAAATTAATTTAGAGATTAATAACATGAGCATTTAAAAAATTAATAGAAGAGATATGGAAATAATTACTTTCTGGTGTGTGTGGTGTGTGTGTGTGTGTGTGTGTGTGTGTGTGTGTACTAGGTTGCCATTTAAAATACAATTATTGGGGCGCCTGGGTGGTGCAGTCGGTTAAGCGGCCGACTTCAGCCAGGTCACGATCTCGCGGTCCGTGAGTTCGAGCCCCGCGTCAGGCTCTGGGCTGATGGCTCAGAGCCTGGAGCCTGTTTCCAATTCTGTGTCTCCCTCTCTCTCTGCTCCTCCCCCATTCATGCTCTGTCTCTCTCTGTCCCCAAAAAAATAAATAAAAGTTGAAAAAAAAAAACACTTTTAAAATACAATTATTGTGATTTGGGGTCCAAAATGTTCAAAAGCCACTGTGATAGTATTATTAGATTAAACCATATGAAATTATTATTCTTGACAAATAAAACAAAAATTATCAGCAATTTCATATGGTTCCATCTAATATGTAGCTATTTAAATGATGTCACAATGAATTTTCAGTGATGTGGGAAAACCCTTGTAATTTTAAGTGAGGCATACAGAATTATATACACACTATATGACCATATCTGCTGAGGGGTGCATCAAAAAATGGAAATGTTCATTTTGAATAGGTGATAGAATTATGTGGTGATCACAATTTTCTTCAGAACAGTTTTCTATAATTTGTTACACAAATCAGGCATTATATTTATGTATACATTTGTTATATATTTATATTTATTATTTTTGGTTAAAAATTTGTTAATGGCCTTTAATGAGGCCATACCAAAGAACTTTCTTCTAACTTAATTGAATGTGTCTATCATCACCTTTGAAAATATTAAATTACCTAAATACACAATATTGTATATCAAACAAGGTAAGTGTATTATCCCTTCTGTGAGATAAAATCAGACCACAAATCTTGGAAAATTTACTTGTTATTTTTTAGACATATTGATACCTTTTATTAGCTCCAAACAAACACAAACTTTATGTAATACTTGAAATTTTGTTCCTTTAAATATTTTAAAAAGTAGCTCAACTACTATGGAAATTTAACCCCAATCAAGAGAGGTTATACTATAGAAAATAAATAACCTTTAAAATTTTCATGAAAATATAAAAGCAAGCATAAAATAGGAAATATACCAAAGACATGTATGATTTTCCGTATTGGATCTGTCACTGACTAGTTAACATTTTAAACCTGTCGTACATCATTTAATGTTGTTTTCCCAACTATAAACAGGACTGTTTGTTGCAAATACCCCCACATGCATGATCATAAGCCATGATGCTCTTTGGGCACCAGGCAGGAGGGGCAGGATGTTGGTTTGCAACCTCAGTAGTTACTCTGGTGAAATTCCAAACTGGCCCCCTGTACTCAGAGAACAAGGAGAGACTGAGGAAAGAGGCAGGCCACCCTAGAATGGTAGGTGGCAGGTGTGATAAGCAAGGAACTTACCTATGAGGCCTGTCTTGGGCAAACACAAGACAAGTAAATCTCTGTACTGCCCACCAGAATCTCAACAATTTTTATGGAGACCTTAATTGGATTCAGTCACATATACAGTCCAGATGGTCTCAATAAGATCTCACCTTCTCAAGGCTGCATACTTGAAGTGGTTCCTTGTCCAGAAATGGTGGACAGACCATCTATCACAAGGACAGGGGAGGGGTGAGAGCTTCGGATTGCCCAGGCCAGCTCGTGGGTCAACTGGTGTTTGCATCCTTTGATGACCTCCTCCAACAGAGGAAGACTAGTGTCCCTGTCATAGTAAAAAATTAATGTACTAAGCAAAAACTGGATAGATACCTAAAAGCTTACTACTGAACAAGACTGGGATATTATGAAGTCAAATCTTTATGCCCTTCTTCCTTCTTTTGCTTTGATCCTAAAAGAATGGAAAACAGAATTCAGTATCAATCATTTTCGTGCATTAGGGAACAGATGCAACCGTTTTTCACATTTGAAAGGTAATTATGCAAAGTACTCTGAGAGTTGTTTTTTTTTAAGCCTTGTGACTCCTGCTCAGCAGATTTCAATTACCATTCAGAAAAGCATGGAGCAAAAACCACATTAAGACTCATTGAGTTTCTCATTTTCCTTTTCCACAAATAAGGAATCATTCCTGTTTGAAATGACTGTTTATTGATATTCTCTTGCAAGATAGTAGAAAAGTGCTCAAGGTCCACAGCCATCTTTTAATGTAAGTAGTTTGGGGATACACAGTACTTAAAAAGAAGATGTAAATCAGGTGTCAGCCTATGAATCAGGATATTTTTGTTGACAAATAATAGAAAATCACACACTAGCAAAAACAATATGATGACTTTTGGGGCTCAAAGAAACAAAGAATCCAGAGATAGGGCTGGCTACAACTGAGGGTGCGCTCTCTTGTCATCACAAGAAGATGCCAACAGCTCCTTGGCTCCAGGCTTGTTCATGTCGAGCAGATGTGGACCGGGTTCATTTGCATGCCACCCACAGATCCCACTGCCTTGACCAAAGGGATCATCTGTGCCTTCTGACTCTGCCCAGGTCATAGCTCCATCACTAGAGCCAGAGGTGGAGAGTACTAATGTGGAATTGGATGGAGCACCAAATGGAAATTAGGGGCTTACCAGGAACACAAACAACAGAAGTCCACATGTGACTTTAAAAGTGCTTTCACTGTTGCTCTGGTCTGCTCTGTTTGGTGATAGGGCCAATGCCACCGATTTCTGTAGGCCAGTGGTTCTCAAAGTGTGGTTCCTGGACCAGCAGGATCAGCACCACTTGGAGTTTGTTAGGAATATATATTCTTGGGGCGCTTGGGTGGCTTAGTCAGTTAAGCGTCCGACTTCCGCTCAGGTCATGATCTCACGGTTCATGGGTTAGAGCCCCGCGTCTGACTCTGTGCTGACAGCCTGGAACCTGAAGCCTGATTCAGATTCTGTGTCTCCCTCTCTCTCTCTCTGCCCCTCGCCTGCTAGCACTCTGTCTTTCTCTGTCTCTCAAAAATGAATATAAACATTTTTAAAAAAATTTTAAAGAAATATATATTCTTGCACCCCAATAAATCGGAAAAACAGAGGGTGGGGCCCAGCAATCTGTGTTTTAGCAAGCCCTCCAGGTGATTTTGTAGCAAACTAAGTTTTAAGAACAATGCTCTAAGCATGTTTTCCACGACCTTGTATCCAGCCCCCTTTTCAACTAAGGGCATATAACTATTACTTTGTGATTTGAAACAACAGGTAAGATTTGTATTGACAACCATCAACCTCATCTGGCCTTTTAAACCTGTCCAGCAATCTCTCTCTGATAAGCCTACCTTCTCATGCTTGGCAGTGACTATTTTGTACCATCCCAAAAGCCAAATCTTATAGCTTGCAAGTTGTGTATTTCACATTACCTCTTAACCATAGTGTGTTGTATATTACAGGTCTATATAAATTACAACTTTCCAGGAGATAGCAAGGAAGTGTCCTGAGTGAGGTCCACCTTCTTGTAGCTTGCACGAGTCACCTTATTGTCTAGTAGCATGGCTGCCTCCTCCTTTCCTCAAACAGCTAATCTGAGGAAATCCAACCCTTTCTGCCATGTCATTCAATCCCAAGCAGATGACATCCACTAAAGCTGTCATGTGGGGACTCACTACCCATCTTCCTGCTCTTATCAGCTGCTGCATCCACAGCCTGTTCTCCTTCTTCCATGTCAACTGAAGAAATGTACCTCCTCCCTCCAGAGCTCGGACCCTCTACCTGCACTTGGATCTCTCCCCTCTTCTCAGAAGGATCAGTCCATTTCTCATGCTCCCCCCTCTCCCTCACACACATCTTTAGGAATTTTCTCTTCATAAATACTTCCCTCCAGTAATCAAAATGCTCACCTTCAAAAATCTGTCCTGTGATCCCATATTCCTGTTCATTGATACTAGCCCTTGTCCCTCTATTGTCACAGCCACCCAAGAGTTGTGAGTTTTCTACACACAATCTCCATCATTGTTTGCTTCCTCTATTCCAACAGAAAGTTCTCCCATCGGTCATTAGTGACCTCCATGCTGCTGATCCAGTGAACACTTTTCATTGCCAGCAGCATCTTAGTATCATGATTAACCATCCTTTCCAAGGAAAATGCATTCTTCACTTAACCTCTCATACTTCTTCAGCAGTTTTATTTAGCTCACTTTCCAGATCCCTTGACAGCTTCTCTTCTCTCTGCCTGCTGAATATTGAAATTCTTTGTGGCTTTCTCCTGAGTTCTCTTTTATTTTCTCATTTTAAATTTGTACCCTGAATAAAGATGTGAAATAGAGTACAGTATGCTGGTTCACACAGCATCAATTGTTGAAGACACTACATATACATATACATATACATATGTATACATATACATATATGTATACGTATATGTATATGTATATATATATATACATATGCTACACCAGTGCTACACTGTACTGTAGATTTGTAGTGAGTTTTGAAATTGGAGTTTGAGCTCTGTAACTTTATCCTTTTCCACATTGTTTTGGCTACCTGGGGCCCTTTGCAATTCCATAGGAAGTTGAAGATCAACTTTTCCAGGTTTGCAAGAAAGTCAATGGTTATTCTTGATAATTTTTTTTAATAAAATGGGAATTGTCTACCTCCTTGGCATGACTAAGCCAGTAACATGCTTAAAGGAGAAAACACTAGAAATAGTCTTATGAAATTGAGTAACAAAATAAGGATGGCTATTACTGTTGTTATATAATATTATTCCAGATATATTGTTCAATACAGTTAGAAAAAAGGAGGTAATTAAAAATGTAAAAATTAGAAAGAAGAGGTAAAGTTAATTCCATTTGCCGCTAATATGATTGTACCCATGAAAAACCCAAGAGAATCAATTGAAAAACTATCATATACAATAGAAACACTAAGTTGGTTGGCAGCATAAACAATTATTATACAGAAATCAATAGCTGTCATATGTACAAACAAATCTAATTTAGAATATGTACTAGAATAAAATACCTCACTTATAACAGCAACAGAAGGATTAAAATACCTAGAAATAACTATGACTAAGAAATATGAAAGAACAATTTGGAAAAAACAAAAAGGCCTAAAACATATCAGAGTTTAGTGTGCTAGATAATGGTCCATGAAAAATGTCTACACCCTAATTCCTGGAACTTGTAAATATGTTACCTTACATGGTGGAAGGAGCTTTGCAGGTGTGATGAAGGCTCTTGAGATGGGGAAATCATCCTGGATTATCTAAGTGGGTCTAATATAATCACAAGGGCCCTTCTAAGAGGGAATAGGAAGATCAGGGTAAGAAAGGAAAGGTATGACAAAAGGAGCAGAGACTGGACTGATGTGCTCTGAAGATGGAGGAAGGGGCCACAAGCGAAGCAATGCAGGTGGCTTCTAGATGCTAAAAAAGGCCAGGGAACAAACTGTCCCCCCACATCCCCAAGATGTGCTCCGCCATATTGGTTCCAGGCCGGTGAAACCCATTTCAGACTCCTGATCTCCAGAACTGCAAGATAATAAACATGTATTATTTTGAGTCGCTGGAGTTGTGGTAATCTGTTATAGCAGTAGCAGAACACTGATAATGTTCAGTGACAAAACTGACCGAGACAAGAGAAAGGTCTTTCATAGTCTTAATTAGGAAGACCCATCAACATGCAGCTGTATGTCAATTCTGCCAAAGCTTATCTGTAAATATACCTCAAACCCTACAAATGCCCCAACAGGTTATTCAAAAGATCTTGTGGAATATTAAGACAAACAAACAAAAAATAAAGAAAACAGCTGAAAAAGAAGACTGATTAGGAGAAAATTGCCCTAACAGCTGTTAAAATTACTAAAATGCTTTCATAATTGAACTGATGTAGTAGAGGTGTATATATAAACAAGTTTACTAATAAAATAAAATAGTAATTTCAGAAATACAAACAAATCATAAAAGATTTAAGGATATGATAACCCTTGCATCTCATATCAGTGGGTAACAAATAATAAGTGTGAAAACAGATGACTAGCTAAAAATATTGGATACATTCCAAGTGGAATAAGGGTTTAAATGTAAACAAGTAAATTTTAGAAGTACTTAGAAAAAGGCATGGGAGTATCTTTCTATACCTTCAAATGGGGAAGGCCTTTCAATATGACATAAAGCAAAGACCTAAAAGAGTGACAGATTCTAGAATATACAAATAAAAAGTTTCCTGCTTTGCAAAATTCAAAATGAGAAAAATAAAAAGAAATAGCAAACCTGGGAAACAATACTTGAAGACACATCCCAGATAAGGGATAATTTCAGTAATATGTGAAGCAAGAATTTCTATAAATCAAGACATTTGGAAAAAAAATGTTCAAATTTATTTATAATAGGATACAAATGTAAGTAATCTGAGAAATAGTTTTCTATAAAATTGAAAGCCATCATCGGGGCGCCTGGGTGGCGCAGTCGGTTAAGCGTCCGACTGCAGCTCAGGTCACGATCTCACGGTCCGTGAGTTCGAGCCCCGCGTCGGGCTCTGGGCTGATGGCTCAGAGCTTGGAGCCTGTTTCCGATTCTGTGTCTCCCTCTCTCTCTGCCCCTCCCCCGTTCATGCTCTGTCTCTCTCTGTCTCAAAAATAAATAAACGTTAAAAAAATTGAAAGCCATCAAAGTTCGATGCCATATAGTGTTGGCAAACTATAATATTCTTATACATAAAAAATATTCTTATTCATAGAGTTTGAGAGGGTAATTTGAGTGCAATTTGGAAGTAACTCTAAAATTTACAAATGTTTAAATCCTTTAAACAAAAATTCCACATCTAAGCATTTATTCTACAGATATATTTGTTCAAGTATGAATTATGTATACATGAGGTCACTCTTTGTAACATTGTTTTTAATAAAACTGGAAATCTTTAAATACTCAATGGGAGACTAGTAAACTATGTTACATTCATACATACTATGAATGTGAAAAAGACTGGAATTATTTCTAAGATTGTTAGGTGGAAAAAAAAAGTACAGAATATCCTGTCAGCCTATTTGTGTAAAGGGAGGTGGAATATATATAAACAAATATGCCGCACAAAACTCTTTGGAAGTAAATTCAAGAAGCTACTAATGCCACCTGCTTATGGAGAAAGAAAAAGGGTGGCTGGGTCCAGGAATGGGAGAAAGATTTTTTTTTTATCAAACATCTTACATATTTTTAAGTTTTGAACTATGTGAACATTACCTACATTTAAAAGTAAAGAAATTAAAATTATCATTAAGAAACTGAGACAAGAAAACAGCTATAAAATGATGGAATATGGAAATGCAGAGAAAAAAGGAAATTCACCCAGAAAGCCACTTCTGCATGTCCCTTCTGCTCTTTTGTCCCTACCTAACAATGGATTATCAAATCTGTGTGAACTCAGAATTAGCACATTGCAATGTTAGCTTTGCTTCACATGACAGCAAATATATAGGGAGTTGATCAAGTCAACATGGTTCGTCTGCAATGCAGTCACACTAGCCTCACCGTGATATTGGTTAAGGGCTCCAACTGGTTGACAAACACAACCAATGCCCTTACTAGACACTGTTCTAAATAGCTTAACTCTCATAATCCTCACCAAAACTTTAGGAAGTGGATACTCCATCCTCCATATATAAAAATTGATGCAAAAGGATATTAAATTGTCAGAGGACGCAAAGCTCTCAAGTGACATAACTGGAATTTGAGTTCAGGTCATCTGGCTTCCAGCTCCATGCTGTAACCCACTGCCCACATGTGTGTTATAACTTGATTTCTAAGGAAGTTGGCCCATATCTTTAAGACAGACCATATTTCTTGTTAGCAGATCTTTGTCATGTGAAATGTGCTATGTATGTGCTCCTGCTTGTATTTAATAAGATACAGTGTTACTAGATTTTTTGCAGTAGAAGAATTGTGTGCAATTGTGGTAAAAAAAAAAAAAATACAACCTGGGGCGCCTGGGTGGCTCAGTCAGGTAAGCCTCCGACTTTGGCTCAGGTCATGATCTCATGGTTCGGGAGTTTGAGCCCCGTGCCAGGCTCTGTGCTGACATCTCAGAGGCTGCCTGGACCCTGCTTTGGATTCTGTCTTCCTCTCTCTCTTCCCCTCCCCTGCTCATACTCTGTCTCTCTCTCAAAAATAAATAAACATTAAAAAATAAAAAAAAAACAAAACAATACAACTTAGAGCGTGCATCCTGTCATTTGGGTGTCTGCCCTCATACAATTTTCAATTCCACAGTTGATTTAAGTCACTGCTTCCAATTCAAAGATGAGAATGTTAAAGGTATGGAGTGGCTTATGCCCACAAAGAACTCTGAGAAACAGACGTCCAAGAACACATTACCTTACTAACTAATTGTTCAAAATCGAGGGTTATAACCCTTGCTTCCATCATTTAAGAGACACTTGTCTCACCCTTTGTGTTGTATTTTTTTTTTTTTTAGAAATGTCATATCAAATTATACTTTTCTTTCTAGGATTTCATCAAGGGTCTTTCCATTTTGCTCCGGGGGACAGTACAAGAAAAACTCAACTGGGCATTTAATTTGTATGACATAAATAAAGATGGCTACATCACTAAAGAGGTAAGGGATGCCTCACCAACACCACTCTCCGCTTTTTTTTAACGTCAAAATGTTAAACAATTGAATTTATTAATTTGAAAATAGCTTTTTCAGGAAATCTAAAATATTTTATGTGGTGGTGGTGAAATATTCTAGTAAAAAACGGGCAATGAAAAGGATTAGTTTTTGGTGCATCTTCAAGATGGAAACAAAACACCTAAGAATTATACCCCGGTTTCCTAATGACATTCAAATAAATACTGTAAATTGGATAAAGACTGTGGTTGGAATCAGATAGGAAGAAAATACATTCAAGCCAGGCTAAAATATTTGACCTGTGACCTTCCCCCTCCAATATAATATGGTCCATATGGAGACAGTTTTAAAATTACATAGGCTGTGCAATGACCTGTATCGTGCAGAACAGGACCTGGTGCATTAAGGGGCCCCTAAACTTCCAGGCAGCCTATCCAAGAAAGAAGGCCCACAGACCAGATTAAGGTGCTCATATCAAACAGTTTGTTAAAGCAATTAAAACACAGTGAGAAGCAAGGGGAAAGGAATGAGGTAAATTAACAAATTTAGGATGGGGTCCAAATGGGGTTGAAGTACCAACTGAATCCTGGAGGGGGCGCTCAATATCCATACATCCTTTCTCACTGCCTCACTTTCCTCCCCTCCGTTGAGTTTTGAGCATGAAGCCTCTTAAACAAAAGGTACCCTGGGCCAATGACCTGACTTTGCTCAACTAGAGACATAGGGACAAGTACACCTGATCACAGGTACAGTGTGACCATTGGCCTGTTCAAAGGCCATAGGTTTTGTGTTTTTTGAGCAGAATATACATGGGACCAGAATGGAAGTAAGACCTCATAAATGTTAAGTATTTATGTATATCGAGCATATCTTGAATAGTTATTGCCTCTTATATCTTGTGTACAGTAATAAAGTAAGGTTGGTACTCAGATGCCTCAGGAATATTTGCTACCTCTTGGCCCTTCAATCCCTTTCTATCTCTATGTTTAACATATACATGCTAGTCTTATATTTCACACATTTCATGAATTCTGAAGTCAGACAAACTTCTTGCTACTTATCTAAACTCAAAACATCTTAAAATGTTTATGATTTATAAACTATAAACTCCTTTATCATTAATAATAGAATTGGATACTCTCATCTGTATTATCAGCTTAATCTAGTCTAGACTTTTATATGGGAATTTCATTATGAAGGCAATAAATGTGAAACAATAAATCTGAATGAGTAATTAGATATTATTCTTACTAATACTGACAATGGAAAGTCAAAAACTAGATTTTGTTTGAATTAAAAAATTAATGAAATTTCAAAGGATTTCTCAGTCATGATCTCTTGACTAACCTACATGTGTAATTTCTTCACTTCAAGCCACAGTAGGAAAAAAAACAATGAAAATCCTCATAAGCTTTGAGACTTACCAGCTAGTTTTAGTATAATTCTCATGATATGGAGTTCATTCTCAATAAATGGAGTTCATGATACGGAGTTCATTCTCAATAAATCAACATGTAAGATATATAACAAATCAATAAAACAAAAAACAGTCTATGTGAAGTGTATAGAAATCCAAATCTCAAACCAGAACATTCCTGGGGCCTGGGTGGTACAGTCAGTTAAGCGTCTGACTCCTGATTTCAGCTCAGGTCATGATCTCCCAGTCCTGAGATCAAGCCCTGCCTCCGACTCCATGTTAGGGGTAGAGCCTGCTTAAGAGTCTCTCTCCTTTTGCTTCTCCCTCGCTCTCTTTCTCAAAAAAAAAAAGAAAAAAAAAAAAGTTTTAAGAAAAAACAAAAACCGAAAACAACCAGAATATTCATTTCCTGATCATCTCAGATATGTGGGAATTTACTTCATTTTGAAACCGATATCAAAATTAGTTCTGACATTCTGATCCTGCAGCTTTTAAGGCACAAAACTGTTGTGTTTTCCTCTGGGACAACCAAAACTTAACGAATAATAAAAAAATTTTTGAAATTGAGTAGGAATAATGTCAGACTGGTTTCTTCATATAATGCATGCAGTCTCATGTGAGTGCCTTTTACTTTTCAGGAAATGCTTGATATAATGAAAGCAATATATGATATGATGGGTAAATGCACATATCCTGTTCTCAAGGAAGATGCTCCCAGACAACACGTCGAAACATTTTTCCAGGTAGGAATGCAAGTAGAAATCAGAGAGGGGGCAAAAAAGAGCAAATTTCCTAAAGCTTGCAAAGTGTCATGATGATTCAAAAGAATGCAAAGGAAAAAAAAAAAAAAACTTTTACTGAAAGGGACAAAATAATAGACCATGAAGTATCATACTAATTTAATAATTTTGGATTTGAATGCATTATAATACTGATAACTACACTTATTGAACAGTCACTATATCCTGGAAAGAACACTAAGGAATTGCCATGTTTCACATGTTTGTTTCTGGGTTTGTTTTCAATTATTCTCACAAGAATCCTTAAAGTTATAAATCCTCATTAGCCTCAATTTACAGATGAAAAAACCAAGGCTCTGAAAGTGTCCGCAAACTGCCTGAACTCTGTTAGAGCTAGAGTGCCAGATTTTATGTAAGGCAGCAATTCTAGATCTCCACCACATTCTTTTGAAAAGGGAACAGCTTCACAGCAGTTGGTCATATGATTCTTATCACTAAGAATGAAGCAGATCCTCCCCATAAAACAGGCGGGTGGATTTTTCACTCGCTTCAAGTGTCAGGGTAACAAGGGATAAGTCGGAATAAAGTTTCTTGTTCTTTTCTTCCAAACAGAAAATGGACAAAAACAAAGATGGAGTCGTTACCATAGATGAGTTCATCGAAAGTTGCCAAAAAGTAAGTTCATAGTAGTAAAGAAACTATCCCTTTTGCTTTCATAACAGCCAGACTAAGTAAAGTCAGCTAGCCACCATGAACTGAGCACAGTATAAACTTAACCTAAGCTTACCATTCGTACGCAGCTAAGAGAAGCTACCACTCCTAAAAACAATTGTCAATTTAATTATAATTCATTAATTAACATTTATAGAGTGCCTACCCTTAGGAGAGCCACACAGAAAGCCCTAAAGATAGAACTATTACAAGTATACTGCATTTTCATTCCTTAAATCCTTTAGAGTATTCATTACTGAGGGTAAAACATATGTGAGCTTTGAATTGCTCTTTGCCTAAACTTAGCATATAACATATTATCTCCATAGATGTATAATTCCAGTACAGCCAAGTGTACTTCACAGGCCCAGTTTGCATCCGATTTCTGAGAGAAACGCGTTGCTTTAACGTAGGCGCACCCGAAATGGCTCTTTGGCTGTGCCAGTAATGGTCTTCAGTCATAAAAAAACAAAGCACAGAAAATTCAGAGGAGAAATCCAAGTGGTTCTCCATTGTCTGATGGGAGATTAGTTTTAGCTTACCTAAAGTTATTTGACTTGATGCATGGGTAGAGCCACAATTAAGAATGTGTATTTTTAAATAAATACAGAGAGGATGAGGTTTGTTGATACTTTAGCTTTTCTCTTTATTTTCAAGTTGATACACTTTTCCTTTGTTGGCGCCTGCTCGTTTCTCAGCTCACATTTCGATGTGGCGGCCTTTGCAAGGATCAATTTGGTGCTATCAGTCCGCTGATGCAGTTACTTACTTGGCTGATGCAATCACTAGCAGGGGAAGTCGGCACAAGTTCAGCTATTTATCATTACTGTAAACAGCTCACTGAGTACCATTCATATACAATCTCCAAGTGCCCCTATAATGTCAAAATCTGTGCTCTTCAGTTTCTAGGGAATATGCTAAATTGCACACAGCCACTGTCCAAAGGTTGCTCTCAACAGTCCCTTTTCTGGCACCGAGAGACCATTCACTTTTTTTTTTTTAATGTTTATGAGAGAGAGAGAGAGAGAGAGCACGCGAGCAGGAAGAGGAGCAGAGAGAGAGAGGGAGAGAGAGAATCAGGCTCTACACCACCACAGCAAAGCCGAACATGGGCCTTGATCCCACCAGGGGAACCGTGAGGCCATGACCAGATCCCAAATCAAGAGTCAGACGCTCAAACAACTGCACCACCCAAGCACCCCATGAGACCATTCATTTTTAAAGGCTCCTGAAGGCCATACAGATTTAGCCCTAAGAGACCCAGAAAGAGAGGTGAAAGGACTACAAACACGTCTCCCAAGCCCCACCTCCAATCCTGAATGAAGTTGGCTCTTGGCTCGCGCACAAACCCTGCTTCCTTCTACATGTACAAATCTCTGTGATTTGGCCTGTGATCTACCTGGAATGCCAAAATTTTGCATTTGCTCCATTTTTTTTTTCCCTTACCCTCTACGCCTCTCTAGTTTCCATTCTGGTTTTCTAATTTGAAAAAAAAAATCTCTATTGACACCAAGTAAGATTCAAATGAAATACTGAAAGCCTGCAGACTTTACATTTGTAAAATGGGCTCTCCATAGTTATCTAGATGGAAAAGGGATAGAATGATATCTGTATGTGCAAACACTTAGTATTTGAGCTTTTGGCATACGCAGTGGGGGGTGGGCGGTACTCGGAAGCAGAACAGTGTACTTGCCCTTGCAGCTATGCTTAATTTAATCCCACTGTGTTTCTCCCTTACAGGATGAAAACATCATGCGCTCCATGCAGCTCTTTGAAAATGTGATTTAACTTGTCAAATGCATCCTCAAACAGACAAATGTGAACTACTGTACCACACTTAAACTTGGAGCTACCACTTTTAGCATAGATTGCTCAGCTTTACACTGAGGCATATTATGCAAACAAGCTTTGTTTTAATATAAAGCAATCCCCAAAAGATTTGAGTTTTCCAGTTACAACTTTGCATCCTTTTCATAATGCCACTGAGTTCATGGGATGTTCTAAGTCATTTCATGCCCTGTGACTCTTCAAAAGTACAGAATCTGGCAGAGAGTTTTACTGATTCTTTAGCCATGGGATTATTCAGCTTTCCCATTACCAGTGATTTTAAAATATTAGTGTTTTTTGCTACTCAACTGTATGTATTCAGCCCCAGGATTTTAAATGGTTTTCTAAACTATTGGCATCTGCATTTAATTTCCAGAAATTAATTTTCATGTTTGTATGCTGTAATTCCATTTATACACTAAGTAAACAAAACAAGATTACTATGATTAGTAACAAGCAAACACACAGTCCCAGTTTCTATGAATTTGCTGCTTTCTGTTAAAGATATTCATTTATCTGGCATTTTTTACAACATGAAACAAATTAGTTTATCACCAGATGTCAGCATATGCCTAACAAAGCTTATTTAATAAGCATTTCTTAATTTTTCATAATACATATTATAGCCAAGGCCTACATGATATATATAATTTTGGATTTGTTCAATCCTACAGGTGGACTATTTTCTATCTTGTCACTAAGTGGAAGTCCGTGAAGGTGTGGAACAAAGCAAGGATGTTTATAGGCACATGCAAAGGGTCAGGGTATCTGTCCTCGAGTTACATGGTAATGCTTAGTAACAAGTAATCCCTAACAGCATTGAGGGCCTACTCCATCCCCTCTCCCTTGACTCCTTCAAGACACCTTTCTATTACATGCCATTCAGGGACAAAGAAACCTGGACTACCCCAAGGCCTACAGGGAACAAAGAGCAAGCAGAATTCACTTTGAAAGCATCAGTGACTCCATTTTATCAATAACTACCATACCAAAACTTCGTTAAAGATGAAAATAAATGCTAAGCAATTCATCTGGACTGTCTTATGATTTAGCTCATCGTAACACTCCAGCAATTCAGATTCTCTTCAATGATCTTAAGCCAAAATTGTCAAGTGGCCACAACATCACTTAGGATACACACACTTTCCCTACTTTGCAGAAATACCACAAAGACCGAGAGGCTACAGTGGGAGGAAATTAGCGACTGTCCTTGCAACACTAAATCAGGTATCTATTCTGGTGTAGAGATAGGATGTTGAGAGCCGCCCTGCTATCACCAGTGTAGACATTCAGAGTAGTACAGTACATGTACACTGAAATCCGCCATCGCGTGTTTGTGTAAACTCAATGTGCACATTTTGTATTTCAAAAGGAAAACTAAAAGCGAATAAAATGTTTCTAACTCTACTGTCCATGTTGCAGGTATTTATTCCAACAAGCGTTAAGTACCAGATTGAAAATATCATGTCCTTCTTTTGGCACTGTCGGGTCGTGTGCACGTTTGCCTCAGGGTGGGGCTGGGTGCGATGAAGAAGAGTAAAAGCAAGACCAGTGGGCCGGCGGGTGTTTTAGCTCATGTGGTCCGCGGACATGACGGGAGCAGAGACCTGAGGAAAGAGTATCCCAGACGGGGGAACTGGGAAGGACCAGAGCTCTGAGGGGCGATGGGCATTTCTGCACTTACGACTCCTTAGAAATTACTTGTGTTCCTTGACATCCCAGCTGTGAGACTGTATCTGAGGTGAGAACTGCAAAGAGGTCACTCCGTGTATTTGAGAGAAGGAGCGAGAGGGTGGTCTCCGATGCTGCTGAGACCGAAGACGGCTGCTCCTGCAGAAAGGAGTGATCCCCAATCTTCATCCCTCCCAAAGAAAATCTGCTTTGGATTCGGTGTGGTGGCTACTCATGTCCCCACAGCCTCTTCTTGCCCTCAGGATGGGAAGTCGTACTCTGGTTTTCTATTTCTCACTCCATTCCTTTCTCTTGTAGAGCGATCCAGGGTCA
The DNA here is from genome assembly GCF_014898765.1 of Herpailurus yagouaroundi. Taxonomy (NCBI): domain Eukaryota; kingdom Metazoa; phylum Chordata; class Mammalia; order Carnivora; family Felidae; genus Herpailurus; species Herpailurus yagouaroundi. Next base: position 152,474,013 of record NW_024412376.1, read on the forward strand.
GCATCTACAACACCATCACTGAGGGCTATGCCTATAAAGTATGTTTTAAAAGTTTTAATTAATGGTTAAACATAAGCAGGCACGACAAAATCACGGAGTGCATTTAAATGTTTTCAGATTTTAATTTCTGAAGATCTTCATGACATGAGTATCTTCAGTATTTTCAGACTACAGGATACAAAGATGACATTTACTTAAATAAAACCCAACACCTAAAGTTTAGGCAGTTTTAATAAGTTGTAATAAACAACATACTTACAAGAGAATTTACACATGTAAAAAAAAATTCTTAAACTAGAATATTCTGGCATGTACTTTTTCCAAGGATTCTACATCATAAGATGCATATGTACAGACAATAATTAAAAGTGAACTCACAAATGTTTATCCATACTTTAAATTTCCATAGCTTTGATAAATGACAAAATGACAAAATGTCTAAAAATAAGCACACAGCTACAAACTGAGTGTGAAAGGGATATTATTAATACAAAGCATTAGAAAATAAATACAAATGCATCTACTATAAACCCAGTAATGGTTGTTTGCACTAAGCTGTAAATATATGAAAAACCGACCCCACAAAATTATACTACTGTAGAACTGTTTTGAACAACTCCCCATCACTGACCATTCTTTCTTGTTGATGAGTAACTTTTATTATGATTCAGTGGAACTAGGTTTACTCATCTTAAACTAGTAAGGAATGAATGGTGGCTGTGATTTACAAAAGAACAACCTGAAGTGAATCTGAAAAGGTACCATAGGTGCCCATGGCCAGCATTTCACACCTGTCACCAGGAAGTAAGGAGATTTTTGTGGGCTCCTTTCTTCAACAGCATATGGAACAATATGTTGGAATTTTAGATTTGATGATGATAAGACTTCCCTGTCAACAGAAAAAAACGTAGCTTCATTAGTATCATGCAGGGTTCCCTAACAGGCATTAATTACACCTGTAGGAACAAGCCTAAAGAAGTGTCCAACACTCAAACCAAATGGAATGAGAACAGAATGATGGAATGAGAAGTGTAACATTTTTTCTGAGTTGAATACAGTATAGGTTGTCCTCTGTTTAAAAAAATGTTTAACTGGAGACTTAGGAACCAGATCACCAGTGTATGAATCCAGCTGCTGCCAGTCGCTTCCCTATCAAATCTGGGGCTAGTTCTTTCTTTGAGCCTCAGTTTCTAGGTCTTTAAAGGGGGATAACGACAAATTCTACCCCTGAGGGCTGCAGTGATGATTAAATGGATACAATGTCTAAAAAGTACTCAAACTGAGTACCTGACAGGTAATCACTTCCCACGTGTTCGATAAAGATTGGGGTGTGTGCAAGTACGTACCTTTTCCAAGACAGATGTGCCTGTGATTTAGGATGAAAATTCTATCAAGGTTGAGAGTGAACCAACTGCAACTTAAGGCAGGTAGTCAACTGATTGGTTATAAGAAAATGACACTGTGACTATAACTCACTTTCCTGTCTGCCCTGGAGCTGAATGTTTCCATCACTGTGGCACACACAAGCCCCAAGAAACGAGAAACTGTAATACTGAGAAGATTCTTTTAAAGACTCATCTCTACTGGGGCGCCTGAGTGGCTCAGTCGGCTGAGCAGCTGACTTCGGCTCAGGTCATGATCTCGTGGCTCGTGAGTTCGAGCCCCGCGTCAGGCTCTGTGCTGACAGCTTGGAGCCTGGAGCCTGCTTCGGATTCTGTGTCTCCCTCTCTCTCTGCCCCTAACCCACTAGCATTCTGTCTCTGTCTCTCTCAAAAATAAGTAAACATTAAAAAAAATTTTAAAGACTCATCTCTACTATTTAGAGAAGGAGAAAGATATATAAACATTTGGTTTTTGAAGACAAAGAAGAGCACTTGTTAATTTCAGGGAGGATTGCAAAGTACTGAAAGCAAAAGCATAATGGTAATTAGGCCAATTTTTAATAGCACACCAACAGAAAATCTCTGATCAAATATTATTATCAAATTATTGTAATATTATGTAAGACAGTAGAAGTCGAAAACAAGAAGAGAAAAAGTCTGAAGGAGCAAACAATACTTAAGTGCAAAATCTTTTTTTACCCTGTATTAGCAAGATTCAAAACAATGACATCGCGTGGCAACAAGCGGAGCTCCCTCACTGCCTGCCTCGGGAGCTCCGGGCTGCACATGTACACCCCTCTGTGTTCTCCTCCAAATCTCGTGTGTTCTGTCTGAAGTTTATTTACTCGAAAACTATGCCCTCCTCCACACACCTACTCATGAAATCTAACATGCTGGGCCTGCCCCTTTCTTCTTGCCCGATTCCACAGGATGTGTGTAAACCAGCCAGGGAGAGTTTCAGATTGGAAGCTGTATCATCATTATTTAGCATCCGTTTACTTGCATTTCACAAGGGAGGAATTGGCAAATTATTTTGCATTCCAATTCTCAGAAGCACATCTATAAGCAAAAAGAAGTTCCCTCTGCTGAGGACACTGGATTGGCTAGGGGATGGTTCTGTACCTCTCAACAAGGTGTCTGAATGCTAATCCTCCACATGCAATAAAGAAATCCGTTACCTAGTAGTCTAGGGACTTACCTGCTCCACCTAAACTTTATTCTAGGCATTCATCACGGAACGAATATAATCAATTTTAAAAGTCACTGTAATTGGTCAAATTAGGTAACTTAGACAAAGTTTAAACTAACGTATCCGACATTTTAAAATTGTATATGATCACACAAATTTCCTTTATAATTCCTTTAGGAAGTAGCTGCAATGAAACTAAGTTCTCCAATGTTAAAACAGTCCCATGCAAAGCTATCATTAAGATCCGATTAAATGTTGGGGCGCCTGGGTGGCTCAGCAGGTTGAGTGCTTGGCTCTTGATTTCGACTCAGTTTGTGATTCTTGAATTTGAGCCATGCTGTGCTGACAGCGTGCAACCTACTTGGGATTCTCTCTCTCTGCTCCCCATCCCCAACCTCTCAAAATAAATAAACTTAAAAAAAAAAAAAAAGGATCTGATTACATATAATCTCCAAAACAAGACAGGATCACTGCTTTACAGAAATATTTCCAAGACTAGATTATGTGAACACTGCTTTAAATGATGAAAATTCACTTAACCTAGTTATTTGACACCCCACATATAATAATGAGATTCCCCCAGAGAGTCCTGCACATTCTTGCAAGCCAGAATAATTTGATTCATCCTTGTGTGTGTGTGTGTGCACACACGTTCCAGATAGCATGCACTTCGAGACATGATATTGCAGCCATCTGGAAATCTCATTTCAATCTTTGAAGATGGGAAGATTGTAAATTTTTTAGACAGAAAAGATGGGAAATGAAAGAAAAAGAAAAGTACTTTCTTCAACGAGCTCTCTGTGTTAATCCTTTTGTTTTCTGAATTTTCCAATGGACTAAGCAAGAACATCCAAACTAAAGAAAAAAAACCTGTCAAGTCGCACCACATGGAGGGTATAGTCAGTGCAGAGGAAGTGAACGGCCGTGTTAACACAATCTGGTCCGAATCCCAATGCTTAGAAACCGTGTGACCTCTGAAGTCTCAAATGAAAATATCAACTCCACATGATAACTTGTGGTTGAAATAATAGATATCATACAGTCAGTTTCATAGTATAAAAGTAAAAAACAAAGAAGCAAACAAACAAAAACCCATGACTTAAGGAATAAGGCTTTACTTACACTCCCACCATGCTGCTCTAGCTTCTGTAATGCACTGGTGATGGGCTCTTTGAATTTCTTATCCCTCAGTCTCTTGGAAAGCTTTTAAAATAAGATTGGGAGAATGATTTGGAAAAGTAGCAATATTCACCACAGGCATAAGTAAAACTTCACTAAGGAGTATGCTAACTAGAAATAAAATCATTGAATCCTTACCGTATAGTTAAGTACACAAACACCACTTAATTTGTTTTAGATTCCAAGGCTTCTTTTAGAAAATATCTCATTGAAATTTATATACAATAGACACCACTATATTTGTTAAAACAAGTTCAGCATTATAGTTCCAGTGTCCAGCATAATACTTGGCACAGAACACAAAACAGAAGGGCAGAGAGCAACAGATTTGTCAAAATGTTGAATGTCTGAATGGAGTAATCAATCTAAAATAAGTCATTTTATATATTAGGGTGAAATTCCTGTGGCTAGTCAGGTACAACCTGCTGACCTAAAGGTTGTAAGCAAACACCTGCCAGGATCCTCTTCCTTCTCTCCTAAGGCTTCCCATATATTAAGGTTTGAGAGTCTATTCCCACTGTGTCTTCTCTCCATCAAACACCTGGTGTTGGTGGGAATTCATCTCCCGCTATTCCTAACCTCAGCATAGCAATCCTGATAGATTCACTACCATCCCTACTCTCTATAGGCTTTGCTAGATGTTCCCGGGGTGTATGGTCTCTCTGCAGAGTAAGAAGCTAAACATCCAGTTCTAGGATCTCTCTAAATGGACTGGTCCAAGAAAAAAACAGTGAAACTATGATTGAAATACATGCCTCAACTCTGAACTACAGAAGGATGCACACAGAGAAATGCCAGCTGTGGGTTATTCCAGCAAGGACTTTAATTTTTTATTAGTGTGTGCAGTAAAAGATTAATTCCACCTAAAGAAAAGATTGGCCCTTGTCTCTGGCTCCTGGATGGGCACCTCTAAGCCCTTGGTATGATCCTGCCAGATAAGAGCATCTTTGTTTACATGGGGCCTATGGGCCACTTGATCTCAGCTCAGCTTCTGAAGAGGCTGGAGACTAAGGTCGACCATGCAAGCAGCCAGTCATGCTTACTTGACAGAACCCTAATATGAACCCTGGGACACCACGCTGAGGGGAGTTTCTTAGGACGGCAATACTCCATCTCTGTTGCCACATATCACTTCTGGCTGGAGGAAGCAAGCGCTGTCCAACAACTCCAGTGTGAGAGGTCAACTGGAGACTCCACACTTTGTCCTTCCTGGGCTCTGCTCTGTGCACCTCCTTGCTTTGTGGATTTTACTTGGTAGCCCTTCACTGTAATGAACTGAAACCGTGTAACAGCTTTTTGAGTTTCACGAGTCCTTCTAACTGTCCAGTATCCCAGTGTGTATCTGTCCTAAGGATTAAGCTATACATAACAGGAAAACATCTCATCCTGAATACTGTTTACAGATTCACTAAAAAGCTTACAAGGAAAAACAAAGAAAATGATGAAAAACATGACTGTGGCAATGTACAATTACAGAGGAGGGTGGATGAGCTGTCTTTATAATCCATGCTAATCAACACGGGCATAAGACCATTGTACTGTTCGTTAATTTTTGTCCCCTCCCCGACTCTCGCTCTCACTCTGTCTCTCTCTCTCTCTCTCTCAAAACTAAATAAACATTAAAAAAAAAAAAGAAGAGGAATCAGATTTTTTTTAGGATTTCTGAATCCGTTAACGACTAACTGGAAGCCACTGATCAGAACAAGATACAGACAGCGCGTGATACGCATACACAAGCACTCTGTCATCTTTTCAGTACTTACACTTGTCAGCAGATGTTTCAGATGGTCATTCAGAGAAGGACCAACGACGACACTTAGCTGCACGAGAGCATTCAGACCTCTTGCAAACACGTCATCATCCAAGTGTACCTGGGGGGTTAGACGGTCAGGGGTACAGGGGCAGAAAAGGAAAGAGGAAAGACAAGTAAGAAGAAAGGGCAAGCAGGTGGAGAAAAAAGTAAGACTGAACATTCAAAATTAGAAGATAAGCCACTAAACCCTGAATCTAAAAAAATACCCTTTAATGTTATACCATCTAGAAGCAAAAAAATTAACTTCTGGCTTGACTGAAACATTAGCTTACCTGTATCACAGCAAACAGCAAGGCTGATGTGAAGTTTCTTACTTTCTCTAATTACTGAAAATGTCCCCTTTTACCTTTCGGATATCCTCTACAGGTGTCTTCAAGTAAGTAATCATTTGTCCCTGAATAACCATGGCCTAATTTTGCATGCACATCAAAATCACAGGTAAAGGACTCATTTGCATACAATTTGGAAGAAAAAAAGACATAAAATATTCTAAATGTACCACAGAAAGTCCAAAGGAATAGAGGATACCAGAGCCGCCTTTAGCACAGGAACCAGTCTTGGAAGCAAAGGCACAGCTTTTTCAGGAGCTCCCTGGACCAAAAGTAATTCTCTAAATCCCTCCTTTGACACGAAGGTGTATGGATGTTTAGTCTCTCTCAAACCCTGCCAAAGACAAAAAACAAACAAACAAAACAAAACAAACAAGCAAACAAAAAAGATTTACTAAGCATCTGGTTATACTAACAACAAAATTGAATTCTTACTAGTCTAAATGAAAATCAAGTTTTATTATGGTTTTCCTAATCATGATTTATAATTTCAATAATTACAATTTCAATTAAACCCAGAAATTGTGGAACAAAGGACATACATAGGACAGGAAGAATTTCTACCCACAGGAAGGAAGGAAAACATTTTGAACATTAAAGGAATAGAAAAAAGAAACGGAAAAGCAAGGAAAAATAAAGGAAATAAAGAAAAAGAAAGGGAGGAAGAAAATAAAAGGGGAGAGGAAGAGAGAGGAAAGGCAAATAATAAAAAAAAAGAAAAAACGTAAAAGAAACCCTCACTAGGATACTGAAAACATTTTGTGTGTACTACCAAATACTGTCTGAAAGCACAGAAAATCAGCCTAAAATGATGGTTTATAATTATTGGACCTCCTACCTTTACAGTGACTTTACAACTTGTTTAATGAGTTTCTAAAATATTGTATTTCCTTCATATTTAAATATTTTATATTAAGATATTTAAAAAACATCGTTTCCTATGAAAATCTTACAGAAAACCACTGTAAGATTTTAAATGTCATTTTTAACATTGGAATGTGAAATAAAAATATGAAGGGGAGCCTGAGTGGCTCAGTCAGTTGAGCGTCCGACTTTGGCTTAGGTCATGATCTCACGGTTCATGAGCTCAAGCCCCATGTTGGGCTCTGTGCTGACAGCTCAGAGCCTGGAGCCTGCTTCAGATTCTGTGTCTCCCTCTCTCTTCGCTCCTCCCCTGCTCACAGTCTGTCTCTCTCTCAAAAATAAATAAGATTGAAAAATATATATATATGAAAATGACCCGTATCATTTCTTTCACCCTAAATGCATCAGAAACTATTGGATAGTACTCTTTTATGATTTAATCCATCACTTTGAGTCAAGACAGAAGAGCCACCTGACTTTTTTTGAAAACGTAATACAAAAAAAAGCAACAGCAATATTCCCTCAGTTTGACTAATTATTACCTGTGAATAAGTAAAACTGGCTGCAAAGTCATGCCTAAAAATACTAATTTTCAACCAATTTGCTCTTTAGACCAAACTATCTGCTTCCAAACAGTCATCAAACACTTCTTTTCCTGGACCGCCAAGCACAGCAGCACCACTTTGGAACACAGCTTCTATCACCCTAAGGTTGTGCCTCTCCTGGTCATTGTAGAGATGAGGGATCAGGTCAAGAGAAGTGGATGTCCATAGTGGTGGTTCTGTCAGTACTTTTCCATTATTTAATAAGTAGAAGGAAAGGCTAATAATGTACCCAACACAGAAATAAAGGCATTGGTGTTTGGAAAATAATTATTTAAAGCACTGACTTTATGTAATCTCAACTAAACACAGAGTCCCTTTAGGGACTCTCCAAATTAAAGAACTCCCCTCACCTTCCTCACTTTGTGATTAGCTAGAGCATTTTTTTTTTTTTAATGTTTATTTTTGAGAAAGAGAGTGAGTGGGCAGGTGCACCAGCTCATGGGGGAGGGGCAGAAGAGAGAGAGAGAGAGAGAGAGAGAATCCCAAGCAGGCTCCTCACAGTCAGCCCAGACCCAGATGCGGGGCCTGATCTGATCTCACGTACTGTGCGATCATGACCTGAGCCGAAATCAAGAGTGGGATGTTTAATCAACTGAGCCACCCAGGCACCCCTAATTGGACCATGTTTTCAAAGGTGTCACTATAGTTGTGATTCATCTAAAAATTGGTCTGCTACCATATACAAAAGGTTTAAAAAATTTTTTTAAATTAATGAAACATTGATACATTTTTAAGTTTTTAATACCAAGTTTAAAAGACTTTGATCAAAACTGAATTTCAAAATAGGCTACCCATAAAAATATGCTGTTATTAAACCAAAATAATCTTGTAAGCGGAGATATAAATTAAGAAAAACAAAGACCAACAAAAATGATCGTAACTCTTAAAAAAGACAAGTATCTGTAACTTAAACATAAGACAACTGGCTAGTTCATTTCTCAACTTGTGACTCTAAGGGAAGAAATTTCACAGAAGAGATCACTGATCCACTTGAAGCTAATACTCTGCCAACTTTTTCCTGACATGTTAAAAAATACAAGGAATCTATCAAAAATTTTCTTAAAATCCTCTACAAAAACGACCTCCCTGACATTCAACTTAAAATGTACAGGTGGGCAAAAGCCCAGAGAATTTTCCAAAAGGACGTTTAGGTAGTTAGCATCAGTTCCCTAAAAAACATATCACATTCACGTTAAACATGACTGGTTGTATAGAAATAGATCAACCACTCATTGCTATCTGATGTAGTTTACGTTAAACCACTGATGTTCTCCTGATATGACTCATTCAATATGATCCCAAGTACTTTTTTGGAATTAAGTGTGAATATTTCATCTACTTATCTACAAATCCCTGTGTAGACTAAGTTGTTTATAAAGCTGATTAATCAGTTTCTAATAAACATATACTGATCATAATTAGTTCCTAAGGGAGCATTGGTGTTTTAATGACTTTCGCTTGGCTCTTATTCCAAAAGCATAAAATAAGATTTACTGATGCGTTGTGAAGTAACATTTAATACAGTTTTTAAGGTGTTTTTTTTCCATAAACACTCAGGAGAAATGGAAATCGCACATACCTCTGCTAAAGTAATAAGAAGAGGATCAAATGGAAGATTTTCAGGAGGACATTCCCACTGCAATCTGTGTTTCACTGAACCATGGACCAATCTAAAATAACAAACACTGGTAAACGCAACACGGACAATGTAATTATATATTAAACACTAATTCTCTGACACATTCAGACTCTTTCCAGAACATAATCATATTAGAACTATTCTGTAACATGTAGGAATATCATGGCTTGCAACGTTATTACGAAGGCATCTCACACAGCAAAGTCTGTAACCCCACACTCCTATCCTTTCAGCAAAACTGTTTCGCAGCAAAACTAAACTCCACATGTGTTCAGCCTACAGTGTTGGGAGTTCAAGCATGCTGCCATCTGTGAGTCTTAACACAAATGCTACACTTGACATGTTTAAGTCATAATTATAACAAAATAGGTAACCTACCAATGTGCAAACAAAGAAATGTGATAATTAGAAATAGTAACGTGTTTTATATGGAACATTATTTTTCAGATACAGATTCTTTAACCCTCATGATCTAAATACAAGCCAGATTTCCCCTCTGTTACACAAAAGAAAACAGAGGCCAGGAGGTGAAACAGCCCATGCAGGGTTACAAAATGGTAGCCCCTTGCATGGGTCACTGCTGCTGCTGTTGCTTTTTTAATTTTTTTTTTTTATTAACAGCTTTACTGAGTCATAACCAACATGCAACAAACTGTACATGGTTATGAAGTGTAACATTTGATACAGGTTTTGATATATAAATGCATCAAGAGAACCCTCATCATAACCATGACAGTGAACTTACTCAAGACGCTCAAATGTTTCTTCACCCTTTTGTAATGTTCTCAACTTCTTGACACCTTTTTTAGTGTTATTTTCTTAATAGCAAGAGGCCTTGGTAACATTTTTACAATTTTAGCAACCATGATTGCTTAGAGTGGAGGGGGGGGGGGTGTAAGAATATGTAAATATGGTTTTGACTCGGAATAAAATAAAAAAATAATAACAATAAAGTGAGGAATGCCTCTTGAGCTCATTTCTCCAAATCTGCAAATACCATTAAAAACTACATTTCTTGAATTTTAGAAAACAACAAAAAGAATGTCGTGGTTATTCTTTCCACAATGAAAATGACATTTCCCATCACCTAGAACAGCTAAAACTGGATACACTTAGAAGAAAGAAATGTTTCTTGGTAGTGAAATCTTAAAATGGTATCATTCTATCAGTAACTATATCGTTTTCTTTAAAACACTTCTGATGGCTATCACAAAAGGTGGCAAAAACTGTATCAAAAGTGAGGAAGAACTACCGTATATACTCATTAATAAATATAATTTCAATAAATACAACTTTTTGAAATTTTTCAAATGTCACTTCAAAAACTAATGAAACGGTATTATGCTAAGTGAAATTAGTCAGAGAAAGACAAAAATCATATGACTTCAGTCATATAAGGACTTTAAGAGACAAAACAGATGAACATAAGGGAAGGGAAACAAAAATAATATAAAAACCTGGAGGGGTACAAAACAGAAGAGACTTATAAATATGGAGAACAAACTGAGGGTTGCTGGAGGGATTGTGGGAGAGGGGACGGGCTAAAGGGGTAAGGGGCATTAAGGAATCTACTCCTGAAATCATTGTTGCACTATATGGTAACTAATTTGGACGTAAATTTTAAAAAATAAAAAATAAAATAAGAAAAAATAATCTCCATTTAAAAAAACCCAAAACAACAACAACAACAACAAACTAATGAAACAATTCCATTCAATTGTAAACTTTCAGTTTCAGACTATTTACTTGCAACTTGCCCGAGGCTATGAATGCTTATATTGTTTCAGAAACTGGTTAATTCCATTTCTTAAATTACAGATCTATTTGTAATTCTATTTTGAACTGAAATGATTTTCTTCAACAATGTCTCACGATCTACCCCAGTCCAACAGCCAAAGTGTAAATAAGTCACCTTTATTGCAACCTCCTAGTATATAAAATTTTCAATACATTTAAACTAAAAACTGTTATTGATTTGACTCAGTTATTTTGAATAATCTGGTCAGTTATCATCCGTACTGATTTACCTGCAAGGAATACCTCCTTTAGAGTAAATAGCCGCAAATGCAGAAGGGGCTCGGGACTGTTCACCAAACTGAAAGAAAAAGATGACACGAATGCAGTAAGTATACCATCACCTCCACTCTGTGATAACCTGCCCAATTTTAATCCTGCTGAGGTCAGAGGCAAAGGGACATCCTGACTTTTCACCCACGATGCTGGTATCAAGTGCATCACTCGACTCAGCAACACACCTGAGGAAAACGATCAGTCCCCTCAGTACTGGACCCACAGCCACAGCCACAAACTGTGTATTTCTTTTTAACCCCTAACTTGTTTCAGAGGGCGTGAAGGAGCTGGGATCACATATATAATATAGACAAATACTATTATACGAACACCATAAATAAATATAACAAAGATAATACATCTTTCTCCCCCCCCCCCCCACTGTGACCTCTCAAGGTGAGGGCTACATGGGGAAGAAGTGTTAGGTACAGGGAAAGCAGAATGGTCTTCAGTGGCCAGCACATCTCCTGCTTGTCCTCCAGTCAAATATGGATGGTCTGGATGGTCCAGAACCTGTAATTTCTCCCAAATGGTTTCACGCTTCTACAAAAAGCAAAGGCTTACGATAGGCAGGAGTGACAGAGCTGAAGGTGCAGCAAGGCTCTCACAAACATGTGCTCAGATGTGTTTGCTTAGATATATAACTTCACAACTTTGTTTGTCCACATATTAAGAATAAATTAATTCTGGGGGTGACTGGGTGGCTCCATTAGTTAAGTGTCCGACTTTGGCTCATGTCAGGATCTCATGGTTTGTGAGTTCAAGCCCCACATGGGACTCTCCGCTCTCAGCACGGAGCCCGCTTAGGATCCTCTGTCTCCCTCTCTCTCTGCCCCTCCCCTGCTCACACTCTCTCTCTCAAAAATAAATAAACATCAAAAAAAAAAAGTTAAAAAACAAAAGAATCAATTAACTCTGTATCTATTCCCAAAGATCATTTAAGAGATGATCAATCACAATGTTTAAATAATCACAGCATACATGATTTCAATACAGTTGATCCTTAGAGAATTTAGGCACAAAAAGTTAATATTTTATCACACAGTACTTTGAACATAATCAAATAAAATACAGTTGTCTAAATTATAAAATATAAACAGACTAATCTGTTTTAAAGATACAACTAGATAAAAATATTTTTCAATCACTTGCAGTAATTTAAAAATACATTTAAGGGTATAAGTTTAGAATTAACCTTTTTTCCTCTGGAAAAACACATGTTTGAAGTTAAAACACACAGAGGAAATGTCACTGACACATAATACTATAATAGGAGATTCATTTACAAAGTTCAACCCACATTCTGCATAATAATTCACAGAAATAGTAATGTTTCATTCATTTAATTACAATTCCTACTAAGAAAAATTTATTTTAAAAACTGTTTTCAAGTAATTGATATCAGATAAGGAAACTTGAAAAAGTGTTTGTTGAAGTGGGGGGAAAAATTAAGACAAATTAGGACTACAAACACTTTTTTAGTTCTGCCACCTATTAGGAACTGATTTTACTTTTTGGACCTACAGATCATGTAAATAATCCCTAAATATCCAAAACAACCACCAAGACAAAGTTTCTGATTGAAATTCTAAGCCATTCCATTCTTTTCCTTTAATTTTTAACTCATTTTAGAGATAATCATAGCTTTATCTTCCAAGTCTCCATTATCAATTTTTTTTCTACCAGTGGGTTCATTTTATCAATCTTTACCAAATTTTACCAAAATTCCATTACCATGAAAAAAACTATAGTCCCTTCAGTTTTTAACAATATCATCACACACTAGATTTCAACTGTAAAATTATCAACATTAAATATACTTCACTATACTGAGTTTCATCACATGTAATTTTTGATCCAAGTGAAGTGCTCAAAATTTACGCACATTAAAGTGCATAAATTATAGGTACGTAGACCGGTGAATTCTCCAAAACAGTGGGGTAACAACATGCAGGTGTGGAAAACCTGAATGTGACCAGCACCCTAGGAACCTCTGCCGTGCCTCTTCCCAGTCACTAACCACCTTTTTCCCTAATGGTGACTTCTGACTGACTTACTCTGGTTTGGTAGCTTTTACAGACCTTCGACATGGTCTTGTCTAATATCCTCTATTCTCAGGCCAAGTCATTATTTCCCCAAACTCTCCTTAATTAGTAATAAAATTTAAGGTTAGGGCCACTAAATATTACTACTTTACAAAGTTCTTTCCCCAAAGAGAGGAAGACAACAGAAGTGTCACCATGAATCTCTCAATTAAATTAAACGTGGGAAAAAGAAGCAAGGGCAAGGAGACAGGAGGGCATTCTCCGGGAGTCCCACTCCTCTGACACTGTGCAGTTTACAGAAAGAAGCAAAGCAACACATATGCTTACACAATTTTTCACTTGGAAAGTCAGAAAATCTCCTGCCCTTGGCCAGTTCATCGTACCCTTTCTATGTTTTACCCGCCATCAAAATCAGTGTCTCCGCCATTCTCATAATCCCCTTTAAAGGCTGAAACCAGGATCATCTTACCCTACGCAAGGTTGGGCCACACACTGCCTGGTGTTGTAGCACACGTGTGCTCACTTTCTGGATAATTCAGTGATCTACACACTTAACGATTATCCACTTTCATGCGCGTAAATCTCCTATTTGTGAAATGTGGTTAAATTGCTGTCAGAAGGCAAAGGGAGGCTGGTACTATAGAGGCATTTCCTGGGGAGCTAATTTATAAATCAAAGCAAAATAGGGACGTTTATGCAACTACGGAAGCATGTGGTTCCTCCCACGTCAATTGAATACAAGTTTACTCACTGACATTAGGAAGTAGCAGAACTAAAGAAAATAAAATATAAAGCTGATATGCAATTCATCTTACACTCTACAGTACTGCTCCACGAATGTGACAGGATACGCCACAACTGGTTATTCCCCCTTTGACACCTTCTCATTTCCACACTTACATCATCATTATTTCCATTCTTCATCATGATTACCATATGCCCTTCATCACTAGCCTAAATGTAACAAAGCAAAAAACAATGCCTAAAAGGCAGTCCTGACTGTCTTTTGTGCCTACCGGGTTAATTGTCTTAGGGTTAAGTTTATCACTTGGTCGAGGATGAAATTTTCTTGCGGACTCTGGAGAACTGGTTGATGATGAGGATTTGCCTTGTTGAACTGTAGTCCTATGTTTTATTTGTATGCTCGATGATGTCCTTTGATCACAGTTATCTGGAAAAAACGGAAGATCAACAACAACAAAAGAGGTGGAAGAGATAAAGTTCACTCTTATCCATCTGTGTAACAGAATGTGTCACTAACCCAATTCATCTCTTCATTTAAAAAGCAATGTTCTGTACCTGCCCCTCTGTTTCTCAGCTGAACGCCTCCGTGGCACTCTGATTTCTGCATTGCTTCCCTTTCACGCCTGCAGTTAAATGCAACTTGATTTCAGAATTTGGGGAGTAAGAGATGCATTAACAACATAAAGACCAAAACAGAACAGAGTAAATAATATAGTAAAAGACACACAAAAAAGATATGGCATGGAGCAAAATACCCCAAAGACCAATGAAAAATACAAAATTATGTCAACTTCAGTATCAATAACAGTAAATGAAAAACAATCTATAAAAAAATAAGATAAATAAAATAAACATTTTTTCCCATTCAAACTGTCAAAATAAGCTTTTAGAAACTCAACTGCAGACCTCTGGCTATAGTCAGAAAACATGGACTGGATTTCTGAAAGGAGTAACAGGTTGGCACATCCCTTGGTGTCTCTATCTTCTCTGGTCTCTGTATTTCCAAAGGCCCAAATGCTAACACCTGCATATCAAGTCCGACTTTTCAAGACATAATGACCTCTCCCAGTCAAGGTACTGAAGCTCCTTAACCTGAACATAACCAAAACTACGGTTATCACACTGAAGTTATGGACCTCTTGTTAATTCAAGGTACCACCAACTTTCTGGTCCCTCAGGCTAAAAGACTGAAGAGCACTGTTATCTTCTTTTCCTTCACTTCTTACAGATGTAATCAATGTGGTGTGGTGAGGTGGAAGCCACTTTAGGCTCAGATCTGGGTCTACACCCTCATCTCTACCAATTACCAGGTTTATGAATTAGGTAGATCATTTAATCTCCCCAAGCCTGGATTTCCAGACATTTTAAAAGCAGAGGATAATACAAGCCTATACAGGCTGTTACTGAGGAGTAAAGAAGGCATTATATCAAGTTGCTCAACCAGCCAGCAATGGTTCACTTCTCCCTCTTCCACGCTTTCCTCTTTTCCGCTAATGGGAGGACTCTAGTTCCCAGTGATGATTTTCTGCCTAATCAGATTATTTCTAAACTCCTATGTCTACCAAGCAATCCTCCACCACACGCACCTGGATTCATATACCCAACTGCCTGCTGGTATTTCTAGGTCTGGCTCCAGTCCCAAATTCCATGCGGCCTTTCCTGATCTCCTGTTTCTCAAATGTGTATGTCCATGGCACTCTTGATTTCCGCACTATCTCCTTCTTATTTCTACTTGATTACTCCACTCCCTCACTACATAGCACTCTAGTCATTCTTCCACTAGAGCATTTCCCACTCTAAGCCTTTAGAATTTCTATTAAATAGATAACTACCCTGGGGTGCCTGGGTGGCTCAGTCAATTAAGTGTTGGACTCCTTATTTCGGCTCAGGTCATAATCTCAGAGTTCCTGGGTTTGAGCACCACAGCAGACTCCTCTCAGAGCCTGCTTGGGATTCTCTCTCTCCTTCTCTCTCTGCCCCTCCCCCCACACGTGTGCATGCTCTCTCTCAAAATAAAGTTTAAAATATGTGTGTATATGGGTGCCTGGGTGGCTCAGTCGGTTAGGTGGCCGACTTCGGCTCAGGTCATGATTTTGTGGTCCGTGAGTTCGAGCCCCGCATCGGGCTCTGTGCTGACAGCTCGGAGCCTGGAGCCTGTTTCTGATTCTGTGTCTCCCTCTCTCTGCCCCTCCCCCGTTCATGCTCTGTCTCTCTCTGTCTCAAAAATAAATAAAAGTTAAAACATAATAATAATAAAAAATAAAATATGTGCGTATATACATATATACACATATATACATATACACATACACATATATACATACACATACACACACACACACGCATATAACTACTCCTCAACTACACTGTAAGATCTTCCTTTAAGGCAACATAGATGAAGTCTTCTTCCACTTCCAGATGAGTTTTTCAAATATTGGAGACACAAACTCCTTCGTTTTCGCTTCTTCAGGATAAACATTGATGCTTTGGCAAGTAATTCCTCATGAGATGATTTTAATCCACTTGCCAAATTAGAATTCTTCACAAGGAGGACAAAACTCCGTTAACTCAGCCCCAAGATAGTTCAAACATGATGTGACCACATCCAAGTGCCTTGCAAAGATAAATTAAATGTAAGATCGTTTCATAAACAGAACAATTTTCATTCACCTAATTTCCTCATCTTACTACCAGCAGATGACTTACTTCCCAATATCACACTTCACTTTCATTCTTAAGGCATTCAGAATTATGGTAATTAATGGCTCATTAAATTTGTCAGATAATATTCTAAGTGAAGATAAGCCAGGCTTTAAATATTTCGACCTAACACTGCACTTCAGTGAATATTCAACAAGTATTTACTATCATGCCAGGTCTCAGTTTTGAGAATTTCCTGATGGGAACAGCATGATCTAAGTTTCTGTATGTATGTATGCATATATGTATGTATCAATCAATCAATCAATCTGTGTCTTTCTTCAACTCTATAATTGGGGACAATTACAGTAACTGCTCTTAATGTTGATGAAGACTAATGAATTAATATTTATTTTGATCATAAATTGTAATAGCTGTCACAGCTGAAAATGAGGCATCAAAAGATCCTACCCACAAACACAAAAAGAGCAGAGTTGGTCACATCAAACCATGATGCATAGTTTTCAACACTACCTACCAAATCTACAAAAGTTTGTGTAGGAACAACTAAATTTCTATCTTCTTTCATGTGAAAAAGATGTTCCTGAAAGGTACCTCCAAGAAGGTGCTGCGTTATATTTTGAATGAATTCAAAGAGCCGCTGAAACTCTCCATTTTGAAAAACTTTGAAACATGCCAGAAAATTGAGCCTCCAAAGGTTTTACACATACAGGGCAGTTTTTATGTATAATATACTTAGGTAAATTACAGCAGTCATTTCAAAACTCACATGCACGATGCAAACATTTCTGCGTTCACTTTCAAAACACCCTAGAGGCTTGCTTTCCAAAACAATTATTTTTCACCTATTATTAAAAGAATCCACCTTTACCTTACAGATTAAGTCTGCTCAATTTTTTAAAATGATACCCATCTGGGAGCATACCACTGACAACAAAACCGGAACATGAGTTGTTTGTAAAAAAAAAAAAGACTTAATTCATCTTACACTCAACAACTCTTTTAAGTATTTTTTCATTAAATAACATGAGGAAGGTGGTGTAAAGAGGTAATAATGGTGGAAGGAAGTGAAAAGGTAAGGACTGTTTTGTGCTACAAATATTATCGCAGTCACCTCTCATTCTTTTACAAAACAATATAAAGATTCTAAACAGGCACTAGAATCCACTTGACCCAAACATCTAAACTATGTCATAATACCAGAGAGCAAGCAAATCAAGCAGGGCCCCAACAGCAGAACCCTCCTTTTTTTCCCTTTCGTCTCCTTAGGTGCCGCGGATCATCCGAAAGGGGCCATGGACATTCCGTGTCAGCGCTAGGAAAAGCATACTTTGGTTTTCATTGTTTTGGACAGCTCACATCCTATTTCTTTCCCTATATGCACTTTCTTCCGGGACCACGCTTTGAGACCACCGCACTAAAAGACTTGCTAAATTCTCAAGGGGCAGAGGCCACTTTTTTGCCTGCTCTCTCATCCGTTGTTCAGAAAGTTCCAGAAGTGACAGGCATCCCACTGAAGAAGCCGTGACCCATCTCTAAAGCTCCTTCAAATTCCAGAGTGCAGCCACAGAGCCCAATATCCACCCATCTCAATCCCTTTTTTACCATAAATCCACAGGGCCAATATTAAGGGTCTTAAATTTGCTTCCATTTTTCCTACCCTCTTCCTCTCTAACACCACACTCTTCCAAACACTTAAGACCCGTTCAGGGACAGAGTGGTGTCAAAGTTGGAAAATCAGGAGGACGTGTAGGAAAAAAATCCAGAAAAACAGAGTTGAGTGTTTTGGGTTTTTTTTGTTTGTTTGTTTGTTTTTTTTTTTTTTTTTTGGCTTTTTTGTTTTGTTTTAAGGAGCCGGGGAGCGGGGAGGAAGAAGGGCGGGCTACTTTCCGCCAAAGCCTGACCCCGGGAAAGGAAGGGTGCGCTCTCGGCGCTCGGCAGCTTCAAGGTCCTTAGCAACGAGTCCGGCGGCCCTAGAGACAGGCCAGCCTGGAAGCCTGCAGGGCGGAGACGGCGCGGGCGGCACGGCGGGTTCCCCGCACCCCTGGCCCACGGCATCCGGTACCCGATCCTACCGCGCCTCTCTCCGGCGGCGATGCGCACGCCGGCCGCCACTCCGGCTGGCACTTTCGCCCTGCGCCCGTTCGGCCAACTACCCACTCGCGTCACCGACCGCCGGGGTTCGGGAAAACGAGGCTTCGCGCGGTCCCCAGATCTGGCCGCGCCGCGCAGTGACGTCAGACGCACGCAGCGTCCTCTAAGCCTTTAGCAGGAAGACTGCGGAGGCGCCGGGCGGAAGAGGGTTGTCCTGGCAACGAGGCGCCGGGGGTTGGCGTTGCGTGGTGGCGAAGGGGCACCGTGTGGAGGGTCTTTGAGGACTGATGAGAGGTGCAGGGAGCAGAGGAGAGCACAAACTCCTAGTTCCCTGCACCACAATCTCTCCCTAGTCCCTGTACTTAACACTTAACACGTTTCTTGAACACTTAAAATATTGTTTTCTCCACCTGCCCTAGAACCTGAGAGCTAAGGATCTTGAACTCCAGCCCCAGGGTCTTGGGGGAGAGAGCCAAAGCCACCTACAGGCCCAGCTGTGGAATTTCGTTTCCTGCCATAACTTCCTGATTCGCATGCCAGGGCATTCTACATAATACATCCGTATTTTAAGAAAGTGGGTGTGGGGGCGCCTGGGTGGCTCAGTCGGTTAAGCAGCCGACTTCGGCTCAGGTCATGATCTCACAGTCCATGAGTTTGAGCCCCGCGTCGGGCTCTGTGCTGACAGCTCAGAGAGGAGCCTGCTTCAGATTCTGTGTCTCCCTCTCTCTCTGACCGTCTCTCGTTCATGCTCTGTCTTTCTCTGTCTCAAAAATAAATAAACATTAAAAAATTAAAATAAAAAAAAAGAAAGTGGGTGTGCTTTTAAACTTCAGATTATTTTAATAAAACTGATGCTGCAGGAAAATGAATGTCCCCATGTGTCTACCAAAAGCAATTTGGATTGTCATAGTAAAAAGTCCTTCAAACCTGTCTGCTGCATTCTTTTCCAGCGTCTTCTGTTGTCATCCATAGCCTTAGCTTTTTTGCTCAGGTAATAGCTAATTATACAGTCCTCATTGTCTGAGCCCTCCAGGCCCTATCATCCCTCCCTGCCCTCGGAGCTCCATTCTTGCTTCCTGAGTCACTGCTGTGGAAGCTTCTTCCACAGGCTGTGACTTCTTTATGACAATGATTATGCCTTTTCCCTGCGCTTCTCCACCTTCTGGCACGATGTAGCAGGACTCAGAAAGTACTCTGAATAAATGAAACAAACAAATGAATCCTATGTATATCTAACTCCTCGAATGTACTGTGAAATTTGCATACAAGTCTAAACTTTTAAAATTCATTATTTTATTACCTTTTATTATTAATAAAATTCATTATTGCTTACCTATCTTCCCCATGTGACCGAAACTGTCTCTATCCCTTTGGTCTCCAATTAGCACAACGTGTGCTTGAGAGTAGTGTTAATTTTTTTTAACTTTGTTTTTGTTTTAATTCCTTTTGAGAGAAAGAGAGAGCAGGCAGGGGACCGGCATTTAGAAAATCCGAAGCAGGCCCCACTCGGGGCTTCTATCCCACAACTGTGAAATCATGACTTGACCCAAAAAAGAGCCAGAGGATTATTAACCAACTGAGTCACCTAGGTGCCCCTTAAGTAGTGTTTAAAAAAAAAAAAAAAAAAAGGAAGAAGAAAAAGAAAAAAGAAAAAAAAGATCATCTTTCTTCGCTATTTTCACCTTATGATCTCCCTTCTTCAGATTCTCCATGCCTTATGATATCTCCTTGCCCTCTCCCTCCCACCTAGCATCCCCACTGATAGACTTAGCAGCACCTGGCTCATGGCCAGTTAGTCCCTCTGCCTGAAGTGTAAGAATAATTTGTATTCAGTATTGCAGAGAAGTGAAGTGCATGTGTTCTGGAGTTAGGCCATCCAGGTTGGAAACCCAGCTCCATCACTTACAAGCTGCAAGACCTTGTGCAAGTCGTTTAACCCCTTAATTTCCTCATCATAATAAGGTTCATGTAAGACTTAAGTAAGAGCACAAATAAAGTTCCTAACACACAGGGAAAAACAAGTATTCACCAGTGCAATTGTTGAGATGAATGCCAGTTGAAGTTTGCATAGAGTACACTGTGTTGCAGAAGTCTAGAGCTCTGTCTTGGTGTTAGTATAAGACCATGGATAGTGACATGGATTTTTCCAAGTTTTAAAAATAACCAGAATTACTTGTGTGAGCCTCTCCTAATCATAATTAAATCAACCTCTTGTAAATTTGCTGTCTTCATTTTAGAAAATTAAGAGACAGGTGCATTGGCATTTTGACTTTGGATACTTTCTTGAACATACTACTTTGAGAAGCCTGTGAGACATCCAGGTGAAGGTGACCAGAAGACAATTGGATATACCCATCTAGTGCGGAAGAGCAAGAGTTATGGATTTTATAGTAATCAGCGTATAGACAGTAACTGAGGCCATAAAGAGCGTATAGACAGTAACCGAGGTAATTCAGGGAGAACGTGCTGTGTGTGAGAGACAGAAAGCCAATAGTAGACTTCTGTCTCTGAATCCTGTTCTGGTTTCAAGGTTTAATTCTCTATTTGGAGAGAGTACAGAGCGAGTGGTTGACCTATGTGTCTAGAAATATGGCAAATTATTCTCACAAGACAGTGAGTACCATACATCTTCCCTATTCCCCTACTAATTTACTCTCCGCTGTTCTCCATCTACTGTACGCTCTGGGAGTTGATCACCATGGATTGGCATCAACAAGGCTCCCATGCCCTCCAGATCACACTTGGGCTTGGCCAATGGGGAAGCTTAATAACAAATTGTAGAACTTGGGGAGAGTGAAATCAGAAGATTTCATTCTTCTGCTTCATCTCCAACAGTTTCCCTGGAACTGGCTACATCCCTAAATGAAGGTCACAGCTCCTTTCTAAATAGCCAACTTCAGGACTACAGGTGTAAAATTTCAGGTGCTTCCTGCCCTTGATTAATGCACTCTCTGTGCAGTTACCCTATACTTTAAAAAATAGTCCCTTTGTAAACAAACCCTTGCCAAATCATCCTCTGTTTAACGTATCACTTCATGTTGTGTAAGTTATGAAGTAGATAAATCTAATCAAAGCTGAAAACTCAGAATATTTTTCTCATCATTTTGATTTCTATTTCACTTGGGAGCACATCTTAATTATATTTATTTAGTCACCAAGCATTTTTAAGAAAATATCAGAGGTATTGTTGGTGGGGGCTTAATTACTTTAACAAAAATCTGTTCCTTTTTGTAAAAATTTCAGACCAAGTGATCATTCCCGATTATTAGGAAATGAGATATAAGCCATTTTTTATGTAATTTCTAGTACACACTGTCAGGAGATGTTAGACATCACCATTATATAATCATTGCAGTGCCCATATGGAAAAATTAATTGCAATTGTAATTTTTTTTCCGTATGGAAAACATTAAGCAGTGATAGTAGCTACTCAGGTGAAACCAAAGATCAACATGAATGAGGACGTAGGTCAGCATTTGTACAATAGAAATCTAATGTGAGTCACATATGAAATTTTAAATTTCCTAGCAGGCACAGTTTTAAGAAGTAAAAAAAAAAAGTGAAACTCAGATTAATACGATATTTTATTATATTTTATGTAATAATTTATATTTATAATTTTTTATTTTATTCATTTTATATAATAGTTTATATTTATATCAATAAATATTTTGTTTCTATAAAACATGTCCAAACTATTATCAGTGTGCAATGATTAAAAAAATATTAGTATGATATTTTACATTCTTGTGTCATAGTAAATCTTCAAAATCGGCTACGGATTTGCTTCTCAATGCAGACACATTTCCTCAGTAGCCACGGGAGGCTAGTGGCGATCATACTGGAGAGTGTCATGGGAAAGCTGTGGCCTTACTTAGTGGTCCAAACAGAACCAAGGAAATACATGGAGTGTATCAAATGGTTACACAGAGTTCACGGTTTATGTACAGCATACCATTAGATGTTGGAATATCAGTGCAAAATCTAAAGAGATAACACATTAATTGATTATGAATCCTTGTAGAATCAGTGCAAATGACAACTTCCTTTAAGATTCTGAGTTGAGTTTAATTTCTTTTACAAATTCCCTTTTTGTCTGTGGAAGAGACTTAATCTTGTTCTCCTCGGAAATGTGTTTGGAGAGGGAGCGATGAAGCTTGGAGAGGTCAGGCGTCTGGTCCTCTGCTGTCATCTGCCTGTGTTGCCATCTGCCCAGAAGTACTCTGACTTTCCTGGTCCTCGGTTGGTCACTATCCTCTGTCCATGTGGATTGTTCATCCATCTCTCTCATTCCACGTTCTCATTCTTAGTTAATTCCACTCTTCTCTTAAGTGCCCAGGAAATAATCTATTCTTCCTATCTTTTTTTTTTTTTTTAACGTTTATTCAGGTTTGAGAAACACAGCATGAGCCGGGAAGGGGCAGAGGGAGAGGGGAGACACAGATGCTGAAGCAGGCTCCAGGCTCTGAGCTGTCAGCGCAGACCCTGATGCGGGGCTCGAACTCATGAACCATGAGATCATGACCTGAGCTAAAGTTGGATGCTTAACTGACTGAGCCACCCAGGCGCCCCAATTCTTCCTATCTTAAGTGAGAGATACTCATATGTTAGTTTCCACCCTTTGGAGATCATAGAAACCAGTGAGACTGTCTTTGAGTCCTTTGCCTAGCCACACCATCTGCCAATTCCTGTGATCCTGTGCCCTGCTAGGTTCAGGACTACCTAGAGGGTATCGGGGCATTCGTTCTGAGACATTGTCCTGGGGGTGGGATGAAAGGTGGGAGAGGCAGAGCACACTGTGTCTTTGTGCCCTAGGCCTTGACTCTGAATGATATACTGTTCTTCCAACTCTTCCAAATAATGACTGGTCCTTGGACTTGAAACTTCAAGGCCAAGAATTTGATTCTTGTCGTCAATACTTTTATGATGATATCCGCCTCTCTGAGGCAATACATAGAAAACACTCCAGTTGTAGTCTGCATGGAGGAAGTGTCATGAGGTAGCAGGAAATACTATTTTTATAGAAACTATTATATTCATTTATAACTGATTTTAGGATATTTTGTAGAATATTTTTATTCTGAGGTCTCAGTCAGAATAATACACTATTTAAAGAGTGTTTCATCATATGTCATTCAACTCTAGCCTATTAAATTGAGGTTTGGGGGTAGATAAGGAAAGAATGAGCTCTCACATGTCTATCAGAAGTTAAACCTTGTTCTGCTGCTCTTGGGTTAATGAATCCTCCTTCAGAAAGTCGTTTACAACAGGGCTAAAAGAAATGGAAATGCCTGACAGGTGCCCATGGTGATGATGTCAGGTTATAATGGAAAACTTTTTCACATGATTTCATCTACGTAACATCAACAGTTAAGAGTACCTGGCACAGTCTTTTGCTGAGGCAATTATTTTGTTTGTTAAGTTTCTTTTTTTCCAGATTACTTAATTTCTGATCCATGACTTGTGGAAGAAACTGTATCCTTGCTACTCAGAGTGTGGTCCTCAGATCATCACCACCACAACCACCACCACCACCATCATCATCATCATCATCATCATCATCATCTGGGAGCTTGTTAGATACAGAATCTCAGGCCCCACTGTAGGTCTACTGAATCAGGTTCAGCATTTTACGAAGATTCCCCAGATGAGGAAATGCACTTTACAGCTTAAAAAGTACTGATTTAGGCATGTGTGAGGGAGAAGCAGAAACTACCTCTTGATAGTGAAGAGTTTTTCCTGTTACATTATTGTAAAAACCTCCATATCAGAATGAGGGAGAATGTAATTCTCCATTGAGTTATCATGCATAATACTTTTATAGGAATTTAGCCAAAGGTTACACTAAAAGAATGCTTTATGAACATGAGGGTTGTTAAGAGTTGATTTTATCTCTCCTAAGTTTATATGTTGAACCAATAAGGGATCAATAGTCTACAGCTATTGATCTGACAAATGCCCTTTTCTCCATACTGGTCCATAAGACCCACCAGAAACAGTTTGCTTTCATTTGGCAAGTCTAGCAATATACCTTTACTGTCTAACATCAGGATATAATTTAATCTGCAATGATCATAATCACAGATCAAGGACCTTTCCCTTCCTTGAGATATCAGACTGGTCTATTACATTGATAATTAATATACTGATTGGACCTAATGCACAAAAACTAGCAACTACTCTAGACTTATTTGTAAGTCATTTACCTCTACCTCTGAAATTTCTAGAAGTCCAGTAATGTAGAGCATGTCAAGATATTCCTTCCCAGGTGAAGCTACACTGTTGCATCTGATCCTTCCTATAACCAAAAAAGAGGCACAATGCCTACTGGGCCTCTTTGGGCTTTGGAGACAACATATTTGTCATTTGGGTGTGTTACTCTAGCCCATTCACTGGGTTATCTGAAAAGCTGCTAGTTTTGAGTGGGGCCCAGAACAAGAGAAGTCTCTGCCACAGGTCCAGGCCACCATGTAAGCTATTCCAGTAAGCTGGGCCACATTATCCAGCAGATCCAATGTTGCTGGAAGTGTCGGTAGCAAACAGAGAGCCTCTGACATAAAGTAATCATTGTATTGAGGTGGATGAGAAGCAGGTTTTAAAGCTTTTCCCAAATTCTCTCATATCCTTCCTTGTCCCTGCTGCACACTTCACCTAATGTGATAGTCCATTTTATGTGCCAAATTGCCTGGGCCACCATGCCTAATTGCAGTTACACAGTATTCTGGTTGTTTCTGTAAGAGTGGTTTTGTTTTATTTTGTTTGTTTTGTTTGCTTTGCTTTGCTTTGTTTTTGAGAGAGAGAGAGAGCACAAGCAGGGGAAGGGCAGAGGCGGGTGGGGAACAGAGGATCTGAAGTGGACTCTGTGCTGACAGCAGTGAGCCCGATGTGGGGCTCGAACCCATGAACTGTGAGATCATGACTTGAGCCGGAGTCGGACACGCAACTGACTGAGCGACCCAGGGGCTCCTGTAAGGATATTTTTGAATGAGATTAACATTTATGTTAGTGCTCTTTAAATAAAGCAGATTGCTCTCTATAATGTGGGTGGGCCTTGTCCAAATCAGTTGAAGACCCAAGTAAAATAAATAAACCATCTTCTCCAAGCAAAAAGAAATTCTGCAGCAGACAGCCTTTGGACTCGAATTGCCATATCAACTCTCTCCTGGGTCTCTAGCCTGCCAGCCCACCCTGCATATTTTAAACTTGCTAACCTCCAAAATTGTATGAGCCAAGTGTAAGTTACAAATCCCCATTATAAATTGGGGACCATCTTTATATTAATACATCTTATCAGTTCTGTTTCTCTGGAAAATCATAAATCAGATTTCTCCATGCTATGGAGTACTTGTCAGCCGCCTAGCAGAGCAGCCTTGGAAAGTAGTATCAAAGCTGTATAAAAAGTTACTCTCTGATCCCAACCTCTAACTCCTGACCCTAGAATCTCTCAAATACTTGTTCTGTGCTAAAGGGCCCTGGCTGAATTTGGTCTCCAGCTCCCACACTGGTTTAAAATTTTTTTTAATGTTTATTTTTGAGAGAGACGGAGACAGAGTGCGAGTGGGTTGGGGGCAGAGAGAGAGGGAGACACAGAATCCAAAGCAGGCTCCAGGCTCTGAGCTGTCAGCACAGAGCCTGACACTGGGCTCAAACTCATGAACTGAGAGATCATGACCTGAGCCGAAGTCTGACGCTTAACTAACTGAGCCACCCAGGAGCCACCCACATTGGTTTAAGCAAAGAGATCAACACTGGGAATACATTGAATAGCTCCAAAGAGCAGAGTGAAGGTAAGTGACCAAGTTAGCTTCTTCAGTGATGTCTATAGATTTTCTGATTATGGCCAAATACAGTTAGAATGGAACATTCTTTTTTTTTTTTTTTTTTTAATTTATTCATTTTGAGACAGAGAGAGACCGAGAGAGCAAGCACGGGAGGGACAGAGACAGAGAGAGGGAGAAAATCCCAAGCAGACTCTGCTCTGTCAGTGCAGAGCCAGATGCAGGGCTCGGTCTCACACACTGTGAGATCATGACCTGAGTCAAAACCAAGAGTCAGACGCTTAACCAACTGCGCCACCCAGGGCACCCCGAGGATGAAACACTCTTGATCAGCTGTCTTCACGGGGAAGACTGACAGATAATTGCCAATTTTTGCTTTCACTGTTTGCTCCACATAATCTTACCTGATTCAGTATTGTTGGGATTTGAATAGTGTAGTAATACATTTAAGTTTAATGTGTGTGATGGATATTAGAGGTTTTATTCAAATTTTTAAAAGAATCAAAATATTTTAAAATATTAGATAAAATGCCACCAGCGTTAATTTCTCTACCTATTATTTTAATTAAAAATCCCTTTTTAATTTGGCTTTGATATATTATTTGTTCCTTTTAAAGTTTAGTAGTAAAACTTAATTTCATTCAGAACATGCTTGGCAATTGAGAGAAGGAGTAGAAGAGTAGTAACTGATGGGGCTTTTGGGTGATGGTGGGGGTCTGGAGCTGAGGGCCAAGAAAGAAGTCTTGAGAAGTCCTGGGTGCAAAAAGGTAATTTTACTAAAGCATGGGGACAGGATCCCTGGGCAGGAAGGGCTGCCCCGGAGTAGCAAGGAAAGTCTGATTACTCCTTGGGAGTTGGGGGAGGTAAAGTCAAAAGGAAGTTTTCAAAGGGATTTTCGTTTGCCAAGGAAGACTCACAGGTGACTGGAGGCCTAGCTATTGTCAGGCTAAGGTTGTTTTCCCCTCTAGCAAAGCATTAACATCAGGACGGTAGGGGTTCCTGGAGAAATGTTAAGTATTTGTCAATGGGCTGCAAATGATGAAGAAACTTAATTTTATCTGCCATTTCCTTCTACCTTTGTTTCCCACCTCATTCTCCCTGAATAACTTTGACCCTTAAATCTTTCAGGTTGCTGAGTGTGAAGGTCTTCAGTAACTTCTTCCTCCTGAATAAGGGCTGAGCGATATCCCTGCCTGTGGGTCAACCTTGGTCAGTTGGGGTATTTATATACAGGAGTTACCGAAGGCAGAGGCCGCCAGTCCAAGGAAGACAACATAAATGAGCCTCCTGGAGAAGAAAGGATCATCTATCAGCTAGAAGTTAGGGCAACGAAGGAGTCTCGGCACCATGCAAGGAGACACCGGAAAAGACAACAAAATAAGGTTAATAATAAGAAAAAGAAGGTTGAATAAAAAAACAAAACAAACAAAAACAAAACAAAACAGGCAAACAAAAAAACTTTGTAAGTTAACGAAAATTTTCCTTTAGTCCTTTATTGTCCTTTGAAGAGAAATTGGACACCTACAGGTTCACGGGAATAAGAAGGTGTGTCACCTGGCAGACTAGATCCCTGTGAGAAAGGTACTCGTCTAATTCTTGATATGTGAGTCCCTGAGGAAAGTCCTGATGTTACTGCAGTGGGAGCACATAATATGACCCAGTACGGGACGTTCTATTTATGTTAGAGCAAAAGGAAGATCCAAAAACTTTGGTCAAACTTTGGTTTAGCCACTAGATGGCGCTAACTAACTATCTCTTCTCTTGCTTTGCGGTCTTCAGGCCCAGTTAGTGTTTTCTATTGTCAGCTGGCAAATTGAAGAGAGGAAAAATATAAAGGCTATTTACTGAGGACGTTGAACAAGAGAGAGGTTTTATTAATGGAGAACTGAACACATTTGGTAATTCAATTGCTAACGAAATTATTGTCTTTATTGTCATGTATTTGCACGGTTAAAAGCAGGAAATAGGATCAGCATTGAAACATGTACAAAGAATATGATCAGGCTAAATGCAATCAGCATTGACTGGGAATGTTGATCTTAACCAAATAATAAGTGGAGGGGAATGAGTATGACATAATACATCTGCTGAGCTGCTTGGAAAAATTGTTTTTGACCGCATATAATAGATCAATTTGCATTTTCATGATTCCTGCACCCAAGATCTCCTCTAGTAGATCTTACAAATGTCAAGAGAGATTGTTTTTCTGCTGAAGGGTTTTACCTCAAAGTAAAGAAAAATGGACCATGTAAGAAAAATTTGCTTGGGGGTCCAGGATTTAAATGTTAGCACTGTTGGGGCGCCTGGGTGGCGCAGTCGGTTAAGCGTCTGACTTCAGCCAGGTCACGATCTCGCGGTCCGTGAGTTCGAGCCCCGCGTCAGGCTCTGGGCTGATGGCTCGGAGCCTGGAGCCTGTTTCCGATTCTGTGTCTCCCTCTCTCTCTGCCCCTCCCCCGTTCATGCTCTGTCTCTCTCTGTCCCAAAAATAAATAAACGTTGGAAAAAAAAATTTAAAAAAAAAAATAAATGTTAGCACTGTTGTTTTTTTTTTTTTTATTATATTTAACACTAGACTGTTCAACCTATATAAAACCTTCCGTGTGATCCATAATGGCCTTTCAGTGATGCCTTGGTTATAAGGTAGAGCTACAGTTAGGAAACACACATGGCATGAAGTTTTAAGACCCTTCAGAGGCTAAATTCTGAATTTAAAATGGATCAGGGGGCGCCTGAGTGGCTCAGTTGGTTAAGCGTTGTACTTGGGATCAGGTCATGATCTCAAGGTTTGTGAGTTCCAGCCCTGCATTAGGCTCTGTGCTGACAGCTCAGAGTCCTGAGCCTGCTTTGGAGTCTGTGTCTCCCTCTCTTTCTGCCCCTCCCCCACTCGCATTCTGTCTCTCTCAAAAATAAACATTAAAAAATTTTAAATAAAATGGGTCAGGATCTGTGATAATATAAGTGGAGAAGATCTTGGGACTATCCATAATGAAGCAATCCAAAGAACCCTGGCTTTCCTCCCTAAAAGCTTAGACTAAAGACTATTTCAAACCACAAATGTTGAGCAAGATAGTTGTGGGCCTTAAAATCATGTTTAAGCAATAGGGAAGGAAAGTATTAATGTTCATTAGAATGCTTCTCCAAAGAGAAGGAGGCAAGATACATCATTACATTTAACAGCATCTAACGTATTTGTTGGTATTTTTGGAGATCAGCTAGGGAAGATCATTTTTTTACAACCAGGGCCCTCGTAACAGCTTAGTGAGGACGGCCCCCAACTCTGAGCCTTCCCCTGCAGTTTTCAGTGGTGTGGTCAATGCTCAGGATAACTAAGGTACCAGGACCCAAACTTTTGAAGTATGTTGGGAAACTAGAATTCCCCCAGCCCACAACCCCATCCCATGCTTATCCATGAATAAGAATCTCTGAGGCTTCTTTTTAGAGCGATGAACTCATGCCCTTCTTTGGGACAACAATGAAGGAAACAAATGTATACATATTGGATACTATTTCCCAGATGCCAAGTCCGTCTCCGGGTGGTAATCAGGAAAAAGTTTTACAGAACATTTAGTAATGGCACCCTGGGAGTCTGAAAGAGTTAATTTCTCTCTTTAGACAATTACTGCCAAAAGGTTACTTCTGGGAGGAAATCGGTTTTATTCTGTTCATAAAAGAGATGAACCTGGAGGTGGAAGTGAGGTGGGGGCAGACGTGCATTGTTAACATCTTTAAAAACAGAAAATAATAGGATTCAAGAAGACCTCAATAAATCAAGGAAACGCCCTTTAAAAATAGTGTTATGTACCAGATGGCACACTCAGAAATCAATATTCTGAGTCCTTTAGGGACTGGGTTTAATTCTTTGGGGTCCCCTGTAGCATCTGACACAGAGATTTGGACTTAGTGGGTACCTAATATTTACTGAATCAGATTGAATCGGCCACAGACATAGCACACACACACACACACACACACACCAGTAGACCACAGGCTGAAAAAATTGCTGATGCACCAATCTAACCAGGTATGGGCAAGTAATATTTCAGCTATAGTTGCTTAATTTCCATGACATTTGTGTTTCATTTTAAACTTTACAGTTTAAAACTTGAGTTGGCATTAAATGAAATAATTCAGAAAAATGACAATAGCATTATGTTAAAGGCATCATTCCACTCATTTATTCATTCACTAAACAAACCTTTTGTCATAACATGAGATAGGTAAATTAGCTGCCTCTGCTTTGAAGGCGTTTATAGAAGAATGCATGATTCTTTCGAAGCACGTCCATGCGCAGAGAAAAAATGACAAAGACATTCTCTGGAGCAGGGCGTGCAGGGTAGGCTCCAAAGAACTCCTATAGAAAAGAATAGCCTCCCTACCCTGGTTCTGAGGCTCTGTCTATCAGCCTCAGTCTCCCTTCCACGCTCTTCTTTGTGAAGCTGGGGCTCCGTTCCCCTATGCCAGCCGGCTCCCTATTGATCTCCGCCCTTAGGGGGTGCTGGAGGGAGGTTGCAAGACGGCTGAGGTGGGGCCACTGGCCCATTTTTGCTGGCTTGCTGCTCCTTTCTGTATTGGGCCAGCTTTTTTGTGTGAACTTCATGACCCCATTCCACATTTATAGCCCCAGTCATCCTCCAATGCCTTGTGAATCCATTCCCTGTGTGACATTCTCGCTGTTAAAATTGCTGCTGTGTTTTTTGTTTCCCGAATCAGACCCTGACTAAGCACTGCCGCGCTCCTGCATCACTACCATCATTGCATTTGTTAATGCCAGACACGTTGGCTCTCTTCTTATTTACTGTCCTCCACATCCATTTGGATATAAGTTCCATGAGAGCAGAAAATCTATTTTTGCTTCTTTACTGGAATGCCTAGCCCTCAGAACAGCTAGGATGCTCTCTTTCTGCTTAGTATGCTCTCAATACATATTTGTTGAATGAAGGAATGAGAAATGATGAATGAATGAGTGAATGAAATAGCTAGGGCTCTTACCAGTTTACTGCACTTGCCCTCTACTCCCCATGACCCCATTGTGATCCCATTCCTGTGGCTCTGTTACTCTCCCTAGACTTACTGTTCTAGGGATAAGTACTTATCTTGGATAAGACTTACTTATCTATGGATAAGACTCTCGATATTGGATAGTTCAGGCTAGTAGTTCTCAACTGTCCTCCCCAGGGGAAATTTGACAATGTCTGGTGGCCTTTTGGATAGTCGTGACCAGGAGGTAAAGGGCCTTCGGGCATCTTGTGGCTAGATGCCACAATGCTGCTAAACAATGCTCTGGCCACCCCCCAAATAAAGAATTCTCTGGTTTAAAATGTCACTGGTGCTGCTATTTAGAATCTTCATTTAGGGACTAACCAGTTTAGACGGAAGGGATTCCTAAGATAGTGTTTTTAAGCACCTTTTGGTCCTGTGAATCTTTACAAGGTCAAATGTTCTCAGCGAGAAAAGATACAACTCACTCAATTATGGCCGAAGACCCAGGTGTTTTGTTTTGTTTGTTTGTTTGTTTTTAATGATACGTGGAATCCTGTGAACAGATCCAGATGACTGGCTAAGTATCCGGCTCTTTGGTTGGTGTCTTCCAAGTCATATGGAGCCAGCCTATGGTGAAAGGTAGGGACATGATTGATAGCTGGGGCCAGGGTGGATGTTGTGCATGAAGGTGCATAAGCAATGTTTACAAGAGCAGTGTCTCCTTTTGATCAACTCAAATCCCTTAATAATAATTATAAGAGCCAGCTGGTTTTCCCCAATAATCTAGAGGAAAGCCATTTACTGGAGATGTGGAGTTTAAAAATGACATAAATCCCTTGGGTATTTGTATTTTGAAGACCGTGTTGGATGAACCAGGTGGTTTCCTCCTAGACTTCAATTATCAAAATCTTTTCCCCAAAAAAAAAAAAAAAAAAAAAAAGGAATTGACCCACTTGGGTAATTGCTATTCTGATGAACTCCAACCCTATGCTGCTGGCTGCTCCTCGTTCTCCCACACTTCCTCACCCAAGCTCACTCTATCATCTTAGCTACCAAAATATCCAAGAGATATATTTTTCTTCTCCGTGGATGGCAGGAATCCCATCTAATTTATCAAGTGGAATCCAAAGATACAGAGTACTACACGACTGTCATAAATTTTTCCAGCACATTCCCAGAACCAGTACTTACTGGCATCCTCTTTCCAAAGTATACTTCCTAACATTTCATAAACACATTTGAGCCTTCATCTGTATTTCTTCTCCTTTACAGTATAACTCTACTAGTAAGATAACTAAAGATGGTCATTAAAAGGACATTAGTTGGGTTCCCATACTTGCTGCTAAAATTACAGTTAAAAGGATTAAAGGGTATGTTCCAGAGGGTACCTGTGAAGTTTACCAGATAAACATAGACAAGTCCAGTTAAATTCAAATATCAGATAAACAACACATTTTTTTCAACATAAGTTGGTCTCATGTAATACATGAGATATATTTGTATTTTAAAAAATTGTGGTTTATCTGAAATTCAAGTTGAACTCGGTGTCCTGTATGTTTACTGACTAAGTCTGACAACTGTAGTGCCTGTCTGGCAAGGGCCTCCTTTAATACAGAATTCATTTTAAGTGTTATTGCCAAGAACACTCTCTTTTTATGTGATTCATGCACACTTCTCTTTTAATGAAGAGATGCTCATAAAATAATTAAATAAAATAAATGCTCATAAAATCACTAAATCCGTAGGAACGTTTACATCCTTGAAAGTAATGCAGTCATGAACTCTATGAGACTGAAGTGCTGACTACTGCACTAAGGAGGCACCTTATGAACTCTAGTTTCACGTTATGGACCCGCGATATCCTGGAAACAGGCTCTGTGATATCGACCATTTGCAAAGTGCATAGCTGCTGATCCCTTTTTGCTCTCATGCAGCTACGACTCCGTCTCCTCTCCCTCCTTTATCACAGTTCCGTGGGGAAAACTCAGTGATTCCCCTTCTGGTTGATGCTCAGTGGACATGGCATGTGAAGAAAATAACTCCTTAGCCATGTCACATATGGTCATCAAACCAGACATGGGCTCAGCTGATCTGATTACCTGAGTTTTCTCCTGATTAATTCTGAATGACACAGAGAAATCAATCATGAGGACAGCCAAAATTATCATCAAGTCAGGTGATTCACTTACATAAACTTGACCTCAACCTCTTCCTCTCAACCTGTGCTGATTTCAGAGAGATTTCAACTGGTATAAGAAAACTTACAGAGGTAATGTTTCTCTCAGAATCTGCTATCTTACATTAATGCCAGTAATTTGAACTGCTTCTATTAAATACAATTTCCTAGCTATAGGAATCCTTTTGTTTTTCCTCTTACTTTCCTTTTTACTAAACAAGAACCCACAACATAAAATCTCAAGCACAGAAAACATCGACTCTGGATTGAAGACCACATACATACGAAGCAATTCAGCCCAAACTTCACTAAAACTAAAGACATTTAAACAAAAAATTTTCTAACAATATCCTGGTAATCTGTATACATGAAAAAAAAATACATCCTATTAAAAAATAAAGTAAAATGTTTTGTCTTCCCATTTCAGGGCACTATAACAGAAGTTTTTTTTTCTGTCCTGGTGAAAATTACATCTGCTCTTCTCAATATAGATGTAAATATATCTTACTTTAAAATTCTAAAGATTTGATCCCTAAATAGCACTTATTCATTAACTCATCACATAGAAATTGAAAGCCCGCTTACATAGGGATTGAAAGCCTGCTGTGTGAAAACTATTGTTACTGAACACGAGGTTGGAGACACTATCATGAAGGGGAAGAAGAGGAAGAAACAGAGTTATACAGTGAGGACTAAGTCATCAGTAACCACAATAAGGAAGTTTAAAAGTAGAGCCAACAGGAAGATTTGAATAATTATATCTAAGAGGTCAAAGAAGTCTCCTGGATACAATGTATGGTTTGAAGGACAAATAGGAGTTTGTGACCCAAACCAAGAAACCACAAGAACAAGGATATACACATCACAAAAACAAAATCAAAACCAAAAACCTCTTCACCCCTGCCCCCCACCAAAAAAGCCAGCCTATGTGCCATGGAAGTATAACACAAAGGTTGTGTTTGGAAACTCCAGGCATCTTAGGGGCGTTGAAACACCAAGTGTGAGGTGCAGAGTAAGAATGAGGCTACAAAAGTAAGAACAGCACTGACACTTCCATTTAAAGTAGTGATGGCTTATCTACGGAATCTGGCCAATGGCTGAGCTGTCAGAGGGAACAGACGGGCTTATGGGGCTCAGGGAATGGTCGGCAATGGCTGGGCAAGGGAAAGGAGAACTAACTAGAAGCATCTAGAGAGAAGGCCAAAGAACCCAGTGCATTTCAGAGGGAGCAGAGACTCCAGCAGAGAGAGGGAGTTTGCTTTGTGACATTTGGACACCATTCATTCATTCACCAAACATTAAGTAGCTGCCGTGTGCCAGCACTGGGCTGGGTGTTGAAAGTGGAAGACAATTAAAATGTTGTCTCCTTTCCTTAGTTTCCTATTCCTGCTTTAACAAACTAGGGTGAACAGTGACTTAAAATAACACAACACAGTTCTGGGTCAGAAGTCCAGACGTGTCTCACTGGCCTGCAATCAAGGTGTAGACAGCGCTGTGTTCCATTCTGAAGACTTGAGGGAAAATCCATTTCTTGCCTTTTCCACCTCCTAGAGGTAGCCCACTTTCCTTGGCTTGTGGCCACCCTGCCCACCCTTATAGCCAGCAATGGCCAGTCAGATCTTTCTCACCTCACCTCACTCTAAACAGATAATCCTGTCTCCCTCTTCCACTTTTAAGGGCCCCTGTGATTACAGTGGGCTCACCTGGAGAATCCAGGACTCTTCCCATCTCAAGGTCAGCTGATTAGCAAATTTAACTCCCTCTGCAATCTTAGCTGTCCTTTGCCATGCACCACAACACTTTCATAGGACCCAGGGGTTAGGACGTGAACATCTTTAAGGCATTATTTTGCTTGCCACACTTGCTTTCAAGGATTATGGTCTAGTTTCAGAAGACTCTGATAAGATGTGCCACCCACAGAAGCCACTTAAATCTTACAAGATATGCTTGAGATGAAGAAAATACCTGTTTCATTAACTGGCCTGTGGACAGGGTAGAATGCACAGCCCGGTCCATTCAAGGTCACATGAGATCAAAACTGAGCATGGATACCTTGTGGATTTACTGGAAGAGAGGAGCAGATTTTTGCTTTATTTAAGTCTATCCCCCATTAGAGAGGGAACAATCCAGTAAAGCTATGGGAGAAAATTCATCATGAGATAGAGTAAGAATAAAAGACCACGCAAGTTTGATGATCTTTTCCAGGTGGGATAAACAGTGAACTCTCAGTAGACAACGTTTTCCTGTTGCTGGGCCAGCTAGCTGTGGTGGCTGAGTTGTTTATCTTTAAGAAAACATACCTATATCTTTCTACTTGACAACTACAATATAATCTGTCTGGGAGTTGTTCATCATTTAAGAAAGGGTGAAAAAAGTCCTCTTCCAGAAAGTGTTTGAATCCATGAGCCGAAATGATGATAACATCATGAGAGGCATCATAATTTATCTGGAGCATGTAAATCACCGGGGGCCCCCCTGAGGATGCTCACCAAAATGATGAATAGCTCTGTGAGCTGTAAGATCAACCCCCAGGAATTCGCCAGCGAGCCTTTGACAGGAGAGCCGCCTCCCTGGCTCCCAGTTGGGAAGAGGCAATGACTTAACAGATTTAAAAATTCAGTTTTTCAGCCACTTGTTAAAATGTTTAGTTTAAGGCTTTTCCCCATAAAAACACAGCCTGGAAAGAGGTGAACAATAATCCCAGGACACTGATCAAAATAGAAGCTGGTATGGGTAGTGCCGGCTTGCCAATGTTTTCTTTTTAACTTGGTAATTCTGCTATGTCTCAACTTGCTGTTTCTTTGCCAGTGTAACTAGTCTTATAGCCAGATAATCTTGCATTTTCCAAGAAAATAGGTCTCTAATGTGTATGCATATCCCTGCTGCCTCCTGCATAAAGTTGAAGTGGAAATACTGGAAAATGGGAAATGTTTTGTGGGTTTGATTTTAGAAAGTTTAACATTTATAGTAAAAGGTTAATAGAGAACAGTATATTGGGGTTTATATTTACAGTACATTTACAGTATATTGACTGTATTATTCCGTATAGGTATGGATCATACATACATTTTTTTCAGTTTTTGTAACTCTCACGGGTTGAATGTTTGTGTCCCCCCAGATTGCTATGTTGAAACCTTAGCCCTCAATGGGATGGTATTTGGAGATGGGGCCTTTGTGAGGTATTAGGATCAGATGAGGTCATGACCATGAGGTCATGGGGCCTGCATGATGGGATTAGTGCCCTTGGAAGAAGAGGAAAACAGAGATCTCTCCTTCTCTCGCTCTGTCTCTTTCTCTGTTTTTTTTTTTTTTTCTCTCTCTCTCTCCACATTCATGCACAAAGAAAAGCCCATAAGAGTACACAGTGAGAAGGCAATTATCTACAAACCAAGAAACAAGTCCTCACCAGGAGCCAGATCTTCCAGCACCTTGACCTTGGACTTTCCAGGCTCTATAACTCTGAGAAATAAATGTGTGCTATTTAAGCTACACGGTTTATGGTATTTTTGTTATAGCAGCCTGAGCAGATTAAGTAATTTAAGAGTAAAAAGTATGTTATTAATTTTCATATTCATCCATCATAGTGCTTTGATATTGAAGTCACTCAGTATGATATTATTATTAAAATAAGGATGCCTGGGTGGCTTGGTTGGTTAAGTGTCTGACTTTTGATTTCAGCTTAAGTCATGATCTCACAGCTTGTGAGTTTGAGCCCCATGTCAGGCTCTACGGTGATGGTGTGGAGCCTCTTGGGATCCTCTGCCTCTCTCCCATTCTCTCTCTGCTCTTTCTGTCTCAAAATAAGTAAATAAACTTTAAAAAATAATTAGCAATAGTGATAAAATAACAAAGATAATGAGTGGTCGTAAGAGTCATGCATTGAGTGCTCACTCTGTGTCAGGTGATTTGCTAAACATATTACACATTTTATCTTCATTCTCACAGAAGCCACATGTGATAGGTATTATTATCTACCCATATTACATCTAGGGAAGTAACATGTGAAGAATTAAAAGCGACCTTCTCAAAGTCTCCCAGCAAGGAAGCCATGGAGCTGTAATGTGACTCCATGTATCCTTGAGTCCAGAGTGCAAATCTGAATCTGTGCTAACCGAACTGTATTAACTACCTAGGGTTGCCATAACAAATTACCACAAACTTGGAGCTTAAAACAAGAGAGGTTTATTCTGTCACAGTTTTGGAGGCTAGAATCGAGGTGTCAGAGGACCATGCTCTAAGTATGGAGGCTCAAAGGCTCTGAAGGCTCTAAGGAAAAATATTTCCTTGCCTCTTCTTAGATTCTGGTGGGTTGCAGCAGTTGCTGGCCTTCCTTGTCTTGTAGACCTGTCACCCAAACTCTCCCTCCATCTTCACGTGGCCTACTTACCTGTGTCTATGTGTCCTCTTCTTTCATATAAGGACATTTGTTGGACTAAGGGTATACTCTAGTCCAATACAACCTCATCTTAAGTAATTATGTCTACAAAGACTCTACTTCCAAATAAGGTTACCTACTTAGGTCCACATAGACATGAATTTGGCAGGGGGGATACTACTCAGCTCATGAAAAGAGGAATCTCATATTCCTCCATTTTCTGATCTGAACATCCTCTTTTCTTGACAAGACTGTCTCTCACTGACTTTTCTTCTTCACTATGCACATTCCTCCTTTTACTTCCTATTAACATTATTACTTCTGAAAAAAAACATGTCCCTTTTGCTCATCCATACAGACATACCTTCAAGGAGCAGCTTCAAACCCAACATGATGAAATGCTTATTTCTTGTTGTATCTATGTCACTTACTTGGTACAAATTCATGAGATGCTTCTAGAGATTTACATTCCCAACATTTTATTACTTTGCACCCTTGCATTGCTATTTAGAATTTCAAGTCTCCACCACTGGCTTGTTTGCTAGTTGGGATATGGAACTTTTGAGTTTTACTCCCTGTTGTCCACCCTGTTGCTTAGCCTGGGGCCCAACAGAGACAACAAAATACATGTGCAGTGGACATTCATTGGGTGGCTAGATGGAGAAATGGGTGAATGGTACTTGTGCCCATTTGTCAATACTACACCATCTCCAAGTTACCTTTATAGTAACGAAGAAGAATGAGCCACTTGCACTGGGTTGGGCCCAGCAGGCAAAAGGCATTGCAAATCTGTGCATTCTCTTCCTTAGGAGGAACTATAAAGATGAAAAAACCAACCAACAAACAAATACAGACTGCCATGGTGGAGGGCAGTTCTAGTTTGGGAGACAAAGGGAAGAGGAGGAAGAACAATGTCTGAGAAGCCATGTCATAATCTCATCCATATATTTACTGACCATAAATCTAACAATAGCCCTTGATTAGCTAACAGCGCCATTCCATCCTAAGACAATGATTCAGAATTTTTAAGTCTGAATTTTATGATTCACACAAGAGAAAAAGGTCACCTTTATTAAGACAAAATCCACGGATCTAGTTTTTAGTACAATGGAACTAGTTAGGCTGTAGTTGTTGAAAAAGCAAGCCCAGGACTTACAGTTTTGGGGAGACTCTTCCTAGCCATCCTCCATAAGGGGAGCCCTGTTCCTTGTATAGAACTCTGGGCTTGACATCAACACAGCTCCTGCCCATGGTTATCTTTGCACAAGTGAAGAAGGCTGGCTTTCTCAACACTGTGTTTTCTAAATTCCAAGGAATATAAGACAAAACTTCAAGTAAAAGAGAAAGGGAGAGGGAAAGAGACAGAAAGAAGGCAAAGGAAAGGAAAGAAAGGAAGGAAAGAGAAGAGAAAGGGGAGGGCTGCTTAAAAGTCTCTAAAATCACAGTGCACTGGATTTTAGTGGGGCTGCATGGTGGGCACCACACAGGATTTGGGGTCAGACCTGGGGGGCTGTGGGGCTCTGATTAGCCCCCTTCACCATGCCCTGCCCATTTTGGATCAGCGTCCTTGGCAGTCTTGCTGCTTTTCTCACCCCTCAAAACTCCCTTTCTGCCTGCATCCTGTGGGCACCACCTTCTTTCCTACTCTCTCAGAGTCAAGTGCCTAGATCAATCAGCATTTCTTCCAGCAAGCTCAAAAGGCCACGTGGTCTCTCATTTTCAAACATGGGTCTTTCCTTTCTCTTTCTGTTCCCAGCTGTAAGAATCTCATCTGGAGTTAACTGGCAGGATGGTGGCACCTGCCACGGTAATGATGGTGGACTGTGGCCTCATTCAGGTGCATCTGTCTGTCTTCACTGATCCACTCAACTATCCTGAATGAAGAATTTAGCTTGGTCCTGGAACATAGAGTCTAATAAGACAAATTGAGGACCTCAAGGTATTTAAAGCATAGGATGCAAAGAATTAAATTAGTAATTGCAGAAAAGGGCAATCA
This sequence comes from Herpailurus yagouaroundi, assembly GCF_014898765.1. Lineage (NCBI taxonomy): Eukaryota > Metazoa > Chordata > Mammalia > Carnivora > Felidae > Herpailurus > Herpailurus yagouaroundi. The sequence goes on from NW_024412376.1 coordinate 152,513,932, forward strand.
TTTCGAAGAAGGAGGAGTGCACCGGCTCTTCAGGTACCAAAGAAGAGATTCATCTCAATGATTCTGGAGGTGTAGGGTTATGGAAGGCTTCTCAGAGGATGTAAAACTCTCACTCAATATGTTCCACACTATGATCAGACCTTCCCCACGTAGGAGCTAATGTTGTTTCAGTAGGAAATACACACCTTAAAATAAACGACTCTTTGATAACTTTCATTGTGTGTGTCTTACACAGAGCCAGTAGGAGGGGCATGTCTCTAACATCTGTCTCTCTGGGTTGTTCCTGTGGGAACCAGGCAAATCTAGGAGTATGGATTAGTCTGCATGGGCCGCTGTAACAAAGTGCCACAGACTGGGTAGCTTAAACAGAAATTTATTTCCTCACAGTTGTACAGGAGGCTGGAAGTCCAAGATCGAAGTGTCAGCAGGACTGGTTTCTTCGGGAGCCTCCCTGCCTGACGTCTAGATGGCCATCATCTCCTTGTGCCTTCACATGGTCTTTCTTCCAAATTTCCCCTTTATATAAGGATACCAGTCATATGAGGGTAGGGTCCATCCAAATGACCTCATTTTAACTTAATTACCTCTGTCAAGACTCTATCCCCAAATACCTTTTGAGGTCCTGAGGTTAGGACTTTAACATATGTATCTTGTGTGGACACAACTCAGCCCAGCACAGAGTGACTGAGACCATGGATCTCGGAGCCAGACCAACATGGATTCAGATCTTAGTTCTGACTGGGTGACCTCAGGGAGCCACCTTTACCTTCTGGCATCAGTTCTGCACACTCTGAGAGGACAGATGAGACTTGTCAGGGGTCTGCCGCCCTCAGAGCCAGTGCCTTCAGACAGCAGCCATTTGATAAATGGTGGCTGAGATTCCACGGCTTATGCCCAGAGTCATCAAAGACAGTGGGTGATGTTCCACTGGCCAGCAGGTCCTCTCCCCCAGCTTCTTCCTTCTGTGCTAAGTTTCTTGCGACTGGAGGACCTTTATACAAATGTCTGCCCAGTGGATTTCCGCCCTCTTATCAGTAGAGCTGGGACAATGGGAAGTATTCTGGTCTCCCTTTTGTCCCAGTGCCAGGGACTGACCGTGCACTTTTTGAACCTTTCCTTGACTCTGACTGGAAATGAGAAAAAAAAAAAAAAGAGAGAGAGAGAGAGAGAGAGAGAGAGAGAGAGAGAGAAGTCTGTGGTCTTTGCCTTCCAGTAATATAATGGAGTTTGTTTCCTTGGGGTTTGGCAGAAAGAGGTGCTGGTGGCAACATGACAGGGTCATGCCCTCCTACCCACGGTTGATGTTCCAGTTGAGGACCCCTCTGGACACAGACTGAGGCCATGGCGAGCCCACAATACAACCTGTCACCAGACAGCCCTGGGAAACACAAATCATATTTTGGAATAAAACAAACAAACATCAGCCTTTGACTACTCTCACGCCCAAGGTCATTTGTGTCACCCACGTGGCCTGTGGGACCCCAGAGAAATATGAAACCAGAGACGGCCTTTTGATCTTGCACCTTCTTTGGAACATTTTATTTAATCAATTAACCATGAAGTCCCTCCGCTTCACTTATGCAAGCCTATATATAAAATGACTTTGGTCTAGCTGACACTTTCCTGCATCTGAGATCAAAGATTGGAGCAAATACCAAATTCAGCCAGGATAATTCTGAGCCTCTCCCTCCCGGCACACTCTCCACCTCCCCCCCGGCCCCAGCTCTCAGAAGCACCCTTCTCTCAAAGACAGAAAGGAGAGAAGATACATGCTGATGGACACACACAAAAAAGCGTCACGAGGATTTAAGGAGCCCATCAGGGTAAGAGGCCAAGTAGTGACCAGCGGAGGATGCCGGGATAAATCAGCTGGAACAAAGTCCATTTTAAAAGTTAAAAATGTAGGTGGGAGAACAAAAAGAAATACACTTTCTGGAGGAATTTTGAGAGTGGCCTCCTATTTAGGAAATCAGGACATAGCTGTGAGATGAATTAGGTCTGTGAGAGCCAGGACTGAATATTCTGAACTCAGGACTGCAGTCGAACCTCATCACCTGCTATTAATGACCCATGGTACCGTCATTCTTAGGAAGAAAAGTCCTTCCCAGGCATGTGTGTGTTAGTGAGAGGATGGGGGGATACGACAATGGTTCCCACCATTTTGCCACAAAGGGGGAAAGAAAAAAACGATTATTTGTGGAGAGCCTGCTGTGTCTTAGGCCAGTGCTAGGAACTTTATTATCTCAATGTTCTCCATCGCAATGACCCTGGGGAAGGCACAATATTTTTTCAACATTCTCAGGTGATGAATCCAAATCTCAGAGCAGTTCAAAGGCTTTCTGATGGTCAGACAGAGACTCAAAAACCCCAGCCAGCCCTTTCCTTATACTCACTTGTCACTGCTCACTTGTATAATTTTTTTCACCTGTGGGTTTCATTGTGTGAAACAGTTCATCACCACTCAACTGTATACCCCAAAATAATTTGTTTTCAAGTACAGACATCTGTAACTGTTGATCATAGCTTTTGGTCAGCATGAGCTAATCAGTGTCAGGACACCGAGCTCATAAATTCCCATTCAAAATGGAAGAGAGTACAGACTCCTGGCAGGAGAATAAATTATACTGTCCCAAATAATTGAAAATAATCATAATTCTTTATCAAGCACTTTTTATATGCCAGTTGCGGTTCTGGGCACCTTACTCATCCGATCATTAATCCTTCCCAGATCCTGTGACACAGACGTTTGTATCCCCATTCAACAGATACAAGACCAAGGCTCAGTAAGGGGAAAAACTTTCCTCAGCCTTTCGCAGCTAGTCCCTTGGATTTGAATCTCCAGTCTCAGTCTCACATAGCTTCTAAATCTTTATTATCTAATTAGAATATTGGGGTTTGAGAATCCAGCCTGGGAAGGCTTTGATGTAGAAACTACTATTATGATATTAAAGAAAACGTGGTATTCTGCCAGAATTTGAAGAGTTTTATAAGATGAAATGTCTTCACCAGATCACTGTGGTCCAGCCCTTGACCTGGAAGTGAATGCCCAATGGATTTCCAACAGGCAAAGCTCCATGAAACCAGCACAAACACACTGCATTTTCCATTAAGTTTAATTCTTATTTCATATTGAAAAATATTTCCTAATGCTGGTCGCAATAGAAAAAGACAAAGGGTTACTTAGAAGCTTTTTGAAATAACTGGCTCTAAATACTGTCAAACGAAGCAAAAGAAAAATTACAAAGAGTGAAGTAAAAGAGGTTTTCAGCAGAATTTCAAGAAGAGTCAAGACTCAGGAGATGTACGCAGAGTCCAAACGGGCTGAGCCACCATCATCACATGAAACAAAGTGGAAAGTTTGGGGTGAGGTTTGGAAAGGAAGAGAGCACGCCTGTGTGGCATGGGGACTGTGGTCCAGGGAGCTGGACGGAGAAAGAGGCCCCTGCTTCATGCCATCCTTAACAACACATGTGGTGGCGATGAAGATTAGAAGCACCGAACGCAGTAGAGGAAGCAGATGTCTGTGTGGTCAGTACAGCAACTTAGTTGACCAGAAATTCTGAATAAACAGAAGGGTGGTTTAGGTTCATGATCCAGGAGGAAACCGTTGAGGGGAGGTGGCTCCAACATAGCCACCGAAGCATTGGATGAAGATGCTCTCACATGTTCCTATTGGGTTTGGAATCTCCCTTCTGAGGACAGAGCAACCATCTCAAAAAAAAAAAAAAAAAATCCATTTTCAGCATAAACACTCTAATCGGGAATGAGACAGATTCGCTGATCATAAAAGCTAACATTTGTTGAATGTTTAATAAGAATTTAAGTACTCCATAATAGCATGCCATGTTACTAAAAGTAGCCATTTTTCTCTCACAGCAACCCTCTGGGGGGGGGGGCTATTTACAGATGAGGGAAACTGAGGCACAGAGGGGTAAGTTGACTGAATGTAGGTTACACAGTGGATGTATGCTGGAGATGAGGGTTAAACATCAGGTCCTGGACATCAGAGGCCACCCGCTAGCCATCATATGACAATTTCACACCCTGCATATTAGAGTAGCGGTGTATTCAGGTAGCTTCTTTTCACCCAGCAGTCTTTACAATAGATACGGGAACTTCACTCCAGGATGAGAAAGGGAATTGAATATTACCTTACCACAGTGTTTAATTTTTACCTGGTAGGAACTCTGTTCTCCAAAATATTGACTTCAGAGATCTTAGCATAGTCCTGATGTCATGATTAGATGATCACCTGAAGGGAATCATGTCAGCCAAATCTGACCAAATATTTCTCTGAGGACAATCTGCTCCAGGGATGAATAAACGAGAGGCCCGGTGTCTGGGGGAAAGCAGCCGACTCCTCAAGAACACTTAAGGGGAAGCAAGAGACCTACCCTGAGTACCTACTGTGCATTTAGCACCCAGTTTAGGGCACCTGCCTTCATTAACCTACATGCCATCCACCCCATCCATCCACTCTGTGAGGTCATCATTCCCGCTAGCTCAAGGACACTCAGCTGTATTTGACTGTGGTGGTATTTGAATATAACCACTGTATTTTACTCAATTATTGGTGTCTTTTTCACTTATCATAGTGCCTCCCCAAAGCAGGGGAAACTCAAAAAAATGAAAACCTTACAGGCTTTGGTCAGAGTACATAGCCTTAGTGGTCTGCTTTGCAATTTTCCTTAAAAGGTGAACTGAGGTAAAAGAAATAAATTCAGTATTTATGGACAGTTAACTAAAACAGAGGTCCCCATGCTTTTTGATCATATAAGTTAAAAAGAAACACTTTTGAACATATTCCACCAATATTGGTATATTCATTTATTAACAGGTTGTATGCATGGAGTACTAGGAAAATACATATGTTGTGAAAAAAATAGAAACCGAATAGGATTGGATAAATACAAATGCAGCTGGGAGTTGCAATATTTTCTCTTCTTGCCCTCTGGATTGTTTCTGCATACATTCTTGTGTGTTGGTACCCCCTTTGGGTAGCGAAGGCATAAAGGATGTGTTCATTTTTGTGGATGTTTGAGTGTTGTCTTTGGGTCAAGTGAAATAATCAGAATGCTACTTGGAGTCCATTTTGTTATTCCTTATAGAATTTAATGTTTTGGGATTTTTTCCTCCCCAAATTTGGTTTTGGTAGTGTGCCCATGAGAGAAATTATGACAATAAGAGATGGTTCTAGAACATTTGTTACTCATTTGAGGGCTTTGGTTGAGAATGTGACCCACTTCCTAAACCATTGTCCCTATCCTAAAATTTCTCTCAAGCTTCAGTGTCAGGAAATTCTGTTTTTGTTCCAGACAACTGCTATGTTTCCATGCTCTGTACGTGGGCTATGATCATGTTTCCCACTGGTTTGGCTACTAAGTTTCTCAGAATTTAACTTCAACCTCTTTACCATTTTTCAAAGTTTTTTTTTTTTTTAACGTTTATTTATTTTTGGGACAGAGAGAGACAGAGCATGAACGGGGGAGGGGCAGAAAGAGAGGGAGACACAGAATCAGAAACAGGCTCCAGGCTCCGAGCCATCAGCCCAGAGCCCGACGCGGGGCTCGAACTCACGGACCGCGAGATCGTGACCTGGCTGAAGTCGGACGCCCAACCGACTGCGCCACCCAGGCGCCCCACCATTTTTCAAAGTTTTAAGACAATCATGTATTAAATATTTTGACTCTCTCCTGTTAATTAAACCTCATTTCACCTTATTCTTATGTATCTAATGAGAGCAATTGCATCAGAAGAGCTACTATTTATTGAGCTTGTACTATGTACCAGGCATATTTCGGGGGGCTTTCTGTGCATTATCTAGTTATAATAATTACCCAGTAAAGCAAATACTATTCTCTACAGTTTACCAATGAAGAAAACAAGATTATTATTATTATTTTTAAATGCTTATTTATTCTTGAGAGAGAGAGAGAGAGAGAGAGAGAGAGAGAAGAGCATAAGCAGGGGTGGGGCAGAGAGAGAGGAGGACACAGAATCCAAAGCAGGCTCCAGACCCTGAGCTGTCAGCACAGAGCCTGACGAAGGGCTGGAACCCAAGAACTGTGAGATCATGACCCGAGCCAAATTCTGATGCCCAACTGACAGAGCTACCCACGAGCCCCAAAACCAGATTTATCGGTTCCAAAGCTAATGCTGTCTTTTCACTTTTTGTTACAGATGTAATTTGTTAAACTATCTCAAGTCCAGTTTGTATACAGGAGCTTACAAATCAAAAACTCAGTAAGGATAAACCAAACTGCCCCCAAATTTAAAACTTATGTATACAAGCAGTGTATAAATAAACAAAAAAAAAAAAAATCATTTTAAATCCTTCCTCTGGCATTCCTAGATCAAGCACAAGAATAATTGCCTGAGATGGGAGAGACTAGATATTCTATTCATTTCCCCTACTCATTTTTTCCCCTAGGAAACAGCTAGTCTTCCTTTCCCAGCCCAGTTGAAGTGAGGTGTTGCCATGAGACTGTCTTCTAGCCAATGGGCTGTCATCAAGAGCTACAGGCAATGCTTCCAGGGCAAGCCCATAAAGCACTCCCTGGACAAAGCTCACCTCCTTTCTACTCGGGAGATACAGATTATCACTACAGTCTTGTTGACCATGGCAGAGCCACAAGGTGGAAGGAGTCTGGGTCCTCGTGGGCCTTTGGAGGAGAACTCCATGCTCATGAAGAATACCCTTTTTCATTTTACTTGAGTGAAAAATTAACTTCTACTTCAGAAAGCTTCTGAGATTTGGAGTTATTTGTTAGTGGTTAATTTCATTTTCTATGAATTGGGGTATCAACTCCACAGGGTTATTGTGGAGACTAAATGAGACAATGCATGTAAATATGGTATCTGGATAGAGGAGGTGTTCCATTTGTTACAGTAATTACTGTAATGATTACTATGTAACTCAAGTGGAGACTAAATGAGACAATGCAGGTGAACATGGCATCTGGGTTAGAGGAGGTATTCAATTCATTATGGTAATTACTGTAATGATTACTATGTAATTCAAGTGTCATCAAGCTGTAGAGCATTCTGAGTAACCCTCCATCTTGCAGGAATTCTAGCCTTCTCTCAAGTGCCTAGGAGAATTACCTTTTCTTGATGATTATCTGTACTAGATTTCTTCCTAATTACCTCTGGTCATATCCTTATTTCACCCTTTGGTGCTTTAGCCTTCCCTAGTTTGCCTTACCACACACTTTATTCAAAAGTCAGTGTTAACATAGAGCTGATACTGGGTATCACTAAAAACTTTAAAATAGAGTAAGTAAGGGAAGCACAACACAGGAAGAAAACTTTTAAGTTGCCTGTTAGACTTCATTTCTCTGAAAGTATCTTAGCAAGGTTTCATCTCACAGATTTCCATTGGGACCATTCCTATGTCTAGACCCGTACGAGCAGCCCCACTCAAATCAGAGTCCCCTCTCCCTCCAGTTTCCCCCCAGGAAAAGGCCCTCAAATCCCTGTGCCAGATCTCCAGAGAAAAATCTAGAAATATATGAATAACAACCCCAAATCTCTCAGAATAGCAAAGGCCCACACTAACCAGAACCACTACTGCCCTGGGCTGCCATCCAAGTCTTTCATATGATTAAATAATTAACATTCTTGTGTGCAGTGTTTGCATTAGGATTTGATCATCAAAATGTAAGGCTACCATAAAATGAAAGCATAGATTCCTGACATATGAGCATGACAGCTGGGTTTACCAAAGTGAGTCCTTCTAGAAAGAGGGAAAGAAAAACTTGGCTCCTACTGTTAGAGTCACAAGCAAATTCCATGTACTTTTAGAATTTTCCTTTCCTCCCTCTCTCCAGCCTTCCTTCTATTCCTCTTGTCTCCTGCTCTTCTTGACTCAGAGCTTTGACACCAACTCTCAGCCTAAACGGCCCTTCATTATGTTTTAACAGAGCTCTCTGGCATTCAACCCAAATGCTGCTTCCTCCCCCAAGTTATAGAACTTACTATTATCTAAAGCAATGATCTCCAAAAGAATCATCTGTAGTGATGGGAATGTTCTTTATCTGCACTGTCCAATATGATTGCTACAAGCCACATGTGGACACAGAGCACTTGAAATGTGTTGGTTTCACTATGTTGTGCACCTGAGACCAGTGTAACATTGTACGTTGACTCTACTGCAGATAGATAAGTACATACATACATACATAAATAAAAATGTGCTGGTTTTAATATCTTATAAGTTCCCCAATTAACTAATATGCTAAATAAAATCTGTCATGTGTTCATTTTATACTTATATGAGAAACTTGCATTTACCTTTTTGAAAATTACACTGTGGCAGTAATGAAAGGTCTACAGTGAATTCATCAGAAACATTTCTCCTTGGAAACACACTATCACCCTTAATTCTAGACGATTACAGTAGATGCTTACAGCATTCTCAAGTCAACACAGACAGCAATGGGGACTTGAAATGAATCCTAAGTATCGAATTATCCAATCGAGCCAGCACTTGAATAGGCATGAAGGGATAATGATCATTCCTACATTTTGGTAAAGCAGAAGACTCGTATGCACAGATGAAGCCTCTATAACGGAGACAGAAGAAAATAAAAGTGAGGTTGAAGTTGCCTTCACCGAAGTGGGAAGGGTGGGAGCGGTGTGCTGGAAGTCAGCCTCTTCCTCTTCAACCTCCACCCCCTTTGCTACCTTATACCCAATTCCAACGTGTGGACTGAGGGGCAGGGTGTGGGAGGGAGGGCCCTATCCCACCACACAATTCTGCAACATCCGCTTGGTATCCTACAGTGCAGCCCAATTCTGACACTCTCTACATAGGAGAGCGTCAGGTCCCATAGATTAAGGGCTCAGTCGCACAGGGCTGCTCCCCACCCCCGGGAGATGCCAGACCAAGTCCACGTGGTCACCTGTGCTTCTGACTGACTGGTTATAAATCAGAGGATCCCACACCCTCCCTACCTTGGAATCTATTCATTTGCTGGGGCAGCTCACAGAACTCAGGAAACCAATTTACTCCGTGAATGACCAGTTTATTAAAAAGATATTAAAGGATATGAATTGGCTTGATGAAGATATGCATAGGACAAGGTATGGGGAATGGACAGAGAACTTCTATGCCCTCTCAGAGTATGGGCCCTGAACTCAGTCCTTTTGGCTTTTTAAGGAGGCTTTATTACATAGGCATGATTGATTAAATCATTAACTGCTTGTGATTGGTTCAACCTCAAGCCCCTCTCCTCTCCCAGGAGGTCAGGGGGTGGGACTGAAAATTGGTTCAACTGAATGTTGGTTCCCCTGGCAACCAGTCTCTCATTCCCAGGTGGGGTCCCTAACTCACCTCATTAACATAACAAAAGATACTTTGCCATTCGTACCACCTAGGAAATTCTAAGGTCTTTAGGATGTCTGTGCCAGGAACAATGGAAGGCTAAATGTCTGTTATTATTAACCACAGTATCACACACTCCCACAGCTGCAGTTTAAAAACTACTGACCTCCATCAGCTTATGGGTGCCCACTCAGTATCTCCTACCCACATTCCTAAACTACTCCTACCTTTCCTTGGGTTGGGAAATCAGCCCCGTTATGGCTACCTCCCCCTCCCTCCCGCCACCCCCATCCCCCCATTTATCACACAGTCTTGAAAGTCTAGAATGTGTGAAGCACTGAGCTAAATAAGTGTTTTTGGCAATATAAACAGGAAGCAGGTGTAAAACCTACCACCACTACACGGATCCTCTGGTTAAGGAGATGACATTGTACGTTGATAAGAGCAATGGAAAGCAGAAAGTGGTTGCAGCTGCTGGGATGTTACATATTAGTACTGATTTTGGTTTTGGAGGAAACCTTCTAGGCAAGGAAGGGGAGGGAGATGGCAGGGACATGTCTGAGTCTCTCTGTCGCTGATCTGGGAAAGTATTAGAATCTTTAACCTAACCATAAAATAGAAACAACCATTTCATGAAGACTTACTTGGGTTTCAGGAACTGTTCTAAGCATTTCAGGTGTCTTAATTAATAATCTCACAATGATGTGGATGGTAGCTGATATCCTTATTTTTAGTTTACCAATGAGAACACAGGTGTGGAGAGCTTGAGTAATTTGCCCAAGGTCACAGGTACAGCATGAGTAGAGCTGGGATTTGAACCCTGCTGGGTGGCTTGTGACCTGCTCCACAGTCCCATTTCTCACCAAGGAAATGACCCTCAGGTTAAATTCCCATTTTTCATCAAATATGTTGATTTTTACCTTTGACAAATATTTTGAACACCTACCCCATGCCGGGCCTTGAGCACATCATGGAGAATGCTGTGCTCAGAATTTGTGGTCTGGAACAGGAGAAAGACAAGTAAACTTTCAGTTCTAATTCAACTAATGCAGTATAAGTATTACAATGAAAGTAACCAAGAAATATGAGTTTATAAAGTACTTTCAGATGCTAGCCCTTTCAATACTCACATGCAAAAAAAAAAAAAAATAGCAGCGAGGTAGGGCAAGCATGGATTAATATCCTCGTATAATGGGCTGGAGAAAAGTGTATTCAACAGGATTCACGTGTGGAAGGGCGTTGTATTTTGGAAGGGAAACACACTGATTTAGAAGATGAGCCAGAGGAAGGGCATGAGTGTGAGGGAAACAGTTTTGCTCCAGACAAAGAAACATTTGCTTTCTCTTTGGGGACCAGCAAGAGGGAGCTGGAGGCAAGGAGGAAGGGGGGGGGGGGGCAGGAAGTGCCATGGGGGGTGGGAGGTAAGGAAGGAAGGTTCTGAAATACAACCTCCTCTTTTAAGCCCTAGTATCGGAAGCCCCTCAAACAGTTTCCAACCACAGACTCCAATCCACATACTATTCGTCTTTATGTTTCATTCTAAAGGTGTAAATGTTCGGTGAACAAAATATAGAAGATGCGTGCTGATGTAAAATAGGCTCCTTAGCCAAGGCATCACGTTTGACATTTTACTGCTTTTCTTTCCTACCTTTATCTTCACATGGCTTAGTTCAAAGTTAGTATAACACTGCTTATGCCATTTTGTTGCCTGCATTTTTCACTTAATATGTGGTCAGCAGTTCCCCAAATGTCTCAGTATCACCTGAATACTTGCTTCTTCCTTAGGAAATACCACAACTCCCTTTTTATACCTTGACCTTTCACAAAGCATCCTCACCTGGTTTCCTCCCTGGGCTTCAGGACAATCTCTCTGACTTGGTGAGAGCAGCTCTTCTCACCTACCTCGAAGGATAAGGACATCCAGGCTGGTGCTTGAGGGTTTAATCAGTTACTCCATGGGGTTGCTGCCTTGGCACCCATTTAGTTTGGCCAAGCTGATTGCAGGGGCCTTAAACTTACACTAGCCCCTCATGCAAACTAATGCCCTATTCAGCAGCCTACAGAGTCACAAGCAAAGTAAGTTCCTCACATGACTTCCACCAACAACCCTTGTGGACAAGTCTTCCCCTCCTCCCAGGGTCTTCTTCTGTGACTCCCTGAAGCACGTTGTGTACTTCTCTATGGGGATGTCTCTTGTGGCTCACTGTTGAATGCCACCCAACATTTGTCACCTTGTGCTGGACTTAACAGATGTTGATTTAACAAAGACATAACACCTGTCTGGATTAGGGAACTTGCCTGAGGGTAACAGAAGGTCAATAAGAGAGAACAGGAAAACTCAGCTTATCCCTCCAAGTTGTTGAAAAACCTGGCTATGGGAGTCTCCATCCAGGATACATATCTAGATAGTTTACACAAAATCCACAGCCCACTATAGTCATACAAAATAGAGATTTTCCAATCCTATTTGCCAAGAAGTATTAAAAATTATTATTAACAAATAATAAAATAGGAAGGAAGGAAAGAAGGAAAGAAGGAAAGAAAGAAAGAAAGAAAGAAAGAAAGAAAGGAAGGAAGGAAGGAAGGAAGGAAGGAAGGAAGGAAGATGGGTACCTGCGTGGCTCAGTCCGTTAAGTGTCCGACTTCAGTTCAGGTCATGATCTCACTGTTCCTGAATTCGAGCCCTGCATCGGACTCCATGCTGAAGGCTCAGAGCCTGGAGCCTGCTTCAGATTCTGTGTCTCCCTCTCTCTTTGTTCCTTCCCCCACTTTGTGATCTGTCTGTCTCTCCCTCAAAAATAAATAAACATTTTAAAAAAAGAAAAAGAAAGAAAGAAAGAAAAGAAAAGAAAAGAAAAGAGAAAAAAATTTCCTGGACACCTGTTAAAAATGTCAAGGAAGACGTTATTCGACTATTGCCATAGGGGAGAGAGATTGAACTCACCTCTGAATACCACAGGAACAAGTGGGGATTTATAGCCAACGGGCAGGATGAGGGGTGGGATGGAAGGTGACTAGGAGGAATTTTGTTAGGTGTTACAGGTGGGTGGTGGGTGGTAAGACGAATTTCAAGAGTGTGAGATGAGCAACTTAATTGGCTACCAAAGATGGGGGGTGTTTTTGATAAACTGGCTTAGCAGGATTCTTTGCTAAGGCTGGGGTTTGCAGGCACAGGACAAGACCTAGCTAAGAGAACTCGAAGGAGCCTGACTAAAGTGTGGTCAAAGAAGCAATCCTTGTCACGGCTACTGCCATGAGGTCCTCGTGGCCCCTGGCCTCCGTTGTTTTTTTTCCAACGGGGATTGTGACTTTTCTCTTTTTCTCCTTCCTCTTGGAAGCTGAGAAATCTGCAACCTGGAGAGATCACTTCCTTTGGCATCTGCCCCATTTGTCCTGGGCTGGTCCAAGGCCAGGGAGGAGAGGATTAGAGGAAGGGGAGTAGGGGTGGAAATGCTTGATGGCTGCCCTGGAGAGGGGAGGCTTAGCTGGGGATTTAACCTTGTGGTGGGAATTTTTTTTTTTTTCTGGGAAAATACTTCCTGAGTTCTGACTATCAGAGAATTTACTCCACAGAGTTGAGAACTGCCTTCATGTTCCCAGGATATCTGCTTAATGAAAATACAGAATCCGTGCAGTGATTCTGCAAAACTTTTCCATATAAAGTCCTATTATGTTTGCATGCATATTTATACAGAGTCATAACCCAGGAGAGAAAAATGCTACTGTCCTCTAGGACCAGATTCATTGATTGTGTGGGTAATGATGAAAATCAGTACTCTGGCCTCATTTGGGGACCATTACTGAGACTTTAAAATTCAAGACATATCACTTTCCCAGAAAAGGCAGCCCGAGTGTAGACATGAAGTCTTTGGGTGATTAATGGTTAGAATCCCCTAAGAGTGAGCTGTGGAGGAACCAGACAAAATGGAATTAAAATGTTGCATGTTACCTAACATCTCCTCAGATGGCTCAGAAACTCCCTGCCCATTTGTCATTTTTTGTATCCTTTTAAAAGTCAGCTGCATTTCCAAATATCTAAAAGTTTAGTGAGAATCTTGATTGAGGTAGGGTTTCCTTTCTTTCTTTTTCCCAGATGATAATGGCCTTCAAGATTAATGCTCCATTATTTCCACGGTGTTTGTTTCTCAACAGGAAAATTTGGATATGAATACTTATCCCATAAGAGTGCTATGAGAGTGAATAAAATAACATAGGTGAAGCTCCTTGTGAAGCACCTGGCACATAGTAGGCCCTCAATAATGGTAAGCATTGTCAGTATTATTATATGTGACAGACATTGGTGATTTGGTCTTTACAGAATGTAGTTCCTGTGGTTCTCATGGCAACACCTCGAATTTTCTTTGGGCTCCCATTCCTCCCCCACTGAATTTAAGTTGTTCAGATCATGCTGGAAGATCATGTCTTAGCAAACATAATAATAATAGCAATTAAGCATTTACTGGAACTTTGCCAGGTACCAGGCATGGTTCTAAGCACCATATGTACATGGATTGTTTACTAAACGACCTCATGAAAGAACGCACTGGTGAGGATAAGAAAGGTGCTGTCACATAGGACCCCAGAATATGCCGCCTTAAAAAACTCAGAAGCTTATTTTTCTTTCCTGAAATAATCCTGAGTGGAGGGGTCCAGATGGGGTGGATCAGCTGTGCTCTATCTGACCTTTCAGAGACTCACTTCCTTCCACCTGGGGTTCTCAGGGCATCATTCTCGTCTGCTTAGAGCTGGATCTCTGCCACATTTGTGTTTCTGTTGCCTACATGGGAATGGAAGGGTGCAGAAAAGATATGCTCAATACCTTAATTCCCAGGTCTGAAACAGGCTCGCATCCCTCACACTACATCCCATTGGTCAGAACTTAGTCACAAGGATGCTCTTAACATCAAGAGAGCCTGAAAACACCAAGTGTAGCTGGGCACAAGGCTTTTCTACGGGTGAAGAAGAGAATAGATTTCAGTAGGCACTAGGGGCTACAAGTATTAGAGAAAGTAGAAGGAATACAGGTTGAACATTATTCATTCAGTTTTATGAAGTGAAGAAACAGGCTTAGTGAGATTAAATCACCACAGGGGATTCTGTCAGCAACCCATCCACACACCTAATCCTGCCTGGAAGTTCCTGTCCCACTTTCGTGAAGTCTCTGAGACAGACTTCTAGCCACGGGATCAGGGGCGGCCAGCTCCTACTGTTCCAGAGCAAGCCTCAGTCAGTGAGAAGCAAGAGGTAGTGGGTAAATTACCCAATATTCTCTGTCCATCCATGGCACCATTCTGAGATGTGATCCACAGAGTCAGAGTGACCACAGTGTGACTCTGAACTGTCCATAGCAGCAACCTCCTCATAAAACGTCCTTGATTAACTTTCTTTAATCTTTCTCTGACTTCCCTCTTCCCTCATATGCTTCATGGGATTACCTCCAAAATAAACTACTTGCATTTAAATATCTGTCTCAACTTCTGTGTTTTGGGCATTGAATCTAACACATGCACACAGTTAGCAAATTCTGGGGAACCAGCACTTGAACTTGGCTTGCTCTATCCAGACCTGCCTTCTTAACCACATGGCGAAACTTTCCCAAGTCCTGAGCGTGAGACCTGTGTCTCGCTCACCATTTCATCTACTGATAGTGGGTACAATGTCTGACACACAGGACAAGGCAAAGGAAGGACTGATGGTTCAGCCTGGAATGTGAGTTTCCTGTGTGATGAGCATGGAACTAGTTACTTTACATGCCTTATTTAATTTCATCCTACCCCCAGGACCCTGGCTATCAACTCACCTAATCGTCTTTGGATCTCCAGAACTCAGCACAGTGTTTGCTACAAAGTACATGCCCAACAAATGAGTGTTGAATGGCTAAATTGAACCAATTAATTAATGATTCTTATGAAGTAGATGTTATTATTAATTTTTGTTAGATGGAGAAACTTAAATTCAGAGAAATTAATAGCATTTCAAGATGACAGCTGAAAAGGAGGAAGTGTGGGTAGGAAATGCGATGGTTATTGAGTGTCTGTTTTAAGGTTGACACTGTGCACAGAGCTTCATTTACACTACGGTAGTTAGTCACCACATCAATACTGTGAGAGAGGCTGTAAGTATCATTTTTTGGATAAGTAATTGAGGATCAGAGAGCCTAAATGACAAACATGAAATCATTCAGCTAATGGGAGACAGGCATTTCATTTGAAGCCGGATCTGTTCATGTCCAACTTCTATGTCTTTTTAACTATAATACATAATCATAACTAATAATAGTAAACATTTAATTACTTATAGTAATTATAAACATAAAATCACTTCTCTGTGCTAAGTGCTTTTTCATATCTAACTCTTTAAAGCCTTATAGCAATTCTATGAGGCAGGTACTATAATTACCCCCAATTTTCCACTGGGTCAACACTCTACCTCTATTTTAATCACATTAGATTGAACGGTCCACCCTGTAGAAAATTCATTGCCGCTGTCTCCTAAGTTCCATTACTGCCATTGAGAAGAATGCCTTCAGTAAAATTGTGAATAATTGCATAACTTGTAGGTAATCTTTTTTCCTCCATCTGGCTGTGTTTAGGATCTGGTGTTTTACAATTTGACTACAATTACAAAGTTAATTTCTACTTATTTATCTTGTTTGGGATTTGTCATGTTTCAAAGGAATCATATTTTTTATCCATTCTGGAAAATTCTTGACCATTATCTCTTTTACTATTTGCTCTTTTCAATTCCTTCTGTCTTTTTATTTTTACTAAATACTTAAATAGATATACTAGACATGAATAGACACGCTGACTTTCTCATACTATCATCTGTTTATCAAAACACTCCCTCATATTTCTGTCTTTGTCTCTCTATATTGGTAATTTCTTTTTTTTAAAAATTTTTTTTAACGTTTTATTTATTTTTGAGACAGAGAGAGACAGAGCATGAATGGGGGAGGGGCAGAGAGAGAGGGAGACACAGAATCGGAAGCAGGCTCCAGGCTCTGAGCCATCAGCCCAGAGCCCGACGCGGGGCTCGAACTCACGGACCTCGAGATCGTGACCTGAGCTGAAGTCGGCCGCTTAACTGACTGAGCCACCCAGGCGCCCCTATTGGTAATTTCTTCAAATGTATTTAGGTTCATTAATTTTCTTCTAAGTTGTATCTATTATGTTGTTTAACTCATATTGTTGCTTTATTTCAGCAGGTTTTTGTGTGTGTGTTTCTTTAGTTCTTTCTAAAACTTACGTGGTCTTATTCTTGGTGAATATTTTAATTTCTTTCTATTTCTTTAATATTTTACATATACTTTTCCCATATTTGTATATGACAGTTCAAATATATAAATGCTAACATGGATTTAATGGATTCTTGTTCCTTTTAATCCTACTGATAGTGGCTTACTTTGTTTAGTGTTTTACAGGCTATAATTTTGATTTTCAGTTAATGTTCGGATTTCAGGGACTCAATATATGGAGAGTATTTGTGCTTGTTTCTGCCACGTCTCCTGAAATCTGACAAGACCACTTTAAATTATCGTGAGAGAATGCAAGTTTAAAACTCAGCCCTAATGAAAGCAGGCCTGTGGTTATAGCTTCTCCCAGCTTCCTGGTTTCTCTACTTTCTTACATATTCAGCTATGAATTTAAAAAGGATAATTGTAGGGGCTCCTGGGTGGCTCAGACAGTTAAGCATCTGACTTCGACTCGGGTCATGATCTCGTGGTTTGTGAGTTCAAGCCCCGCGTCGGGCTCTGTGCTGACGGCTCAGAGCCTGGAGCCTGCTTCCGATTCTGTGTCTCCCTCTCTCTCTGCCCCTTGCCTGTTCATGCTCTGTCTCTCTCTGTCTCTCCAAAATAAACATTAATAAATAAACAAAAGGATAGTTGTGTATTTTTCTATTATACCAGATATTTTTTGACAAAAGGGATTTAAAAGATATATTTTCTGACATATTGCTGGAAACGTAACTGAATTAAGGTCCATCTTCAACATGTCATTTCCCCACCCCTTCATAAAGGCACTGAATATGTTCATCAGCTCCTTTGGACTGCATTTCTAGGCCCCAACCTGGCGAACAGGGATCAGGCATAATATGAACAGATTGGGACGGCATGAGGTCAATAGAGAGACAAACGTCCTCTAATCAGTTTTTCTTAGGAAATGTGCCACCAATTAGCCCTAGAGGCACAGCCTGGGGCTTGCCCATCTATCCTGCATTTGGCATCCCCAGGTGGCCAACATTTGCCGTTGCCTTGCAATGGGCCTCTGTCCTGCCAAACCTGACCCCGGCCCCAACCCCAGCTCCAGCCCCAACCCCAAGAACTCTTCATCTCAGTGCCAAGATGGGACGGGGACGTCTATCCTCTTTTCTTCATTATCTATGCCAGACTCAACGCCACCTCCTCTAAGAAACCTCTTTTAGCTCTCTTTGACCCAGTTGACTATCTCACTCCCTAGTTTCTGCTACTGCTAATTATTTTGCTTATACGTATGAAGGGAACCAGAATATATCAGTTTACAATATGCCTCTTTGACATAAACATTATTTTGAGCTGAAGGCAATTAGGGTGTAGCACACACAGGCAAAGCTCTCTCTACTCTCTCCTTTTCTGCCTATAGGCAAGATACACATTCTCCTGTTATTAGAGATACTCCTCTCAGCCCAGTGACAGTGTGAGAGGAAGCTGTGAGCACACCTTACTCTATTAGTTTCTTCCCATTTATTTACCTTCCCACAGTCTGCTGCCCTTGGGAGCCTAACACTGCTTTGCATTGTCCCGTCTTTTCTCTACAAATATATTGTTCTCTGTTGGAGAGGTCATATAAGCTCGAAGCTACTCCTTTGAGTTACATTTCCTTGAGGTTTCTCTTGCATGATGTGTGCTCTGCCTATTAATAAATTATTTGTTTTTCTCTTGTTAATTTGTCTTTTTATTAAAGAGCACCAGCTGAAAACCCAAGATGGGTAAAGGTTAAATTTTGCCTCCCCTACACTTATCCCACAGGCTGTTCTTTATTTCCTAAATACCTATCTCCCTTACCAAACTAGGAATTACTTGATGGCTATTGTCCCAAAGTTGTTTCTTTTTTTTAATACTTTATTTTATTTTTGAGAGAGAGAGAGAAACAGAGTGCGAGTGGGGATGGGCAGAGAGAGAGAGAGGGAGACACAGAATCCGAAGCAGGCTCCAGGCTCTGAGCTGTCAGCACAGAGATGGACAGGGGCTCAAACCCACAAACCATGAGATCATGACCTGAGCTGAAGTTGGACTCTTAACCAGCTGAGGAACTCAGGCCCCCCTGGAGTATTTTTTTAAAAAATGTTTATATATTTTGAGAGAGAGAGAGAGATAGTGAGTGGTGGTGGTGGAGGGAGAGAGAGAAAAGGAGACAGAGAGAGAGAGAGAGAGAGAGAGAATCCCAAGCAGGCTTCACACTCAGCACAGAGCCTGATGTGGGGTTTGAACTCACAAACCATGAGATCATGACCTGATTCAAAATCAAGTCAGACATTTAGCGGACTGAGCCACCCAGGTGTCCCTGTCCAGGTATTCATTTATGTTTATTTAATCCCCAGCAAACTTTCTTAAGATATTTTTTTCATGAGTATCTCTGCTTATTCAGTTAATATTTATTGAGCATCATCTCTGTACCAGACACCAAGCCCTCCCAGGGCTACAACAGAGAAGACGACCCAGTGGCAAAAATATGCTACTGAATTGAAAAGAGTTCTCTCTAATCGTCTACAGCTCTTTGGCCATATTGCAGTTAGGGTATTTACTTACTAATTTTGGGGGCAATTATTTTATTTCATCATGTGTCATGTGTTCAATGTGACTATTATTTCTTCCAAGACAGAGAACAACAGCTTATTTATTTTATATCCCAATTATTAGGCATAGGGGTCACCAAACTATGGTCTGTGGGCCCAGTTTTACCTGCTGTCTAATTTCTCATGTGGCCTGTGAGCTAAAAACAGTTTTGATAGTGTTAAATGTTTGAAAAAAATTTGAAAGAATATTTCATGACACATGAAAAGGAAAATTATATGAAATATGAATTTCAGTGTCCATAGACAAAGTTTTATTGGAATATAGCCTCTCAGTCATTTACATATTGCCTGTGGCTATAATTTACATATTAACAATGCATAGCTGTCTGGCTGTAAAAGAGACCTTTTGGTCACAAGGTTAAACACATTTACTATCTTGCTATTTGCAGAAAAAAAAAATATAGACTCCCTTCTAGCACATTAACCTTTTTAGAACAAATTATGCTGGTGTTGACTCCAGGAGCAGGTACGGTCTGTGTTAGGAGAAGAAAGGAGGAGGAAATCCATCACTATGTTTTGACAAATAAACTTCACCTTTTGGGTGCCTTATAGTTAGTGGTACTCATGGGGTTTCTCTAGAGGAAAAGGAAATACTCTACTAAGACCTGGGTTTGGCTCCCTTTTCTTCCCAGAATGAAAGGTAAGCTTTGTTCTGGTACTGTCTCCATTTCATTCTGGAAGGGCAGTAAGTATCACGTGATGAAGTCACATCATCACATGATACTAGTCTTCATCATATGCTACTAGTTCTAAGGGGAGGAGACATGGCTTCCTTCACTGGGTGCAGGGAAAAGAAGGGAAGGATTATTGAAAGGAAGGAAGTATAAGTCCTCCGTGATTATACGTGATTATATGTGATTATACTTTCACTTAATATCCAATTTCTCTTTTTAAAAGTATTCAATGACTCCTCATATTTGACTTTGAATATAATTTCAAATTTTGCCTCTTACAAAGCTGAACATGAACAAGCCAGCCAGCTCTGGCTCCCCTTGGCTATCTCAGTTGGTGGCACTAGTCCCCTACCTATACCTTAGCATCACATGCTGTTTTCTTTTCCTCAGACACACTTTTCTCACCACAGGGCTTGCTTGCTTTCTTTCTTTCTTTCTTTCTTTCTTTCTTTCTTCTTTCTTTCTTTTTCTTTCTTTCTTTCTTTCTTTCTTTCTTTCTTTCTTTCTTTCTTTCTTCTTTCGCGTTCATTTATTTTTTTGAGAGAGAGAGAGAGAGAGAGTGAGGGAGGGGCAGAGAGAGGGGAGACACAGAATCCAAAGCAGGGTCTAGGCTCCAAGCTGTCAGCACAGAGCCTGACATGGGGCTCAAACCCATGAACCCCAAGATCATGACCTGAGCCAAGGTCAGTTGCTTAACTGACTGGGCCACCGGACTGCCCATTTTTCTTTCCTTCTTTCTTTCTTTCTTTCTTTCTTTCTTTCTTTCTTTCTTTCGGTTTATTTATTTTGAGAGAGAGAGAAAGAGAGAGAGGGAGCACATGCGAGTGGGGGAGGGACAGAGAGAGAATTCCAAGTATGCTCTGCACTGTCATCATGGAGCCCAATGCAAGGCTCAAACTCACAAAGTGTAAGATCATGACCTGAGCTGAAGTCAAGAGTTGGACGCATAACCCACTGAGCCACCCAGGCGCCCCACTGAAACCTTTTCTAATCCCCTTACATAAAAGAGACTCCTCCCTATTATTACTTTCTATTCCAGTATCCCTCACAGAACTTATTACAATTTTGAATTATATAGATATTTTTTTGGTTTACTTCATTTGCTGGCTTCTCCACTGTAATGTAAATTCTACAAGGGTGGAGGCCACTTATCATGTTGGGAGTTAGGGCTTCAATATAACTTTGGGGGAAGACAAATATTCCATGTAAATATCTCTCATCAAGGCTGAGACAGGAATAAAATCCTCTCTGGCCTGGTGCAGCCTACAATCATTTGTATTGGCCACAAGTAGAGCAAGAGACCAGGACGATGCTGGATGCTTATTGCTCTGGCCAATCAGATGCTTACATGAAGGGATAGTGTTTTAGTTAACAGTTGTATAACAAACCACCCCAGAATTTAGTAGCTTAAAGAGTCAATGATCATTTTCACCTTTCACAGTTTTCTTTTGTACAGAATTTGAGAAAGGGCTAGATTGTTAGTCCTGTGGGCTGCTGTCATCTGAAGTCTTGACTAGAACTGGCTGAGCGCCCAACATTTAAGTTCTTTATATGTTGAATCCACACCCTTTGATGTGATAGTATTTGGAGGTAGGGCCTTTGAAAAGTAATTAGTACTAGATTGGGTCATAAGGGTGGGGCCATCGTGATGGTTAGAGGCATTTTGGGAAGATGAAAAGAGTGATATCTGCCCTGAAGAAAGACCATGGGGGGGATACAGAGAGAAGATGGTCATCTACAAGCCAGTAAGAGTTTCACCAGAAACTGAATTGGCTGGCATCTTGACCTTGGACTTTCTGGGCTCCATAACTGTGACAAATAAGTTTCTCTTCTGTAAGCCACCCAGTCTATCTATGGTCTTTTGCTACTGCGGCCTGAGCTGAGACACCAGATAATTTCTTTCTTGCTCTTGGAAGAATGAAACAGCCTGAGTCATAGGATGCCTTTGGGTTGCCAAGGTCAGGACCTTTGGGGAGATGAAGTTCTACTCTCCAGTGAGGAGGTGGTAATCATTTCTTTTTCTATTTGAGAGGCTGAATGAGGACACTGCAGGACCTTGGAGGAAGACTGTAAAAGAGAAAGTACCAGCATCCTGCGTTTGTAAGATAGAAGCCTTCATCCTGTATGGAGGGATGTGTGAGTCCTGTGGCCAAGGTAAAGGACAGCTGTGAAGGGATCTTCTGTCAGTTTCTAGTGCACTAACCACATGGGGGCTCAGGTGGTAATGACAGGCTCATTCAAACAGGCTGCCACTTTGCCATCAAATCTCATTTTAGAAATGCCACCTACTTCTTCCCTGATTTCCCGAGGTGGAAGTTTGCCACTTTCTGCCCCTCAAAGGGCAGACTCTGTTGCACTGCAGTCTCCTGAGTGCCTGGTGGAGACTGGAGTGGCCGAGTGGCACAGGCCGCGCTCCCTGGGAAGCTCACGCTGCACTCACTGCATGCATAATGTTTATGAAGAGTGCTCTTCGCATCACCACCCATGGAAAGGAAGGGAAGGAAGCAGGCTTAGGCTAGGGGAGAAGTTGCATTGTGATGCAATCTTCAAGAAGGTTTTGACTGATCCCCTGGGGAGCTCTGCAGCTAGGGTGGTCCTTGACACAGGTTCCAAAGAGGGGAGAAGTTGCATTGTGATGCAATCTTCAAGAAGGTTTTGACTGATCCCCTGGGGAGCTCTGCAGCTAGGGTGGTCCTTGACACAGGTTCCAAACTGGGGTGAGGGGATCAGGCATTTCAATGTCCATGTTATCCAGTCATTGCATCTAGACCGCCCTGGAGAGAATGTGTGGCCGGGGAGAAGATGTTTCTCTTATGCTAGCCTAATCCAAAGGGAGCTGAGAACTGAGGGTGTCCACTGTCACAAAACCCAGTAGCTGGCAGGATAAGCCCTTTGGGCCTGAAGTATTTCCAGCAGAGATATGTCATAGTGTCCACTAGTATATCCTGAAGATGGGGTTGGATCCACACTTCCCCTTAATTGTAATGTGAGAGAACAAGATTCAAGCTGAGGTGAGGAAAAGGAGCTTAGAAAAGGAACCCCTGATGCTCTTAGGTCAAGGATTTCTTTCCAGATGTGGCATTGTTCCTATCACGGACCCACTGGTTGGGTTCCATATTGTGTCATGACAGCCATTACTGAAATTGTTCTGTTGTGTATGAAAATTCTACTTCTAAAAAGAAAAGGATTGGGGCGCCTGGGTGGCTCAGTCAGTTAAGCGTCCGACTTTGGCTCAGGTCACGATCTTGCAGTTTGTGAGCTCGAGCCCCGCGTCGGGCTCTGTGCTGACAGCTCGGAGCCTGGAGCCTGCTTCGGATTCTGTGTCTCCCCCTGTCTGCCCCTCCCCCACTCATGCTCTGTCTCTCAAAAATGAATAATCGTTAAAAAAATAAAAAAAATAGTCTGAAAGTCTTTAAAATAAAGGATTCAAGTAAAGAAAATGGGAGCATCCAAAGCTGAAGTCAGTCTTCCTTCATATTGGATCTCAGCCAATTCCTTGAGTCATGTAATTTTTACTTGTGTTCCTATCTGAGGGCAGATGAGACTTCTGGAGTCCTGTTTGTTTTCCTCAGTTCAGGAGCTGACATGTCATCCAGTCTGTGAGTTGGACCCTCCAAACTATCTGCAAATGTAGGGACTTTAGCTGAGGCTAAAGGCTCACATGACGAGATATCACGGGGTTCTCCTTAATTTATTCTGACCTTGGAATTAGTGAGTTTATAGGTGAAGTTTTGTTCTAGGAAATCATGTGGTGTGTGTGCGCGTGCATGTGCACGTGTGTGTGTGCACACATGTGTGGACGTGTGTGCATCAGGGTTCAGAGGAACAGCATCAAGTCTGATGGAACTGAAGTGACCGGTCCTCTTGCCTCTGGCATGTGCTTGGTTTGTGAGTGTCCCACGTTTCGCTTGCAGCTGTAATGTCTATTGCTACACTCCCAACTAGGTTCTCAGACTATCTTTCCTGTTGGGACAATCCTGTGTTAATATTCTAAAATACAGAAGCATTTAGAAGAAAGGGTGAAAAAAAATGAAAATAAGGTTAAAAGAGGAGACAGAGATACAAGGATCTCTGCTTCATCATTTTTGAAGCTAGAGGACCACCATGATTTTTTTTTTTTTTGCCAGATGATAAGAGATCTATTTCCTAATCAGAGTATGTGTGTGACATTCAGAAATGTGTTCCTGCTCATTTCACAGCTCCAAAAAGGAGCTGACAGGCATCAGAAGAGAAGAATTGTAGCCAACATAAGAATAATAGGAACGAAAAAATCAATGTGGAGATGTAATTGAAAGTTAGAACTGGTGGTTAAGGTAATTGAATGGTAATATTGTGAGCAGAAACCAAGTAGGGTCAGGTAACTGCAAGATTAGGCAATTCACCGATGTACATCTTTCTCCTTCCTGGGATAATGCGGGCCTCTGAGATGGTGGACAGAGATGTTATCAGGTGTGCTCATTCAAAGAGAAGTTCCTCTCTAGTTTTGTTCCAAGTCTTGTTTTTTTTTTTTTCCCCTTCCTCACAAAGAATCCTTTGAGACCTGGAATGAGTCCAAGGCTGTGACTTTGCAACTGACAAAGCTGGACTAGGGCATGTTCGATCCTGTCCTTGTGACTATCTTAGCAAAAGATTTCAATTGCTCCCGGTCAGACCACTCTATGGAGGCACAGCTGACTAGAAGGATGACCAGAAATACTTAAGCAGCCACACAAAACTCATTCAATGTCACCAGTCTCAGTTCCTGGAAGAAAATTGCAGTTAAAAGTATTATTTATTCTCTTTTACCCAAGAAGAGATATAATGAAGATTTTATAGTGTTATTGGGAAAGCAAGTGCTATTTACGGGCATTTTTCAAAAACCAAAATAACTCCCCTTGAGAAATACTCATTCCTCCAGCATTACCTCATGAGGCCGTTCACAGACTTTGCCTATCAATTCCAGTGAAATCAATATCACATTATGGTTGGAGTCAGATATGGATTGTGTGACCTTGGGCAAGTCACTTAATCTCTCTGCCACAATCTATGTGAACAAGCTGGAAATAATTCTAGCCACTTCAAGAAGGGAGGGAAGATTAATGATGGCAAGTTTTTTCAGATGACTGTCTCTGTGGCTGTTTCTCCCACTCTTTGGTTTTGTGTTTGCTTTATGTCTGATTTTCTTTAGAATCCAAATTCAGCCACCCACACACTGACACAAAGACAAATCTAGTTCCAAATGCAGGATGGCAATCCTTCCACTCTGCTGAATCTTGTATCTGTGGACCCAGTTAGCACTTGTGAGTGTCCTCTATTTCCCCGTTGTGGGAGGTAGTGGAGGGAGGCAGAGAAATTCATTTGGAAAATAATTGTTGCATATACTATATTACCCCCTTCACTCTGGGTGATTTGTGGTTTATTTTTCTTGGGCATCATGTTTCCTCAATCCTGTTGTCACTGGGCCCCACTTTTTACCTACCGTTGTTTAACTAGCTCACGTAATTGATGACCCACTTTGCTTTTCCAGCCTGGGCCTCAGTGTTCCCTCCAGGATATGCCTCGAGTGTATGCTCCACACCTTCTTAAGCCGTGGCTACAGGGGATAAGCCAATACTTACTGACCCATTAAATGCAAACCTCAGAATCTCACTGAGTCTCCCAGTTGCCATCCTCACTCTCTTCTTGTTTTGCTATCAGACTTTGTGAGAGGGCATTCTAGTAGCTCGTAAATTCCACTCCTAACTCCTGGTTATCCAGCTCTTACCTCATCACTCTGTTATTACAACTGCTCTTTTCTCATCACCACTCTGGGGCCAATGCATTCTAGAGATGTTAGCATTATCTAAAGTTGTATCTTATTCTGGTGGTCAAGTTCATTGTATTGTGTCCAAATTCACTCGCCTATTGTCTTGGCTTCAACTACCATTTCCATGTAGATAAGTCACAGATCTATGTTTTGTTTTTTTTTTTATTCATTTGCTTAAAAAAAATTTTAACATTTATTTTTGAGAGAGACAGAGCATGAGTGGGGGAGGGGCAGAGACAGGGAGGGTACAGACTCTGAAGCAGGCTCCAGGTTCTGAGATGTCAGCACAGAGCCCGAGGCGGGACTCAAACTCATGAACCACGAGATCATGACCTGAGCTGAAATCGGACACTTAACCGACTGAGCCACCCAGGCACCCCTCAGATCTATGGTTTTAGACACCTCAGTCCAAATTTGTTTTAAAAATATCCTTTCCCACCATATGTCAGTCTTACAGCATGTATCAGAGACTTGAGAAGGTCCCTTTATGAGGAATTTGGAATACTATACTAAGGAGTTTGAATTTTATCCTATCGATGGAGTTGATTGAACACATTTAAGATATTTAAAGACATTAAAGCCACCATCTGGAAGAATATATTGCTTTCATTGTTAGTTCCTCAACAGAGAGGAGGATGGGGCTTCCCAAGTGGCAACTCTGATCCTCGAGCTGTTTCCAGCCCTATGCAGGCACCCAAACACTGCTCCGAACAAACCCAGATTGCAATTCTTGTGCTTTAGAAACAGCAGAAACAGACAAGCTCAAAACAAGGAGTTATACTCGACTTTCCCTTCTCCCTTGCCAAACATGCCCAGTGTCGTCGTGAATCACTTCTTCTGCTGTAACAGTACAGTTTGTACTGACTTTTCTGATTCATTTGCCATTTTTCCCTCTTTTAATCATTCCTGGCTCTTACCTTTTCTTAAGAATATAGCCATCTGGGGCGCCTGGGTGGCGCAGTCGGTTAAGCGTCCGACTTCAGCCAGGTCACGATCTCGCGGTCCATGAGTTCGAGCCCCGTGTCAGGCTCTGGGCTGATGGCTCAGAGCCTGGAGCCTGTTTCCGATTCTGTGTGTCCCTCTCTCTCTGCCCCTCCCCCGTTCATGCTCTGTCTCTCTCTGTCGCAAAAATAAATAAACGTTGAAAAAAAAAATGTTGTTTGGCTAAGTGAATGGTTAGTGGTATGGGAAGACATTGATAGCATTAGAGTTCAAAGAAAGCACAACACCCTAAATTCACAGATGTGGCCTATTTAAAAAAAAAAAAAAAAGAATATAGCCATCTGATCAATTCATTTTATATTATGCTATCAACTAAAATTCCTATAATACAGGTCTGAAGAATTCCTCCTACTCAGATAATCTTCATAGGCTTCTATTGCCCAC
The DNA here is from genome assembly GCF_014898765.1 of Herpailurus yagouaroundi. Lineage (NCBI taxonomy): Eukaryota > Metazoa > Chordata > Mammalia > Carnivora > Felidae > Herpailurus > Herpailurus yagouaroundi. The sequence goes on from NW_024412376.1 coordinate 152,540,936, forward strand.
CAAAGATTTCTGAACTTCTTAGCCCTCAATCCTAAATATGGTCTGTATATTTTCACTATTTTATTAGCTTAACATTGAGTCAATATAATGCAACTGTCCTCTGTTTTTTTGAATTGGTAAGGTACTTCTCTCTTACTTTTTTTTTTTTTTTAACGTTTATTTATTTTTGAGACAGAGCGAGACAGAGCATGAATGGGGGAGGGACAGAGAGAGAGAGACACACAGAATTGGAAGCAGGCTCCAGGCTCTGAGCCGTCAGCCCAGAGCCCGACGCGGGCTCAAACTCATTGACCGCGAGATCGTGACCTGAGCTGAAGTCGGACGCTTAACCGACTGAGCCACCCAGGCGCCCCTCTCTTACTTTTTTTTGAGAGTGTGTGTGTGTGTGTACATGTGTATGTGGTGTGTGTGTGTGTGTGTGTGTGTGTGTGTGAATGGGGGAGAGGCAGAGGGAGGGAGGGAAAGAATCCCAAGCAGGCTCCAAGCTGTCAGCACAGAGCACAAAGTGGGGCTCAATCTCATGAACCATGCGATCATGACCTGAGCCAAAATCAAGTCAGATGCTTAACCAACTCAGCCCCTCAGGTGCCCCACTTCCCTCTTTCCATATCATTCTAAGCATGCATTGCTACCACGGCTCCTGCAGGCTCAATCCACATCTACAATAACTTATTTATAAAGACTACATCTCTCAATATTCAATACAATGCAATCGGTCTTCTCTAGTATTTCACGCACTGTTTTGGTTTCTTTGATGAGAACTGGCGCATCCTAGCAGATGAAGCGAGATTTTACCTCCTTGGTTGGAGGCACAGCCCTCTGTCATTCTCACAAAGTGGCACCTAAATGCACAGTTATTTTTTGATGGTTTTCCAGTTGACTCATTTCCTGAGTCTCTGCCCTTGGTGTACAGACAAAGGAATGTGCATGAGTCTCAAAGGTTGGCCAGCAGTTGTTTCTTTCAGTCTAGCCTCATCAGCTTTTGAGTTCATGAAAATTCCTCAGAGATTCCAGAAATATTATTCTTAATTTTCAGTGCTATTTTAAGTATTCATATTTTCTGTGTCATCAGAGGTACTTCATTTGGAAGTTGAGGAACGGCATTAAACACAACTAACTACTTGCTATTTTTAAATGGAAATCCATTTCTGTTGATAGTTTGAAAGATCACCGCAAACAGAAGCCAAAAGAAAAAAAATATAGAACTATTTAAAGTAAGTTAATAAAGGCAGAAAATGGCCAATGCTGTATTACATGTGGAAGAGAAATCTATGCCTTGCTCTGGCCATAGGAACTTCTTTTGCCTCCTTGACCACATGAAGAGTTCCTTCCCTACTCAGGTCTATACCCAGGTGGCTCTTTCTGCATGGACCCCCACCCCTGACCCCATCATGTACTCCCACAGTTCTTCACCCTGGATTCCACTTTATCCTTCACAACTTGTCTTACATGTCACTTCTGCAGAGTCATTCCCTGACCTCCCACTACATATTTGACTGGATTCCTCTGCTATGCTTTTTTCTAGTATCTCTTAAGTTTCCTGAGGGCACTTATCACAATCTGAAATTGTATGTAGTTTGGTCACTTGTATGATATTTGTTACTCACTCTAACCTCAACTCCAAGTGCATACAGCGTATGCTCTAAAGTGTTAGAAGTGACTTCTAGTTTGCCTGAACTATGTATCAAAAGGTTACCATACTTTCTTGCACATGACAGGAGATAAAAAATAAAAATGTATTGTTAAATGACTTTTGAGTACATAGAGAGGATTAAGAATGAAAATAACTTATGCATTCCATTTAGTTTTACTTATTTTATAAAAAGCTTTATATAAAGCTTCATATACTTTTTATAGCTTATATCTTTTTACAAACATGAGTTTTGAAGTAACGATCACTCTAGTGGGTAGACAGCTCCATAATGCTCCAGATCTAAGTCCTGAATCAATTTCAACAATCTTTCAATCATTTCTTTGGAAAGAGCTGCTGCTGACAAAGTAAGCCATCCCCAAACCAGAATGGTCAGAGCAATTCTAACACTGAGGTTAGTCTATCTTTGCTTCAAAATAATTTCAGGAAAGGTAGGGTGAGCACAAATTGCAAAGACTGAGATGGTTGTTATTCAAGGAACACATCTGAACTTGAACACATGTCACATCCCCTGGCTTTTCCTGATGGTGCTTCAACTCATGTGAGAATTTATTTATTTATTTAAATGTTTATTTCTTTTTGAGAGAGAAAGAGAGACAGGGAGCACGAGCAGGGAAGGGGCAGAGAGAGAGGGAGTCACAGAATCTGAAGCAGGCACCAGGCTCTGAGCTGTCAGCACAGAGCCCGATGCGGGGCTTGAACTCACGAATGGCGAGATCATGACCTGAGCCAAAGTTGGTCGCTTAACCGATGGAGCCACCTAGGTGCCCCAACTCATGTGAGAATTTAATTTTTTTTTAATGTTTTTATTTATTTTTGAGACAGAGAGAGACAGAGCATGAACAGGGGAGGGGCAGAGAGAGAGGGAGACACAGAATCCGAAGCAGGCTCCAGGCTTTCAGCTGTCAGCACAGAGCCCGACGTGGGGCTCGAACTCATGAACTGTGAGATCATGACCTGAGCTGAAGTTGGACGCTTAACCGACTGAGCCACCCAGGCGCCCCTCATGTGAGGATTTAAAGTAAACACAGTAGGGATGTCTAATCACTATCTTTTCATATTAGAAATGTACATTGTTCTGGGTGATAGCTTTGACTCCGAATATGCAAAATGTTTTGTTTGTTTGTTTTAACTTACTGAAGTCTGTTGGAAATGCTCTGCAATAGTTTCTTATTTAAAGCAATCCTAGGGTCAAGGCTTTTTAAGTGAAAAGCCTTTTATAACATGAGTAAGTGCCCTTACTTTGTTTCATTTGCTGTAATTATTTGGCTATTAATTTTTCTCAAACAAGGGCTCCTGTGAAGAATGCAGTCTCATTGCAAGGCAAACGATCCCCTAAGAAACCTGCTAGCTCAGCCCAAATCCCTGGCATGCATAATTCTATTTTGTGCCTTTATAGGCAGGGAGGAGAAAGAATATAATCTGAAAGCTACTAAGACTTCACTTTTCTTCCTTAGAAAACAAAAACAAAAACCAAACATATCTAATCTGGATTACTTAATAATTTTTATATCTGTTTTGAGATACAGATAGAGCATGAGCAGGGGAGGGGCAGAGACAGAGGGGAGAGAAATCCCAAATGGGCCCTGTCAGAGCCGGATGCGGGGTTCAAACTCACAAACTGAACCATGAGATCATGACCTGAGCTGAAATCGAGTGGGATGCTTAAATCAAGAGTGGGGTGAACCACCTAGGCACCCCTCTAATCCAGACTCCTTAAATCAACGTGATGAGTAGGGAGAACAATTGTGCCAGGAAATAAGTTTCCAAGGTGTCTAAAAAGCCCCTAATAGAGGGTGCCCTCTCTCTTAAACATGGAGCCACTCTGGTCTAAGAGGGCTAAGTGGGATTCAGCTTCTCTGTCTCCAAGCTCTTTATACCTGTGTAAAATGGGAATCCCCAAAATGACATATTTCATATAAAGCCCTCTGTATAGTGCCTGGCATATAACAAGCCCTCAGAGGGGTGCCTGGGTGGCTCAGTCGGTTGAGTGTCTGAATTCGGCTCAGGTCATGATCTCACAGTCCGTGAGTTCGAGCCCTGCGTTGGGCTCTGTGCTGACAGCTCAGAGCCTGGAGCCTGCTTCGGATTCTGTGTCTCCGTCTCTCTCTGCCCATCCCCTGCTCATGCTCTGTCTCTCTCTGTCTCAAAAATAAATAAAAACATTAAAAAAACACACAAGCCCTCAGAAATAGTGGCTATTAAGATAACACATACCTATAAACAGAAATCTGAATCCTATTATCTTTGTAGATGCTTCTTTAGTGAATGCATGATTCCCAGTCCTTGAAGAAAAGAAAAAATGAAACATCAGTGAGAATAAATAAATGTTTTACAAAGACTATATAATATTTATACAATTAAAATATAGACATTTTAAACACGAATAAGTGATTGGACATTTGTGTGTGTGCACGTGTATGCAAGTGTGTGCATGTGCATGATTTTCTTCAAGGAAAATGAAGAAATGGTAGCATGGTGGTTAAGTAATAATATTCCATGCAGCTCATATGGTTTCCCTGTTCTGGATGCTGTACCTCGATATCACTAACCCTTGCTTCCGGTGCCTGTGGAGAAAGGCACTCTGTCGTTCATCGTTTTCCGCCTGGTTCTAATTGAGAGGAAAGGAGGACAAAAATGAAATACCAGTTGTGGTTTAGTTAGACTTCGCCTTATATTTTTTTTTGGAAGGAATTAGTTGAATATGCACTTTTGTCAGAGCAGAGAATGTATTCTTCTGTCCATTCCTTTCATGTGGCCGTTCCAAAGTCCCCCGATATGACAATATGCTAATCTTAAACCAATTCCTGTCAACAACATGATATAAGTTTTCTTTGTATCATTTTGATTAAGAAATTCTTAAGGAGTGGACTCTAAATATTTTACAGGTTCTAAGAAAATCACCAAGCTGTTAGTGAAGTAAATATCTGTTTAATTTACAACCATCAGTAGTATAACTGATATTAGTCTGGAGAAAGACAAAGCACAATGAATTATACATGTACATCTAATTTTTTGTGTAAAAAAAGTTTTTTGAAAAGAAACATCTGCATCTTCACAGGGCACCCTGGGATTTTAATAAGGGAAGAGCACAGTCCACTATAAATCATTATCAATTCTACATTGTAATTTAGCAGCAAACATGTTAACATGGGAACATTAAGGTAATAAAGGAGCTTTATTGTTGGGGAAAAAAAAATCACAGTTCTTGACATTACAGCCTTCTTTTCTCCCCACCCACCCGCAATAAAAGGGCAAAAAATGTCAAGGAAATATTAATTTGTAAAATACCTACTCTTCTAGTGTTGACTGCTATATACCATCTCTGTTTTGTGGGGACATGTTGCAGAGGGGCGGGCCACTTCTTTCTGTACAATGACCATCTCACGCATCGACTTTACACTCTGCAGGTGTCCTGAATGAGGCCAGTAGGTCAGTGACACCAGTGGTCAGATGTCAAGGTAAACAAACAGATCAACACACATTTATCCCAAGATAACACCCTATGTTAGTACTATTGCCAAAAAAACCCAAAAAGATCCTGACTTTTAAGTTTGAAAAATATACAAAAATATCAGGACAATTATAAATTAATATATATTAAAGCATTGAGAAACAGTAAAAGAATGGCCTAAAATGTTAAGTACAATGTACTTTGATACAATAAATATTTCTCATGGAAACTGAATACTGTATAGGGCTGTTTAGAACTCATAGAAACAAAAATTCATATTATTACTAATTTATTTATCAATAATCTATTGGTTCTTTATCATCTCCTTTATCATTTATATTACAAAAAATTAATACTGGAAAACGGTAGATAAACACTTTTGTGTGCTTCTTCTGCTAACATGCTGACGTTTACAAAGAACATAAAACTTATTTTAGTACTCCCATCTCTCTCGGGAATAGAACCGTTGTCTTCAGGACACTATTTTGCACATCGTATTTCTCAACCATTTGTCCTATGAACTCTAGAATCCCATTCCTCCGCCTTGCGTCCTCACATTCACACGCACGTGCTTGGTCTGTCCTCATAAACCACAAAGAGGAGGACGAGGGCGCATGGGTTTTATGCTCTGGGCGATTTCACGGCAGCACAGGGCAGCTCGGCTCTCCCTTTGCCTGTGCTTCTGTCTTCAGCATGTCGCAAAGATGAATTCGAGTTGCAATGATTCCCACTTTCGTTCTGATGCCTCCAGGTATCTCTCTCTTCATACTTCTCTAGCATCGGGGAAGCGTTAGTTCAAGCATTTTTTTTTTTTGTTCCCAAATGCAGGAAAAAAAAAAAAGTCTTTATTCTCATAATAAAAATAAGTCTGTTCTGTATTTTACAATATATTTCAAATATTTCCACTATGAAGCATTATTAATTAGTCCAACATGGTCAAGAAGTAGACGACATTTCCCAAAGACAAACGCTGCCAGGGACGCGCTTAGGAGGCGCACCTGGTACAGCCACACTTCACCACCTTTTCCACCTCGTCCACAAACGAAGACCCGTCAGTGCATTCGAAAGAGTATTTCCGTCGCTTGCTCCTCAGGGGTCCGCAGCACTGGCCTCCCGTACATCCACCCCTGCATTCCAGCCGGGACACCTTCTTGGTTGTCTGGCACGCGGCATAGCCCTGCTGCTTTTGGTAATAATCTCTTATTCGCTCCCCTCGACATGAGAGTTCTAGAAAAGAACAAGAAGCACAAGCATTTCCAGGGCAGCCACTGTGAGTCATGCCAAGTGACCGCGAACCCACCACTCAATTCAGGAGGTCCTCCCTTTGCCAAGTGTAACTGCTGTCACCATCCTTCTATTCCGTATGATGGGCTGCGGGCACAGCCTGCTGGTCTTTGCAAAATACTTCTTTTGGGGGGGGGGCCCTTTATTGTCCGCAAAGCGAATACTATATACGCGGACTATAAATACCATGCTATTGGACTGACAAGAAAATTGGATTCCTAAATCTTTTCCTTTATTGCAAAAATACACATCTTCTGTTTTTACACTTCGAACAGCTGGTTTTGTTTACCACAGGGAGCAGTTTCCCGCGAGTGTGCAATTTAATTTATTAGACCTGGGGTTTCATATCATTCAATCTGTTACTTAATACAAGTAACATTCCACTGACTTCATAAATTACCCTAGTATGAACTAGTTCAAAAAGAGACATCTGCTAAAACCTTCCACGGGCACGTTCCTCTTGTCTCGTCCCTCTGATGCACACGCTGAAGTGCGTGCCAGCTGGAGGCAAGGCACGTTCCGATCACGCAAAGGAGAAGAAGGCGGGCCAAGAAGTCAGCACGTTTCCCTCCCTCTCACCTGCGTGCTGTGCTGTGCTGAATCGGTTGGTTCTAAGGTCAAAGGTGACTCTATCTTAAAATTGGAGCAGGACGGTGAGGGCCCTCCCCTCTGTGCCAGAGACGAATTAATAATATATGTGGACGGGGACAGCAGGTAACGGGAAGAAGCGAGGGAAGTAAGCGTGCTGCTACACAAGGTAAAAAGGAGTATTTTTCACGGCACATCAGAGAAGACGTGTGGAGGCGGTGCAAAATCCCGCTGTGGAGGCTGAGGACACTTTACATCTGGTGCCCTCACACCACTGGGAAATAAATCACCAGCAGCAACTCTAAGCCAGACACAGACCTGGTGCTCCTCAGATCACTCCTGTGTGTGTGTGTGTGTGTGTGTGTGTGTGTGTGTGCATGTGCATGTGTCTCCCTTTCTCTCTTTTCAAAGATGAGGGGTCCTCTTGCTTGCTGGGCCCCAAGGATGGGTCCCAGGCAGGTGGCTTACCTCGATCACAGCTGTCCCCGGTGTATCCACTGCTGCATTCACAGTAGGGCTGCCCAAGTCCTGAGAGCCTGCATTTCCCATGCTTGCACTTGATCCCCTGGCAGGGGTTAAAGAGGTCCTCCTCTTCATCACAGAGGACTCCCCCGTGGCCCTCCAGACACTTACAGCTGTAGGAGAATGCATTGATGGGCAGGCAGGTGCCGTGCACACATCTACAGCGGAGGAGGAACATGGGAATACAAACGCATCAGGCAGAGTGGATAAGAATGGAGAAAGGGTCATGGGAGGAATATGAAGGAGATGTGCTAATGCGCCGACTTCCTCCTCTTCTCCCTCTCCCCCTCCTTCCCTCCCTTCCTGGGTTTTGCTTCGAGGATTGGGGTATGTGTGTGTAACTGCCAAGCAGCCCAAACTTACTTATTTCCCAGACAGGGGTCATTGGTCCTCTGGTCACAGAGGGGCCCGGTCCATCCCTCCTCACACTCACAGGTGAAGCCGGACTGGCTGCTGGGCTGGCACGTGCCGTGGGCACACACCTTCTTGTGGCACGGCTCACAGCCTGGCAGGATGCCGGTTTGCATGGGCACCTTGCGGAAGTCCTGGAGCTCACTGTTGATGTAAAGGTTCCGGATGCAGCCGTGGAAGCTGGTGCCGTTTTGCCCAGGGGCCTGGCGCAGGGCCGCGGCCACGTTGTTCTTCCCGGGCATGCCTGTGGAGGGACACAGGTCAGCGGTCGGCTCTTTGGGGGAGCCTCAGCCATTTGCCACCCAGACCCGTTTAGGTCTTCCTGCAGGGTGGGAGTCAGAGACACACCTTTAGGACAGCTAGAGACCATGGGCATCCAGTCCTGTGGTTCTCACCCTGCCTGCACATTAGAATCATACGAGATCTTTGAAGAAATATTGATGCTTAGAACCTCAGCGCAGACCTACGGGGTCACATTATCTGGGCAGGGGAGGGTAGGGAGAGGAGAAGGGTGTTTCCTTGTTTTGATTTGCCTTTTTGGAAGATGCTCCAGGCAATTCTAATGCGAAACTAGAATAAAGAACCAAATTCATTGGTGGTCAGTCTCTAATTTTTAACATTTGTTTCAAATCAAACCTGACCCAGAGGCATAAATACATAAAACCTCAAAGTGTAGCTACTGTAGGCTAAAGGCAGGATCAGAAATGGGGGGAGAGATCAGTGGTCCCCCTTCTCTCCACCAACGTCTTCAATGTGGACACACACCCTGGAAGCCGACAGCTCCGGGAGGCACAGTGAGAGTTGGGTGACATGCTCAGTGTTGCCCAGTTAAGGAGCATGTTGCAGTTCCCTGATGAGTGAACCCCGTTATCTCTAGATAGCGGTTTTGTCCGTCCAGTCTTACGGGGTGAAAGCTGCAACCTTTCACCCCGGCCCTGCCAAATTCTAAGCTGGGAACCAATTCAGCTCAGCACTGGCAACATCCTGAGCCCAGTTGTGGATGTCAGCGTCTGAAAAACGCTCTCATGCTTCCTGTCATGACAGCACCTCATTGACATCATTTTTATTTTCTTGCTAATGGAGAGTGAAGCCTTCATATGCCAAGAAACCAGACATACAAAAGAAATTCCTCCGAAAACAGAATTTGCAATCTTTGCATATATAAGTTCCAGTAGTGACAGTCATCTGGTAACCTTCATTTGGCAAAACTGAGGAATCTTTCCATGGCCTAAGCCAGACCCTGAAATAGTTCCTGGATGGGATCCTACATGAGACAAGCGTCCAGACTGCAGTGGGGTAAGGGGAGGGAGCCAGAGGCCTTCATGGCGGCTGACGTCCCCCGCAGCACTCACACCCTCACTGTGCTTGGCTGTGTGCTCCGAGCTACTGGCTGGAGGGCACAGGCTGGGGAAGACTCCATTCTCACTCTCCAGAGGGTTTGCTGCTTAGAAAGACCAGGACCCTCACTCTCCCTGGGGCCTGACTCATGACAGCACCACATCTGTATTCAGAGGAGCCGCCTTGGAGTTCTAGCAGGTACCAAAAGCAGACAGGCGGGTGTACGGAATCACTAGGCCAGAAGTCAAAGTCTTTATCGTTGGTCTGTGTGCCCATGAGCCTATCATTTTCTTTTTATTTTTTTAAACGTTTACTTATTTTTGAGAGGGAGGGAGGGAGAGACAGAGCATGAGCGGGGGAAGGTCAGAAAGAGAGAGGAGACACAGAATCTGAAGTAGTCTCCAGGCTCCAAGCTGTCAGCCCAGAGCCCGATGCGGAGCTGGAACTCACGAACCATGAGATCATAACCTGAGCTGAAGTAGGACACTTAACTGACTGAGCCATCCAGACGCCCCATGAGCCTATCATTTTCAACCTCTCTGGGGCTTGGTCTTCTCATGTAGAACATGAATGGAGGGACCAGAGCAGTTTTTTCCAAGTCTTTCATACATAAGAACCACCACAGGTCCATGTTCGGGAGGTGGCTCCGGGCCGCGTTCTCTCCCCACCTTGAGATTCTGACTGGTAGGAAGGCTTGGGATGCAGGGATCTAAATGTTAACATGCAGGGTGACTTTGATGTAGGTGCTCCGTGATCACACTTTGACAAGTACTGAATTAGCTGTGTTGGCTTTGAAGTTCCATAACTTCAGACTTTTAGTCTATGTCCATTTGGCCCTGGAAACTGAGTTGCTGTGTAGAGCAGGTCAAAAGAATGAAAGGCACCATTTCCAGGAAAGCACAAGTTAAAAAAAATTCCTTGGTCTGGGAGAAGGTCTTCCAACTTAATCGTATCTATAGACCACGCATGGATGGTCTTCTTTTTCACACATTTAAGAAGAACTTCCAAACTATTTTTAATAGCTTATTTTGATACAGGTCCAATACACCTACGTGCACATGTCAAGACTAAATACCAGTGAAGTTCCATGGCAGGAAGAAACAATTAGTAAATGTATTCCTTTCGTTGCCAAAGCTAACACTTATACAAGATCCAGCTATGATTATAATAATTTTTAAATGAAAATGATATATCACACATATATTTACTTTGAAAAGGACATCACAGAATTAAAGCTATTCTGACTCAACCTTTTCACATGCTTGGCACATTTCTGACCAGTGAACCAGGTCTGAATTTACCAACAGAAGAAGACCCATGTTGGGGCTCAGTCAGTTAAGCGTCCGACTCTCGGTATTGGCTCAGGTCGTGATCTCACGGTTTGTGAGTTTGAGTCCTACATAGGGCTCTGCACTGTCAGCACAGAGCCTGCTTGGAATTCTCTCTCTCCCTCTCTCTCTGCCCTGCCCCTGCTCATGGGCTCTCTCAAAATAAACAAATAAACTTAAAAAAAAAAAAAAAAAAACAGAAGTAGACCCATGTTGATTTTCTGCTTTTAGCCTTTCCTCTATGCCATGGACTATAGCTGTAATTCAATCAATCTACCAAACAACAGATAACTTGGTAGACCATTTTTAACCTTAACAAGCTATACATGTTTCAACATGACAACAAGGAAATCAAGGGTCAAGACTGGGGTCCTCTGTCCAATGGTGGCAAGAGGACGAGATGTGTGATTCATGGAGGGGTCTCTAAGTGCAGTTCTTAACTTATAACAATTCTATTAGATAATGTACATTCTGTTTAGACTATTATATAGAAAATCAGAAAGATTTGGGGGCGCCTGGGTGGCGCAGT